>NC_090436.1:855761357-856393114 GCF_031143425.1 Pleurodeles waltl
CACCTGATACACATACACACACCACACCCACACATCCAATCAACTATAAAACACACACCCACATCACCCACAAACCCCCACTACTAGAAATTCGGAGAGAAGGTGAGAGAGAGAGAGAGAGCACAGCTATCGAAAACCCCAACACACAGAGGAACACAACATCATCACCCACACTACATCCACGCACAAAACACCACACACCACCACACACACCACACTCATCACCACAAACACCACCCCACACCACCCCATGGCACCCCAAAGACACCCCAGGTTCTCGGACCAAGAACTCAGGGTCATGGTGGAGGAAATAATTAGGGTAGAGCCCCAGCTATTCGGCACACAGGTGCAGCACACCACAATAGCCAGGAAGGCGGAGCTATGGCAAAGGATCGTCGACAGGGTCAACGCTGTGGGACAGCATCCCAGAAACCAGGAAGACATCCGAAAGCGCTGGAACGACCTACGGGGGAAGGTGCGGTCGATGGTGTCAAGACACAACATCGCTGTGCAGAAGACTGGCGGCGGACCCCCACCCACTCCACCCGAATTCACAGCATGGGAGCAAGAGGTCTTGAACATCCTGCATCCTGAGGGCCTCGCTGGAGTAGGCGGAGGAATGGACTCTGGTAAGTCTAATCCCAACTACTTCACTCCCCCCAACCACCAGCATGCCAACCCACACCCCCACCCTCACCCCCAACCCCCCAGCACACATCCTCCCTGCCAATGTCTCACCAGCACAACCCACCCAACACAACACCAATCCCTGAATGCCAACACAAACCATGGACACCCATCACCCAAGCATGACCACTGCACATACCCACCCCCCCCCACTAACCACCCTCACAACTCCTCCCACAAGGGAATGCCAGCACTGGGGGACAAGGGCACCCACAAATCACACGCCATGGCACACACAGAAGCAATAACCATACTCTTTTACCCCTGCAGGGCCCGAACGCCAACACACCGGCCAGGAGGGTCCAGATTTGTCCATCCCGCCCCCAGAACAGGCCCCCAGTGATGACAGCAGCTCTGTCGACCTAGAACCTGATGACCAGCCCGGACCATCGGGGAGCTCTGGACAGTCGGTTCCCCACACACAGACACAGGCCACAGCAGACCCAACCCCCTCTGGGAATACCAGCACAGCTCCCACCCAGCGGGCCCATGCCTCTGTCTCCAGGACGCATCAATCAGCGGTGTGTCCGCCACTACAGGGCACCCAGGCTGACCCACCACCCCAACAACAACAGGGACCTGGGGGCAGTGGTAGTGGGCACACCGTCCAGGGGACAGAGGCCCGGGGAAACAGGGGAACTGGGAGGGCTGCTGTGCGAGAGGGGGTTGACCGGCCCAGGGAACCCACTCTCCAAGAGGCCCTCACCACCATCATGGGAGCATACCACCACTCCCAGGAGACGATGGCGACGGTACTGGCCAGGTTCCAGGAGATCCAGGCACAGCAGGAGGAACGGTACATGGGGTTCAGAGACGAACTCAGGAACATCGGTACCACAATGGGGACCATCGTCCTGGCCCTCAACCAGATAGTCACCACATTGCGGGACCATGCGGCACCCCAAAGGGCCCCTGTCACCAGCCCGGACGACGAACAGCCTACCACCTCCGCCGGCGCTAGTGGACAGTAGGCCCCCACACAACGACAGGCCACCAGAACCCCACCTCCTGCTGAAGATCAACCACCCCGCAAGCGGAACCTGAGATCACACAAGAAGACAAAGTAGGATGCCAAGACCCCCGCCAGCAAACGATACCCCCGATGTCATCCCACTGTCCCACATTGTCACCCTGTCCAACCTTGAACTGCCCCTGCTCCATCCTTCCACAGGCATATGGGCAATGCACCTGTGATACTGAGAACTGGACTCTGCCATGGACATTACTCCACCCCCACCCATCACTGTTTTACTATCATGGACCTGTACGCAGCACTTAAAATAAATCACCAATTGCACTTCAAATGTCAGGAGTCTGCTTGTATTCTTTACAAATGTATTACACATAACGGTGCAATAATGTTCATTTACATTGTGATGACAACATACCAGTGTCAATAAGCATTAGTCCATGGGCAAACAAAGCAGAAGTCACGCTGTGGGTCATACAGCTCTGAAAAGGGAAGGGAAAGTCAAAAATCAGTTAAAAGGAACTGGGGGGAAACACAGAAAGTAGAGATGCAGGAGGCCAGAAGTAAATGTAAAATGGCGTGGGTGATTCTTACCTGTGTGCTACTGAAAATACTGTTGTATAACTGTGTCCCTGTTGTCCGTGACGTCCCCGTCGTCTTCCTCCTCTTCACTCTCCACAGGCTCCACAGCTGCTACAACACCACCATCTGGACCATCCTCCTGCAGGAAAGGCACCTGGCGTCGCAATGCAAGATTGTGAAGCATACAGCAGGCCACGATGATATGACACACCTTCTTTGGTGAGTACATTAGGGATCCACCTGTCATATGCAGGCACCTAAACCTGGCCTTCAGGACCCCGAAGGTCCGTTCTATAATCCTCCTAGTTCGCCCATGTGCCTCATTGTACCGTTCCTCTGCCCTGGTCCGGGGATTCCTCACTGGGGTCAATAGCCAAGGCAGGTTGGGGTAACCAGAGTCACCTATTAGCCACACACGGTGTCTCTGTAGCTGTTCGATCACATAAGGGATGCTGCTATTTCGCATGACATACGCGTCATGCACTGACCCCGGGAACTTGGCATTTAGATGGGAGATGTACTGGTCAGCCAAACAGACCACCTGGACATTCATCGAATGGTAATTTTTTCTATTTCTGTACACCTGCTCATTGTCTTTTGGGGGTACTAAAGCCACATGGGTCCCATCAATGGCACCAATGATGTTGGGGATATGTCCAAGGGCATAGAAATCACCCTTCACAGTGGCCAAATCACCCTCCTCAGGGAAAACAATGTATCTCCGCACGTATTTCATCAGGGCAGACAACACTCTGGACAAAACCTTAGAAAACATAGGCTGAGACATCCCTGATGACATGGCCACTGTTGTCTGAAAAGACCCACTTGCCAAAAAATGGAGTACTGACAGAACCTGCACCAGAGGGGGAATCCCTGTGGGTTGGCGGATGGGGGACATCAGGTCTGGCTCCAGCTGGGCACACAGTTCATCTATAGTGGCTCTGTCAAGTCGGTATCGAAGTATAATATGTCGTTCTTCCATTGTCGACAGGTCCACCAGTGGTCGGTACATGGGAGGATTCATCCTTCTCCTCGCAAGTCCCAGCGGACGGTGCCTAGGAAGGACAACATGAAGCACAGAGTCAAGCAACCCACAGGTTCGTTCACACAGCTTGCACAGTACACGAATCGCTATGCATTGAAAGGCTTGTATGAGTGGCAATGCAAGGCCTAGGCCTGTGTGACGCAGTAGCAATTAAGCCATGTGGGCCCTTGTAATGGCGGCTGCCTGACCTGAGAAGTGTGACAGTGGGATGTGAGGTCAACGCGCTGGCGTGGCACACCGTGGCGGTAGGCGGTCGAAGACCGCTGTGCGAAGGCGCATTGGTTAACATTGCACCCTATGGGTCTCAGGAGCCAATGACGATGTGCGCCGGCGGTCGCACCGCCGCGGGCGTGACCGCCATTTTCTATCTGCTTAACCACTCGAGACCTGACCATCCACAGGAGAGGACTTATACTGCAAGTGCTGCTGTGACCTCGGTCTGGAAGAGACAATGGCTGCTGCGACTGGGGAAAGGGTTCCTGCCTTCACTTCAGAAGAGTTGGAGAAACTTGTGGATGGGGTCCTGCCCCAGTATGCGCTACTCTACGGTCCTCCAGACCAACAGGTAAGTACACTGGGTGCACGTTGAATGGGCTATGCCTGGGTTGTGTATGGTGGATGTAAGATGGTGGGGTGGGGAGCGAATGAGGAGTGCAAGGCACGACAGATGAGAGCATGTGCCACATGGCAGGGTTGGGGAGGGGGGGGCAATCACATCTAACATGCAGAAAAATGTTGAAATTTCCTTTCCCACCCTGTACATGTCAAATAGGTCAGCGCCCATCAGAAAGTCGACATTTGGCCGTGCCATCGCCAAGGAAGTCCGGGACATGGGGGTCCACAACAGACGGGGCACCCACTGCCGAAAGAGGTGGGAGGACATCTGCCGCGGGACCAGGAAGACCGCCGAGTCACTGCTGGGGATGGCCTCCCAACGTAGGAGGGGTGCCAGTCGTACCTTGACCCCCCTGATGTCCCGGATCCTGGCGGTGGCCTACCCCGATTTGGATGGGCGCGTGAGGACATCACAGCAGACACATTCTGCTATCTTTACACGCAGTGGAGGCGTCTGGGTGGGGGAGGAGGGCTGTGGGTGACATTAGGCCAGGGCGCTTTCTGTAGTGTAGTCCCCTACTTTAGGCATGGCCCTGTGCCCCCGCCCCCCACCTCTGTAGGGTGCCAAGTACAGCAATCCATGGTCCAGCATCACCCATGTGCGCATTTGTTGTCCATAGACCTGTTGGCCTAGTCACAAGTACTGAGTAGTGTACCCCGATTGCGCGGCGTAGTGCATGAGGCTCCTGTGTCTGTCCTCTCCGCCAACGGTGTTGACAATGCATGCACTCAACCTGTTTTTATTTCTCCCCCCACCCTTTTTCTTTATCTTCTTGTGCATGTGTGCATTAGCATCATCAGGCGGAGGAGAATTGGCATCGGAGCACGAGGGAGCTGCAACTCACAAGGCCCCGGTGGGCCATGGTACAGACACCGAGGTCACCAGTGATACGGAGGGCGAGGGGAGCACCACAACGGGGACACCGACACGTCCTCGGAAGGGAGCTCCCTAGCGGTGGCGACAACATCCGGGCCCCCCGCCTTTACAGGTACAGCCGCCACCCAGCGCACCAGCTCCGCCCTCCCAGCAGCCCCTCAGCCTTCGCTCCGTGCCCGCTCGCCCAAGAAGGCGGGCATCTCCTTCGCCCCAGGCACCTCAGGCCCTGCCCCTGTTACCCCTGCTGCCCTCAGTGAGGAGGTCATTGACCTCCTAGAGACCATCATTGTTGGGCAGTCTACCCTTTTGAATGCCATCCAGGGGGTAGAGAGGGAGGTGCATCGGAGCAATGCATACCTGGAGGGCATTCATTCGGGTCAGGCTGCCCATCAACGATCGTTCAATGCTCTGGCCTCAGCACTGACGGCAGCCATTGTCCCTGTTTCCAGCCTCCCTCTTCTAACTGCCTCCACCCTGTCTCTGTCTCCTGTTCCTCAGCCTATCCCATCCACACCATCAGACCAGCCTGCACACACCTCAACACCCAAGGGCAGCTCATCCAGACATAAGCACCACAGATCACACAAGCATTCACCCAAGCAACACCCAGATGCAGACATGCCAACAGTCACTACCACCTCTGTGTCCCCCTCCTCCTCGTCTCCCTCCTCCTTCCCTGTGACGTCTCCACTCACACCTGCATGCACACCACCATCAGCCAGTACTTCCATCACCAGCACACGCTCCAGTGCAGTCCGCACACGTGCAGTCACCACCCCCACTGCCATTTACACGTCCCCTATGTCCTCTCCCACTGTGTCTGTCACCCCCTCTTCCAAGACACACAAACGCAGGCAGCCACCCACCCAACAGCCAACCACCTCACGACAGCCTACGTCACAAGCACCTGCACCCAAAGACAGCACACCTGACTCTCCTACAACCACATCCTCTTCCTCCACTCCCATACCCACTACACCTACCCTTTACATTGGTCCTAAAAAACTTTACCTCTCCAAACTTAACCTCTTTGCCCCACCTGACCCACCCCCTCCATCTGCTAAGAGTCCCAAGAGCACCTCAGCCACCACCAGCCCTGCTTCAAGTGTCACCATTGTGCACGGGTTTTGGAGTCCACCCTTTCCCAGCACTGATACATCGGCCAGCAGCAAGGGGACAGCCAGCACCCCCCTGGAAAGAGGACCTGTAAAATCAAGGGCCGCCGCGAGAAGACTGACACGGCTGCCCCAAGGAGCAAAGTCCTGGGCCGTCACCTGCCACAACATCCAGGGGAGGCAAGGGCCAGAGAGCCTCATCGAAGGAGGGCAAGGGCAGCATGGCGGAGAAGTCAGCCAGCAGGGGCGCGGACCAGGAGGGCCCCACAAGCCCCATCCCGGGTGTGAGGGAGGACACCCACGGGCCCAGGACTCCGTCACAGAAGGGTCCAGCAACTGCACGGTCGGAGGGTGACTAAGCAGGGAGTCCTGGCCAGGTCTGGCTCCCTTGAATGACTGGACAAGCACCGCTGAAGAGGGCCCCGCCGTGCAGAAAGACACCACTGAAGAGGGCCCCGCCGTGCAGAGAGGCACCGCTGGAGAGGGCCCCGCCGTGCAGAAAGACACCGCTGAAGAGGGCCCCGCCGTGCAGAAAGGCACCGCTGAAGAGGGCCCCGCCGTGCAGAAAGACACCGCTAAAGAGGGCCCCGCCGTGCAGAAAGGCACCGCTGAAGAGGGCCCCGCCGTGCAGAAAGACACCGCTGAAGAGGGCCCCGCCGTGCAGAAAGGCACCGCTGGGCCCGCCGTCTCAAGCACCGCTCCGCTGGCCCTTCGTGTGAAGCACCGCTCCGCTGGGCCCCGCCGTCTCAAGCACCGCTCCGCTGGGCCCCGCCGTCTCAAGCACAGCTCCGCTGGGCCCTTCCTGTCAAGCACCGCTCCGCTGGGCCCCACCGTCTCAAGCACCGCTCCGCTGGGCCCTTCCTGTCAAGCACCGCTCCGCTGGGCCCCGCCGTCTCAAGCACCGCTCCGCTGGGCACCGCCATCTCACACACCGCTCAGCTGGGCCCTTCCTGTCAAGCACCGCTCCGCTGGGCCCCGCCGTCTCAAGCACCGCTCCGCTGGGCCCTTCCTGTCAAGCACCGCTCCGCTGGGCCCTTCCTGTCAAGCACCGCTGGCCCATTGACAGTGCCGGTTCTGTGTCGAGCTAGTGTTCACGCTGCACTCGGGGCACCCTGCCTCCTCCATTACCTGTGGAGTCTGTAATCCACCTGATGGCCTGTGTCTCTGCACTCCCCAGGATGGCACAGTGGGCAGACCACCCACTGTAGAGACTTGTGAGACTGTGGCTTTGCACTCCCCAGGATGGCACAGTGGGCATGGTGGACCCTTCGTGGATCTGGCATCGTGGACTCATGTGGCTGAGGTGCCCCCCCTTCCCTTCCCCCTGAGGGGCCTGTAGTTTTGTCATCTGATGCCCCAGCAGTGTTCTCTCCAACGGACTCAGGTCTCCTGTGTGGGCTTTGCCCATGTGTTGATACACTTTGGCCCACCAACAGTGGAAATTTAAGTGACTGTGCAGGACTTATTGCCTATGTTTATCGGTTTCGCAATGTTCTTACTTGATTTTTTACAATTCATATTGCTATTTTACCATGACTTCAAAGAACCTCTTTTATACATAAATTTTGTTTCTCACTTTAATTATGTCTTTGCATTATTCCGGGGGGTTTGGGTGGTGTCACTGTGACTTGGTGCTCTGCATTGGTGTGTAGATAGTTGGGGGGGTACATTGTCTGCCGCCTGCCTGTTGGCGGTGACCGCCGCGCTGTTTGTGTGTCCCGCCGTGGCGGTCGGAGTGTTAAGGTGGCGGGCTGTGTTGGCGGTTCCCGCCAGGGTCAGAATTCCATTTTTTGGACCGCCTGCCTGTTGGAGGGTTGGCCGCCGCTTTATCACCGACCGCCATGGTTGGAATATACCCCCTTAATGTACATAATATGTAACACCTCTGAAGTACTTGACTACATATACCCCCCTTCATACTTTTGGACAGCTCCTAATGCAGACCCATTGACATCACACTGCACTAGCCCATGACCATTCAGGACTACTGGAGGTGGGAGTAATGACTGGGCCCCTACTGACTCAGCTTACTAGTGCAGATTACATATATGGGCCATCTAGAGGGAGAAAAATGTACTCTTTTTGCTTCTGCTGTGAGACCCAGGGATTTAAAGCTGTGAGCTAAGTATCATCCACAAATTGTAAGGAACGAACAAAGGTTTGGCTGCTGTAAAGGGCATATCGGTAAGGCATTGAAGCAACCTGAGACACATTCACGGACCTCCCTACCCCTTAACTGTAACACAGCAAGAGAGAACTCTTTTCAACCAACACCTCAATAAGCAGACTATAGAACACCCATGTAGCAAGAAGTAATAACATTTGCTTGCCCTACGACCATGACAGCTGGGGCAATGTTCACTACAGGTCCCTTCCCTCAGAACTTCTACTGTACTGTGTCACACCACTTTCCGATATGAGACTGGTAAACCCTAAAGTGTCCAAATTCATGCTGTCTGAACACTTAGGATCATCTCCTTTGTGCTGATTATTGTAAACTAACAGATAGAGTGGAGGCAACCAAGTCCTTGGTAGGAGCTCTAAAGAACTGAAGCGTACATGAAACTACTTAATGCAGAGGTGGTGACGCTACACCGTAGAGGAGAAGCAGGAAGAAAGTCCAGGTGAAATAATATCAATTTCCTGGGCTTTCCGGAGTGTGTGGAGGGCTAAGCATGGAATTATTAGTAGAAAATGACTAATGGACAGTGTTCTAGCAAGTATGATGCCAAAATTATTTTTGATCTAAAGAGCACACAAGATATCAGGCAGGCCAGCACCACAAGGTGGTCCACCAAGACCAATTTTAGCCCGCCTCCTAAACTTCTGAGATTTTATCTTAATTATCCAATGCTTTCAAGCCCCGGGGCCCTGGAAATTTTAAAATTAACCATCACTTCATACCCTGCTTTCACAATGGAGGTGCAACAGCAGCAACATTTCTACACTTAAGTCAAACAACACCTGCGTGACCTGAATATTAAATATGAGCCCAGCGAGGCTTTGGGTCATTCATGGGAAGACTGCCCATGTATTTGTCGCTCCGGAAGATGTCTGGACATGACTACATGCCAAAGGACTAGCTCAGCCCCTCCTGGAGAAAAAGACGGATGGTGACTGGTTCACTCCCCACCTCATTGATGTCAACGCACATTGTCCAATGGGAAACCCACCAAAACCCAAGTGGCAGGGGGCAGGCTGACGTGATACAGGAAGCCATCCGATGCTCCCCAACTCCTTCATCGTACTCAAGGAAGAACATCTCTCATACTTCGTGTCTGATACAGGAAGCTCCCACTCCTCATCCATGGATGTCACCAAAGGACCAGTGAGAACCCCACATACTGCCAACGACTTATAAGGATAAAAGATCATTTTCCACCTATCCTAGTTCATGGTTTACTAATTTAACCAATGTACTTTGAAGATCACACTGCAGATCAACTACCTGCACATGCTCAGCTTGTGCCTTCCTGATGCACTGACCATGAAGCACCATTGTGTACCTTCTAGAAACCCTGTAAAGACACCCTACTACAACACACTTGGGTTTCAGCTGTTGTAGCTGGTCCTACGAGTGGCCAGGCATAGAAAGACACCTTTTGGATGGATTACTGCAACTTTCCAGCACAGGATCCGGACGAGATACTGCAAGGTAAGATACAACCTCAACTAATGCGCCCCACAGAGAGACTTCCACAAGTTTAACTCCTTGGATGGTTTTAAATACATATGTTATTGTTTAAGGGGATCTGGCAGATGGTTCAAATACTAACTGCCTGGTTAGGGAGTTACCTAATAATATTAAATATGTAGTTATTGATTTGCTCAGGGAGAGTAAGGGGGTACCGGGGGAGGAAGGAGTACTCACTACAGAGGAATGTTCGAATAGCAGTATGTTTTGCTTACACCATCTGTAATAAGCACACACATAGACACATCAACCCACAATATCATGTACTCACATGGAATGTGTGCAGCATGGCAACTCTTACTAAATGACATAGAATTCATACCCACTTAGAACACCGGCATGTGCAATTTGTCATACTACTCGGCTGATGGAAACAAAACTCAGAAAACTTAAATCTAAATGGCGTGGACAAGTCTATGGCACCACCATCTCTGCGTTTGCCTGGGGGGTACATATATGGGTTGTGCCAGGGATCCTATATATGGTAGAACACATTAACACAGATGAGACAGGCAGAAATGTGGTGCTAGAGGGTCAATTAGATGGTACACCTTTTAGAGTTAAGAATATATGAACCTATTTGCAATCCCACCTGTTTTCTAGAAACGATAATAACCTCCCACTTTAGGATTCTACTTGACCTATCTATATGGGGAGGAGATTTCAATTAAGGGTGTGCGGGGAGCTCCGCCCTGCTGGCGGAGCTTACAGAATTTTTGGAACTCTGCACTCTGCTTTGACCACAGAGTTATCCAAAATGCCCCACCAGTGGAGGGGAGCTCACCCCGTGCGTGCTGCAGCCCAGTTATGGGTTACACAGTGGAAGTTCAGAGAGTCCGTCCATGATTGCTCTGTGCAGCCCATAACTGGGCTGCAGCATGCACTGGAGCACAGGCCAGAGGGAGGCATCTGCTGCAGACGGACTCATCACCGTCAGACAACGAGGAGCGGAGGACCCCCTGGAAGACCCACATAAGTCCTTGACACTTTCTTTCATTGTCTTTGTTTGTGCATACTGGTGCTCAACCAAGGACTGAAACTGCAGCTTTCGCTGCCTACGGGCCTGGCCTGAATTCAGGCCACGGCTGTAGACAGTGAAAGTTGCTGTTTCAGGTCTCTTATGCCCCGGTCTGTGCCATGTGCACTGCACAGGGTGGCAGGCTGGTGTACAACAGGCCTGGTAGTTGAACACAGGCCAGGGCCGTAGGCAGCAAAAATAGCAGCCAGTTTCAGGCCTCTTGTGCACCGGTCTGTCCCATCTGCACTGCACACGGGACAGGCTGGTGCACAAGAGGCCTGAAACTGTAGCTTTCATTGCCTACGGTCCTCTCCTGAATGTGCCTGATCTCGGAAGTGCTTAGCAGAGTTGGGCCTCGCTGACCAGGCCTGACCCTGTTTAGTGCTTCCGAGTTCGGGTGCATTCAGGACTCCGCAGGTCATGGAACTCTGCCTCCACGGAATTCGACAGAGTTTTTTTCAACTCTGTGGAATTCTGTGGAGTCATGCTTCATTAACTTCGCTCAGGCCTAATTTCAATTGCGTGACAAATACCAGCCTGGACCGGTCCAGCCCACCACTGCCCTGGGCACCTAGTGTGAAGGTGTCCTAGGGCCTTAGTACATGGCTTGCCAACAGGGGACTCCATGATATGTGACACTTTGGTCACCCACTAGAGTGTGAATACTCATTTTACTCTCCAGTGCATGATCTTCACATTAGGATCGATTTAATCCTAGGAACAGCATACCTGGGGTGAATAGTGGTGCTAACGGATTGTTTGGCTTGCATTTTTTCCGATCACTGTCCCCGCCGAATGAAACTAAAATGGGCTAGGCCACACCAATGTCTCTCCACATGGTGATTGCAAACGGACGCATAATCTGATTCCCTGTTCAGGGAGGACCTCTCAACATCTCTTGGATGATACTTTGAACACAACAAAAGCACCACCTCACTATGTGCCGCAGGGTCGGAAGCCCACAAGGTGGTGGTAAGAGGCCACTGCCCGGCTGTAACCTGGGGAGTTCGACACATACTCCTCAAAGAGCTGATAACACTGGAGTCAGAGCTCTATTTCCTAGAGAAAGAGATTGCATCCAGCATCACTCTGCCAGCCCACCTATGAGAACTCAGGTGCAAACACAGGGAAGCAGAGATGCACCTAAGTAGACAGGACCGCAAATGTTACTTAGCCAGACTTTATCCTGAAGGTGATTGCTCGGGCAGATTGCTGGCCTGGCTCGCCCAAGACAAATGACAAACTACCCCAATTGGTGCAAACATTTTTACAGATGCCAATGTGGTTTACACCCAAGCAGCCATCAATGCTTCTTTCTGTGCCTATTATGGTGAATTATACACTACAAGCCAAATCCCAGATGAAGGACAGGTGGAAAATTTCCTTGAAGGTCTCACATTGCCACATCTGTCTCGACTCCTACAGTCTGGGTTTGAGGAGCCTCTTCAGATCGAAGAGATCAAGGCAGCGATCGCCCAAACAGCTACAAATAAGACACCGGGCCCAGCTGGCCTACCAATTGAGTACTATGCAACCTTTCCAACTCATTTAACCCAATCTTTACTGGATATATTAAAGGAAGCACATTCCAGAGGACAACTTCCAAGAGGCACTAATTGTGGTGTAGCCCAAACCAGGGCGAGATCCATTAGATGTGCGCTCCTATAGACCATTATCTCTCCTTAACCTGGACTACAAACTGCTGGGCAAGGTGCTTGCTAATAGGCTCCTCCCCCTAATTGGATTGATAATTCATGAAGATCAGTTTCGGTTCACCCCAGGGTGCGTCACTGTCCTCATTATAAGGCACCTCCTGCAGATTCTCCACGATACACCAGACACTGACTGTGAAAAAGTTGCAGAATGTCAACATCATGGCAGTGCGCGCTCTACGGGCGACTGGAATCCAAAAAACCAGCACTTATGAGATAACGTAATTCATGCATTATGCTAATATGCTGTTGTTTAACCTTTTGCATTGCAGAGTTTAATCCTGAAGACTTATATTCAAGGTGCTTCTAAATACTGTTCATTTGCAATGTATTGCTGCAGGTGTTCAGAGTGTGTCAGGGTGTGGTCCCTTTCCATGGCCTTCTAGAAGCTTTCTCTGCAGCATGACTGGGTGTGGTTTGTGGGCTGGGCCAGACTCTATACAAGGGAGCCAGCCCAGCTCCACGTGCTCACTATTCAGAGGTCCCGGTGCAGAGCTGCAGCAACTTCCTGAGCTCCTGTTCCATAGGCCTACTTTGATCTTCCAGGCCTTGCCCTTCATTGTATTGGTGATCCTTGATCAGGGCAGTAAGACGGAGGTCGGGCTGGGCCCCCGATCCAGTTTTCGAAGGCATTCGAGTTCTTGGGCCTAATTTTCATGTTGAGAGATTTTACCTTGTGCTTGTGAATGTGTTCTTGGTTTTTCTGGCATTTACATGTTGATATTCAAAACAGCAAGACGCGCAATTCATTCCTCGTGTTTAACTCTTGATATTCATTGTGTGCTACCATTTCTTGGCAGTTACATGGTGGCATTCGAATCGGCAAGACGTGCGATTCATTCCTCGTGTTTGACTCTTGATATTCATTGTGTGCTACCATTTCTTGGCAGTTACATGGTGGCATTCGAATCGGCAAGACGCGCAATTCATTCCTTGTGTTTAACCCCGGATACTCATTGTGCGCAACCATTTCTTGGCAGTTACATGGTGGCATTCGAATCGGGAAGACGCGCAATTCATTCCTTGTGTTTAACCCTTGATACTCATTGCGCGCAACCATTTCTTGGCATTTACATGGTGGCGTTCGAATCGGCAAGATGCCCGATTCATTTCCTTGCATTTAACTCTTGATACGCATTATGCGCAAGCATTTCTTGGCATTTACATGGTGACATTCGAATCGGCAAGACGCACAATTCATTCCTTGTGTTTAATGCTTGATACTCATTGTGCGCAACCATTTCTTGCCATTTACATGGTGGTGTTCGACTTGGCAAGACGCGCGATTCATTCCCGCAATCAAAACTTGATGTTTCAGATCGCTTGCAGTGTGCTCGATCATTTCATGGCATTTGCATATTCTTGTGCACAATTCATGTTTCTGCATTTAAAACTAAGGGGGTCCTTACGACGGAGAAGTGGCGGTTTTTCCGCCAACAGGCTGGCAGTAAAAAAATTGGAATTATGACCATGGTGGTTACCGCCATGGTCATCCACCACTTCTCCGATCAGACCGCCATGGTGGAGATGACCGCTGGGCTGGAGACTTGGGTCTCCAGCCCGGCGGCCGTCACAAGACCGCCGGCGGTATCATGACTCGGCTTACCACCATGGATTTCATGGGGTTTGGAACCGCCATGAAATCCATGGCGGTAAGCACTATCAGTGCCAGGGAATTCCTTCCCTGGCACTGATAGGGGTCTCCGCCACCCCCCACCCCCTCCCCCGAGTCCGTCCCCGACATCCCCCACCCCCTGCCACACCTCAAAGGTGGCAGGACCCCCCTCCCCACCCCTACCCCGACCTCACAACACAGACACACACCCGACACGCATGCAGGCACCACCAACACACATTCCCGCACACATCCATACAGACATACATACAGACAGACGCACACATTTCCATTCACACTACACCCCTGCATGCATACACGCATTCACACACCCCTCTACATACTCACACGCTCACCCCCATGCACCCACACATCACACAACAGCCCCCCACCCTCCTCCCCTAACGGACGATCAACTTACCTTGTCCGTTGATCTTCCGGGATGGGACGGGATCCATGGGGGCTGCTCCGCCGCCACCACACCGCCAACAGAACACTGCCACACCGAATCACAGAACGTGATTCGGTGGGCGGTGTTCTGTTGACGTGGCGGTGGAGCAACCTCCACTTCCCCGCCGCCCGCCAGTATGGCTGCTGGCGGCTCTCTGTCCGGAAAAGGACGGAGGGCTGCAAGCAGTCATAATACGCCAAGTGGAAAACTGCCACTACTGACGGTCTTCAGCACGGCGGTCCCTCAGCGGTCTTGTCAAAAGACGGCCGAGGTCGAAATGACCCCCTAAGTGTTAAAATTCTAGATGTTACAACTCCTATTTGTTGTCCTCATGCAAAAAAGACCATGTTTGATTTTGAAAACATAATTCTAGAGGGTTCTTATATTCCTAGTCAATGTGTAACATTTCATTAATAGGTTCATTGAGAAGTTGTATAAATCATTCTTGATTCCTTCCCAGGTAACCAGGCGTCTTGAGGCCTAGTTATTTAGTCCATGCTTAAGTTATCCATGGTTACAGTATGACAATGCTTAGAATCATAGTCTAGTAATGATTAATGTGATATAGGGGGTCATTCTGACCTCGGCGGTAAAAGGCGCTTACCGCCGGTCAAAAGACCGCCATAACACCGCCGCGGCCGCGGAAAGCCGCCACGGTCATTCTGACCCACAACGGCCAAACCTCCAAAAATCCGACCTCCAATGCAGGCCGCCACATCAGCGGGCAGCGATAAACTGGAGATGACCAAACCTCCACCGTCATGCCAACAGAAATACGCCCATGCCATTTCGACCCACGAATCAACGCGGCGGGCTTTCCAACGCGGTATTCCATTGGCGGTACACACCGCCGTGGTCAAAATACACACACAGCACCAAAACACAGGCACATTGGACAATTACAAATACACACACCTGATACACATACACAACCCACTCCCACACAATCAATCAACTATAAAACACACACCCACATCACCCACAAACCTCTACGACCACAATTACTGAGAGAAGGAGAGAGAGACACAGCAGACAATCCATAGCAATACACACTGAGGCACACTACACCATCACACACACCACATAGTAGCACAAAGCACCACACACCAACATACTCATCATCACATACACCACCCCACACCTCACCCACACCACCCCATGGCACCCCAAAGGCACCCACGCTTTTCGGACCAAGAACTCCGGGTGATGGTGGAGGAAATCCTAAGAGTGGAACCCCAGCTCTTCGGCTCACAGGTGCAGCACACCAGTATAGCTAGGAAGGCGGAGCTATGGCAGCGGATCGTGGACAGGGTCAACGCGGTGGGACAGCATCCCAGGAATAGGGAGGACATCCGCAAACGATGGAACGACCTACGGGGGAAGGTCCGATCGATGGTCTCCAGGCACAACATCGCGGTCCAGAAGACTGGCGGCGGACCCCCACCCACCCCTCCCGAATTTACATCATGGGAGCAAGAGGTCTTCAACATCCTGCATCCTCAGGGCCTCGCAGGAGTAGCCGGAGGAATGGACTCTGGTAAGTCCAATCTCAACTACTATATCCCCCCCACCCCACCAGCATGCCAACCCACACCCCCACCCTCACCCCCAAACCCCCAGCACACATCCTCCCTGACAATGTCTCACCAGCACAACCCACCCATCCCAACACCAACTCCTGCATGCCAACACAATCCATGGACACCCATCACCCAAGCATGACCACTGCACTTACCCCCCCCCCACTAACTACCCTCACAACACCTCCCTCAAGGGAATGCCTGCACTGGGGGACGAGGGCACCCAGAACACGCACGCCATTGCACACACAGAAACAATAACCAAACTCTCTTACCCCATGCAGGACCCGAACGCCAACACACCAGCCAGGAGGGTCCAGAAATGTCCATCCCACCCCCGGAACAGGCCCACAGTGAGGACAGCAGCTCTGTCGACACTGAACCTGATGACCAGCCCGGACCATCGGGGACCTCTGGGCAGTCGGTTCCCCTCAGGCAGCCACAGGCCACACCAGACCCGACCCCCTCTGCCAACACCAGCACAGCTCCCACCCAGCGGGCCCATGCCTCTGTCTCTAGGACACGTCAATCAGCGGTGTGTCTGCCACTACAGGGCACCCAGGCTAACCCAACACCCCAACAACAACAGGGACCAGGGGGCAGTGGGAGCGGGCACACCGTCCAGGAGACAGAGGCCGGGGGAAACCGGGCAGCTCGGAGGGCTGCTGTGCGACAGGGGGGGGGAGGAGAGGCCCAGGGAACCCACTCTCCAAGAGGCCCTCACCACCATCATGGGGGCCTACCACCACTCCCAAGTGACGATGGCGACGGTACTGGCCAGGTTCACGGAGATCCAGGCACAGCAGGAGGAACGCTACATGGGGTTCAGGGAGGAGCTGAGAATCATCGGGACCGCAATGGGGACCATCGTCCTGGCCCTCAACAGGATAGAAGACGCGTTGCGGGACCATGTGGCACCACACAGGGCCCCTGTCACTAGCCCGGACCAGGAACAGCCTACCACCTCCGCCGGCGCAAGTGGACAGGAGGCCCCAACACCACGACAGGCCACCAGAACCCCACCTCCTGCTGAAGAACAACCACCCCGTAAGAGGAGCCTGAGATCCAAAAAAAAGACAGAGTAGGATGTCAAGACCCCCGCCAGCAGGACATACCCCCTGAACTCTTCCCACTGTCCCACATTGCCACCCTGTCCAACCATGAACTGCCTCTGCTCCATCCTTCCACAGGCAAAAGGACAATGCACCTGTGAGACTGAGAACTGGACTCTGCCATGGACATTACTCCACCCCCACCCATCACCCTTATAATCACATGTACCAATATCTAGCACTGTAAATAAATCACATATTGCACACAAATCAGTTTGGAGTCATGCTGTATTATTAGCAAATGTATTACATATTACTGTTCAATATCTGTTCTGTCAATTAGTGATGACAACATACCAATGTCAATACGCTGTAGTTCATGGGCAAACCAAGCAGAAGTCAGGCACTGAGTCATACAGCACTGAGAAGGGAAGGGAAAAACAAAAATTACCCAAAAAGATCTGGTGGGAACTACAGAAAGTACAGATGCAGGAGGCTATAAGCAATTGTGAAATGGCGTGGGTGATTCTTACCTGGGTGTTACTGGAAATACTGTTGTATCACTCTGTCCCTATTGTCTGTGTCGTCCTCTGAGTCTTCCTCCTCTTCACTCTCCACAGGCTCCACGGCTTCTACAACACCACCATCTGGACCATCCTCCTGCAGGAAAGGCACCTGGCGTCGCAAAGCCAGGTTGTGAAGCATACAGCACGCCACGATGATATGGCACACCTTCTTTGGTGAGTACATTAGGGATCCACCGGTCATATGCAGGCACCTAAACCTGGCCTTCAGGAGACCAAAGGTTCGCTCAATCACCCTCCTAGTACGCCCATGGGCCTCATTGTAGCGTTCCTCTGCCCTTGTCCGGGGATTCCTCACTGGGGTCAGTAGCCACGGCAGGTTGGGGTAACCAGAGTCACCTATTAGCCACACACGTTGTCTCTGTAGCTGCTCCATCACATAGGGGATGCTGCTATTTCGCATCACATACGCGTCATGCACTGACCCTGGGAACTTGGCATTTACATGGGGGATGTACTGGTCAGCCAAACAGACCACCTGGACATTAATCGAATGATAACTTTTTCTGTTTCGGTGCACCTGCTCATCGTCTTTTGGGGGTACCAAAGCCACATGGGTCCCATCAATGGCACCAATGATGTTGGGGATATGTCCAAGGGCATAGAAATCACCCTTCACTGTAGGCAAGTCACCCTCCTCTGGGAAAATGATGTAGCTCCGCATGAGTTTCATCAGGGCAGACAACACTCTGCTCAAAATCTTAGAAAACATAGGCTGAGACATTCCAGATGACATGGCCACTGTGGTCTGGAATGACCCACTTGCCAAAAAATGGAGGACTGACAAAACCTGCACCAGAGGGGGAATCCCTGTGGGTTGGCGGATGGGGGACATCAGGTCTGGCTCCAGCTGGGCACACAGTTCATGGATAGTGGCACGGTCAAGTCTGTATCGAAGTATTATATGGCGTTCTTCCATTGTCGACAGGTCCACCAGCGGTCGGTACACGCGAGGATTCCTCCTTCTCATCCCAAGTCCCAGCGGACGGTGCCTAGGAAGGACAACATGGAGCACAGAGTCAGCCAAACCACAGGTACGTACAGACAGCTTGCACAGATAAAGAATGGCAATGGGTTGAAAGGCGTGTATGTGTGGCAATGCAAGGCCTAGGCCTGTGTGTCGCAGTCAAAATTAAGCCATGTAGGCCCTTGAAATGGCGGCTGCCTGACCTGTGAAGTGGGACAATGGGATGTGAGGTCAATGCGCTGGCGGGGCACACCGTGGCGGTAGGCGGTCGAAGACCGCGGCGCAAAGCCGCATTGGTTAACATTGAAGCCTATGGGTTTCAGGAGCCAATGACGAAGTGCGCCGGCGGTCGCGGTACGCACCGCCGCGGTACGCACCGCCGCGGGCGTGACCGCCATTTTCTATCTGCTTAATCACTCGAGACCTGATCATCCACAGGAGAGGACCTACACTGCAAGTGCTGCTGTGACCTCGGTCTGGAAGATACAATGGCTGCTGCGACTGGGGAAAGGGCCCCTGCCTTCACGTCTGAAGAGTTGGAGAAGCTTGTGGATGGGGTCCTCCCCCAGTATGCGCTACTCTACGGTCCTCCAGACCAACAAGTGAGTACACCGGGTGCACATGGAATGGGCTATGCCTGTGTGGATTGGGGTGGATGTAAGTTGGTGGGGTGGGGGGCGAATGAGGAGTGCAACGCCCGACAGATGAGAGCATGTGCCATATGGCAAAGTTGGAGGGGGGGGCCAATCACATCTAACATGCAGGTCATTGATGATTTCCTCCTTTCCACCCTGTACATGTCAAATAGGTCAGCGCCCATCAGAAGATCGAGATTTGGCGTGCCATCGCCAAGGAAGTCCGGAACTTGGGGGTCCACAACAGACGGGGCACCCACTGCCGCAAGAGGTGGGAGGACATCCGCCGCGGAACAAGGAAGACCGCAGAAACACTGCTGGGGATGGCCTCCCAACCTAGGAGGGGTGCCAGTCGCACCATGACCCCCCTGATGTCCCGGATCCTGGCGGTGGACTACCCTGAATTGGATGGGCGCTTTAAGACATCACAGCAGACACAAGGGGGTGAGTATCAGCACATTCTCCTATCTTTCTGCGCAGGTGAGGCGTATGGGTGGGGGAGGAGGGCTGTGGGTGACATTAGGCCAGGGCGCTTTCTGTAGTTTAGTCCTCTCCCTTAGGCATGGCCCTGTGCCCCCGGCCCCCACCTCGGTAGGGTGACAAGTACAGCCATTGAAGGTCCAGCATCTCCCATGTGCGCGTTTGACGTCTCTTGGCCTGTTGTCTTAGTCAGTAGTACTGAGTAGTGTACCCCGAATGCGCGGCTTAGTGCATTAGGCACCTGTGTCTGTCCTCTCCGCCAACGGTGTTGACATTGCATGCACTCAACCTGGTCTTCTTTTTTCTCCCCCCACCCTTTCTCTTCATTTTCTTGTGCATGTGTGCATTAGCATCATCAGGCGGAGGAGATATGGCATCGGAGCACGAGGGAGCTGCAGGACACAAGGCCCCGGTGGGCCCAGGAACAGACACCGAGGGCACCAGTGATCCGGAGGGCGAGGGGAGCACCACGACGGGGACCGCTGGTGAGAGCAGCGAAAGCGACACGTCCTCGGATGGGAGCTCCCTAGGGGTGGCGGCAACATCCGTGCCCCCCGCCTCTACAGGTACAGCCGCCACCCAGCGCACCAGCCCCGCCCTCCCAGCAGCCCCTCAGTCTTCGCTCCGTGCCCGTTCGCCCAGGAAGGCGCGCGTCTCCTTCGCCCCAGGCACCTCAGCCCCTGCCCCTGTTGCCCCTGCTGCCCTCAGTGCGGAGCTCATTGACCTGGTAAGGACGCTCATTGTTGGGCAGACAACCCTTTTGAATGCCATCCAGGGTGTGCAAAGGGAGGTGCAACAGAGCAATGCGTACCTGGAGGGCATTCATTCGGGTCAGGCTGCCCATCAACGAGCGTTCACTGCTCTGGCCTCAGCACTGACGGCAGCCATTGTCCCTGTTTCCAGCCTCCCTCTTCTTACTGCCTCCAGCCTTTCTCTGTCTCCTGTCCCTCAGCCTATCCCATCCACACCATCAGACCAGCCTGCACACACCTCAACACCCAAGAGCAGCTCATCCAAACACAAGCACCACAGATCCCACAAACACTCACCCAAGCAACACCCAGATGCAGACATGCCAACAGCCACTGCCACCCCTGTGTCCCCCTCCTCCTCGTCTCCCTCCTCCCTCCCTGTGACGTCTACACTCACACCTGCATGCACCCCAACATCAGCCAGTGCTTCCATCACCCACCTCACCCTCCAGTACAGTCCACACTCGTGCAGTCACCACCCCCACTGCCATTTACACGTCCCCTGTGTCCTCTCCCACTGTGTCTGTCACCCCCTCTTCCAAGACACACAAACGCAGGCAGCCACCCACCCAACAGCCATCCACCTCACGACAGCCTACAGCACCAGCACCTTCACCCAATGACAGCACACCTGACTCTCCTACAACCACCTCCTCTACCTCCACTTCCATCTCCACTTCTCCTACCCTTTACCTTGGCCCTAAGAAACTTTTCATGGCTAACCTTGACCTCTTTCCCCCCGATGAGCTCCCCCATCCATCTTCAAAGAGTCCCAAGAGCACCGCAGCCACCACCAGCCCAGCTTCGGGTGTCACTGTTGTGCATGGGTTCTGGAGCCCACCCTTTGCCAGCAGTGACACATCGATCAGCAGCAAGGACACGTCCAGCCCCCCCCCCCGGCAAGAGGACCCGCAAAAACAAGGGCCGCCGTGCGAGGACCGACAGGGCTGCCCCCAAGGAGCAATGTGCGGCCACTTCACCACCCACACCATCTAGGGGAGGCAAGGGCCCGAGAGCCCCATCAAAGGAGCGGAAGGGCAGCAGGAGCGCGGAGAAGGTGGACCCCACATGCCACATCCCAGCTGGGAAGGAGGCACTAAGGAGGCCAGGAGTCCGTCCCCGAAGGGTCCAGAAACGTCACGGTCCGAGGGCGACTGAGCAGGGAGTCCAGGCCAGGTCTGGCTCCCTTGACCTGCTGGATGAGCACCGCTGAACAGGGCCCGCCGTGGAGAAGAGCACCGCTGAACAGGGCCCGCGGTGAAGAAGAGCACCGCTGAACAGGGCCCGCCGTGGAGAAGAGCACCGCTGAACAGGGCCCGCCGTGGAGAAGAGCACCGCTGAACAGGGCCCGCCGTGGAGAAGAGCACCGCTGAACAGGGCCCGCGGTGAAGAAGAGCACCGCTGAACAGGGCCCGCCGTGGAGAAGAGCACCGCTGAACAGGGCCCGCCGTGGAGAAGAGCACCGCTGAACAGGGCCCTTCTTCTCAAGCACCGCTCCGCTGGGCACCGCTGTCTCAAGGACCGCTCCGCTGGGCCCTTCCTCTCAAGCACCGCTCCGCTGGGCACCGCCGTCTCAAGCACCGCTCCGCTGGGCCCTTCCTCTCAAGCACCGCTCCGCTGGGCCCTTCTTCTCAAGCACCGCTCCGCTGGGCACCGCCGTCTCAAGGACCGCTCCGCTGGGCCCTTCCTCTCAGGCACCGCTCTGCTGGGCCCTTCTTCTCAAGCACCGCTCCGCTGGGCACCGCCGTCTCAAGGACCGCCCCGCTGGGCCCTTCCTCTCAAGCACCGCTCCGCTGGGCCCTTCCTCTCAGGCACCACTCCGCTGGGCCCTTCTTCTCAAGCACCGCTCCGCTGGGCACCGCCGTCTCAAGGACCGCTCCGCTGGGCCCTTCCTCTCAAGCACCGCTCCGCTGGGCACCGCCGTCTCAAGCACCGCTCCGCTGGGCCCTTCATCTCAAGCACCGCTCCGCTGGGCACCGCCGTCTCAAGGACCGCTCCGCTGGGCCCTTCATCTCAAGCACCGCTCCGCTGGGCCCTTCCTCTCAAGCACCGCTCCGCTGGGCCCTTCTTCTCAAGCACCGCTCCGCTGGGCACCGCCGTCTCAAGGACCGCTCCGCTGGGCCCTTCCTCTCAAGCACCGCTCCGCTGGGCACCGCCGTCTCAAGCACCGCTCCGCTGGGCCCTTCCTCTCAAGCACCGCTCCGCTGGGCCCTTCTTCTCAAGCACCGCTCCGCTGGGCACCGCCGTCTCAAGGACCGCTCCGCTGGGCCCTTCCTCTCAGGCACCGCTCCGCTGGGCCCTTCTTCTCAAGCACCGCTCCGCTGGGCACCGCGTCTCAAGGACCGCTCCGCTGGGCCCTTCCTCTCAAGCACCGCTCCGCTGGGCCCTTCCTCTCAAGCACCGCTCCGCTGGGCACCGTCGTCTCAAGCACCGCTCCGCTGGGCCCTTCTTCTCAAGCACCGCTCCGCTGTGCCCTTCTTCTCAAGCACCGCTCCGCTGGTTCCTTCTTCTCAAGCACCGCTCCGCTGGGCCCTTCCTCTCAAGCACCGGTCCGCTGGGCCCTTCTTCTCAAGCACCGCTCCGCTGGGCACCGCCGTCTCAAGGACCGCTCCGCTGGGCCCTTCCTCTCAGGCACCGCTCCGCTGGGCACCGCTGTCTCAAGCACCGCTCCGCTGGGCCCTTCATCTCAAGCACCGCTCCGCTGGGCACCGCCATCTCAATCACTGTTTATGGTTCACTGTGCCCACCATGCCTCCTCCTTGACCAGTGGAGACTGTCATCCACCTGATGGACTGTGGCTTTGCACTCCCCAGGATGGTCCAGTGGGCAGCCCACCCACTGTAGAGACATTGAGAGACTGTGGCTTTGCACTCCCCAGGATGGTCCAGTGGGCAGCCCACCCACTGTAGAGACATTGAGAGACTGTGGCTTTGCACTCCCCAGGATGGTCCAGTGGGCAGCCCACCCACTGTAGAGACATTGAGAGACTGTGGCTTTGCACTCCCCAGGATGGTCCAGTGGGCATGGTGACTCCTCGTGGATCTGGCGTCGTGGACTCATGTGGCTGTGGTGCCCCCCCCTTCCCTTCCCCCTGAGGTGCCTGTAGTTTTTACATCTGATGCCCCTGCAGTGTTCTCTCCAAAGGACTCAGGTCTCCTGTGTGGGCTTTGCCCTTGTTTCTCAAAACTTTGGCCCACGGACATGATGAATTCGTAGGATGTGCAGGACTTGTTACTTCAGTTATGCACTGATGTGTATGTCATTTGTTTTCTTGTGAATATCTTTCATGGTTGTACGATATTTTTCAGGACGTTTTTGGTACATAAATATTTATTCCAAATTTGATTATGTCCTAGCATTTTTCTGGGGTGTTTGGGTGGTGTCACTGTGACTTGTTGCTCTGCATTGGTGTGTACATAGTTGGGGGAGGGGTCGCATATGTGTGTGCCCGTAACCTTTCGTCCTCCCCCCTCCCGTGTGTCGTAGGTGCAGTACTCACCGTTGTCGTCTGCGCCGGACTTCGTACTCGTGGTAGATGAGAAGGTAGACGAGAGCAGGTAGGATGTTTAATTCGGGTTCCATGCTGTCCTCCTTCCTCCTGGAGTGCGTAGTGGTGAGCGTTTTCCCGTTCGTAGTCTGTTTCCGCCGTGTTTTTATCGGCGGTGCTCCCGCCCCGGAAAAGGTGGCGGATTGGTGAGTTGTGATAGGGTGGGCGGTACATTGTCTGCCGCCTGGCTGTTGGCGGTGACCGCCGCGCTGTTTGTTTGTACCGCCGTGGCGGGCGGAGTGTTAAAGTGGCTGTCTGTGTTGGCGGTTCCCGCCAGGGTCAGAATTCCATATTTTTTACCGCCAGCCTGTTGGCGGGTTGGCCGCCGCTTTAACACCGACCGCCAGGGTTAGAATCACCTCCATAATCTTGATATTGTGTGTTTTAACCTTTTGTTTCCTACAGGTCTCCTTCCCAGATGTTCCCATCCTAATCCCCTTTTCCCCCGCTTGGACTCTCTCAGTCTCTGTGATTCATCTATCAGAGTCTTGGAGCTGTCCAGTGGTGGACATGTTGGGAACGTGCGCAGACCCCGAGTATCTGGTCTCCCTGACAGAGAATCTCTATTCTGTGAGAAGGCTTTCGACACTCTTCATTAGGACTTTCTACTCGCAACCCTACAACATATAGCGGGGTCATTGCAAAATTGGCGGTAAATGCCGCTTACCGCCATGCAGAAGACCGCCAAACACACCGCCGCGACTGCGGAATTCCACCACAGCTATTACGACCCACAGCCCGGAATCCGCCAAAATCCAGACACCCACACAAGTCCGCCACAACAAAGGTCAGTGATAAACTGGCTGTAACAAAACCTCCACCGTCACGCCAACAGGAATACGGCCACACAATCACGACCCACGAATCCACGCGGTGGTCTTTCAACCGCGGTATTCCATTGGCGGTACACACCGCCGCACTCAAAATACACACACACTTACAGAACACAATGACATTAGACAATTACAAATACACACACATGATACACATACACACACCACTCCCACACACTCACACCACTATAAAACACGCACCCACATCACCCACAAACCCTTACAACCACAATTGCAACTGAAGGCCAGAGAGAGACACCACCATCTTCAAACTAGCATCCACAGGCACTCAACACCATCACTCACACAACATCTACGCACAAAGCACCACACACCCCTAAACATCAGCCCACACATCACAACACACACCACCCCACACATCACCCACACCACCCCATGGCACCGCAAAGACACCCCAGATTTTCTGAGAAGGAGCTCAGGGTCATGGTGGAGGAAATCATCCGGGTAGAGCCACAGCTATTCGGATCACAGGTGCAGCACACCACCATAGCTAGGAAGATGGAGCTATGGCGCAGAATCGTGGACAGGGTCAACGCAGTGGGACAGCACCAAAGAACAGGGGATGACATCAGGAAGAGGTGGAACGACCTACAGGGGAAGGTGCGTTCCGTGGTCTCAAGACACCACATAGCGGTTCAGAGGACTGGCAGCGGACCCCCACCTCCTCCCCCACAACTAACAACATGGGAGGAGCAGGTCTTGGCTAAACAGCATCCTGAAGGCCTTGCAGGAGTAGCAGGAGAAATGGACTCTGGTAAGTCAAATCCTAACTATTACATCCCCCACCCTACCTGCATGCTATCACACACCCCCACCCTCGTCCTCACCCCCATCACTCCAACTCCTCACACATGTCCCACTATCACAAACCACACATCCCAACACCAAGCCCTGCATGCAACAACAAAGCATGGACACCCATCACCAATGCATGGCCACTGCACATACCCACACACACCCCTGAACATTTAGCACACAAGGTCCTACACAAGAATGCAAGCACTGTGGTACAGGGTCACCTACCCATTGCACACCATGGCACACACAGATGCAATAATCATGCCTTTACACCCCTGCAGGACCCCTACCCAACGTCACCGGACAGGAGGTTCCAGACATGTCCACTCCACCCAGAGAAGAGGCCCACAGTGATGACAGCAGCTCTGTCCAACTGGATCTAGATGACCAGCCAGCCCATCTGGGACCTCGGGACAGTCGGTTCCCCTCCCACTGGCACAAGTCACAACAGAGCCTCCCCCCTCTGGAAACACCAGCACAGCACCCACCCAGCAGGCCCATACCTCTGTCCCCAGGACACGTCAAGCAGCAGTGTGTCCACCACTAAAGGGAACCCAGGCTAACCCACCACCCCAACAACAGCAGGTACCTGGGTGCAGTGGCAGTGGGCACACGGTTCAGGGGACAGAGGAACTGGAATACAGGGGAAGTTGGAGGGCTGCCGTGTGACAGGGAGAGGAGAGGCCCAGGGAACCCACTCTCCACGAGGCCCTCTCCAACATCATAGGGGCCTACCACCATTCCCAGGAGACAATGGCAACGGTAGTGGCCAAGTTTCAGGAGACCCAGCGGCTGCAGGAGGAACAGTATTTGGGGTTCAGGGAGGAACTCAAATCCATCAATACCACCATGGGCACCATTGTAGGGGTGCTGAAGGGACTCGTCAACACCAGGAGGGACACTGTGGCACAACAAGAGGCCCCTGACACTAGCCTGGATGATGAACTGCCCACCACCTGCGCCGGCGCTAGTGGACAGGAGGCACCGCCACAGGACCACGACACCAGCACCCCACCCCCTGCAGATGGAGAACCACCCTGCAAGCGGTCCCTGAGATCCAGGACAAAGACAGTGAGCAATGCCAAGACCCCCACCAAAAAATGAGACCACCCTGATTATCATCCTTCTGTCCCACTTTGTCACCCTGTCCATCCTTAAACTGCCCCAGCTCCACTTCCTATGCCCCTTTGGACAATGCACCTGTGAGACTAATAGGCTGGACTCTGCCATGGACATTCTTCCCCATCACCCCTGGCCATTTTACAACCCCCTCCACTATTTAGCACTTAAATAAACACCCTTAAATCATAAAACTATCTGGAGTCAGTCTGTGCTTTCAAAAATGTGTATTTGCAATAGCTGTGGAAAACTGCTATATCCATTGTATTGTCAACATACCTATGTCACACAGCTCTAGTCCATGAGGAAACAAAGCAGATGTCACACAGTGGGACCCACATCTGTGAAATTGAAAGGGAAAGTGACAACTCAGGGTCCATACACTGGGTGAAAGTGACAGACAGGTGAGAGGTAGAACAAGGGTATCAGATGTAGCAGGCAGTGATGTCTTCTTACCTGTGTCTCACTAGAAGTATTGATGAATCACCGTGTTTCTGTTGTTGATATCCTCTTCTTCTGCTTCCTCGTCTTCACTGTCCACAGGCTCCACAGCTGCCACAAGACCTCCATCTGGACCATCCTCCTGCAGAAAAGGCACCTGTTGTCGCAAAGCCAAGCTGTGAAGCATACAGCAGGCCACGATGATCTGGCACACCTTCTTTGGTGAGTAGAATAGGGAACCACCTCTCAGATGGAGGCACCTGAACCTGGCCTTCAGGAGGCCAAAGGTCCTCTCTATAACCCTCCTAGTTCGCCCATGGGCCTCATTCTAGCGTTCCTCTGCCCTTGTCCTAGGATTCCTCACTGGGGTCAGTAGCCATGACATGTTGGGGTAACCAGAGTCACCTGCAAATGTCGAGGGGAATCTGTTAGACACACACTAACTCTTAGGGATATCCCCAGACACCTAGTCACAATGTATAGGGTCCATGTCCTCACCTAATAGCCACACACGGTGCCTCTAGAGTTGCCCCATCACATAAGGGATGCTGCTATTTCTCAGAAATTAAGTGTCATGCTCTGAGCCAGGAAACTTGGCATTCACATGGGAGATGTACCGGTCGGCCAAACACACCATCTGCACATTCACCGCTTTCTGTACACCTGTTCACTCCTGCGGGGGTGACCAAGGCCACATGTGTCCCATCAATGGCACCAATGATGTTGGGGATATGTCCCAGGGCATAGAAGTCACCTTTCACTGTAGGCAAATCCTCCACCTGAGGGAAAATGATGTAGCTGCGCATGTGTTTCAGCAGGGCAGACAACACTCTGGACAACACGTTGGAGAACATAGGCTGGAACGTCCCTGATGCTATGGCCACTGTCGTCTGAAAAGACCCACTTGCCAGGAAATGGAGTACTGACAGGACCTGCACTAGAGGGGGGATTCTTGTGGGATGGCGGATAGCTGACATCAGGTCTGGCTCCAACTGGGCACAAAGTTCCTGGATTGTGGCACGGTCCAGTCTGTAGGTGACAATTAAATGTCGCTCTTCCATTGTCGACAGGTCCACCAGCAGTCTGTACACCAGAGGATGCAGCCATCTCCTCACCTTCCCCAGCGGACGTGCTCTATGGAGGAGAACAGTGAGCAGAGAGTCAGCCAACACTGAGGTACGAAAACACAACTTTATTCCACAAATTTTTAAATCTGCTATGTGCCTGTCTTAGTGTGTATGCAAGGCCTAGATATGTGTGACGCATTTAAAATTAATGCCATGTGGCCCCCTGAAATGGCGGCTGCCTGACCTGTAATGTGGGACAAGGGGATATGAGGTAACTGCACTGGCGTTGTACACCGTCGCAGTAGGCGGCCGAAGACCGCGTCGCAATCCTGCATTGGTTAACATTGGACCCTATGAGTCCCAGGAGCCAATGACGATGTACGCCGGCAGGGACAGTAAGCACTGCTGCGGACGTGACCGCCATTTTCTCTCTGTTCACTCACTTGATACCTGATCTTTGACAGGAGAGGACCTACACTGCAAGTGCTGCTGTGACCTCAGTCTGGAAGTGACAATGGCTCATGTGTCTGGGAAAAGGGCCCCTGCCTTCACATCGGAGGAGCTGGACAAACTAGTGGATGGGGTCCTACCCCAGTACACGATACTCTACGGTCCTCCAGACAAACAGGTAAGTACACTGTGAGCATGCTGTATGGGCAATGCCTGTATGTAGTGATGTGGAGGGAAGAATGGGGAGGGAGAATGAGGCGTGCATGAAACAACGGTGAGTGGATGTGCGTCATGGCAAGGGTAGGGATGCGGGCCAATGATTGTGACGGTGCAGACGGGTATATCTTCTCCTTTTCCCCTGTACTATTCCTGTAGGTCAGCGCCCACCAGAAGAAGGATATTTGGTGTGCCATCGCCAAGGATGTCCGGACCCTGGGAACCCACCACAGACAGAGCACCCACTGCCGGAAAAGGTGGGAAGACATTCGCCGCTGGAGCAAGAAGACGGTGGAGGACCAGCTGGGGATGGCCTCCCAAAGAGGGAGGGGTGCCCGTCGCACCATGACCCCCCTGATGTTCTGGATTCTGGAGGTGGCGTATCCAGAGTTGGATGGGCACTTGAGGGCATCACAGCAGCCACAAGGGGGTGAGTACACTCTCATTCAGCTGATTCAGCACACATTGGAGGTGTCTGGGTGGGGGAGGTGGGCTGTGGGTTCCCCTAGGCCAGGGCGTGTTTAGTAGGCAAGGTCCCTTCGTAAGGCAGGCCATGTGGCACCCCCCCCACCTGTGTTCAGAGGCAACTACACCTAGTCAGGCTCGTGTGACTTCCATGTGTGGAGCAATCGGGCATAGGCCTTGTAACCAATGTCCCTGTGATTAATTAGGTTACTCAAAGTGCACAGCGTAGTGCAGGGGGCTTCTGTGTCTATAGTGTCCGCCGACGGTAGCAGTATTGCATGCACTCAACATGTCTTTCTTCTGTCTTCCCCCCTTTTTGTGGTCTCCCTGTTCTTGTGTGCATTAGCATCATCAGGCGGAGGAGCTGTGCCACCGGAGCAGGAGGGAGCTGCATCCCACATGGCCCTGGAGGACGACACAACGGAGTCTGAAGCCACCAGTGGGACGGAGAGCGAGGAGAGCTCCACGGCAGGGACGGGAGCTGAGACCAGCGACACAGACTCCTCCTCTGATGGGAGCTCCCTTGCGGAGGTGGGCCTCTCTGTGCCCCCCGCATCTACAGGTACAGCCGTCACCCCACTACCAGCACCACCCTCCCAGCAGCCCCTCAGCGTGTGCCCCGTGGCCGCTCACCCAGGAGGGTGGGCATCTCCTTCACCCCAGGCACCTCAGCCCCTGCCCCTGTCAGCCCTTCTGCCCTCAATGAGGAGGCCATTGACCTCCTCAGATCCCTCACTGTTGGGCAGTCTACCATTTTGAATGCCATCCAGGGTGTAGAGAGACAGTTGCAACAGACCAATGCATACCCGGAGGGCATTCATTCTGGTCAGGCAACCCAACTGCGAGCTTTTCAGACTCTGGCCTCAGCACTGATGGCAGCCATTGTCCCTGTGTCCAGCCTCCCCCCTCCAACTTTCTCCACCCAGCCACAATCCCCTGTACCTCAGCTTATCCCAAGCACAGCATCAGACCAGCATGCACACACCTCAACACACAAGGGAAGCTTTGGCAAACATAAGCACCACACATCCCACAGGCACTCACACAAGCATCATACCCATGCACACATACCAACATCCACTGCCTCCACTGTGTCCCCCTCCTCCTCGTCTCCCTCCTCCCTCCCTGTCTCGTCTCCACTCACACCTGCATGCACTACATCTTCAGCCACTATGTCCATCACCATCACGCCCATCACCACACCCCGCTCACATGCACTCACCACCCCCACTGCCATTCACACATCCCCTGTGTCCTCTCCCAGTGTGTCTGTGAGCCCACCTCCCAAGGTACACAAACGCAGGCACACACCCACCCAACAGCCATCCACCTCAGGACAGCCCTCAGCCCATGCACCTTCACCCAAAGTCAGCAAACGTACACCTCCTACAACCACTACCTCTTCCTCCACTCCCAAACCCCCTCCATCTACCCGTTCCAGTGTGTCCAAAAATCTTTTCCTGTCCAACCTTGACCTCTTCCCCTCACCTCCCCCACCCCTTCAGTCCCCTAGGGCCCGACTTTCCAGGTCCAAACCCAGCACCTCAGCCACCACATCACCGGGAACAGTGGTGCCAGCAGTGACCGGCTTCTGGAATGCGCCAAGCAGCAGGGCAGCCAGTGTGCCAAGGAGCCAGACGACGGACAGTACCCCACCTCTGAAGAATAAAAAGTTGGCCACTGCCCGGCAGGAGAAAGGCAACACATCTGGCACCAAAGGCTCTCCCAGGAGTACAGTTGGGAGTGGGAAGACAGCTGCACCACCATCCAAGGTGGGGACGAGGCACAGAAAGAAAGGAAAGTTGCTGCAAACCTGCACGGCGGACAAGACCACCACCAGCACCGCTGCCAAGGACACCGCAGGCACCAGCACCGTTTCACAGGACACTGCTGCCACCAGCACCGCTGCCAAGGACACCGCCGCCACCAGCACCGCTGCCATGGACACCGCCGCCACCAGCACCACTGCCAAGGACACTGCCGCCACCAGCCCTGCTGCCAAGGACACCGCCGCTACCAAGGACACCGCCACCCCCAGCACCGCTGCCAGGGACACGGCCGCCACCAGCACCGCTGCCAAGGACACAGCCGCCACCAGCACCGCTTCACAGGACACCACCACCACCAGCACCGCAGGCCAATGAGCGCAGAAAGCTCCGATGCTACTGAGTCCGCCACAAGCAGGTTGTAGCACTCTGGGCACAAAGCCCCCCCCAGAACCAGTGGAGAAAGACATCCACTACCTCTGTCCTTGGCAGGATGAAGCACTCTGGGCACAAAGCCCCCTCCAGAACCAGTGGAGAAAGACATCCACTACCTCTGTCCTTGGCAGGATGAAGCAGTCTGGGCACAAAGCCACCTCCAGAACCAGTGGAGAAAGACATCCACTACCTCTGTCCTTGGCAGGATGAAGCAGCCCCCCTCCAGAACCAGTGGAGAAAGACATCCACTACCTCAGTCCTTGGCAGGATGAAGCACTCTGGGCACAAAGCCCCCTCCAGAACCAGTGGAGACTGCTATCCATTTGAGAGACTGTGGCTTTGCACTCCCCAGGATAAAGCAGTGGGCAACCCACTCATTTGAGTGACTTGCGAGACTGTGGCTTTGCACTCCCCAGGATAAAGCAGTGGGCAACCCACACACTGAAAAGACTTGTGAGACTGTGGCTTTGCACTCCCCAGGATAAAGTAGTGGGCAACCCACACACTGAAAAGACTTGGGAGACTGTGGCTTTGCACTCCCCAGGATAAAGCAGTGGGCAACCCACCCACTGGAGAGACTTGTGTGACTGTGGCTTTGCACTCCCCAGGATAAAGCAGTGGGCAATCCACCCACTGAAAAGACTTGTGAGACTGTGGCTTTGCACTCCCCAGGATAAAGCAGTGGGCAACCCACCCACTGGAGAGACTTGTGAGACTGTGGCTTTGCACTCCCCAGGATACAGCAGTGGGCATGAAGCCCCCTCGTGGATCTGGCGTCATCCACTCATCCGGCTGAGGTGCCCCTCTTCCCTTCCCCCTGAGGTACCAGTTGTATTTCTATCTGATGCCCCTGCAGTGTTCTCTCCGTTTTGATCGGGTATTGAGTGTGGGCCTCGCACATGCATTTTGGGCCCAGTGGTCCACGGACTTTAATGGTGCAATACCTGGACTTGAATTAGTGGTGCATATATTTGTTTGTAGTGTATATATATTTTTGAGTACTGGATTTTAATAGATTACAAACGTTCAAATCATTTCTTTTTGTCTTTGCATTCTTCCGGGGGGTTTCGGGGGTGTAACTGTAATGTATCAATATGTATTAGTGTGTGTGTTGTAGTGGGTGAGGGTGGGGGTGTGGGTGGGGGTGTTGCATGTGTGTGTGTCACTCTCTTTTCCCTCCCACCTCCCCTGTGTCGTAGGTGCAGTACTCACCGTGGTCATCGCCGCCGGCGTTCATGCTCCTGGTAGAGGAGCAGGAAGACAAAGGCAGGGAGAATCTGGAGTACCAGTTCCATGGCGTCCTGGTTCCTCGTGGGGTGTGCAGAGGTGAGCGTTTTCCCTTCCAAGTCCTGTTTCTGCCGTGTTTTTGTTCGTGGTGAATCCGCCCTGTAAAAGGTGGCGGATTGGCCTGTTGTAATACTGTGGGTGGTACATTGTCTTCCGTCTGTCTGTTGGCGGTTACCGCCACGGTGTTTGTTTGTACCGCCATGCCGGTTGGAGTGTTAAAGTGGCTGTCAATGTTGCCGGTTTCCGCCACGGTCGTGATTCCATTTATTTTACCGCCGGCCTGTTGGTGGTTTTACCGCTGCTTTAACACCAACCGCTAGGGTAGTAATGACCACCATAGTATTTAGCTCAAGATTTCTGTAGTAGATCTGCACCTTGTACTCACATCCGCTGGCCAGAGTCAAAATGGGCCATGTAATAGCTGACGCCTTCCCAATAGGCAGGGGTACCAAACAGGAGTGCCCACTCTCCCTGGTGCCCTTCTCATAAGCAATGGAACCCCTCACTTGTTGATTGTACCTGCATGCCCAGCACTGGGGTATTCGTGAACTGAACACTTATCAAAATATATCTCTTTATGTAGATGATGCCCTGATATTTTTGCACACAGGAGGAACTGACTTTCCTAAAGTGATGGCCCTGTTGGACACCTTTGTTGCTACATCTGGCCTCTGGCTGAATTGGGAGAAGTCTTGTGTATTCCCCCTCACTCAGATACCAGATCACCTTGGGACTGACCTACCAGACCATTGTTTATGCTGGTGCCATTGCTCCTTTAAATACCTAGGGATAAGCATATGCCGTACTAACACCGACCTCACTGAAGGCAATGTGGGCCATGCATTGCGCTCCAAATGAGGCTCAATTCCCTTCTGGACCGCCCTACCTTTATCACAGCTGGGAAGATTGGCGATAGCCTAGATGCTATTTCTTCCCGCTTGCTATACTACTTCACAGCCCTACCGATTGTGTTATACAAGTCCTTCTTTTGTGAACTCAACGGACTACTCTTAGACCTACTTTGGGTGAAAGACTGGCACCAAATAGCCCTAGCAACGACACAACAACCACTCACAGAAGGGGTTCTAAGCATGTCTAACTTTGAGCTCTAGAACGCTGCTGCCCAGCTACAGTGGCCTCTATGCTGGCTCAGACAGTTCCCCAGTGCAGAAAAAACAGCCCTATGTGCAAGGTCGGGGTCGACAGCAGTATATACCTGGTTATCAGATAGAATAAGCCCCCATCTCAAATGGTCTCACCTGATAAATATGGCCTGGATGTGCTGGGGCCGACTTGTACAAGGTGGATCACCATCTCTCTGATACTCTCCTTTGATACTGTTGGCCCAGATGCCAGCAGGTGATACCCTGTTGGCCCATCATGACATGACCCCATGTACCACAACTGAATTGGTGAAGGTGGGAGACTTCTTGAAAGATAGCTCCTTAATGAGTTACAGGACATTATGGATTCTCCATCGCACCAAGGCACTTCCTGACATACCGCACTATACGCCAGACTATATGAGACACTTGGGGAGCTGACGACACAGAACCACTGTCATCTGGTAGTTTGCATGCACTATATTTAGGGGTTAGTCAGAGACATGCAAATTCTCTGCTTTATGAAACCATGAATGCAGGCTCCTCTATGGGCACTACGAAGGCACTTGACCATTGGAACAGAATACTACCATACCCATTGACCCCAAAAAAGTGGGCCAACGCCCTCAATCACATAAAAGACGTATCTCAGAATCCTATATTCCTTTATACCCAATTCAACTACCTCGATCAAACATATTCATGCCCTCATTGCATCAAGCGCATTGCCCCACAACAACTCTAGAATGTCCAAAATGTGGCCTATTGGAAGCAGGGTTCTATCATATGGTGTGAGAGTGTCCCCTCCTACAACAAATCTGGAGCAAGATAACAAACACAACATCAGCGCTGTTTAGACCCTCACTATCGCACATTCCTGGATCCTGTCTGCTTGGACTATGCCCCAGATTCAAGGGAGATAAATATTTACATAGGTACATAGACCTTTTATTTGTACTGTTTAAGAGACAACCTAAGAGATAGAGGTCTGATCCTCACAGATTGTGAACAGTGGGATATGTTTGTAATAAACATTGAAGATAAAAACGATTACCACCTGCCCTAAAGGACGAGCAAACACACATGTCTGAGTTAATACTGATAATCGCACTTGATCACAACTGGCAAAGCATCTTCCCTGGCATGAGCGGACAGATCCCACTACTTCAATGATTTTCATTAATCACTGTATGAACATAGTGAGATTGCCTAATTACACCCCATTCTTCTTACCTGTCAATGTAACATATGTATAAAATAGTTATGCTGTCTGCCTTATATGGTCTGAAAAATGTAGGCTATATATACAATTAATTAAATCTATGTATTCTACCTTGGGTACATATGGGTCAGGGGGACCCCCTCCCTTCATCCCCTCACCCAGATTCATTTATGCCCAAGTTGTTATCATTTTTGTTTATGTAAACAATAAAAACTGTTTCTAAAAAACATGCAACATGTCTGCCATTTTTAAAAATGTGACCCAGAAAAATTTGGCCCGGATCAGCAACGTCTACGCAAGCTAAATTACTTCTCCAATGATTCAAAAACATAAATCAAAAATTAAAATCTCTGGACAACAATTTTTTACGAGGTATCGGGGAGGGGGATTATTAGTGGCTCACTGGTGGTGGGTAGTTTCGGATTATAAATTAGGTGTATATGCGGTGAGTGTGCTATTTCCACCACACATTATTGTGCTAGTCGTCAACAGACCCAAACCATGCAGTCCACCCTTTGTATTTTCGTCATGTGGTCTCAGTGGAGTTTTCATACGTTAGCTAATTTATGTGACCTTGTCATGTCTTGTTTCAACCCTTGGTGTGGGATTTATTTCAACACTTGGTGCTGCAAAGCTGCCCTGTTTATATTTTTTTAACTGATAGGAGGCTACTTGCCTGAACAAAACCAATTTAACAGAAACTATAGCCTGTCAAAAAACCTTATGAGAGGTGATGGTCCAGAGATGTGTGGAGAGGCTATTCCAGGTTGTTGCTGATATGTGGGAAAAGGCACGTCCTCCACTTCTGCTTAGGTGGATGCATGAGGTGTGGGCAAGTGATATTGAGGCGGGTCATAGTTTTCTTGATGGGTGGCAGAAATTCAGTCGCTATTCTTCCTACAGTTCCACCATATTTTTTACATTAATATCTCTTAAGCCCAGTGAACCTGATCCCTAGGTATCTAACATATGTTTCTTGCCACTTCCAGGAGTAGCTCAGTGTTGGTGCTTTCATGCCCATTGTTAGTGCCATCATTAATGATTTTGGCCAATGTATGGTCTTGTCTGAAAAAGTACCAAATCTTTGGTACAAGGTATCACAAATATAGCACACAAAAATATTTAGACGGGGTCCCATGTCAGCATATTGTTTGGTTAAGTATAGGGTAGTATGGTTTTCACTAACACTTGGGCGTGTGATAGCCAAGTTGATATTGAGAATTGACATCCAGGTTTTTAACAGTTAGCAAGATGTTGTCATACTAGAATGCAATTAAATGTTTTCAATTTCCAAGTTGAATTCCCCGATTCTTGTGGGCTTCTCTCAGACAGAGCAACAGCTCTATTGTTAAAGCAAAAATTATCGGTGACAGTCGGCAGTGCTGTCAACCCCCATGTTTAATGTGGGAGCTGAAATCTGGTCACTGATTTTAACTTTTGCCACTGGTTAGATGTAGAGCAGAGTCATCCACTGTAGCATCACTTTGTCCAGTCCATCCTATCGAGCGCTGTCAACAAAAAGAGCCATTTGATGGAATCAACTGCCTTAGTGGGATCCAAATAGCTGCTGATGCCTTCAAATTAGGGTTATTGTAATGTATAAAAGTGAAACAATGAACGTTTATTATCCGTGTTGAGCGTCCAAGTATGATCATGGATTGATCCGGTAAGACCAGACCATGCATCAGAGGCTTGTCACTAGGATTTTTGCTGAAATCTTGTTATCTGTGGTAAGGTCAAGGGCCAGTATGAGTCCCAATGTTGTGGTTCTTGCCAGGTTTAAATAAGGTTAGCATGATTGTGTCTCATACTGTTGAGGTTACCACACCTTTATGAATCTCCTCCCTATATATTTCTAGCAGATGTGGGACTAAAATATCCTGTATTCCTCTTAAATCTGAAAGGGCAAACCATAACTTCCAGCAGTTTTCCCTTTATGTAACTCAGTTACTGCTATTTTGATTTCCTCTGTTGATATTTAGTAGGAGGTTTCTCTTTCTGCTTGTTCTAGCTACTCAATTGTGATGTTCTCCAAAAACTGATGGATGTCTATTTTATTCACCTCATATCTAGAGTTATATAATGGTACTTATCTTCTGGAGAATTCAGCTAGAATTTTGTTTGATTGTTGTTAAGAAGCACCTCCAGTCGCCTCTAATATAACTATAAATTCAGCTGTCCACTTAGGCCTAATTGACCCCACTAATGTGTGCCGTGGTCTCTCTCCCCCTTCGTATATACAAGAAACTGCATGATTCCCAAAATATTTTATTCCTCTGTTCATCTGGAAATTCCTGTAGTTTGTTATGTATTTAATTTTCTAGTGCAATGCTGCCAACTTCCTGATATTATGCTTAGAGTTATTTCAAATCTCACTCAAGAGCATCTATTCTATTTCTAGTGGACAGCAGTGTTCCCTGTGCCGTAGAAATACTTTCCCCTCGATCACGACCTTGAGTGCTTCTTATATCGTGTCATGGTTACTAACCGAGTCCTTGTTTATTTCAACATGTGAGATTTTGACTTGTAGTCCAGCAGCACAGTCAGTTGGAATCATGAGAGCCTTTGTACCACTCCCTGTCCCAAAACATTAATTGATAAATCTATGGGTGAGTGATCAGAAAAGGTTTGGGGTGAAAGTCTACAAACATTGTATTATCTTTTGTTTCCAGACCAATATCCAGTCTGGACGCCGAGCCTTGCACTGTTGACTGATACATGTATTCCCATTTTGTGACATGTCTAATTCTCCATATGTTTAAAATCTCATGTTGTTGTATTATATCCAACATGGCGGCCCATGATCTGACATGTTGTCTAAGTATGGCAGTAGTTCTATCTAGAATATAGGCCCTCATTATGACATTGGAGGTAAATCCCACTTACCGCAACACTGACGGCAGCCAACTTACCGCTGCCGTGGTAGATATCCATTCACCATATTTTGACACACACACACCAGCCCCTCAGTATTCAGCCACATATACAAATCCGCCACACCAAAGGTCAGTAATAAACTGGCGGTATCAAAACCCAGACTTTTAAGTTGACAGAACTACGCCCACCACATTATGACCCACGAATCACCACGGCGGACATTTAACGGCGGTAAACCATTGGCGGTACATACTCACAATGGACACACACAAACAAACAACACTATATTGGACAATTCAAACAACACACACATGACACCCATACCCACACCACACCCACACCACTATAAAATACACACCCACGTTACCCACAACCCTTTACGAATACCAATAAGCACCACCACACTGACACCAAGACCACTGACAGAACTAAAGCCACACACTATTCATGCCTATACACCACTCATGCACTACATATCACACACCCCAACACATTACCCAACACACCCTCACCAACACACCTCACACAACACCCATGGCACCAAAAAGACACCCCAGTTTCACAGAGGAGGAGCTAAGGGTCACGGCGGAGGAAATTGTCAGGGTAGAGCCACAGCCTTTTGGAGCACAGGTACAGCAGATATCTATAGCTAGAAAGATGAAGCTATGGCGGAGAATCGTGGACAGGGTCAACGCCGTGGGACAGCACCCAAGAACTAGGGATGACATCAAGAAGTGGTGGAACGACCCACAGGGGAAGGTACATTCCTTTGCAGCAAGACACCAGCTCGCTGTACAAAGGACTGGCGGTGGACCCCCCACCTCCTCCCCCACAAATCACAGCATGAGAGGAGCAAGTCTTGGCAATAATGCATTCTGAGGGTCTGGCCGTGGTAGGAGGAGGAGTGGACTCTGGTAAGTCCACTCGCTACTATTATCACACCCCTACCTGCATGCCATCACATACCCTCACCCTCACTCCCATCACCCCACAACATCCAACACATCCCACCATCACATCTCACTAATCCCAATGCCAAGCCCTTCATGCTGTACCAATGCATGTACACCCCTCACAGCCCTGCACGGACACTCATCACTAAAGCATACACTTCATAGACAACTAACAATCCCACCATACACTAATATACACAAGCGAAAGGTATATATTAGCACTTCAATAAACACCCTTTGGAAAAGAAAACATTTTGGAGTATGTCATGTATATGAAATATGTATTCATTGTAACAGGTACAAACATTACAAATCAACTGTACAGCAGATGAGCATTGATTAATGACCTGTAGCTGGCTGTAGTGATCACACCAGGAGTATATATCAGGTCATGAACATCTGCAAAATGAATTGCCAGAGGGAACAGTAAGTGGGCCTAGAAGTTGAAAATATCAGCATGCCATTGCCACACAATTTTAAACAAATGTCATTGAAATGTGAAGTAACACTGTCCTACCTTTGTGTCATTGGAAGTGCTGTCGGATCACATTTGTTCTGTTGTACTCATCCTCATCCTCTGCTTCCTCTTCCTCACTGTCCACAGGGTCTACTGCTGCCACGTGGGAGTCTCCAGCCTCCTCTTCCTCCTGCATGAATGGGACATGGCGTCTGAGGGCCAGGTTAGCATGCCACCACTATCTGGCAGACCTTCTTGGATGAGTAGCAGAGGGATCCTCCTGTTAGATGGAGGCACTGGAACCTGGCCTTCAGGAGGCTAAAGGTCCTTTCAATTATCCTTCTGGTTCACCCATGTGCCTCATTATAACGTTCTTCTGCCCTTGTCCTGGCATTCCTCACAGGGGTGAGCAGCCATGATAAGTTTGGGTAATCAGAGTCACTCGCAAATATTGAGGGACAACATTTAGCCACACACTATCCTATATGGCCAGCACCATACCCATACACCAACATATAATGGGTGGGAACCGGGGCTCACCAATTAGCCACACCCTGTGCCTCTGTAGTTGGCCAATCACATTTGGGATGCTGCTATTTCTTAGGATAAAGGCATCATGCACTGACCCAGGATACTTAGCATTGACGTGGGAGATGTACTGGTCCGCTAAGCAGCCCATCTGAACATTCATAGAGTGGAAACTCTTACGATTCCTGAGCTACTGTTCATTCTGCCGGGGGGACAAATGCAATATGTGTTCCATCGATCGCCCCAATTATGTTGGGGGTATGTCCCATTGCATAAAACTCGGCTTTCACTGTGGCCAAATCTTCAACCTGGGGGAAAAGAATGTAGCTGCACATGTGTGTTATCAGGGCAGACAACACTCTTGTCAGCACTATTGAGAACATTGGCTGTGACATTACTGCTGCCAAGCCCACTGTCACTTGGAAAGAACCAGTTGCCAGGAAATAGAGTACTGATAGCACTTGCACAAGATGGGGGATCCCAGTGGGGTGACGGATAGCAGATATCAGGTCAGGCTCCAATTGGGCACACAGCTCTGTGATTGTGGCCCTGTCAAGTCTGTAGGTGAGGATAATGTGCCTGTCCTGTAGTAGTGTAGCCAAGTCCACCAGGGGTCTGTACACGGGGGTGTGACTCCATTTCCTATTCATCCGCAGCGGTAGGAATCTAAGGGACACAAGAGTGAGAAGCCGGTCACAAACTGAATAATGGCACTCGAACAGAACTTTGCATCCTGTAAACATTAAAGGGGTCATTGTGATTTGTCCAGTATGTGCTGATATGTCCTGTGACACAGCATTATTCCAGGGCCTCCCCCCCCCTGAAATGGCCTCCACCTGTCCTGTGTGGAGGGACATGTGGAAGTGAGGTAATTTCGCTGACGTTGTGCACTGTTGCGGGAGGCGGTCGGGAACAGCAGTGCAACTCCTCATTGTCTTACATTGGGGCCTATGGGTTACAGTGGCCAATGCTGATCTACACAGGAGGTGACGGTCTGAACCACCGCAGACATGACTGACATTTTCTATCTGATTCCTCAGTTGTTACCTGACCTTCCATAGGAGAGGACCTATACTGCATGTGCTGCTGTGTCTGGAACCTACCATGGCCTGTGCAACCAGGGAAAGGACCCCAGCCTTCACTTTGGAGGAGTTGGAGAAACTAATGGATGGGATCCTACCCCAATACGGACTGCTGTATAGGCCTCCAGACCAACAGGTGAGTACACTGTGAGCACGATGCATGTGGCATGCAGGCATGGAGTTGTGTGTGTGAAGGCCTCATGTAAGGTGGGTACGTGGATGTCCTCTTGGTGGTATACATGTTGTGTGCTAGTCCATGTGTGTGTAAATGGTGATGTGAAGGGGTACGTTGGGTAATATGTGCAACATGCAGGACTATTTGTCTAATTCTATTTTCCTCTGTGTATTGGCTGCAGGTCAGCGCCCATCAAAAGAAGGGTATATGGCGTGCCATCGCCAAGGAGGTGCAGACCCTGGGGGTCTATGGCAGGCGGAGCACCCACTGTCGCAAACGCTGGGAGGATCTGAGACGCTGGGCATGGAAGATGGTCGGAGGCCCAGCTGGGGATGGCCTCCCAACAAGGAAGGGGTGCCCGTCGAACCCTGACCCACCTGATGGCCCTCAGACTGGCGGTGGCCTATCCAGAGCTGGATAGGCACTTAAGGGCATCACAGCATCCACAAGAGGGTGAGTACAGTGCCCATCATTTGAACTTATGCATGGTGGGGTGGTACCCAGGTGGGGGATGTGTGTGAGTGGGTGCCCCTAGACCAGGCCTGACATTGCAGTGTAGGTCCCCTAGTGGCTAGGGTTCAGAAGGGAAGATTTTGCTAACTAGCTCATAGGCATCCACTACTGGTCATGCCTTTTTGGCTAACTATTTCTCTGGTAGTGCAATGCATTTTATGTAGGCCTGTTCCCTGTGTGTGATTGTGCTGTGTACGCCACCGGTGGTGTTGGTGCAGCCTTTGACCAGTGTATCCTTTGTCTCTTCCCCCCTTTCTTGTTTTGTCCTCCTGTCCTCATGTGCATTAGCATCATCTGGCGGAAGAGCAGAGGCACCAGCAACGGAGGGAGCTGCATCCCACAGGACCCAGGAGGCAGAGTCCACCAATGGTGAGGGCACCACTGGGACAGAGGGCGAGGGGAGCACCACGGTGGAGACTGGAGGGGACAGTTCTGACACAGATACCTCCTCCGATGGAAGCTCCCTGGTGGTGGCGGACACTTCTGTGACCACCCCAGCTACAGGTACAGCCGCCACCCACATACCAGCACCACCCTCCCAGCAGCGGGGTAACACCCCAAACACCCCCACACCCTAAAGCCTTGAAGTTTGTTACATCATGCCATGGAGTTCTGCAGGAAATGGGGTCATCACAGTTCAGCCCGTACATGTTTATAATGGACATGTGAGTGTGGTCAGTGGCGGCTGCCACAAATCTCAAGGGGCGCGGTGGGGGGACAAAGATGGATGGATGGTGGTTGAAAATAAAAATAAAATAAACTTAACTGCCACCTCACTCGTCGCTCCTCTTCCCTTGAGGTGGTGTCACAGAATTCACTGTGACATAGGCTCCCCGGCAATCCTGGCCCTGCTTTCATGCTAAACCTAGCACAGAAAGCAGCATCAGGACTAGTCTAAGCAGCTGTTCAACGCATATTTGTGTTTGGACGGGCTGAGACGGCAGGCCAAGCACACATGCACACTTAGGTGTTCTCTCCTCCTCTCACCTCCCGTGGCCCAGCCCACTCCTCCCTTCACATGCTTCAGTAGCAGAAAAATGAAAATATAGCAAATAATCATTTAATTTTTTTGCTACTGGCCGAGCCTGGGGGAAGGAGCCTTCCCTGAGTGTGATATAGCAAAAATCGGACAATCTAACGTCTACCATCTGGATCTGCAACTGACTGTATAGGTTAGTATTGCAATTGTTTCCTGAACAGTATAGCTATTACTCTATAGCATCTAGAGTAATTGGTAAAGTATCTATGCAGTCTCCAACTTTTATCTACATTTGTGCTTTTCTCTCTCTCTAAGCGTGTTTCCTGAAACAATAATACATCTATATTATGTATAGTGGCATATATCATGATCTGTCAGGATTTCCTTGTGTCATTTAATCCACTTAAAGTCCATGTCATAAACCTGGCTGAGGGGATTTTATTTCCTTTCTTGTACACATATTAACCAATTCCAGACATAAATTGAAATACGCCTGTAGATTTCCAGATGTGTCTACTAACTGTTAAAAACCCCCACCATCCCTCTCAATATAACATTCAGAAAAAAACAGGTGCGTACTCCTGGAGGCAGCCAGGTGAGAATTCCTTCAAACCAAGGCGTTAGTAGTTGTAGTTACAAGCCTTCATATGGAAAAAAGAAAAGGGGGTGGCCCAATCTAGCCAGCTATATTGGATACTTATATATTGATGCCTGCCAATCTACTCCACAGAAGGAGAATCATCGCAGTGCCATCTTCCAGCTTACCAATTCTGTTGTCTCATTTGTATAGAATATAATGTATTGTTCCTTGATACCATGGAGTCCATAATTCTCAGCCATTACATGGAAAGGTTTCATAGATGTATCATTACATTGCCTACATGTTAGCTTATTTGAGTCTGAACCATTAAGTTTCAATAGGCTACTATTATATCCATTCCAATAGATGGTTATGGTGTTGTATAGCTCATTCTTCATCATAAAGGACTAATTTCTGCATTGCCATTCCTGCAGCCATTATTTTTCTGTTTGCAGTTTTGGTTTAGGAACCCAGGTGCCATTTGATGATTGGTGAATACATAAGCCCTGCTGTGCATTTGGAACCCGCAATCTTGACAGATATAAAATTGTATACAGGCCCTTTATGTCCTGCGATCTTCTGTTTTTTACTGTTGGAAATTCCCAGCAAGTCACCTGAACTGCCTTTTTTATGATCCAGGTACAGTGTGATCTTGGCCTCGTTATAGTTGATATCTTTCATGTCTCGTCCCATGGTGAGGATTTTATCTATGTCTCGTTAATTGAATAGTTTAGAGAGTAATGGCTGAGATGGAGCACCAAGGAAGGATCTGGGGTCCAGGGTGTGTGTGCTCTCTCACCCACAAGCACCAACAACAGGTTTACTTGTCCAAAAACTGTGAATATCATTTTCTCTACAAAGTCCTCAGGCTTCCCTTGGCTATGGTTTTATATATTTCAATGATTCACACATTGCTTCTGTGAGATCTTGCTTCAAAGTCTTTTTCTTCCTTTTTAGCAGGTCGGTTTCTTCATCAATCCTTTTCTGTGTTCTTACCATGCAGCAGTGAGTATCATCGGACTGAGAAATTTGATCTACTGCCATTGTTTGGCAAGTTTCGTGTCCTTCCAGTCTTGCATTCATTATGTCAAGTTATTGTGCCATTGTGTCTATTTTGTTATCAATTTCCATTTATCTCCAACAAAATAACTTGGGCTTCCTCATCTGCATTGCAGCCAGTATGTACATCTGCCTCCATGGTTGTTTCAGGTACTGATGTGCACACGTTACTTTTTTAAATTCAAAGATCAGTTTGCATTGTTTCAGATCCCCTTGCTCATTTGATTATGGGAACTTCACTGAATGTTAGGTACACACTTGCTATGCCACGCAGGATGAAATGGTGTCTGATGTATGCCCAGTTATGAGCTTTAATACTTACATATGTATGTGCATTTTGTCTGTCTATGGAAACACATTTCATGTGGTTCTCAGCCATGCATGCTTCTTATGTTACATTGATTCAGTCAGTCTTGTCTTCCTAGCCTGATTGGTGCATGATTCACAAACCTGTGGAGTCTAGCTGTGTCCAATGAGTTAATTATAAAAATGTAACCCTGACGTGTCTAGCATTCACCTATTTCCTTCAATTAAGTATGTTTATTAAAAATTAGGTGCTTGGTTTGCATGTGTGGCCTGGGACAGGATTAAGGATTCAAACTTGGGTGCATCTGGTACCTGCGTCACTCCCACTCCTCTTATCAGCTTTTTCTTGCTCCTGGTTCAGTATATTTTTAGCCAGTTCTGGAACTTGTTATTATTAGCCGAGTGTTTTGATGGGTGTCCCTACCACCACTGCTGAGAAACCTTGCCACTTTAAACCCCACCACTCAGGAGTCATGAGATCACAACAGCAGGCTACCATTCCTCTGCCCCCCAAGGTCCTCGCAGGTATTTGAGAAGGGGTTTAAAGGATGGGCAGACACTCTCCTTTTTCCCTTGTCTCTGGCCTTCTTTTGCTGGGTATTTTAAGGCTTCAAAGAATACCGCGACTACATTTGTCCAAATGTCTGCCAGAATGTTTTCAGTACGTGGCTGTCAGAACCCCTTTCAGAGGTCATGGGAGTGCAGGGCCTACTGGGCCTAACCGTGTTGGTTGAGGCCTCTTAGTAGGTTGGAGCCTACCATGGATCCTGCTTAACTGGGCCAAGTACCCTTTTTGCACTTGACTTTCAGTGGTAGCTGTGGTCGAGCAGTCAAGGCTCCCTCAGGGAGCGATGTAGATACAGGTCAGTGAGGCCCAATTATAGCTCAGAATGAAAACAGTACAAATAATAAATTAATGTCCAGCTAAATACTCCTTTTATATGAAAAAGTAGTATTTTATTTTTAACTCTACACTGGCAATGAAATGCAACATTCAAATGCAACAACACAATTCCTTTGAGGTCAGGGCTCTGGTAGTTGTCAGGTGAATACATGTCCTGCCCTCCTTTGTGTAACATGCATAGGGTTATTCCCCATTCACTGAGGGTTGCATCAGGGAATACAAACTATTAGGCTATATTCTTGAGTACACTCTTGAGGAACTTAATAAAAAGTGTCTCTGGTGCCACAGCACCATTTGCAGTGAATTCCCCCAGGGCCTTACCGGCCCAGTTCTCACCTTACCTGCTCTCACAGCACAGATGCTGCCTTCAAATGCATACCCATGAGTACTGCTCAGTTTGGAGAGGTCCGGCTGCCTGCGGCCCTCGCTGCAGCACCTGGTGGCACAGGCTGTGTTTCTGGAGCAGCGCTGACAGAGGTCTCTCAGATGTCTGAGCAACTTCCAGCTGGCAAACAAGGTGTAAGTTGATTTTGTTCAACAGGGGTGGGGAATGCTTTCTGCAGCTTTTGACTTGACCCAGTGAGGTTGAGGCATTGTCTACAACATCTCGGGCAGTCCTCTGAAGTGAGCCGGGGGCAGTTCCTTCGCAGCATGGGTCCAACCAAGTCATGGCTTTTGTCTCTCCTTTGGGAAGCATCCCAAGTCCTTTGGCAGCATTGGTACCTGCAGCCCTTCCTTACATTTGGGGTTGCTGCAGTATGTGGTGATACAGGTTTAGACTCTTCCAGCCACAGCACCCCTGCACACAGTCACAAGTCTTGGCACTCCTGAAAATGATACTTTAACAGTGGCCCCCTTTGGCATACGGAGGGGTCACGTGAGAGCAGCTTTAAGGGTATAGCAAGACTTGCACAGCGCTTAACATATGGCTCAGTCTTCGATGGCCCTCTCCTGATATACTGAAAATAATCGTTGAAAACAATCCTGCACAGGTGCACTGCATCGATCGGTGCTTAGTAGAATGCTCATTCCTTGCACAGCGAGTCCTCAAAGTAGAACTCCTGCTGCACCTTGCTCCCTCCAAGGCTTTCCTTTTCCTCACACAGCTCATTGGTCTAGGCAAGCAGGCAGGTGCTCCATGCTCCAGTGCAGGTGGTCTAGGTTTCTCTGGGTGATGTCCTCTCACCCAGTAGGGAGACTAGCAGGCCTTGGCCTCCATCCTAGTCACAAGCAGAAGTCTTGCAGAGCTTCCCCTTTCACACAGCTTGTCTGGGTACTTGGCAGATGACAGAATTTTGGGGAGTCAACATCCCCTTCTTATAGTCCTTTTTCATATACCAAATATAATTTAGGGTGTTAGTCTTTTAAGTTTTATGTTGAGGTTCTGCTTCTTTTGAAGTGAGCACTTCTCTACTTCCTTCATGAAAAAGGTCTGTCACAGCAATCACAAGTCTGACGATGATTGTACACAACATAATTCATGAGAGTGACCAGTTTGCATTTGTACATCAAAGAGCTAACCCCAGACTCCAGTCAAAGAGCAGTATCTTGAGATGTAAAGGGAGTCTCTTCCTTCGGTCTAGCGTGTCCCCACCCAGCTCACCATAATGCAGCAATACACAAATCGGTCTGGGCGGATTCATTTTCTCCTAATGTCTTTACCCGGCAGGCCTGGGCTTCCCAAAATGGAACCCAGGATCTTCCATAGTATGTACATTGCAGGAACACTCACTCAGTGCACATTCATAGCACACTTTCTATTCAGCACAAATACCTCTCTGCATTGTACTCTCACATATAGACATGCCTTCAGCACACACACTCAGTCTGTGTGCACTGTTCAGCCCTGAAGCTTTTGTATCTTTAACCAGGGTGTGTTATTTAAAAAAACAAGCACTGCCAGCACACACACTCACTATGTGCACTTTGCACAAATCTTCACCCTTCATGTATTGTACTTCATACAAGCACACATACACCAGCATGTGCCGTCCCTGTTCACACACTGCACAACACTAAATAGTTCATGGAATGTATTGCCCTCAGGCATATATACATCCAGCACATGTACTAACCACACATGTACTGCACAGTACTATTCCATCCTTGTACTGTCCCTTTCCTAGGAGCACATACAACTGATGCAGAGTCACTGTTCCTGCACTATGCAGCACTCCACATCTACATGATGTAGGCCAAAGTTGAGTTAAGCACACAGCAGTAGAACTTTTTTTGAAAGGTGAGTGAGCCTGTAGGCCTTGCTTCTGTGACACGGGGTAAAAGGTCCTGTTTACCACTACTGATCACTACACAGTATGCTGCCACCACCGTAATCATGCAACTTAACTACAGGTGAAGGCGGTAGCCTTCCCCTGCAATAAGGGTAGTGCTTTGGGCACCCCTCCTGGTCTAACAAGACCACAATCTGTAAGACAAGCCTATGTCATGGTGCACAGGCAAGATCTGTGATCCCATATGACAAAAAAAATCAGCATTAGGGGTCCAGACAACAGTGCAGTTAGGTGCACATCTTCTACCATGAAGAGGACTTTTCTGTCAAACCAGCAGCCATCTTCCTCTGGCTTTCAAGTGCTCCCCTTTATACAGATTTAATGTAGGTTTGAATCTCTTAAACTCCTTCCAACTTAGTACATACCTTATGTTTTAAGCACTTTTGAAGTACATACCCGATCTGCAACTGATTTGATTTGCCAATTTTAGCAAAAACGTTTGCAGCAAAGTCATTAGGTTGCATAACAGATAAAGATATTAAAATTTTTGTAGCACCACATTGAGAAACAGCTATTTTTAAATGTCTACTTAAATCCAAGCATGCATCACAGAATGCGTTGTAATCAGTAATGTAATTGGTTGTTTCATGCGTGATGTCATATTGTTTGTAAGTTCATCTGTGAGGTCTTGAAAACGACATTAGCTGCAACAGATTGATTAACTACCACAATTAGTGACTTTTGAGATTTTGAACGCTAACACTAATGCTTCCCATCTTTCTCATTGTGTTCATAGGAATTCGGCAAAGGAAGTGGCAACACTGGATTTCGATCATCCAGCAGGAAATATCAATCAATTTTCCTGGAAGAGAGTCATGGACATGGGCATGGCTTCTGAAAGTCTTAGCTTAGCATCCCCAGACAATGTCTAGCTAAAACGTCAGACTCTAATACTGCATGTTCATGGAATGGAAGAGAGCTGTCAGTGCCAGAGGGGAAAAGGTTAAATCTACAAAAGATGGATACCCTCTCACTTCAAGAAACTTGGGTGCTAGATTCCTTTCTTTGGCAGGATTTCATGGTATTTGAATCCCTGGCTAATTAATCGAAGTTTGGGTAGGAGAGCATTCATCAAATAGAGTATAATTGTATGTAAAAAAGCAGGCTTGCAGTAGAGGCCACTATAATCATTGCAGGTAAGAGTAATGTCCTAATTGTTAAACTCAGCCCTTTGCATATAACCAAACCTGATAGCTCTCAGATTCTGATTATAGAATGTGTCTAGCTATATCCCTCAAAAATCAAAATGTCAGAGAAACTAGTCCATTTGATGTCAGCACTAAGGGGCATATTTAAGAAAAGTGGCGCTGCACACCATGCAGTGCCACTTTTCTTGCACCCTTTACCACCCCCCTGCTGCTACCATGTGTGCACCGTACTTAAAATACAGTGCACCACGGTGCAGGGTAGGAGGTAATAGCATAATTTTTATGTCACTTTTGATGTACTCTGCAGGAGTAGCGCCAAAGTTTTGGTGCTACTCCTGCAGAGTAAATCGAGGCCCATTGTCAACAATGGTGTGCCCTCTTTTAACGCCCGCTCTGAGCTAAAAATGAAAATGATGCTTGGAAATCTGTTAGATTTCCATGCATCATATTTTTGCCCCCCTAACGGGGGGAACGACCCATTTGCATACATTATGAATGGTGCAGGCATAATGTAGCGCAAAGGGTTACAACGTGGCACAATACAATGCTCCATTGTACCACTTTGTTAATTTGGCACAGGGATTTAGGCCTTCTATCAAAACATTAGCGTAAAATAATGACATTAATGTGTCAGTAGAAGGCACTAGGGGCTCTTTATTATGCCCGTAAGTTGGCAAAACATGAAATACTCAAATGCATTTTGGTTAATCATGGGCGATTGTAATGCCAATTTAATGGACACTGGCCCACATTCAATATGGTAGGGATATGATAACCATTACTGGAACATCCCTCCTATTCAAAGACCGTTTCAAAGAATAGATATGCATGGGCAGGAATTCAGCAATGTGCTTAAAGATATGGGTTTACAACTAATAAATGGTAGATTCATGACAAATTTACCAGTGTCTTATATTTGCATCCTACCGAATAGGTTGGCCAAGCTCATTTATATAAGGACATCATTAGCACATTTCCACCAAATAAATGCCTTTGAAATTTTGCCCACATCTGTAAGTGACCAAACCATGCTGATATGCACATTGAAAGTCCCAAGCACCTCCCTCCCTAAGATACTTCCACAACGACCTAGAGCTTACCCAATGGTCTAGATGGTCATAGGAGGATTGGAACAGTTTCATTTATCTGATGGGACATTGCTTGGAAGCTAAATTCATTAGGTCCTGGCAAATATGGTGCTATGGCCAATCCTGATTACATAACTTCATGAGGCTGCAAGATCTGTTAAGTCCTCATACAAGCCTCAACATAGTACAACCCAGTGCATCAAGCTCACAAAAGAAATAATAAGCCTGAAAACAAAATGTGATCTTTAAGAACTCAGTCTAGGAGGAAGATACAGGATAAAAATAAGATCGAAGACATCAAATAGGCACAACTTAAATATGGCATAAGAACAAAAGGTTCAAAGAAATTCTGGTGTCTAATGAATGGATTGATAGCTAGTAACGCTGACTCTCCTTCCTTCTTTAAGCTACAATAGCACTGTCTTCCAGGGCATGGGTCAAATTCAAGGTCAGCCTAAACTGGGTTACATCAGGAAACATTTCAATTGATAAAGACTAAAACAAATGTGCATCCTGCCCCCCTTGCTATTTAACCTGGCTGAAATAAAAGGCCACCTAGGCAATGTAAGAAAATGTAACTGCTTCAATATGTGGATGACACAGTGATATATGATTAGACTCAAATTGGTCTACAGAAATCACTGGATGCATGGGCCCATTCTTGTGAGTTGAAAATCTATCAATCAATCTAATGTAGACAAAGGTTATGATTCATATGGTAGGAAGAGCAGTGATATTGACAGTCAATGCAGACTTTGCCACTTTGGTCAGAATCCCTCATTCATGTTGTCTGCAGTTTTGAGAAGCTACTATCATAAACACATTTTTGGTGTGTCTAAACTTTAGGGCTTGAATATACGTACTTGCTATAAGGCCATTGACTGCTGCTTAAAAAGGGGATCCTTCTAGCTGTCTTCTCGTTTTCTGAAATGTTTAAAAGTAGCTATTGCCAAACTTTAATTTGCACCAGCACTTCTAACATCAGCATTGGGGTACTTTATTAAGCTGCCACAGTAGAACCATACTTCCCAGGAGTTTTTAAAGCATTTTATTAACACTTAACCATCACTTTCAGCAGGCCAGGCGCATGAGCCTGTCTTAGAGGGAAAAGGATGTGTTGCCTTTTATCTTGATGCGGCAGGCAGGTTCCTTTAGAATGATCAGTTAGCAGCTTCTGGGTATTGGGCAGGATCCCACAGTTAAATGACTGTATCTCAAAGCATTGTAACTTTGCTCTCCTAAGCTGAATTTGCACTTAAATTGCCAGCATTGGGGTGCCTTATTGGGTTTCCACATTGATATTGTGCTCCCCCAGGAGCATTGGGGTTCCATAGTAATTCTGTGCTCTCTCAGGAGTTTTGAAATCACTTTCATTAGTTTTTAACCAGCCCTTTTGCTCCTACCCATGGGGTTGGTCCCTAAGCATCCTACTCACAGACTAAGCCATCCTAATTAGCACTTTAAAACATACTTTAATCTATGGTTTGTTAACAGGCCTTTCCTGCTAGTCACAGCAGAAGCAGGGCATGAGATCTGGGACCTGTTGCACGGCAATGCCCCTGCCCAACCTTTCCTCACAGAAACCTGACTATTACAACCTGACATTACCACAGTCATCCCTCTGGCTACATGATTGCCAGGCAAGACAGACACAATCCTGGAGGTGGAATCATCATCATCTATAAGAACACCGCCAGCACCACATCCATGGACATGTCTTCCTCCTACCTGGAACACCTTTCAGACTGATAAAACCCCACTGCAAACAACTGGAGCGCACATGGAGAATGAGCCAAGGCAATGCAGACAGAAGCACGTTCAAATCAGCTCTAAGACACAGCCACCAAATGATATGGACCATCATGTCATGGATGACATCTGCATGACTGGACAGAGGAGACATGGCGGCCCTTATCCTTCTGGACCTCTCTACAGCATTTGACACCTTCTTCCACCCCATTCTCACCTAACACCTATACAACATCAGATTCCAAGAATATGCACTCCAATAGATCTGCTCCTTCCTGACCAGAAGGACCATATTAGTCAGCCTGGCACCGTGCACCTTGGACTCCCGTGACCTCATCTGCAGAGTTTGACAAAGAACCTCCCTGAGCCCAACCATCCTTAACTCTTACACAATTCCACTAGCCAGCATCACCAGCTCTCACAATATCAATGTTCTGTCCTATGCAGATGACACACCACTCATTCTCACCCTCACATACAGGACCTGCAGTACATGAATAAAATCCAATGCCTGCCTTACTGAAATTGCCCACTGGATGAAGACCAATAATCTAAAGCTGAACACCAACAGGATGGAAATTGTGATCTTTTGGAAGAGCACATCACTGTGGGACTCTCCCTGATGGCCAACAGAGCTAGGACCAACACTTACCCCACCACCCAAACCAATAACGTCAGGATCATCCACTGCAACATACTCAAAATGACCACCCTGGTCTATGCCGTCAGCAAATCACGCTTCCATACCCTGAAAATGTGGAGGACGATTTCCAAATGGCTTGCAATCAGCACTCTGAAAACTGTCAAGCACCCCCCGATTGCTGGACTACAAGAACATCCTTTATGGCGGGATCAACTAAAAACTCACCAGAAGACTGCGAGCCACTCAGAACTCAGCAGTCAAAATAACTCCCAACCTCCCACGCCACACTTACATCACACCACACCTGAAGGAGCTCCACTGGCTCCCCATTCACAAACAAGCACAATTCGGACTCCGCACCCACACTTTCAAGACTCTGCATAACACTAGCCCAGCATAACTCAACAATTGCATCTGCTTTCAAAAATCTTCCTGACACCTCTGCTCGTCCAGGCTACTATTTGCACAAATCCCACACATATAGAAAACCAGATCCAGTGGTCAAGCCTTCTCCTACCTGGCTCTTAAAGTATGAAATGACCTACCACTACACATTAAGACCCCTCCTTATTCCTTGAATCACACAAGAAGCTGAGGACCTGGCTTTTCGAGTAGTCCTAGGTGTACCTAGACTCACACCTGCTCAGTGCCGGTATACCCTCTGGGGTGATAGTGCACTCTATAAATCTGCATAACATGGGGGCGTGGCTTCGGGCATCAGGATGGCGGTCGCACTCTGAGAGTGCTCTGGACCCCTCCGTCATCCGCCCATAGTCAACGTGGTCCAAAGGAGCAGAAAGACGCCGTTTTGGATACCCCTATGACCCTGGGTCTCACAGGGGGTCGCGCACGGCAAAAGGACCGGGATCCTGCATCCCACGCCCGCTCGGAGATCCGGCCGATCCCGGGAAGGGAAAACAAGATGGCGACCATGGCGCGCCCGGCTGGGCTGAGGCGAGGCCGATAGCTGCGCTGATGGCATACGCGGCAAACTGAGGGAACGGAGAGAGTCCCTGGGGGGCCTGGACCGAGCCCCGACGACGGATCCTTGTGGCCAGGCGGCCGAGGAAACAGACACCAGGTGAGCGGCCCCGCCCTGTGCACTGCCCCGCGGGTGCAGACCGGGAGGCCTAGACCCCCCCATCTATCCTGCCTGGCCCGCGAAACAAAAGCAAAGCGGCCAGGCGAGGACAAGAGGACCGCCGCCGCAGCTTACAATCCTCCCCCCGCGGCCCCCCCTTCTGACATGAAATAGGGGCTGGGGCCGCGCGGGAGATCAAGACCCGGCTGGGGCTCGGGCGGGTCCGCCCGGGAGGACGAAGACACTATCCAGGGTCCAGGAGAGGAGAAGGAGGAAAGAGAGGGGGTCGACGAGTTGTGATACCCCCCCTCTCCTGTCGTTGTCATAGTGAAGGGGACAGGCAGTGGCCCACCTCCGGCTCCCACTCAGATCTCCACCCAGAGGGGGTTTGCCAAGGCCCAGAACAAGAGCTGGGAGCAGACCAAGAACCGAGAAGTGGAGGCACACACCCCAGATCAATAAGAACAATCTGAAATTTAAGGCCTCGAATTATAGACAATTGATCCTTGTCGAGATAGATCTGGGAAATAGAGGCCAACGTGTGGCGAGACGGAGCCCTCCGCGGATACACCAGATCCTGGGTGTGAGGGGACTTGGGCCCGGATCTATAGTGAATCTCTCCCAGCTAAGCAGAGGGTGAGAGGAGGGGAGCTACCGGATGGGAGCCAACGACCAGGTCCTTCAACGGTACCGGCAAGAGATGCCTCCACAGGGCCCAAGAGAGAGTAAAATAGCCCGGAGGACGCCCCTGAGACAGTGACACCCCACCGTCCCTGCGCGGAGCAACGCAGCAATATCTTCCCTGGTCCAAGACACCTGAAAACGAATTGAAAACCTGGGCTTGAAAACATAATACGGAGAGTGTGACACACTCGGCCCCCACCCCAGGCGCCAAGATGGGAAAGGACAAGGTGAACAAACAGCCTCCACCCTCCCAACAAAAAATCGATCAGTTCACGACGACGACGGATTAATGGGGAGAGGGAGACACAGCCAGCGGGGGTCCGACCCTGGACGGATTGAGCGCCATTCTCCAAGCTATCCAATCATCGCAGGTAGCCGTAGAAGCCAAAATCGGAGAAGTGCGCGTAGATATGGGCCTCATCAGACAAGACCTCAGAAACGCAGTAAACCGAATCACTGTTGTGGAAGCCCGAGTTTCGCAGAATGACAGCGATTTGTCTGACCTCAAAACCAAAGTGGCCCAGCTGCAGACCCGAACCAACGAGCTCCACCGCCGTGCAGAAGATGCTGAAAACCGGGCAAGACGCAACAACTTACGCTTTATCAGCTTTTCTGAGGGTATAGAGGATGACAAGGCCTCCGAGTTCCTAGAAAGGTGGATCAAAACGTGGATGCCAGATCAATCTCTCTCGCCTCTGTTCGCAGTTGAACGAGCCCACAGGGCACTCGCACCTCACCCCCCTCCGGGTGGCCCGAAGCGCCCAATGATCCCGCGATTACTTAATTTTAAAGACAGATACAACATCCTTAAAGAAGCGAGGAGGTTGGAAGATCTCCAATGGGAAAATCACAAAATCCTAATTTTTTCGGACTACACCAGAGAGGTCCAAACCCGCCGCAGGTCGTATGAGCATGTTAAACAAAAACTCAGGGCAATGCAACTTTCGTACATGCTCCTCTTCCCTGCACGCCTCAAAGTCCTCATGGCTGGGAAAGCATACTTCTTCGAATCACCTGAGGAGGCGTGGGACTGGCTGACGGAGGAAGGCATCGGGGCCCGAGGGGGTCCCCCAGGGGCTACCGGGAAAGTCCCTCGTATTGAACCCTCCCCTTCAGAGGGGCCCCGGAGGAGCCGGCGGCGCACCGGATCCCGGAGAGGTAGGCGGAAAGACCTGAGCACTCCTGCGGACAGTGAGGCGGCCCAAGACTCAGGCCCACAGACCGAGATCACAACAGACGCTCTTCCGGGGCCACAGACACCGGCCCAAGGGGCAGAAGACGGTCGCCTAAGTCAATCTCCGGTGGTCGGCTGACGGGATATGTGTGACCCCCTCGCTGGACGCGGAGGGAGTCTAGCCGCACTTGGTACTCTCAGGCAGGCCCCGGTGGGTCTGCCATTGACGACACCGGAGACTTTCTAAAGTATGGTGTCGAACACTCGTTTTGTGACCGCTAATTGCAATTGATCCGAAGGAAAGGAGGGGTCCACAACTCCACCCCAACGACAGCAGTGCTGGCTGTCTGGTTCTGGTTGGAGTTTTTTTGGGCGACAGATGCTTCCGGGGTGGGAGTATGGGGAGGGGGGGAGTTCCGGGGGGGGGGGAGTTTGATTTAGGTTTAAAGGGCTACGAGTTAGTCAGCCTGGTTTGTAATTTTAAGATTTCACTAAATTGTTTGAAACGGTCGTCCCTAGGTTTACACGCGCACACTAAGGGGGTCATTCTGACCCCGGCGGTCTTAGACCGCCGGGGCCAGGGTCGGCGGGAGCACTGCCGACAGGCCGGTGGTGCCCCGCAGGGCATTCTGACCGCGGCGGTAAAGCCGCGTTCATACCGGCAACATTGGCGGTCTCCCGCCAGTGTACCGCCGCCCTTTTGAATCCTCCAAGGCGGTACAGCTAGCTGCGCCGCCGAGGGGATTCCGACCCCCCCTACCGCCATCCAGTTCCCGGCGGTCCGCCCGCCGGGAACCGGATGGCGGTAGGGGGGGTCGCGGGGCCCCTGGGGGCCCCTGCAGTGCCCATGCCACTGGCATGGGCACTGGCGGGGCCCCCGTAAGAGGGCCCCTACGAGTATTTCACTGTCTGCTTGGCAGACAGTGAAATACGCGACGGGTGCAACAGCACCCGTCGCACCTTCCCACTCCGCCGGCTCGATTACGAGCCGGCATCCTCGTGGGAAGGGAGTTTTTCCCTGGGCTGGCGGGCGGTCTTTTGGCGACCGCCCGCCAGCCTAGGGAAAAACTTAGAATACCCTCCGCGGTCTTTCGACCGCAGAGCGGTATTTCGGAGGGGGGAACTCTGGCGGGCGGCCTCCGCCGCCCGTCAGGGTCAGAATGACCCCCTAAATCTTGCATAACACCTGCACACCTCACGCTTAGCCCTCGATGACCCAAGTCCTTTCCTGGAATGTAAATGGCCTATTAGACAAGATCAAGAGATCAGCAGTATTCCACACTCTCCGTAGATATTCGCCCTCCGTGGTCCTCCTCCAGGAGACCCACCTCCTTGGGTCCAGATGCGCGAGGAGGATATGATAGAGTATACCACGCAGGATTCTCCAGAGGCTCTAGAGGGGTGGCTATCCTACTCCACCGATCTTTACCCATGGTGATCACAGCCACACAGTCCGACCCACAGGGTAGATTCGTAGTAGTCACAGGGACTCTTCAGGGGCACCCGTTAAACCTTATATACGCCTACTGGGAGGCGACTTCAACGTGGTTCTTGACCCAAATCTGGACGTATCTGGGGAAATCACCACCAATAGATTCAAGAGGGCTTCAACCCTAAGCAATTGGGCGGAAAGCCTCGGCTTGTGCGAGGTGTGGCGCACCTGGCACCCCAGGGAGCGCCAGTACACGCACACGTCGGCTGCCCACCAGACGCAATCCATAATAGACCTTGTGTTTATGCCCGCCCTGGACTTCTTAAACGTCGCGGGGGCAGAGATTCTCCCTCGAGGGGTCTCGGACCATGCGCCAATACGTATCCGACTAGGCGGAGTAGACCCCACCAGGCGGCCGATGTGGCGCCTGAACGCTTGGCACCTGCAGGATAAAGACTACACGCAGGAGCTCAGGAATCACCTCAGTCAATATTTTGAATTTAACGTAGGTTTGGTTCAATCCCCGGGAATAATATGGGCCGCCTGTAAGGCTACTCTTAGAGGGCACGCCAAACACAGAAATGGAAACCGAGGCCCTTAGACTGGAACGCCAACATGTAAGCGTGGCTTCGGCCTCAACCATGAGGCGGCTGACTAGGGTGAGAGAGGATATCAAACATATGATGCTGGAGTCAGCCAAACACATGTGGAGAGCCTCAGCAGCCCGAATATATGGATGGGGGGATAAAAACGGGAAACTGCTGCACTGGCTAGCCACCTGCCCCATGGCCGACAGAATTATACCCGAGATCCTAGAGGACTCAGGCTCCCTTATTAAAACATCTACAGAAATTGCACATAGTTTCGCCTCCTACTATACGCGTCTATATGCCAAGCACCCACGCCCCGCCATTGAGAGAGAAACCCCACTACTAGACGACATTACCCTTCCGAAGGTGTCCCCAGAGGCGAGAAATAGACTGGAAGAGGCCATTAACCTTACAGAGATCAGCAGTGCAATATCCAGCCTGGCAACGGGCAAAACCCCAGGCCCAGACGGCTTCCCAGCAGAACTATATAGTAAATGCAGTGACATCCTGGGTCCCCACCTACTTAACATGTACCATGAAGCTGAAAACCAAGGCCGCTTCCCCACTGAGATTGACCAAGCGACAATCGTGGTGATCCCCAAAACCCAGCCCCCTTCACAACACTGCTCAGCGTACCGGCCCATCTCACTCCTAAATGTCGAAATCAAGGTACTCTCCACGATCCTTGCCTCCAGACTAAAAGAGGTAATGCCCACTCTGGTTCACCCTGACCAATGTGGCTTCATGCCTACCCGTAGTACTAGGCACTGCATCAGGCGGTTACATCTGGCTCTGGCGCACCACAAAATTCTGTCACACAAATACTTGGCACTACTTCTACTTGATTTTGAAAAGGCCTTTGATACGGTGGACTGGTCTTACCTCGAACAGGTCCTGCATAAAAATGGGCTCGGACCTAAATTCCGAGGATTAGTGAAACTCCTATACTCTAACCCGACTGCCCGAGTCCGAGTGAACGGAGTAGTCTCCGACCCGTTCCCCATTGGCCGTGGAACTCGACAGGGATGCCCGTTATCCCCTGTACTTTTTGCGCTAGTAATAGAACCCTTGGCGATACTGCTGAGAAGCGACCCACTGATTGAGGGCTGGCACTGGCCCGTCGGTCTGGAGGACCGAGTGGCATTATACGCAGACGATGTTCTCCTGTATATCTCTAACCCAACCAAAAGCGGCCCGCGCGTCCTAGAGATCCTGAGACTTTTCGCAGAAGCCTCAGGACTGATCCTGAACCCGGCCAAATCCCTGCTAGTTCCCCTACACCGCTCCCGCGACTGTATAGACTGGCAACGAAGCATCCCAGTTCGGAGAAACAGCTTCAAATACCTAGGAATACATATTTCACTTCTTCCCGAGTTAGCGTAGGAACTTAATATCACGCCACTAACAAAGAAAATCAAGCTCGACCTCCTGCGCTGGAAGGGGCTTCCCCTGAATCTACTTGGCAGAATAGCGCTGTATAAGATGATGATCCTACCCAGGCTCCTATACCTCCTGCAAAACTTCCCACTTCCCGTCCCTATGAAATGGTTCAGGGAGATGAACTCCTTAGCGCGCCAATTCATATGGGGCGGAACTCGCGCACGATTGTCGCTCAAAACATGTCAGAGGGACATATACGAAGGGGGCTTGGGCATGTCTAATATCCAATACTACTATCTAGCGATGCATACACTTGTAATTAATGACTGGGTGGGAGGGGGATGGTCTGACCCCGCATACCAACTAGAACTACAAACAATGGGCTACCCACGGATCTTCGGCGCCCTTTATGGGAATCCGATCCCCAGAGATACCCCAGACGTGACCAAAGTGGTACTACAGGGATGGCGGACGGCTCAGAAAGTGACGGGGTGGTGGGGATGTCTTACCCAACAGACCCCGCTATGGCACGGGAGGCAGCTGGTACAAGTGGCAGGCCTGGAGGGCTTTCAGAACTGGGATAACATAGGTATCTCCACCCTGGGCGATATCTGGCAAGGGTCACATATGCGGTCCTTTCAGGACCTCCAGAAACAATACGCTTTGAGCAAGACACAGTTCCACCGATATCTTCAGTTGCGTCATGCCCTACTAGTCCACATACAGACAGGGGACACCATTCCCGAGCATAGCCCCATGGAAGCCAAGACGCTGATGGGAAACCTGGGCAGAGGAGGGGTTTCCCAGATATATCGCACCCTAACTACCGTCGCGGCGGGCCCCCTGGGAGGACTTCGCCAGAAGTGGGAGGATTGGGTGGGCCCCATGGAGGACATGGACTGGACAGAAGCACTAATGGCCCCGCGCTCGCTCACAATGGCCACCCGCCTCGGATTAATACAAACCTACTTTCTACATGCCGCATATCTCACGCCCGACAAACTACACAGAGCGGGCCTCCGCTCTTCGGCGGAATGCCCACGTTGTGGGAGCCCCACAGCTGACTTTTTCCACATGATATGGGCATGCCCGATAATAGCGGCCTACTGGGGTGCGGTTGTGCAGGAGATTTCTGGGGTCTTACGAGAGGAGGTGAAGAGGTTGCCAGTGCCCCTCCTCCTGGGGGTCATGGGTGACATTGGACTGCAAAGATCAGACCGGACCTTTTTAGGGGTGGCATGCCTGGTGGCCAAGAGGGATATAATGACAGAATGGAAGGCCAAGAAAGCACCGACACTGACTAAATGGAGACGGGGGTGGATTGGTGTGCGCAACGAGAGAAACTTATATATGAGGCCAGAGGTTGCTTAAATAAACATAACAAGATATGGGGGAGGTGGGAGGGTACGGCAGGCTTTTAGGTTTCTAGATTGTATATTATATTTATCAACAAGGTGTGGGGGGGACCTAGGATTCGACCACCATTGTTTAAATGCCCGTTGGCATCATGTTGCTTTGTATTCATTATTGTTTTCATGCAAAATCAATAAAACTTTCTTTATAAAAAAAAAAAAATCTGCATAACATAACCTAACATATTATAACATAACATAACCTTACATATAGCATATAATAATATGGCATTTCTGCTTGGTGGGCATCATTGACATTGCTTCAACTTACATATTTTCAATAAATGTATTTGAGTTTTTATGATATACAATGAGAATACCTACCTAATTTTACTAAAATGTGGATAGAAGATGCAAAACTGTCAGCAAATATTGTTCTTTTGTTATTGAAACTCAGCAGACTTATCAAGATGAAATGGTTCAAAATAATGAGTTTGTTCACAGACTTTCACAGACCTTTGTTTTATAAAGTGGGTTTGACATGGATATTGGATGTTCCTTTTATTGAAGTATCAATATGTTGATGAAAAACATTTTTCAAAAAGCCATTTTTCAGACTAAGCAGGTCACTTGTACGTATGTGGCAATGGAACTGCTGTTTAAATTGGGATATATTTCCTTAAGCCTACCTTGACATTTCTGTCATTTCTTTGGAGGCAGGGAAACCAACAGTTTTCCAATGGTGGAGATTCAGTCAGCTCTGTGATGGGAAACGTCTGCCTGCAGTACATCTCCTGTAAGCCCACCCTAGTTAGTTTATGTAATACAGAAACACATCCCACATAACAGCCAAGTCAGCCTTATAATTCAACCAAAAGTGCTCTGTTGTCTCGCCTGGGACACTTTTGGCAAAGATTCTTCTGTATAGCACTGGGGAACCTCGGCTTTGGCTGGTGAGCAGCTATTGAGCAGGAAGACTCTAGACCTCTGACACAATAGCGTTTAGGCATCCCATCTGCCAAAGTCTAAATGAGACCCTTCGTCATGCATCCGTAGCCCCAAGCCCTGATTATGAAGTCACAAAGCCTTCCCACATACTTACCTTCTGCCTCTCTTGGTCAATGACTACTATGATCAAAATTCAGAATATTTCAAATTGTTCCATATTCTCTGGTTGGATGTCTGATAGAATATTGATTGCAAAAATATTGTGTAGACAAAATACCCTGCCAAAAATATCAAGGGCCAAATTATGGAGAAGGTAAGTGCAAATAGGTTAGTATAGAATTACTATTCCTAACTCCACATCTACGTACCTTGAAGACATATTAACATATGTTTTATATATATATATATATATATATATATATACATCTGCAAGTTACTCATATGTGGAGTTAAGTATAGTAAAACTTTGTTTTCCCTTTGAAACTCATCTTCACAATATTTTTGTGTTCAATATTCTTGACACAATGTTTTATCCACCTATTTTTTCCTTGAGATTTTGTCCAAACATCTTCATGTCTTCTGGAACATCTGGAATGCTTGCAAGCCAATTTTCAACACTATCTTTTTCCTTCAATCTGCAAGCGTATCCAAAAACACTTAGGGCCCAATGTGCAAAGAACATTCCGTAAACCACACAGACCCCAATTACAAGTTTGGAAGTAGGTATCACTAAACTTTCACATAGGGTAAATACCAGTACCACAGGGTATAGTGAATAACATATGTGTTAAATAACACTGATTATGAGCTTTTACTGGGCACTGTGGTATCATTATTTAGCGCATGTGTTAAATATCAAATGTGTGCTATTTAGCGCTTGTGGAACATTCAGAATGTGTTATTGAGCATATTTTCTAAATCCCTCACCCAATGAATAGCACAACCACAAAACATTAGGAAGTGGACATTTTCAGGCACTGGAAGTCCCTGGAATGTCAATAAAGAGCAGAAACAGCCAGAGCAACACTCAAAAGGACCTTAACACACCCCAATAGTACACCAGCAACTCCTTCCTGTGTAGGAGTTTATGGAAATGTGTTTTGTGTGGGCAAAACACCTTGAAAGAAGACAAACAGAATCCACTGCCATCCTGTGATATCACCAAGTCATCACAAATAGAAATCTGTCAAACTTTTCCCTTCTGGATCTAGGCAGGGAAAAGAAGTACAAGTTTACGGGTCCTGAGCAGGAGGTCCTGCCAAAGAGGTGGTAAGACATCATGACCATCTTATGTGCCATCTCGATCTGACGGTGCAACCAAAAACAAAGAAAAACATGCTTGTTGAAGGAGCTAATGAGCAAAATCAATTTTTAATCAACATAGCCATATGATGTTGAGGATTTTAAAAACAAGTTCTGAACCATGAAATTCTAGAAAGCAGCGAGTTGCCAAGCACAAGTACTAAAGCATGGCAACTGGAAGTAGTTCTCCTCCTCAGCTATACCTCAAACTTTGGGAGAAACTAATTCTAACCATCTTCAACATGTCTGAAATGGAAGACATGAAAGAAGGTCTAGAAGTCAAAGGAATCTAAGTTCACAGTCATGAGATTTGTAATGGAAGTAAAGGAAGTACGTTTGGTTGTTAAAACGTTACGTTGGCTGAGAATCATCATTGGTATGAAGAGTGTCTGATGTAATTTGTTACAAATATTTGCATTGGCGATGCCATGTATATGTCACAAAGACTAACAACTTTCTACTGGTACCGCTGGAATGCATAGAGATTGGGCTACAACACTCATTTTTCACTGTATTCTTGATGATGAAGGGCTGATTTGCCTACCCAGCACCTTATGATTAAGGTTGTTTCTTGTCAGCATCACAGAATTGTGGTTTTGTACAGAGTAACTAACACACTGTTTCAGTATAGACATTTCCACATCACACAGTATAGACAGATTCACATCACACATTTGCCCACAAACATGGGTTTTATTTTACTGTTTCAGCACACTTGTTCCTGTCTACCCCACTTCACCATGTATACATAAGGGCAGCCAGTTGACCATTGGATATTAGGAATCCTGCTGTATGCAGATGTGTGCTTTGCAGGCATTAGCGGTGCGGATATCCAAGGGAAGCTATATATGCTTCTCACTCACTCTCTGCGAAGCATTCATCACTTAGCAGAGTACTTTGCGAAAGATTGACTGAGAAATGCTGCCCACTAATCCTACTATCTGCTCTGTGGTGCCTGTTCCAAAGAATTCTAGGGCCTCTAGCATTTTCAGGAAGAGGGGGTGGCAGAGAATCTCCATGTTGGGCTCAAGTGTATCCATACTGGTGAAAATATTTTTGTGGGGTCCCCAATTTAAGCCTGTCTGTCCTCAGGATCTCAAGCTGACTCATGTTTATGGATTTCGGTTCTACTCAATCAGTCCAGGTTCATGTTTTGTGTTGCTGCACCCTTTGATATCTTTGATTAGTGACCTGGTTGCCACCCTCATGCTGCGTTGTTTGTAGTAGGAGAATATGGATCTAGCATAGCATGATTTAGTGGCCTAACAGTGCTTCATCTATTTCCATGGACTGTAAAATGGAAGTATAAGCTGCTGCAATCAACCTGTGATAGCTTTGCATGGCCCTGGTTGTTAATATTTTCTGATTCTATGTGCAGGCGTGTGTGATATTTAATTATTTTCAGCTCAAACGGTGCATGTACTGTGTTTTTTTGCATTATTGTGTTGGTCTTAAAATGTTTTAACTACCTGCAGCTTTTCTTTCATTCCTTATACTTTCATGAATTTTTACAACTTGCTTTTGACTGGAGGGTGGTATTTTCAAATAGCTTTTAATGACCTCTTGTAATTGGATGTTATGTACCACATGCATTATTTGTCACTTGTGGTAAATAATGCATGTGTTAAATAGCGCATGCGTTCAATGGCTCTTGTGGACTACAGACATGCGACATTTAGGACATGTACTAAATAACTCATGCCTTTTTAGACTCATAATCAGATGATTCACTAAAGTAATGAGCTATTTTTCCCCTGAGTGCGGTAATTACCACAACGCCTAACTCATAATCAGGGCCACAGTGTATTTCGATTGGTTTGCTAGCTGCCTTTCATTTTGCAATGCAACAGATGAACTAATTGATCACAGTACAACATGTTCATTCTCATGAGGAAGCTAAACCGCCTACCTCATTAACTTGTAAGCGGCCGAGTACATGCAACTACCTATGCACATAGGGATTGAGGCTTGGGAAGGAACCCAGGGGCCAGATGTAGCAAACGAAAATTTTGCGACTTGCAAATTGCAAGTCTGACCGACTAGCAATTTGCAACTCGCAAAACCATATGCAGAAAGGTGTCTCAGACACCTTCTGCGACTCGCTATGGGGTCGCAAAGACCCACCTCATTAATATTAATGAGGTGGGTCACAGTTTGCGACCCCATAGCAAGTCCCTGCACTCACAGGGATGGTGGCCTGCTGTAGTGACTGCTTTTTCAATAAAGCAGTTTTTTTTTTCATTTTGCAGCCCGTTTTCCTTAAAGGAAAACGAGTTGCAAAATGAAAAATAAACCAAAACCATTTGGTTTCGTTTTTTTCAGAGTAGGCATTGCCTACTCTGAAAAAATATTTTTTCGGCATTCACAAAGGGGAAGGGGTCCCATGGGGACCCCTTCCCTTTTGCGAATGAGTTACCACCAGTGTGACACTGGTGGTAACTGCGAGTTGGTTGGCGACCGCATTCGCGGTCAACTCAGCATGGCGATGCGGTCGCAAATAGGAAGGGAACACCCCTTCCTATTTGCGAGTCGCATCCCCAAATTGCGAGTCGGTACCGACTCGCAATTTGAGGATGAGCATCACATTCGGCCTTTTGCATGCCGCAAACTGTGTTTTACGCAGTTTGCGACATGCAAAAGGCTTCCTACATCTGGCCCCAGATCTTCATCTCTGTATTCACAATACCTAAAATGAATATCACCACTTTATTTTAAAGCGGTGACTGTCTCTTTAACAAACCATTCAGTTGTAAATACCGGAATTCATTGTTTGAAGCTGATCCGCCAGCTCAAAGTCACATATTTTAATGTAAGCCTATGTCCTGAGTCTCAATTCTGTAGGGGTCATTTAGACCCTAGCGGGAAACCCACTTGGCATATTCTCTTCTTTTTTTATTTTTTCAATTTAATAGTTTTCTCTAGATGGAGGCATTATGACTTCCTTTTTAATTACAAGGACTCATCATCACAGTAGTCAAGGGACTGATGCTTTAATTGAAAATTCAAGAAATCAAAAAGACTTGAAAATGCCAATCAAAACATAAGGAATGTATTTATCTTGTTTAAAAATCCCTTGTACAAAAACTCCACACTAAACCGTCAAAGTGTTTTTCAATGGAAACACACAAAGAGACCGTGTATAGTGTTAACTTACAAGGGGATTTGATGAACCTTTTGACTCTAATTAAGATGATCCCATCATAATTCCAGTATATGCAGGTCAATAATCAATAATCAGTACACAATATCAATAATCAACAATAATCAATAACATTAATAATCAATAGAGTCAGTAATTGTCACTCACCATGACCTTTCCGTCATGAATAACCACACCTTTTAGTAAAAAATTGAATATTTATTTCCCTATATTAACAATGCTAAAATCATGTAGATCAAACTCAAAATCAAATGAAACGCATACAGAAACAATACTGGTTGTCCAAAGCGGCAGAAGAAACACAATCTAATCAAAGCTTGAGCTACAACACATTCTAAGGTAATGGTGCAAATTAATAACAAGGTCAACTGCGTCAATGTGATCACATACATTTAAGTTCAGCAGAGAAATTCATCAAGCATTATTCCCTTTTAGCAGAATTTCATTAGTGAGGATCCCTAACTAACTACAGATTAGCATCAGCATGTTGGGCTTCATACAAAACAATTTAGTAACACAAATTTGGAAAAACATCTAACTAGGGCTCTATCAAAACAGTGCTGTTGGTACCTAGAACGAAAAAGCAAATATGCATAACAGGCACATAGATACAAGTTATTCCTCTCCTCAATTGGACCGGCAACAGAAGATAATCTTTATCATCAGGACATCAGTCGATCAGCAAGGCATCATGATTCAGCATCAAAGTTCAGAAAATGCAAAGTCTTTAAGCAATAAAGTTAAGCACGTCTCTTGTCAAGACGCACAAGAAAATATTCACCTTTTGTCCAGCAAAAAATGGGCAATGAGCTAATGGCAAATGGCAAAAATGCAGAATGCCTGGTTCTTCTCATTGCAGTCTTGTTAGATTAAATTCACTAAAACTATTTCCCAAATCTCTATTGGTCAAGGGATCCCATGTTCACAATTTATCCAATTAAAACTAAAACTCCAAATCTATGAATTCTGCTATTACTCCATTCACATGTCATTGATTGGTTGTCCTGCAATGTCCTCATCATCTGGCTTGTCGGGTAACAATATTGTTGCAGCTTCTACTTCAGTCAGTATCTCCATTGTTCTCATCCTGAGAAAGTCAGTCTTACACACATTACACACAAAATGTTACATTAGCAAGAACAGCATCTTATAGCAGTCAGTTCTCATGAGAAAACTTCTCAGCTATGAGCACACTTATACAATACAATGGAAAATCACAGTTTAACTCTCTAGGATAGCCATTTATTAAACGTTAAGAGATACAGCTTGACATGAGGCCTGGCAAACAGGCCAAGACCTTTGCTAAGTTAAGGCCTACAATTAATAAAGCTAATACATAATGCATAACCTTTAATATGACACAATACTACATTAGTCAAAGATATGCTCAACATTTCATAGTATTAGACTATTAATAAGTACACTTTGTGAACATTGGCGGCCACTCATTGTAATCACATTTTCAAATGTGTGCATTATTTTCTACGTTATTATATTTTCTAAACAAATCCATTACTCAGAATACATGAACACTCATCAATAATTTTTATTAAAACACCTGCACTAGCAATCCCTCCTCTGATGACTAAATGTGTCATCACACTAACTGCCAACCCCAATTTTTTTGTATCAGCTAAAATTCTGTCAATTTGATCCCTTCATACTTTTGTTCCCTCTTCGAATTTTCCCTGTATAATTTTTCCCTTTTCTTTTCTTCCACCCTCTGGCCATTCTTTGACTTCTTTAATTTAATTATTTTGCATAATTTACACAATCCCCATATTCAAACTAGGCAAACCACAATAATTAATATCCCCTGTGATATTTTTAATAGAATCCTGTTCCAAATGTTGTTGAGCCAATTTCCCACTGAAGCAAAACCTTTGCCAATCTGTTCTCAAATACCTGGCTCTTTCAATTCGTTCAAATCAGCACTTTCATTAGTCAGATTAGTAATTAAGGTTCTAATTTCCTTACTGTTATTAAGACTATACGAACAACAATGCCTAGAATAAATCATTTTACAGACTCCGCCATCCTTTGCTAAAAGAATGGCTAAAGCAAGACGATTCTGAAGAGTCACAGCAGCTAATTCAGTATCCATCAGGAGTATGGCTACAGAAAAATTTGTCAGCATGTTATCCACAATAGTAGACAACTTTTGAATCTTTATCAAATTCAGAATGACTCCTACTGAAGGAACCATTGCTCCAAATATATCTCCCTCTACACCAGAAGAAGACTCCCTCCTCTGGCTCATATGATGTAACTCAGTCACTTTCGGAAGCTTCTTCAAATCATCCATTTGAGAAATATTTGAGAAAACTATCCCCAAATAACAGGTCCCATAGCATCCTCTTGGAAGACAGTAATAAGCATTAAGACCACAGATATAAGAGATTCCAGGAATTGCCGGGTCCTGTCCATTTAACATAAATGTCCTTGTACTCTGAAACTAAAACACACACTTATAGTCACTCGTTCCCACAAATAAAGTGTTAGTGCGTGATTTAGGCCTATATATACAAAGTTTCCATACGTGTTGCGCATCTAAAGCTAATTTCCCTCCTGTTTTAATTGCACTATAAGCATAATCATTCCTGTAAGTCCTTTTCTCTAAGCCTTTTTCTAACTTCTCCTTCAATGTCTTTCTCCTGTCATCTGTGTGATCTAAGAAGCTTTTCTCTAAAGGTGTAAGCAAGCATGTCAGATTATTCCTGTGCGCAGAAGCTGTGCCAAACTTCAATGTAGGTTCAAAGAAACCTCTAACTAATACTATGTCATTATCCTTAGCTACTCTACTCAAATACCTAATTATAGGGACAAACGAAAACATGACATCATGATTCGAGTAACAGTACTGAATGTACTCCTGGTTATGTAATCTTGTTAATAGCAGACTACAACGTATTCCATATGTTAAAGGCAAACTATGGTACGTAACTCCCTCCTCAACTGATGAAGGAATCTGCGCACACACATAACAATTCCTCACATCCATCGTCTTAACATACTCTCTCATCAAGTGATAGAAGACATTAGAAGAAAGTTCTCCTTGTGCATCAGTATCCACATGCAAATATTTTTCATCTAACCTAAACCTCTCTATTGCTGTTAGTACAGTAGTTGTCTCAAAAGCAGAAGTATGGTTGGTTTCACTCTTAGCAAGAACAGACATACCCACAATCAACACCACAAACAATATCCCACACATAATTGCCTAACCAATACTCATATATTTACTCCACCTAGTTTTCCTACCCTGCTGGCAAATGTTACTCATGATCTGTAAGGAATCAGAAAGCAGAAGAACAATTTAGGAAAACTGCAACAAAAATAAAAAACAAGCAACTCTTCTTTCAGCAGTTATTTACAGCCTTCAGTCCCTTCTCAAAATCGGTAAGCAGCTTGTCAAAATCAGGTTTCAAAAGTCAAATCAGGTTATCAATGTCTCTTCCGTTTACTTTTGACAGTCTCTTTCTCAAAATTTTCTCTCAGATTGTTTCAACAGTTCAGTTCATCAGCTTCCTTCAAGTGCCAAAATACTGACCCGGAATGTCTCTATCAAAACAAAAAGACAAACATTCTTTCTGCCATTCACTTGTAGTTGTATATGCCCATTCAGGACCTGAGTATCTTCCACTTGCTATCCTCTTTCTTTTCAACTTTCGATCACCATTCAATTCTCCCTCACTTAGATCTTCTCTCCTTGTTGTATTTACTTCTTCTGTGATTGTTGTCTCAACAACCCCTTTCCTTTTCCTTGCGTCTCCGGCCACTTATCTCCTTTCGATGGTCAGTGTTCTCTTCAGGGTCAAACTTGGAACTTCCCCTTGTTCTGCAGTGTTTTCTCTTGACGGACCTGCAACAGGTTTAGGAGGAGTCAGATCACAATGACTTTGATCCACCTCAACACCTTTCCCCTCTAGGTCTGGCAATTGCTCTGTTGGTCTCTCAGGATCATCTGGTTCTGGGAAAGCCCTCATCTGACTAGGCTCTCCTGCTGCCTCAATTGAGATAGGCTCTCCGTCACCCTCCTGGAGGTCTTCTCCTTCGCCTCTCACAGAAGTGACTGAACCGTCCTCAATGGCTCAAATCTGGTCTCAGTTCCCCTTTGTTCTCTTTCCGGCCCGGAGACTTGTTTCACTGTTGTTGGTACTCTCAACAACTCTTCTTCCTTATACTCCACTAGACATGCTACTTTCTTCGTGTGACTGGCATGAATCCAGTTCAGAATTCCAGCACACTTCACGGCTGTGGTAGTTGTGAAAACTACCTGGAATGGTCCTTTCCAACGAGGCTCCAAACACGTTTTCCACACAACCCAGTCTGCAGCTCTCAGGTTGTGCCCTAGGTCATGGATTGGTGGCAGTGTGGTAGCTTCCACCTGCTGAGAGAAAGAGCAAACCATATCAGCCAGACCTTTGCTGCAGTCCAACACCACATCATCTGTAATGTTTACAAGTGTATTTGCAATCACAGCTGGCAACCTTGTGGCAAGGCCCATAAGGGTCTCATGCAGCGACAATCCTGTCTTCCTGTCGGGTGTGTTTCGCATTGACATTAAAACTAAAGGCAATGCGCCAGGCCATTTCAAATTCATGGATGCACACATCTTTGCAACTCTTGACTGCCAAGTACCATTCATCTGCTCCACTAGTCCTGATGCTTCAGGGCGGTAACTACAATGCGACTTCTGCTCAATGTTCAATGCTGCACACAGTAATTGAATTACTTCATTGCTGAAGTGACTTCCCCTATCTGTTTCTAAAGAGATCGGAAACCTGAAACATGGTGTCAGTTTCCTAAGCATTAGTTTTGCTACTGTGAGACTATTGTTTCTTCATGTGAGGTAAGCTTCAATCCAGTGACTAAAAATGTAAACAATCACCAACACATATCTCAAACCTCCACACACATGTATCTCAATAAATCCATCTGCATTCTGCTGAATTGACCTCCTGCTCTTCCAATGTGGCTCAAATTAACTCCTGTCCCTTTCCCCGCATTCAATTGTTGGCAAATGACACAAAGGTGGCAAACTGCTTCAGCAACCTGCCTAAACCTTGGGTTGAACCAATCATGTTTGAACAACCGAATCATGGCATCCCTCCCAACATGTGCTTGACCATGATAATACCTAGCTATTTGAGACAACAGACTATTTGGCAAAACCAACTGACTCTCTTCTGAAACCCACAACTCATCTTGTCTTTGCACACATTTCATCTTACTCCATTAACATTTTTCTGCAACATTTTCAATTCCTCCAAGGTGTCAATTACTTTTAATGCAAAACTTGGTCATGTTCTTTATTCTTCAAGTAACAGTTCCCACTTATCTCTGAACGATATACAGTTCAATGCGCAAAACCTTGTGACTTGATCCTCATATTCATTTCCCAATGATACAAAGTCTTGCGACTTCAGATGTGCACTGCATTTCACCACGGCAATCTTTTCAGGCATTTGAATAGCATGTAACAGTTCTTTATTCCTTTCACCATGAAACCTCTCTGTGACCACAACTGGCCAGAATCATGGACTATTCCAAATCCATACTGGCTATCCATATAGATTGTAACTTTCATCAGAGCAGAAACATGGCATGCTCTAGTAAGGGCTACCAGTTCCACTACTTAGGCTGAATACACCCCTCGAATCCAAGAAGCTTCCAAAATACCAGTAATTTTGCACATGGCATATCCTGCTCTCAATGTCCCTGCATTGTCTCTCAGACAGGAACCATCAACAAAGATAATTTTGTCATTCTCTTCCAATCGGGTATCTCTAATGTCAGGTCTCTGTTTTGTGCACAAGTCAGTTACTTCAGGACAATCACGCTCAATGTCTTCCACTTGCTCAATTTCAACATTTTCATTTGGGAGTAAGGTTGCTGGATTCAGCACTGTACATCTTTTCAATGACACATTTGGTGACCCTAGAATACTTGTTTCATATTTGGTCAACCTCGCAACAGTCAAATATTGGGTTTTCATCCTTGTAAATAGAATCTTAATAGAGTGAGGGGCCATTATAGTCAGGGGATGTCCCATCACAATGCCTTCACATTGTGTAAGGTTTTGATCAACCACTGCAATGGCACACAAACAACCTGATAAGGCTGCTGCAACTTGGTCCAAAGTAGCTGAAAAATATGCTACTGGGCGGTTTACACCTCCATGGACCTGTGTCAGGACAGACAAAGAACATGCATCACGTTCATGACAAAACAATGTGAAAGGTTTTGTGTAGTGAGGCATACCCAAAGCTGGAGCCTTGCACAGACTCTCTCTCAATTCAGTGAATGCTTTCATTCCAGACTGGTTTAACACTATAGGATCAGTGACTTCCTTATGAGTCAGCTTCTACAATGGTGTCGTAATGTCTGAAAAATTTGGAATCCATTTGCGACAGTAGCCTACCATCCCTAAAAACATCCTGACATCTCTCTGTGTGGGCGGGGGATTTATCTGCAATATGGCTGTAATCCTTTCTCTGGATATCTTTTTTGATACTTTCTCAATCTGGTGATCCAAGTATTTCACTACTTTCTGACAATATTGCAATTTAAAAGGAGATACGTTGTGACCATTCTTTACCAAATGGTTCAATAAGGCAATTGTATCATACTTGCACTCGTCTTCTGTTTTAGACGCAATCAGCAGGTCATCAATGTACTGTACCAAGGTAGATTGAAAAGGCAATTCCAACGACTCAAAATTATTTTTCCAAGATCTGATTGAATATGGAAGGTGACTCTCAAAACTCTTGAGGAATTCTGCACCAACAATAAACTCAATCCAAACATTTGAAACAAAAGAGAAATTGGCTATCCTCATGAAGAGGTGCAGAAAAAAGGCTTGTGACAAATCAATTACAGAGAACCATTCAGCATCACATGGAATCTGAAACATTATCATGGCTGGATTTGACACCACGGGACAACATTTGACCACAACTCATTTATTTTTCTCAACTCCTGTGCAATTTGAACTTTCCCACAGGGCTTTTGCAGACCCATAATAAGTGAATTACATGGACTGCTCAATACTTCCTACCAAACCCCTTGCTCTATAAAGTCTGCAATGATCTGGGCGACCTTCATAAGGACATTTTACGGCATGTGGTGCTGCGGAAGTTGAGAAAAAACTGCATTCGGATTTACAGTAACTTTAACTGGCTCTACTCCCTTTATCAGACCTAATTCTTTTCCTGTCAAATCCCACACTTTCTCCTTAACCATTCCCTGCAAATCAGGGTGAAGTTCTTTCACTGGGAACATCGGGAAAAATTCAATCAGAGGGTACTTCTTATTTGTAGTTTCACCTTCTAACTCTGGGGTTTGGTCCTCTTCATCATCACTATTCATCTGAACCGCAATTCCATCATTTGAACAAGTAATCGAAAATCTTGTTTTACACAGCAAGTCTCTTCCAAGTAGGGATACCGGACTTGAATCGCAGACTACAAATTTGTGCAATCCCTGAAAGTTGCCAATTTTAACATGAACTGGTTCTGTAATTGGGTTGGTCACATACTGATTCGCTACTCCTACAATCTGAACTGTTTTCCTGAAAGGGGCAAGTTTGGAACTTCTGCACTTCTCACTGTAGAGTGTGTTGCTCCTGTGTCAACCAAAAATGAAACTCTGTGACCCATAACCTCTCCCTTCACATAGGGACCTCTCTGATCAACTTCTAGAGAAGTTGCAAGCACACATGGGTCGTCATCTGAACTGTCTCTCACCCAATCATCATTTATTCCATTTTCACTTTGTAATGGGAATTGGTGCACTGTGTTATTAATTTGGCTAAGCCCCTGACCTGTGACCCGTTGAGAAAGCATCATCTGTTGCTGTTCCATTGGGTCTTGAGGTATTTTAATTTTCTGTCTAGGTACCATGGGAACTTGCTGTTGCATTGGCTGCAACTGTGTCATTTGGACACGTGGCATTTGTACCTGCTGCATGGGTTGAAAATTCTGCCTTTGATTCACATTATTTTGAAAATTTGGATTAGGACCTTTGACTCTCTGCCCTCTCATGTTCTGGAACTAACTGATGTAATTACTTTGCTGAACAACACCTTCCTGCACTATCATCACACACTCCTGTTTCCAATGTCCAACAGCTCTGCAAACGTGACATGGCAAGAATTTCTTCATTCCCTGAACATCATTCTGAACCCATACAGTACCCAAATCTGGACCCCGATTCACATTTCCTCCACGGCCTGTACCTCTAATCTGGGGCCGAAACATCATGTTTCCCTGCTGCTGCTGCAGTAACCATTGTGGAAAAAGTCCCTTGCATACCTGTTTGAGCAGCTTTAATCTGCATCACCATTGCCTTATCTTTCAACCTTATCTCCTTCATTTCAATGTCATCACTACAGTACTTTGCATACTGCAACACCTCAACAATCGGCTTTACTTGCCAGCAATTCAAATACGTCGTAATCATCTGGCTAATTTCAGGTCTCAATCCTTCCACAAATCTGAACACAAAATGAATCATGACTCACCTCAATTGTCTCTCTACCACTCTGATGCTTGAAAGCTTGCAACAATCTCTCATAATACGCATGTGTAGACTCCTATGCTTCTTGAGCTGTCCTGTCAATCCTCTGCCAATCAATACTCTTGGGCAAAATTCTCGTTTCCTTAAGGTGTGTCTTCATTCCGGCAGATCTCATGTGTTCAAAATCTTTAACCTCAAAATCTAATCTGTAACTCCTTTTCAAATGCTTCATTTTCTCTATTTGTACACCATACTTCTCTGCCCGGTCTGCTAGTTTCTGATGCACATTGCTCACTTCTCTTGTAATGTTTTGGGCACAAATATCTCAACTCTGCCTCTGTGTAGGATTCTAACCTGTTCACACCCATAGTTCCCTCAATGAGTTCACCCACTTCCATGCTTAGCCTAGCATAATTCAAACACTCCTCTCCCTTAGGAACACTACATGGGGTATTCAGCTTGTCTAACTATTCATTCAACTGCTGAGCTGTCAAACCTTGCAACAAAATGTTACTGGCTTGGACTGGTGGCACCTGCTATGCAACTGCAGTCGGGGTCTGCAGTGTCAATAATTTCAAACTCTGGCTAACATTTGGCCCGACATAAGTATCTGGAAGTGCTCAAACTAGACTAAGGTCTAACAATGATCTTGAGCCATCAAAAGTCTGGCCCACAGGAGAGAATACTCAAGCATTTTCATTATGTCCACCCCTCATTATATTCTTGGGCATAGCATCCTGTTCACCTACAGTAGGTTTCTTCTGTACAAATAAGGGTACGGCTGGACCAACAGTAATAGGTAGCGTTATAGCATCTAGGGTTAGTCTGGCACTTCTGCTCTGTGGGAGAGTAACTCCCATGTTCTGATACATCATTGAAGACATGTCTGACTGTGTACCTGTTACTGGAGTGAATCTTGGCATTACCTGCGGCTGCACTAGGGGCAGTAAAAGTGGAGCTAGTTCAGTCAGAACCAACATCATTCTCGGGTAAACCTGTTCCGTAGGCACCATTAAATTAGAAGTAGTTTCCATAATGGGCACATCATGATAAATTCTCTGAACCTGTGGTGGTTGCACCTGATTTTGCACTACAGGAGTAGTAGGCACATTAAGACCACTCTGCCTTACATTCTGTGTCAGGCTAGCATCAGCCTGCATTGGATTAATTGTCCCATTTACCTGTGTCAGAGCTGTTGGATCAGCACTGGTGCTCGGACAACTCTCATGTGCCACATATGGTGCTGGGCGATTTCTCAATAACTGTGTGATAAACTCATCATTATCCGATTCCTCCTCCACTGTTGAAGACTTTCTATCCTTCCTACTCTCAGACGGACTTCTGTTAGTCTTTCTAGTACCTTTCCTTCCTTCCTTCTCATTGCCCTGCGTAATTGCCGGAAACAACTTAATTTCATTCAAAGTCTCTATCTTCCAAACTCTCTGAGCACTGTCCTACCTAGCCTCTGCTAAAGTCTTTTCTGCCTTTCTCATCCTCCTCTCAAATCTCTGTTGCTGTTGCTGTCTGGCTACTAGCTCCCAAATCACTAATGCTTCAAATTGTGCTGGTCTCGGAAGGGGCTTCGATTCATATAGCACCATCCTTAAATACTCCAAAACCCTCAAATTGAATGTCCCATTTGTGGGAAATGCCAAGTTCCCATCCGTCTCTGTCACTTTGCACCATTGCTTTAGCCAAAGACATGGGGAGACACCCTTCTCTTCCATTACAATGTAAACTGGAGTACCTTCTGGCGGTGTAGCCTCGCCTATACTCATTGTAATACACGTATCCCCCCTTAAAGCACTCTTTAAAGATCTGAAAAATGTCATCTTTTTGATCTTTTTGTTATTCAAAATCAAATCAGGAAATGACTTTTAATCCCAGAATTCCCTTCCCCTACTCTCTCAACCAATTGCCTCTCACGGACGGCTGCCAATCCGTGCACGACCCTTCTCACTAACAGACGTATCCCAATGCAGCTCCAATGACGTCACACACACACGTGCTGTGGCTGTCAAACTCTTGTGGCTTGTCCTCCCAAACTTCGATTCACATAAAACGAATGCAAAAATTGTGAGCACTAATCAAAAAACAAAAAACAAATCTGCTGGTTTACTACAGGAAAGATAAAGCAATCGCTTCAGAAACTTAATGGATTTTTCACTGATGGCTCTTCCCGCACTTACAGCTACTCCTTCTTTCTCAGGCGCCCAGATTCGCAAGCAAAATTCGACCCACAAATTTTACTCTCAAATGATCATTGGGTCTGTCCTGGTGCACATAGGACTCGCCAGATCTCAGTCTAAATTTTCTTTCACTCAGTTTGACTCACACTCTGACTTGTCGACCACGCCTATTCGACCTACTGAACCAGGCAAATTACAACATAAAACCAAGGGGGTCATTCCAACCCTGGCGGTCGGTGTTAAACATGCGGCTAAACCGCCAACAGGCTGGCGGTAAAAAAAATGGAATTCTGACCCTGGCGGAACCCGCCAACAGAGACCGCCACATCAACACACCGCCCGCCACGGCGGGACAAACAAACAGCGCGGAGGTCACCGCCAACAGACAGGCGGAAGTCAATGTACCGTCCACCCTATCACAACACACCAATCCGCCACCTTTTCTGGGGCGGTAGCCCCGCCGATAAAAACACGGCGGAAACAGCCATTTCAAACGGAAAACGCTCACCTCCATACACCCCACGAGGAATCTGGACAGCATGGAACCCGAACTCCACATCCTCCCAGCGATTGTCTTCCTGCTCCTCTACCAGGAGCACGAACGCCAGCGCAGAAGACAACGGTGAGTACTGCACCTACGACACAGGGGAGGGGGGAGGAAAAAATATTACGGGGACACACATACGCGACACACCCACCCCCACCCTCACCCACTACAACACACACATCAATGCATAGAAATACTTCACAGTTCCCCCCCCAAAACCCCCGGAAGAATGCAAAGACAAAAGGAAATGATTCTAAACATTGGAATGTATTGTAATACTGGCTGAATAATATATATATATATCTACACATCAAAAACACTTATATACATATATGTACAAGTCTGAGCATTGTAGCAGGCATTGTCCGTGGACCACTGGGCCCAAATCACAAAGGCAAAGCCCACACAGGATACCTGACTCCAACGGAGAGAACACTGCAGGGGCATCAGATAGGAAAACTACAGGCACCTCAGGGGGAAGGGAAGGGGGGCACCTCAGCCAGATGAGTGCACAACGCCAGATCCACGAGGGGCCTCCATGGCCACTGTTCAATCCTGGGGAGTGCAAAGCCACAGTCTCTCAAGTCTCTGCAGTGGGTGGCTTGCCCACTGTTCAATCCTGGGGAGTGCAAAGCCACAGTCTCTCAAGTCTCTGCAGTGGGTGGGTTGCCCACTGTTCAATCCTGGGGAGTGCAAAGCCACAGTCTCTCAAGTCTCTGCAGTGGGTGGCTTGCCCACTGTTCAATCCTGGGGAGTGCAAAGCCACAGTCTCTCAAGTCTCTGCAGTGGGTGGCTTGCCCACTGGACCATCCTGGGGAGTGCAAAGCCACAGTCTCTCAAGTGGATGACAGCCTCCACTGGTCCTGGAGGGGGACTGGTGCCCAGAGTGCTTCGTGCAGCCCTGCCCGACACAGATGCGGGCCTGCCCCTGCCGCTAATGGGCCAGCGGTGCTTGAGACGGCGGTGCCCAGTTCAGCGGTGCTTGAGACGGCAGTGCCCAGTTCAGCGGTGCTTGAGATGAAGGGCCCAGTGCAGAGGTGCTTGAGACGGCGGTGCCCAGTTCAGCGGTGCTTGAGATGAAGGGCCCAGTGCAGCGGTGCTTGTGACGGCGGTGCCCAGTTCAGCGGTGCTTGAGACGGCGGTGCCCAGTTTAGTGGTGCTTGAGATGAAGGGCCCAGTGCAGCGGTGCTTGAGAAGGCAGTGCCCAGTTCAGCAGTGCTTGAGTGAAAGGGCCCAGTTCAACGGATCCGGCCATGGCGTGCAGGTCATTTGCCACCTGTCCTGTGGCTGGCGGGGCCTTCCTGGTCTGCAGTACCGGGCCTGTTGGTGTCCTCCAACCCACCTGGGATGGGGCTGGCGGGGCCCTCCTGGCCAGCTGGGCTGATGGCTGTCTCCACGGGCGTGCTGTCCTTCCCAGCCTCCCCTGTTCGCCTGTGGCCCTTCACCACCTTGGGCGGTGTGCCACCTGTCTCCACACTTCGTGCCGGAGCCAGGGTAGGTATTTTAGTGCCTGGGGTTTTCACCCTCTCGCGCCGGCCGCTGACTATCTTCGGGTGTTTTTCCGGGGGTGGGCTGCCCGTGCCTTGGCTCCGTACTGAACTGGCTGCCCTTGAGGGTGGGGGACTCCACAGTCCATGGCAGACTGTCATCACAGGGCACGGTTTTGTGGTGGCTGAGGTGCTGATTGGAGTCCTATGAGATGGAAGGGGTGGGGGAGTTGTAGGAAAGATGTTAAGTTTGGACAGGAAAAGCTTTTTAGGAGCAGTGGGATGGGTAGGTGTAGTGGGTATGGGAGTGGAGGAAGAGGTTGTGGTTGTAGGAGTCTTAAGTCTGGTGTCTTTGGATGCAGGTGCTTGGGCTGGAGGCTGTCGTGAGGTGGATGGCTGTTGGGTGGGTGGCTGCCTGCGTTTGTGTATCTTGGAAGAGGGGGAGACAGACACACTGGGAGAGGACACAGGGGATGTGTAAATGGTAGTGGGAGTGGTGACTGCGCGTGTGCGGGGGGTTCTGGTGTGTGTGCTGGTGATGGACGTAGTGGCTGAAGATGTTGTGCATGCAAGTGTGAGTGGAGACGTGACAGGGAGGGAGACGAGGAGGAGGGGGACACAGTGGAGGCAGTGGGTGTTGGTATGTCTGTATGTGGATGTTGCTTGTGTGAATGTTTGTGTGATGTGTGGTGCTTATGTCTGGATGAGCTTCCCTTGGGTGTTGAGGTGTGTGCAGGCTGGTCTGATGGTGTGTCTGGGATAGGCAGAGGTACAGGTGATAGCGTATGGGTGGAGGAAGTTGGAGGGGGGAGGCTAGAGACAGGGACAATTGCTGCCATCAGCGCTGAGGCCAGAGTGTTGACGATCGCTAAAGGGCAGCCTGACCAGAATGAATACCCTCCAGGTATGCATTACTCTGGTGCACCTCTCTTTCGACACCCTGGATGGCATTCAAAATGGTAGACTGCCCAACAGTGAGCGTCCTCAGGAGGTCAATGATCTCCTCACTAAGGGCAGCTGGGGTGACTGGGTCAGGGCCTGAGGTGCCTGGGGCGAAGGAGATGCCCACCTTCCTGGGTGAGCGGGCACGGGGCAAACGCTGAGGGGCTGCTGGGAGGGCGGTGCTGGTGCGCTGGGTGGCAGCTGTACCTGTTGTTGCGGGGGGCACGGATGTTGCCGCCACCACAAGGGAGCTCCCTTCAGAGGACGAGTCCGTGTCACTAATGTCTGCACGAGTCCCCGCTGTGGAGCTCCCATCGCTCTCCGTCCCACTGGTGTATTCGGAATCCATTGCATGGCCCTCCAGGGCCATGTGGGATGCAGCTCCCTCGTGCTCCGATGCCACTTCTCCTCCGCCTGATGATGCTAATGCACACATGAACAGGAAGACCACAAAAAAGGGGGGGGGGAGAAAATAAAGACATGTTGAGTGCATGCATTGGGGACACCGTTGGCGGAGAGGACAGACACAGAAGCCCCCTGCACTACGCCGCGCACTTGGGGTCCACTACTCAATCCGTGGGACATGGCCTACAAGCCTATGGACGACAACTGCACACATAGATGACACAGGGCCCTGGATAACTGTACTTGGCACCCTACAGAGGTGGGGGGCGGGGCACAAGGCCATGCCTTACGGAGGGGCCTAACCTACAGAAATCGCCCTGGCCTAGGGATACCCACAGCCCTCCTCCCCCACCCAGACACCTCTACTGTGCGCAAAGTCACCAGAAAGAGAGTGTACTCACCCCCTTGTGTCTGCTGTGATGTCCTCACGCGCCCATCCAAATCGGGGTAGGCCACCGCCAGGATCAGGGACATCAGGGGAGTCAAAGTCCGACTGGCACCCCTCCCACGTTGGGAAGCCATCCCCAGCTGAGACTCCGCCGTCTTCCTGCTCCAGCGTCGGATGTCCTCCCATCTCTTCCGGCAGTGGGTGCCCCGTCTGTGGTGGACCCCCAGGGCCCGGACGTTCTTGGCGATGGCACGCCAAATGTCTATCTTCTGGTGGGCGCTGACCTATGTGAAATGTACAGGGGGAGAAAAAGAGTCATCACCTTCTGCACCCTCAATGTGAGTGGCCCCCCATCCCTACCCTTGCCATGTGGCACATCCTGTCATCCGTCGTTTGATGCATGCCTCATTCGCTCCCCTCCCAATCATCTATCATCCACCCGACTCAACACAGGCATTGGCCACACAGCATGGTCCCAGTGTATTTACCTGTTGGTCTGGAGGACCGTAGAGTAGCGCATACTGGGGGAGGACCCCATCCACGAGTTTCTCCAATTCCTGAGCAGTGAAGGCAGGGGCCCTTTCCCCAGTTGCATGAGCCATTGTCTCTTCCAGACCGAGGTCACAGCAGCACTTGCAGTGTAGGTCCTCTCCTGTCGAAGATCAGGTATCGAGTGATTAAGCAGATAGAAAATGGCGGTCACGCCCGCGGCGGTGCGTACCGCGACCCCCGGCGCACATGGTCATTGGCTCCTGAGACCCATAGGGTTCAATGTTAACCAATGCTGCTTTGCGCCACGGTCTTCGACCGCCTACCGCCACGGTGTGCCACGCCAGCGCATTGACCTCACATCCCATTGTCACACTTCACAGGTCAGGCAGCCGCCATTTCAAGGGCCCACATGGCTTAGTTTTAACTGCATCACACATACCTAGGCCTTGCCTCAACACTCATACAAACCATTCAATGCATTGGGAATCGTGTTTTGTGCAAACTGTGGTTACATACCTGTGGGCTGATTGACTCTGTGCTCGCTGTTGTCCTTCATAGGCACCGTCCGCTGGGACATGGGAGGAGATGGAGGAATCTTCCCGTGTACAGACCGCTGGTAGACCTGTCGACAATGGAGGAAAGACATGTCATACTGACATACAGGCTTGACCGAGCCACTATTCAGGAACTGTGTGCCCAGCTGGAGCCAGACCTGTTGTCACCCATCCGCCAACCCACAGGGATCCCACCTCTAGTGCAGGTGCTGTCAGTACTCCATTTCTTTGCAAGTGGGTCTTTTCAAACAACAGTGGCCATATCATCAGGGATGTCCCAGCCTATGTTTTCCAAGGTGTTGTCCAGAGTGTTGTCTGCCCTTCTGAAACACATGCGGAGCTATATCGTTTTCCCTGAGGTGGGGGATTTGCCTACAGTGAAAGGTGATTTCTATGCCTTTGGACATATCCCCAAAATCATAGGTGCCATTGATGGGACCCATGTGGCTTTAGTACCCCCCAGCAGGAGTGAACAAGTGTACAGAAACAGAAAGAGTTATCATTCAATGAATGTACAGATGGTGTGTTTGGCAGACCAGTACATCTCCCATGTTAATGCCAAGTTCCCTGGCTCTGTGCATGACGCCTACATCATGCGGAATAGCAGCATCCCTTACGTGATGGGTCAACTCCAGAGGCACCGTGTGTGGCTAATTGGTGACTCTGGTTACCCCAACCTGTCATGGCTACTGACCCCAGTGAGGAATCCCTGGACAAGGGCAGAGGAACGGTACAATGAGGCCCATGGGAGAACTAGGAGGGTGATCGAGCGGACCTTCGGCCTTCTGAAGGCCAGATTCCGCTGCCTCCATATGACAGGTGGATCCCTATTGTACTCACCAAAGAAGGTGTGCCAGATCATCATGGCCTGCTGTATGCTTCACAACCTGGCTTTGCGATGCCAGGTGCCTTTTCTGCAGGAGGATGGTCCAGATGGTGGTGTTGTAGCAGCTCTGGAGCCTGTGGAGAGTGAAGAAGAGGAAGCCGAAGAGGACGACATAGACAACAGGAACACAGTAATACAGCAGTATTTTCAATGACACACAGGTAAGATTCTAACCCGTCATATTACATATACTTAACCCCTACTACCTCTCTACTGTCTGACCTTTTCCCCCTGTGTATGGTAACTGAGTTGTGACTTTCCCTTCCAATTTCAGAGATGTGGGCCATACTGCGTGACATCTGCTTTGTTTCCCCATGGACTACAGCTGTGTGACAGTGGTATGTTGGCATCACAATGTAAATATGCATTTTGGGACGGTAATGTCTAATACATTTGTACAAAATCACAGCCAGACTCCTGATTGTTTTGTGCAATACCTGTGTTTATTTCAGTGCTCTATATTGGTGGGTGGTTGCAAATCGGTGAGGGGTGATGATGGAGGATTGTCCATGGCAGAGTCCAGACTATTAGTATCACAGGTGCAATGTCCAAATGCCTGTGGAAAGTGGAGAATGGGCAGTATAAGAATGGACAGGGTGTCAATGTGGGACAGTGGGATGACAATCAGGGAGGTATCCTTTCCTGGCGGGGTCTTGGCATCTTACTCTGTCTTCTTCCTTGATCTCAGTGCCCGCTTGTGGGGTGGTTCTCCTTCTGCAGGGGGTGGGGTGCTGGTGGCCTGTTGGTCCTGTGGCGGGGCCTCCTGTCCACTAGCGCCGGCAGAGGTGGTAGGCAGTTCTTGGTCCATGCTAGTGTCAGGGGCCCTTTGTCCTGCCACAGTGTCCCGCAATGTGGTGACTACCTGATTCAGAGCCCCTACAATGGTGGCCAGGGCGGAACTGATGTTTCATAGTTCCTCCCTGAACCCCAAATACTGTTCCTCCTGCAGAAGCTGGATCTCCTGAAACCTGGCCAGGACCGTCGCCATCGTCTCCTGGGAGTGGTGGTATGCTCCCATGATGGAGGAGAGGGCCTTGTGGAGAGTGGGTTCCCTGGGCCTGGGCCTGTCCCCCCCCTGTCGCACAGCAGTCCTCCCAGTTCCCCTGTTTCCCTGGGCCTTTGTCCCCTGGACCGTGTGCCCACTACCACTGCCCCCAGGTCCCTGTTGTTGTTGGGGTGGTGGGTTAACCTGGGTGCCCTGTAGTGGTGGACACACCGCTGATTGACGTGTCCTGGGGACTGAGGGATGGGCCCGCTGGGTGGGTGCTGTGCTGGTGTTCCCAGAGGGGGAAAGGTCTGCTATGGCCTGTGGCTGTCTGAGGGGAACCGACTGTCCCGAAGTCCCCGATGGGCCGGGCTGGTCATCTAGACCCAGGTCGACAGAGGTGCTGTCCTCACTGTGGGCCTCTTCTGGGGGTGGAGTGGACATTTGTGGACCCTCCTGCGCGGTGACGTGCCGTTCAGGTCCTGCAGGGGTATAAAAGTATGGTTATTGCATTTGTGTGTGCCATAGCGTGTAATGGGTGGGTGCCCTTGTACCCCAGTGCTGGCATTCCCGTGTGGGGGCTTTTGTGATGGTGATTTGGTGGGGGATGGGTATGTGCAGTGGGCATGCTTTGGTGATGTTTGTCCATGCTTTGTGGTCGCATGCAGGGATTGGTGTTGGGATGGGTGGGCTGTGATGGTGAGACATTTTTTCAAGGAGCAGGATGTGATGGGGGTGAGGGTGAGGGTGGGGCTATTAGTTGGCATGCTGGTGGGGTGGGGTGGATGAAGTAGTGAAGATGAGACTTACCAGAGTCCATTCCTCCAGATACTCCTGCGAGGCCCTCAGGATGCAGGATCGCCAAGACCTGCTCCTCCCATGTTGTAAATTCTGGGGGAGGAGGTGGGGGTCCGCCGCCAGTCCGCTGCACCGCGATGTTGTGCCTGGATACCATTGAATGAACCTTCCCCGTAGGTCATTCCACCGCTTCCTGATGTCGTCCCTATTTCTTGGGTGCTGTCCCACAGCGTTGACCCTATCGACTATTCTGCTCCATAGCTCCATCTTCCTGGCAATGGTGGTGTGCTGCACCTGTGTCCCGAAGAGCTGTGGCTCTACCCGTACGATTTCCTCCACCATGACCCTGAGTTCATCCTTGGAGAACCTGGGGTGTTTTTGCGGTGCCATGGGGTGGTGTGGGTGATGGGTGGGGTGGATTGTGTGGTGATGTGTATTGGTGTGTTGTGTAAAGTGCGTGGAAATATTGCTGGGTGAAAGTAAAATGCGCGTCTGGGTGCTCAGTTCTCTTTTTCTCAGTGCGTGGTCCCGAATATGTAGGAGTGGGGGTTTGTGGGTGATGTGGGTGTCTGTTTTATATTGTATTGGGTGTGTGGGTGTGGTGTTTGTATGTGTATCAGGTGTGTGTATTTCAAATTGTCCAATGTGGATGTGTTTTATATGAGTGTGTGTATTTTGAGCGCGGCGGTGTGTACCGCCAATGGATTACCACGGTTGAAAGACCGCCGCGTGGATTCGTGTGTCGTGATAGTGTGGGCGTATTTCTGTTGGCGTGACGGTGGAGGTTTGGTCATCGCCAGTTTCTCGCTGCCCTTTGGTGTGGCAGACTTTTGTGGATGTCTGTATTTTGGCGGTTTGCGTGTTGTGGGTCAGAATGACCGTGGCGGTTTACCGCGGCGGTATGTTGGCGGTCTTCTGACAGCGGTAAGCAGCTTTTACCGCCAAGGTTGGAATGACCACCCAAGTGTCTTATACACTTTTCAATGTACTCCGGAGTCTTAGACCACGCAGTGTCCGTACATCAACAACCATGTTGACAACTTTTTAGCAAAAAGCGTCACACACATGTGAAGTTCAACGACTTCCCTACTCACACTGCAGAGTATGCACACTCCTCCTACAACTTCATTTGGAGTACGCAAACTCCCTAAACTCTCACAAACCTCACAATTCACCTGCAATTTGCATCAGCTGTGCAAGCGCAACCTACTTCATTCCTACTGTCACTAGAATGCAGAGCACATCCTCAAACAATCATTAGCAAGATCCGAGATTCTGGGAAAGTCATTTCTGGAAGTAGGAGAACATTTTCTCTCCAATTAGCATTGTTGAAAAATAAAATCCAAATCTCAGTAATAATGAACTCTCAAAGGACCAAATCATCAGGTAACCAAAGATGGTGGTACCTCTGTAACTATCTATGGAACTCTATGATGGTCTGTTAAGGAAACTAACCTTCACCTCTGTTACTATCTCTGGACATCTATGATGGGCTCTTAAGGAGACTAACCATCACCTCTGCTACCATCATTGTTACTGTGTCTGACCTTAATAAGTAAACTTACAAGGGGTCATGAATAGGTCGATGAACCTTTTGACTCACAATTAAGATGATCCCACCATAATTCCAGTACATGCAGATCAATAATCAGTAATCAGTACACATTATCAATAATCAACAATAATCAATAACATAAAAAATCAATAGAGTCAGTAATTGTCTCACACCATGACCTTTCAGTCATGAATAACCACACCTTTCAGTAAATGTTAGAATATTTATTTCCCTATATTAACAATGCTAAAGTCATGTAGATCAATCTCAAAATCAAACGAAACACATACAGAAACAATGCTGGCTATCCAAAGCAGCGGAAGAAATGCAATATAATCAAAGCTTGATCTACGACACATTCTAAGGTTATGGCGCAAATTAATAAAAAGGTCATCTGCATCAATGTGATCGCATACATTTAAGTTCAGCAGAGAAATTCATCAAGGATTATTCCCTATTAGCAGAATTTCATTAGTGAGGATCCTTAACTAACACCAGATGATCATCAGCATGTTGGGCTTCATACAAAACAATTTGGTAACACGAATTTCGAAAAACGTCTAACTAGGGCTCTTCATTTTCAGGACATCAGTTGATCAGCAAGGCATCAGGATTCAGCATCAAAGTTCAGAAAACGCAAAGGCCCTCATTACAACCCTGGCGGTCGGTGTTAGAGCAGGAGTAATACCGCCAACAGGCCTGCAGTAAAAAAAAATGAGATCACGACCATGGCGGAAACCGCCAACATAGACAGCCACTTTAACACTCTGACTGCCACGGCGGTAGAAACAAACACCGTGGCGGTAACCGGCAGCAGACAGGCGGAAGACAATGTACCGCCCACTTATTACAAGGCACCAATCCGCCAGCTTTTCCGGGGCGGTACCAACGTCATCAAAAGCACGGCGGAAACAGTACTTGGAGCGGAAACCACTCACCTCTCGACACCCAACGAGGAACCAGGACGCCATGGAGCCCGAACTACAGGTGTTACCAATGTTGGTTTACCTCCTCTTCTACCAGGAACATCAAAGGCGGCGGCGACGGCCACAGTGAGTACTGCACCTAGCACACAGGTCTGTAAAAGAGCAATATATGCAAAATGTACAGCAACTACACAAGGCCGGATAGTGTTCCATTCATTGTCCGTGGACCAGTGGTCCCAAAATGCATGGGCGAAGCCCACACATGATACCTGCCTCAAAATGGAGAGAACACTGCAGGGGCATCAGGTCAAAAATAAACAGGCACCTCAGGGGGAAAGGGAGGGGGGGCACTTCAGCCAGATGATGGAACAATGCCACTGCGCCACGAGGGGGCTCCATGCCCACTGCCTGGTCCTGGGAAGTGCAAAGCCACAGTCTCACAAGTCTCTCAAGTAGGTGGGTTGCCCACTGATTGGTCCTGGGGAGTGCAAAGCCACAGTCTCACAAGTCTCTCAAGTGGGTGGGTTGCCCACTGATTGGTCCTGGGGAGTGCAAAGCACCAGTCTCACGAGTCTCTCAAGTGGGTGGGTTGCCCACTGTTTGGTCCTGGGGAGTGCAAAGCCACTGTCTCACAAGTCTTTCAAGTGGGTGGGTTGCCCACTGTTTGGTCCTGGGGAGTGCAAAGCCACTGTCTCACAAGTCTTTCAAGTGGGTGGGTTGCCCACTGTTTGGTCCTGGGGAGTGCAAAGCCACAGTCTCACAAGTCTCTCAAGTGGGTGGGTTGCCCACTGTTTGGTCCTGTGGAGTGCAAAGCCACAGTCTCACAAGTCTCTCAAGTGGGTGGGTTGCCCACTGATTGGTCCTGGGAAGTGCAAAGCCATAGTCTCTCTAGTGGATCCTTTTCTCCACTGGTTCTGGAGGGGTCTTGGTGCCCACAGTGCTTCATCCGGCCAAGGACTGGGGTTGCTTTTCTCCACTGGTTCTGGAGGGGGCTTGGTGCCCAGAGTGCTTCATCCTGCCAAGGACTGGGGTTGTGGATACTTTTCTCCACTGGTTCTGGAGGGGGCCGGTGCCAAGAGTGCTGCACATGGTGTGTGGCAGTTCCCATTCCCTCACCTGGGTGTGTGAGCCACGAAAATTTCTGGGAACAGGTAGCATGATACTCCATGGAGGCAGAGACACACTCCACCCTGCGGCAACTTTGCCTGCCAACTGCTGGTACTGCCAGTGCTGGTTGTGGTGCCTCATGTAGTCTGTGCTGGGTCCAGGACGTGTCCTGCAGCCTCGGATGGCTGCCCACTGGGAATGATGTTCATGTCGGCTGTGGTGGCACTGTCTGAGCACGTCACGGGGCAGGTGGCGGTGGTTGCGGCGGTGTCTGTGGCTGAGATGCTGGCGGTGGTGCATGTGTCAGCACCTGTGGAGGGAGACAGCGGGACGTCTCCTGCAGCCTCGGATGACTGCCCACTGGGGATGATGCTGGGGACTGTTGCTGAGGCAGCAGACGTGCAGGTGGTGGTGCAGGTGGCAGGGCAGGTGGCGGTGCAGGTGGAGGTGTTTGCAGCATTGGCCACCGCCGTACAGGTTGCTGTTATGTCTTGCAGAAGAGGTGACACCAGTCCCTCACCCGGAGGCTCCGTGCCCTGAGCTGATTTCCCTTTAGTCGTGTGTCCCTTCCCCACCTTGGAAGTCGCTGCTGGGACCTTGGCACTGTCCTATTTTGTCTTGGATGATGGCTTGCTGGGTGATTGGTGTGGCTTTTCCCTACTGCATGTGGGCCCCTTCATCACCTCGGCAGGTGGAGGGATAGGGTGATCCCTTGCCTCACTAGGTGGCACACTGGCAGCCCTGATGGGTGCCGCCTTCGATTTTACTGGTCTTGCAGGGACCACAGTGCTCGAGGATTTCGTGGCTGAGGTGCTGGGCTGGGATCTGGACATCCTGGCCCTAGGGGAAGAACAGGGGGATGTAGGGAAGAGGTCAATGTTAGCCAGGAAAAGTTTTTTAGACACACTGGGAGGGGAAGGTGGAGGGGGTTTGGGAGTGGAGGAAGAGGTAGTGGTTGTGGGAGGTGTACGTCTGCTGAGTTTGGGTGAGAGTGCATGGGCTGGAAGCTGTTGTGAGGTGGATGTCTGTTGAGTGGGTGTGTGCCGGCGTTTGTGTACTTTGGGGGGAGGGCTCACAGACACACTGGGAGAGGACACAGGGGACGTGTGCATGGTAGTGGGGGTGATGATTGCACATGAGTGGTGTGTGGTGATTGGCGTGCTGGTAATGGAGGTAGTGACTGAGAATGTAGTGCATGCAGGTGTGAGTAGAGACAAGACTGGAAGGGAGGAGGAGGACATGGAGGAGGGGGGCACAGTTAAGGCAGTGGATGTTGGTGTGTCTGCATGGGGATGGTGCTTGTGTGAGTGCCTGTGGGATGTGTGGTGCTTATGTTTGCTATGTCCACTCTTGTGTGTTGATGAGTGTGCCTGCTGGTCTGATGGTGTGCTTGGGATAGGCTGAGGTACAGGGGATTGGGTCTGGGTAGTTGAATTTGGAGGGGGAGGCTGGACACAGAGACAATGGCTGCCATCAGTGCTGAGGCCGGAGCCTGAAATGCTCTCTGTTGGGCTGCCACGCCAGAATGAAGGCCCTCCAGGTATGCATTTGTTTGTTGCAAATGCCTCTTGACACCCTGGATGGCATTCAGAATGGCTGACTGCCCAACAGTGAGGGATCTCAGGAGGTCAATAGCCTCCTAACTGAGGGCAGCAGGGCTGACTGGGACAGGGCCTGAGGTGCCTGGGGTGAAGGAGATGCCCACCCTCCTGGGTGAGCGGGCACAGGAAACACACGTCGTGGAGCTCCCCTCGCCCTCCATCCCACTGGTGCCGTAAGACTCTGTACATTCACCCTCCTGGGCCATGTGGGTTGCAGCTCCCTCTTGCTCTGGTGCCAATGCTCCTCCGCCAGATGATGTTAATGCACACAAGGGCAGGGTGACAAAACAAAAAGGGGAGGAAAGACAGAGGAGACACATGGTCACTGTCTGCAACAACACCACAGTTGGCGGACACAACACACAGGGAGCAGCCCTATGCACTAGGCCACGCACCAACAGTTCAGGGGAAAATCACATGCCCATGGGGGACAGTGCCTAGACCCATTTGATGCACACCTGGAACCCACAGGAGCCTGACTAGGTGTAGAGGGCCACTACCACTTTGGGGTTGGAGTGCCACTGAGGCTGCCTAACAATGGATCTACCCTGGCACGTCAACCCTGGCCTAGGGGAACCCACAGCCCACTTCCACACCCAGAAACCTCATAAAGCATGCAGAGTCAGCTGAATGAGACTGTGCTCACCCCCTTGTGGCTGCTGTGATGCCCTCAAGCACCCATCCAACTCAGGATATGCCACCGCCAGGATCCAGTACATAAGGAAGGTCATGGTGCGACGGGCACCCCTTCCACGTTGGAAGGCCATCCCCAGCTGGGCCTCTGTCATCTTCTTGCTACAGCGGCGCAGGTCCTCCCATCTTTTGTGGCAGTGGGTGCTCTGTCTATGATAGAGCCCCAAGGTCCGCACTTCCTTGGCGATGGCAAGCCAAATACCCTTTTTCTGGTGGGCGCTGACCTAGAGGAGAAGTTAAGTAAGAATGGATTTTCCTCCCCCGTCCGGTTATTCCTACTTATTTGCCTCAAACCTCCCACCCTGGCCCCGAAACACATACACTGACCATCCTCACATGCTGGCCTCTGCCCCCGTATCTTCCATCCACGCCACTCCATACATTCATGTCCCATCCATCATGTTCACAGTGTATTCACCTGTTTGTCTGGAGGACAGCAGAGCTGCGTGTACTGGGGAGGAACCCAGCCACCAGGTTGTCCAACTCCTCCGCGGTGAAGGCAGGGGCCCTTTCCCCAGACACTGTAGCCCTTGTCACTTCCAGACTCAGGTCACAGCAGCACTTGCAGGGTAGGTCCTCTCCTGTTGAAGTTCAGGTATCAAGTGAGTGAACAGATGGAAAATGGTGTCATTGGCTCCTGGAACCCATAGTGCCCAATGATAACCAATGATGATTTGCGCCACACCAGCGCAGTTACCTTGTTTCCCCTTGTCCCTCCTTACAGGTCAGGCAGCCGCCATTTCAGGGGCGCACATGGCAGGGCAACTAACTGCGTAACAGCAATTTTGGACAGGAATACGGACAGACAGCGCAACACAACTATTACATCACAATTGTTCTAAACACCCTTCTGCAAGCTATGTGGTGTATGAACCTCTGCTCACCCTTCTCCTCCATAGGGCATGTCCACTGGGGCAGATGATGAGATGGCGTCATCCTCCGGTATACAGACCCCTGGTGGACCTGTCGACAATGGAAGACAGGCACATCATTATCACCTACAAATTTGATCATGCCACAATCCAAGAACTGTGTGCCCATTTGGAGCCAGACCTGATGTCAGCTATCCGCCATCCCACAGGAATCCCCCATCTAGTGCAGGTCCTGTCAGTACTCCATTTCCTGGCCAGTGGGTCCTTTCAGACAACAGTGGCCATGGCATCAGGGATGTCACAGCCAATGTTCTCTAACGTGTTGTCCAGAGTGTTGTCTGCCCTGCTGAAACACATGCGCAGCTACATTGTTTTCCCTCAGGTGGAGGATTTGCCCACAGTGAAAGGTGACTTCTATGCCCTGGGACATATCCTCAACATCATTGGTGCCATTGATGGTACACATGTGGCATTTGTCCCCCGACGCAGGAATGAACAGGTGTACAGAAACCGCAAAAGCTACCATTCCATGACTGTGCAAATGGTGTGTTTGGCAGACCAGTACATCTCCCATGTGAATGCCAAGTATCCTGGCTCAGTGCATGACGCTTACATTTTGAGAAATAGCAGCATCCCTTATGTGATGGGGCAACTCCAGAGGCATTGTATGTGGCTAATAGGTGAGCCAAAGGTCCCAACACAGTTGACATAGGTGTCTGGGTATGGGGTTGTCCCTAAGGGTTAGTGTCTGTCTAACAGTTGTCCCTCGACATTTGCAGGTGACTCTGGTTACCCAAACCTTTCATGGCTACTGACCCCAGTGAGGAATCCCAGGACAACGGCAGAGGAACCCTATAATGAGGCACATGGGCGAACTAGGAGGATAATTGAGCGCACTTTCGGCCTTCTGAAGGCCAGGTTCCGATCCCTCCATCTGACAGGTGGCTCCCTATACTACTCACCGAAGAAGGTGTGACAGATCATTGTGGAATGCTGTATCTTGCACAACCTGGCTTTGCGAATCCAGGTGCCTTTTCTGCAGGAGGATGGGCCTGATGTTGGTCTTGTGGCAGCTGTGGAGCCTGTGGACAGTGAAGAAGAGGAGGCAGAAGAAGATATAGACAACCAAAACAACATCATCATGCAATGCTTCCAGTGAGAAACAGATAAGAGACTGGCACTGCTCCTCTCATATCATACTACTGTAGGACATTGCATGATTCTGCCTTTTTACCTCTGTGTATGGACCCTGATATTTCACTTTGGCTTTCTATTTCACACATCTGGGTACCACTTTCTGCCTTCTGCTATGTTTGCTGATGCCCAACAAATGTCGAACATTGGTATGTGAAAATGAAAATTGACATTGCTATTTTTCTGAGAGGTTGCATTTACACATTTGTGAAAGTACAGACTGACTCCAGATTGATTTGTGATTCAAGGGTGTTTATTTCTGTGCTAATAAGTGGAGGGGGTTGTCGGGTGATGGTGGAGGAATGTCCATGGTAGAGTCCAGTCTCTTGGTTTCACAGGTGCATTGTCCAAGGGGGCATAGGAAGTGGAGTAATGGCAGGTCAAGCATGTCAGGGTGACATAGTGGGACAGAAGGGTGACAATCAGGAGAGTTTTATTTCCTGGCGGGGGTCTTGGCAAAGTTCTCTGTCTTGTTCCTGGATCTCAGGGACCGTCTAGGAGCTGGTTCTCCTTCTGCAGGGGGTGGGGTGCTGGTGGCCTGTTGTTCCTGTGGCGGGGCCTCCTGTCCACTAGCACCGGCAGAGGTGGAGGGCTGTTCATCGTTCAGGCTAGTGTCAGGGGCCCGTTGGTGTGCCACTGTGTCCCTCATGGTGTTGGCCATGTCTGCCAGCACCCCTGCAATGGTGACCAGGCTGGTGTTAATGGACTTCAAGTCCTCCCTGATCCCCAGGGACTGTTCCTCCTGCAGTCGCTGGGTCTCCTGAAACTTGGCCAGTACCATGCCCATGGTCTCCTGGGAATGACGGTATGCTCCCATGATGTTGGAGAGTGCCTCGTGGAGAGTGGGTTCCCTGGGCCTGTCCTCCCCCAGTCACACAGCAGTCCTCCCCGTTTCCCTGTTATCCTGTGCCTCTGTCCCCTGAACCGTGTGCCCACTGCCACTGACCCCAGGTCCATGATTGTCTTGTGGGTTTGCCTGGGGTCCCTGTAGTGGTGGACACACTGCTGATTGATGTGTCCTGGGGACAGAGGGATGGGCCCGCTGGGTGGGTGCTGTAGCGGTGTTTCCTGAGTGGGGATGTTCAGTGGTGGTTTGTGACTGTGGCAGGGGAACTGACTGTCCAGAGGTCCCTGATGGGCCGTGCTGGTCCTCTTGATCCAGGCGTGCAGAGCCTCTTCTGTGGGGGGACTGGATATGTCTGGCACCTCCTGTCCAGTGACATTGGGTAATGGGTCCTGTTGGGGTGTAAATGCAGTGTTATTGTATCTGTGTGTGCCATCTTGTGCAATGTGTGAGTTACCCTGTACTCCTGTGCTTGGCATATTGTCTTTGCCCTTGTGTGATTGGTGATGTTGGGGCCTGGGTGAGTGTCTGTACTGGACATACTTTGGTGATGGGTGTCCATGCATTGGTGTGACATGCAGGGCTTGGTTTTGGGATGTGTGGATTGTGATAGTGGAGTATCCGTGGGGTGTTGGGGTGATGGGGCTGAGGGTTGGGCTAGGAGTTTCTGATAGCATGCAGGTAGGGTGGGGGGATATAGTAGTAAAGATATGACTTACCAGAGTCCAGACCTCCTGCTACTCCTGAGAGGCCCTCAGGATGCATTATTGCCAAGACTTGCTCCTCCCATGTTGTTACTTGTGGGGGAGGAGTTGGGGGTCCACTGCCAGTCCTCTGTACTGCTACCTGGTGTCTTGATACCACAGAACACACCTTCCCCTGTAGGTCGTTCCACCTCTTCCTGATGTCATCCCGTGTTCTGGGGTGCTGTCCCACTGCGTTGACCCTGTCGACAATTCTCTGCCATAGCTCCATCTTCCTTGCAATGGAGGTCTGCTGCACCTGTGATCCGAAAAGCTGTGGCTCTGCTTGGATGATTTCCTCCACCATGACCCTGAGCTCCTCCTCAGAAAACCTGGGGTGTCTTTGAGGTGCCATAATGTGGTGTGGGTGATGTGTGTGGTGCTGTTTGTTGTGCTGTGTGATGTGTTGTGTTGGTGTGTGTTGTTTGAGGTGCGTGGATATTGTATGAGTGATGGTGTTGTGTGCCTGTGGATGCTGGTGTTGTGTTTGCTATTCTCTCTCTCTGTGCTTCATCCAAAAAATGTGTTCTAAGGGTTTGTGGGTAATGTGGGTGTGTATTTTATAGTGTTGTGAGTGTGTGGGTGTGGTGTGTGTATGTGTATCAGGTGTGTGTATTTTGAATTGTCCAATGTGGTTGTGTTTTGTAAATGTGTGTGTATTTTGAGCGCGGTGGTGTGTACCGCCAATGGATTACCACGGTTGAATGACCACCACGTTGATTCGTGGGTCGTGATAGTGTGGGCATATTCCTGTTGGCGTGACGGTGTAGGTTTTGCTATCGCAAGTTTATCACTGACCTTTGGTCTGGCGGACTTGTGTGGGTGTCTGTATTGTGGCGGATTACTAGATGTGGGTCGTAATACCTGTATCAGATTTCTGCCGCGCCCATGGTATCTTGACAGCCGTCAGCACGGTGGTAAGTGGGATTTACCACTAGGTTGTAATGAGGGCCAAAGTCTTTAGGCAATAAAGTTAAGCACCTCTCGTGCCAACACACACAAGAAAATATTGACCTTTCGGGCAGCAAGAAAATGGGCAATGACTCATGGCAAATGGCAAAAATGCAGAATGCTGGGTTCTTCTCAGTGTGGTCTTGTTAAGTTAAATTCACTAAAACTATTTTCCAAATCCCTACTGGTCAAGGGATTGCATGTCCACACCTTGTCCAATAAAATTAAAACTCCAAATCTATGAATTCTACTATTACTCTGTTCACATGTCGTTGATTGGTTGTCCTGCAATGTCCTCATCATCCGGCTTGTCAGGTAACAATATTGTTGCAGCTTCTACTCCAGTCAGTCTCCATTGTTCTCCTCCTGAGAAAGTCAGTCTTACACACATTACACAAAAAACACATTAGCAAGAACAGCATCTTCTAGCAGTTGGTTCTCATGAGAAAACTTCTCAGCTATGAGCACATTTAAACAATACAATGGAAAATCACAGTTTAACTCTCTAGGGCAGCCATTTATTAAATGTTAAGATATACAGCTTAACATGAGCCCTGGCAACCAGGCCAAGACCTTCACTAAGTTAATGCCTACAACTAATGAAGCTAATACATAATGCATAACCTTAAATATGGCACATTACTACATTAGTCAAACATATGCTCAACATTTAATAGTATTAGACTATTAATAAGTACACTTTGTGAACATTGGCGGGCACTCATTGTAATCACGTTTTCAAATGTGTGCATTATTTGCTACGTTATTATATCTTCTATACAAATTAATTGCTCAGAATACATGAACACTCATTAATACTTTTTATTAAAACACCTGCTCTAGCAACAGTAATAGAATATAATGAACACTCTAGTCGATGTAGTTTGTTTTTTAAGCATGTTTAATGCAATGTACAAGTGAAATACATGTGCCCCTATATTTATTCCTAGAATGACATAACTGATTGTTAGTATTCAGTAGTTAAAGGAACTTACCACATTCCAGGCAGTTTCAGAAATGTTGTCTGCCCAGGATGTATTTCACATAGGGTAGGGCTTCCAATCCTCCTTTTTAGGTCAAGCCTCTACAGCACACATGCGCTGTCTTGAAGACCTGTTGTTAGGGATATAGGCATTTTTGTCCCATCTGCCACTGCCTGCCACTTCCAATAGGTTGAAGGCAGTGTTGCTCTTGTTGTGCTGCCTTCTAAGTGGTTTGGCAGCCGATATGTCACTTCCTGTACTTTACCCAGGCGCACCGGCCAAGTACAGTTTACTTCCGCTTCACATGTTATTCTGTTGTTTAGATGGACTTTTTTTCTTTGTTTCCTTCCTCTCGTGTTTGCCAGCACTCATGTTCATGGGTGCAGTTCGTTTTCCGTGTTTGCCTATCACTGGGCCCTTACTTTACATAGTGAGTAATAACAAGTAGTGTTGTGCCTGTTTTGTACTTTTTTCTTGCTATATAAAACATGAAATCGACCTAGGAATGAATCCTCAGGCTCTCTGACACAGCAGGAGAGCCGATGCTACAATGTTCACTGCACTCGGAAAATCCTCGACCCATAATGCTTTGCAAGCATTTGTTTTGCAACACTTTTGTGCCCATAATTCCACCTGTGGTGGTCATAGGGTTTAGGATCCCCCCCCAAAAAATCATTTAGAATATTGTGTACTTTCTGTTCAGGCAATCTTGTGGGTCACACTAGGTGGGGGGGGGGAGGTCGGGGATTTCATAACCTCTTTCACCATTCAATGTACATTTAAGTTCTCTTGTAGTTAAAACTTGTTTTTCCAGCTTATGGAGCTTGTGTGATAAGGGTGTTGTTAGTATTCTGCTTGGCTGGCAGAAAGCCACACTTTATAGGTGTCAAAAGAGCAGAACACTTTTTTTTGCAAAAAGGTTTAATATAATCATGGAAACTCAGTCCATAACGAGCTAAAGATTTAACATACTTTATTTCGCATTAAGGTTTAATGTATTCATGGAAACTCAGCCCATCATGCTTTGCAGGCATTTGTTTTACAACATGTTTGTGCCCATAACTCAGCTTGTGGTGGTCCTAGGGCAATGGGACCATCCCCAAAACATGTAGACCCATATTTATGCTTTTTGTGCACCACATTTGAGTCATTTTTTTTACACAAAAGCAGTGCAAACTTGCAAAATACAATTACATTTTGTGAGTTTGCGCTGCTTTTGCGTAAAAAAATGACACAAATGTGGTGCAAAAAAGTATAAATATGGGCTTTAGAGTGATGTGCTCTTTCTATTCAAGCAATATTGTGGGTCACACTAGGTGAGAGGGGGTCCAAGTATCATGACCTCTTCCACCACTAAGTGCATATTTAAATTTTCTTATAGCATAAACATTTGTTTTTATATTTTAGAGGAGTTTGTGTTATCTGGGTCTTGCTAATATTCTGCCAATTATGCCTGGCCTGTAGGTGTGTGATGCACTATACACAGCACTATGATATAAGCAAAATAATTGTTCCAAGGTGCTACTGATTTCATTGGCTCAACAGGGACATCCAGCTGCCACCACCAGTGGTACTGTATCTTCTGCTAATGGGACATCTAGCCACCACCAGTGGTACTGCACCTTCTGCAAATGAACGAACATACTTTATTGCTGATAAAGGTTTGATGTATTCACGGAAACTCTGTCCCATAATGTTTTGCAGGCTTCAAGTTTACAACACATTTGTGCCCACAACTCAGGATGTGGTGATCATAGGGCAATGGACCCACCCCTGAAACATTTAGAATGCTTTGCTCTTTATGTTCAGGCAAATTTTGTGGGTCACACTAGGTGAGAAGGGGGCCAAATATCATAACCTCTTCTACCACTCAGTGCAGACTTAAACTCTCTCATAATTAAAGCTTTTTTATTTATTTATTAATTTATTATAGTTGAGAGAAGTTTGTGTTATAAGGACTTTGTGGGTGTTGATAGTATGACAGTCATATTTGGCTTGTAGATGTTTAGTGTACTATGCTTCACTCAAAAGGTTAACTTATTCCATGGCATTACTAATTCAGTTGGCTCTACAGGGGTATTTAGTTATTACAAGTTGTACCACGATTTCTGTTCTTGACTTTACAGGGACATTTAGCCACGACCAGTAGTACTGCACCTTTTGCTATTGACTTTACAGGGACATCTAGTAATGATCTGTGGCATGGCACCCTTGTGCCACTAACTCCACATTTAAATGATATTTATAAGGCCTGGTAGGCCAGAAAATATTTAAAACACTATGGCCCATATTTATACTTTTTTAGCGCCGCATTTGTGTCATTTTTTTATTTTCAAAAAATTATGCAAATGCGGCGCTAAACAAGTATAAATATGGGCCTACGCCCTCAAGGAGCTGATTATATGATTACACTGCAATAATCTTTATTATAAATTGTTATGTGCTTATGCCCTCTAGGGGCTAAATATATGTTTATATGACCATGTTAACTCAAAATGCTATTTTTACTGTGGTGCCTTGTAGGGGCTGTTCAGACCATTACAGTCTAAAGCAATTGTATGAAGGAATGCACAAACACAGGGCCATATTTATTCTTTTTGACGCAAAACTGCGCTATCGCAGTTTTGCGCCAAAAAGATTAGCGCCGGCTAATGCCATTCTGAAGCGCCATGTGGGCGCCGTATTTATTGAATGGCGTTAGCCGGCGCTAGCAGACCGGCGCTGCCTGGTGTGCGTGGAAAAAAACCACGTACACCAGGCAGCGCCGGCGTTGGGGAAAATGGCGTTAGGGCGTCTTAAAATGGGGCAAGTCAGGTTGAGGCAAAAAAATCGCCTCCACCCGATTTGCGCCATTTTTATTGACACCCAGACGCCATTTACAAGACTCCTGTCTTAGTAAAGACAGGAGTCATGCCCCCTAGCCCAATGGCCATGCCCAGGGGACTTATGTCCCCTGGGCATGGTCATTGGGCATTGTGGCATGTAGGGGGGCACAAATCAGGCCCCCCTATGCCAAAAAAAAATATTAAAAAAAAAAAAATTATACTTACCTGAACTTACCTGAATGTCCCTGGGATGGGTCCCTCCAGCCTTGGGTGTCCTCCTGGGGTGGGCAAGGGTGGCAGGGGGGGTCCCTGGGGGCATGGGAGGGCAGCTGTGGGCTCATTTTGAGCCCACAGGTCCCTTAACGCCTGCCCTGACCCAGGCGTTAAAAAGAGGCGCAAATGCGGGGTTTTTTGCCCCGCCCACTCCCGGGCGTGATTTTTGCCCGGGAGTATAAATACGACGCATTTGCGTCGCAGTCATTATTTTAGACGGGAACGCCTACCTTGCATCTCATTAACGCAAGGAAGGTGTTCACGCCAAAAAATGACGCTGACTCCATGAACTTTGGCGCTAGACGCGTCTAACGCCAAAGTATAAATATGGAGTTAGTTTTGCGTCAAATTTGCGTCGAATAAAACGACGCAAATTCGGTGCAAACGGAGTATAAATATGCCCCCCAGTTTTTTCTGATAAAGGCTTAACGTGCTGCATGTCTAAATATTTATAAGGTCCCAAATGCAAGGTTGTCATTATAATTTGCAATGCCAACAGCTCTAACTCTCGCTAATGCGAGACCTATTGCATTGCAAATGCTTGTTCTGTACGTGATTGGAATGCCTTGCATTGTGGTCCGAAGTAAGCAAAAACAGCATCAGAAGGACACTCGTTCATCAATGACACAAAATTAAAAAGAAGGATGCAAAGAAGAAAGAAGAAAGCAGCAAGCACTGGCAGACGTGACCATGCAAGAAGCGGATAAAGTGGGATATACTGATGCCTGACATTGGCTGGTGTTTCTTCCAAGGAGTCCCACAGTAGAGAAAGACTCTTGACGACCTGCCGCAATCCCACATACAACTGATGATAACAGCAGCAAACACTCTCACACAGACTTTGAAAAGCATATTACACAAAATGTCTGCTACCGAATCCCAACATGGGCAGCTGCTGCACAACTCTGGAGAGTGTACTGAGGCCATTGTGGGGGTGGGTACATCTCTACAAACTCTGATCATAGCTCAGCAAAGAGAATGCAGACCTGCTATCTGTCATTGCTTCACAGTGGGAGGTGATATGTAATTTGCACAGAGACTAACCATGGTGGACTTGGCAGAGCAGAGCAATCAGATGTGATGTGTCATGGTTTGCTAGAGTAGGAGCACGTGGTTGTGTCAATGCTGAGAGCACTGAAATCTCATATCCATGCCTTCAAACAGGAACAAATACCTCAGCTGCTCAGCACTCAGATGTATCCACCATCCACGACTAGCAGCAACCATTCCCCTCCTCCCACATCCTTACCATCTCACTCTCCTATGTAGTGTCCTCACAGGCCTCAAAGGAGAGGTGCCTGTACAGCGCAGGATCATGATGCAGCAGCTTCCTCAGCGAAAAAACAGTGCACCTTGCACCACACTATAATCTTTTTACATTGCTCAAGTGTTTAGGGTAGGACACATTACTTTATGGGGAGTAGGTTTTGTTTCGTAGTTTAGTAGTACTGTAGGTGGTTGTAGAGCATTAATGCGGGGATTTAGTTAATATATGTAAATATTGCTATGGAGATGACTACTGTGGTTGTACAGAAATGAGGATTCATAGTTATATGGCAATGGCACGGGGTAAAATGGTGGATGGTTGGTGGGTGGTTGGCAGGTGAGATGCACATAAGTGTTGTTTTGTGCATTAATCTTGGTTTTATCCTAGGGGTATTTTGTAGGTTGCGGTAATAAAGGCTTTTCTTGTAGTTGGTGGTGGTGGCTAACAGAAAGAAACATAAATATACCATGACAGCTCTGTGTGTTATTTGTGTTTTCTTATATTCTGTTGTGTTGCTGTGTCTGTATTTTTACGTAAAAACATTGATGGAGATCGAATACCGTTTTGTATTAACCCTTTTTATTAGTTTTCAACGATAGAACGACATTTTCAGCAATAAACACTTTGAAACTAGGTTGATGCGAAGGTGATATCATAAGCATAGATACAGACGGCCCTTTTGGCCTATTTGATTGCATGGTGTAAAGGAGAAAGAGAATCGAGTTCAACAAGAACAAGAAGAACCATTGAGAGAAGCATGAAGGGAAAAGGGGTCTCAGTGTCTGCAGTGTTGACAGAGGAATTTAGGCTTCGGGTGGTCATGTGGATGGGATGGGTCTCCGAAGCAACAAGCATAATCACAGTCAGTGCTGGCAGTTGTAGGTTGGTATAGAGTCGGAGGGGGGCTTCGAACACCATGTCTTATCACTTCCCTGGGTGCATTGGCCTAAATTGTCTCATGTCTGTACCAGAGTGTACTCCCGTGGTTCGGCAACAGATATGTCGATCCCCACGGGTCAAAGAGCTGTTGTGCAGGGAGTCTCGAATAATGTTTCTGTTCACTGAAGTTTTATCTAATCCTTTTGTTGAGTTGTGGCACATGATGTTGAAAAATAATTGCTGTTTGAGGTTTTCTACTGGGCAGGCGGAGGTATTCGGTGCTTACTCCTCATTTGGAATTGGTTTCTATAGAAAGACCGCACAGTACTTTTGCATGGTTTTCCACGTGTGATTTTTCCACCACAGCCTGAATTATTGCATCGTAATTTCAAACGCACAAAAAACACATTACTTGTTATCGTACAGAGCCAAAGTAACACGTGACAATATGGCCCATATTTCTACTTTTTGGTGCAAACCTGCACTAGCGCAGATTTGCGTCAAAATGTTTAACGTGGGCTACCACCAATCCAACATGCTAGCCGGGTGCCTTATTTATGGAATGACGGTAGCCGGCGTTGCGTCAAAATAAATTACGGTAACCGGGCAGCGGAGGCGAAGGGAAGACTGGGGGTTGTGCGCCAAAGAATGGTGCAAGTCAGGTTAGAGTCAAAAATATTGGCTCTAACCTGACTAGCACAACCCCCATGGAAATGACTCCTGTCTTAGCAAAGACAGGAGTCATGCCCCCTGCCCAATGGCCATTCCCAGGGGGACTTCTGTCCCCTGGGCATGGCCATTGGGCACAGTGGCTTGTAGGTGGGCCCAAGTTAGGCCCCCCTATGCCACTTCTACTTAAATAAAACAATACATACCTCTACTTACCGTAGATGGTACCCCCATCCATGGGTGTCCTCCAGGGGTGGGAGAGGGTGGCAGGGGGTGTCCCTGGTGGCAGGGAAGGGCACCTGTGGGCTGCTTCCATGGTCAGAGACCATGGAATTGAGCCCACATGTCTCTTAACGCCTGCCCTGACCCAGGAGTTAAAACATTACTCTAAACCGGTTTAGAGTCCTTTTTTAAGGCCCTCCCTCTACAGTGCGTCATTTTTGCATGGGAGTATAAATAAGGCGCAAAGGCCTTAGAGTCATTTTTTGCCCTGGAATGCACCTTGCATCTCATTAACGCACAGTAGGTTTCACAGTAAAAACATGACTCGAACTCCATAAATTTGGCGCTAGACAGGTCTGGCGCCAAAGTATAAATATGGAGTTAGGTTTGCGCCGGATTTGCATTAAAAAAAACAATGCAAATATGCCACAGAGTATAAATATGCCCCTTTATGAAGATTTCACTCCGCACAGCTTGTAATGAGGCCGTGGGCATAATTTTAATTACACCGGAGTAATCAACATCTACAGCAACAGATAAAGGACATTAGAGACAGAGATTAATATAATAATAATAATAGGAAAGGACGAAAGGAACAAAAAAGAATCCGTGAAAAGATGTATTTTGAGAAGTAGGCAGGGAGTAAGAAATAAACAATAAAGAGTGGACGCAATATGCAGAAAGACAGAAAGTGAGACAAATAAACTGCGCAAAAAAGGCACCCAGAGACAGAGAACAAAATCAGATGCAACCTGAAATGCATTAGTCAAACTATGTCAGGTTTACTATCATAATAGCTCGGTGGAAAATTGATGCACATAAAGAGTTTCACTGCAGTGATAAGAGAAATCCATTTTTAGCATCATGCCTGGGCCATGAAACCATACCACACTGAAACGCAAAGAGCAATTCAATTGGCCCAAAGCACTCAGGAAAAATATTTTACTTTGTAATGAAAATTACAGTAAAGTAAACCCAAATGAAATGCACTGCTTTACTGCACGTGCAATAAAAAGATTGGCGCGGTAAGACATAAATCACACTTTTATAAACTGAACCTGCAATCTTCAGCAACGATGTGAGATGAAATACAATTTACCCTATTCTTCTAGCACGTGCCAATGCTTTCCTATTGTTTACTGTCACTACAAATCACCATGTAGCATATTTCCCCAATAGTTTAAATATAAGTTCCCATTTGTTCTGGGAGCAGATACTGGAATTGTTTTACGTTTCCTGCCAACAATTTAGTAATGTGTGCAGAAATGATCAGAACAGGTTAAGGCTTGTTGCACCAAACAATTATGGCTCTGAACTATTTGAACAGATTCACCACCCGATTGCATCAAAACCATGTTACAAGCTAGGGGTGTGTACCCGAACTAGGCCCTGTTTATGAGTGGCCCAGAGAAGTATCCGCTCCTTTCCAAGTGGGCTAATGTTCCTATGCGTGGAAATGGGTGCAATATGATTGCACCTGGTCATTGCAGGTAAGGGGACACAGGGCCCAATCTTACGAGGTGCATTTACAGCCTGTTAAAAATTGGCTGGGCTGGTGTATGAGCAGGGCAGGGGCTTTAGATAAGAGCAAAGCCCACCTGGCACCTCACTTCCCTCTGTAGCACCACTGCTGAGCTGCCCATGCTAACACATTGATGGCAAAGCAATCAACTCCAGGCCCTCAGCAAACCCCTCCACAGCCTAAGTAAGCACCGGGCCACTGGCAGGACCCATGGTTGCAGGTACCCACATCTCATGCTCTCAACCTCCCCCCTCCCCCAAGAGTATCAAGTGCCCCAGATCAGGTAAGAGGCACAGGGTACAGAACTGACCTGCTTGGCCCCAGAATAGCTCCTGACCCCCACCCTCACAACTTCTTCACAGCCCTAAAATCGCAAGACTGGGTGCAATTCCATACTCAGACAAAATGAACACATCACAACATCACAGCTCTGGGCAGAGGCAAAGAACAGAAACTGAGAGCTCCCGCACTGCTTCCTCACCAAAACACCTCAGCCAGCCTCTTGCTGCCCCCAGGCGGAACCACACCCTAACCTTTTGCCTCACCCCTTTAACATCCAATGGACCACAGCCCCCTGGTTAGAGAAGGTGGTGAAAGAGAGTGGATTTCTCCCCAGAATGGGAACAACACATCCGAATTATTGGCCTGGTAATTCCCCTCTCTGGAACAAAATACTCATAATAGCGGAATGTATGCAATAGATATGGTCAGAAAACAATATTTCCAGCAACAAGGTACCTTCATATAACTAAATCAGGCAGCCTTGAAATTAGGGCCATACTGTACTCCCTGCCACAGACAATTAGCCTTATACTCTTGCCTTGGAGGTACTAAACATTGCTAAAGATAGCAGCAAACAGAAGTAACATCTGCTTGCATGTGATATGAGCTATAATTTAAATGTGAGCCCAGTAACCTATCCCCTAATCAGATCTTCAGCACTAGAAAACTGGGCCTACCAAATACATATCAGATACAGGACCGTATTCAGATTTCAGAGGATGGAATAAGCCATCACAAATGTGACAGATATCCCGTCCACTGTATTATGATCTCCATAGGATATAATGGGATTGTAATATGGCGGGCAGGATATCTGTCACATTATGACGGACTATTCCCCTCTGCCAAGATTTAAATTAGGCCCAGAGTCTGGGGAGCCTGGGAGGGCGGTTTTAGGGTACAAATGTAGTTCTCAAAAGCCATCAATGCCCAGAACATAATTCATGCCTGTAAAACTATTGATGTAGCTGAAGTGTTATTGCTACCTTTGACATCACAGTGACCATCTATATTTGACCATATTTGCATTATATAATTTGCCGTTCTAACAAATGAACTGTAAAGTGGTGCACTGAAAGCCTGTAATGAGGTGCATTCAGTGTAGATTAGTGATTTAATGTGATGCAGTATTTTAATCTAAGAAAAATAATTTAATTCAATTCCATATATTTCTTAATGATGTCAAGAAATAGTTTTTAGTGAAACGATAATACATTTCTAAAAGAAAATGTTTTAAATATGCAAATGTGGAAAATTGTAGATCCCCTTTCTACCTATTGAAATGTATTGCTATTTAATTCTGCAAATCTATTGTGATGAATATTGGCAAAGCTTATTAATGATGAATTTACAATTATAATGTTCATATGTGCTTTAATTAATAAGAATTAAGGCCCATATTTCTTCTTTTTGACGCAAACCAGTGCCAGCACTGGTTTGCGTATTTTTTTTTACTGCCGGCTAACGCCATTCCAACGCACCAGGCGAGGGCCTTATTTATGGATTGACGTTAGCCAGCACTGCAACCTGGTTAGAGTAAAAAAAAACATGACTAACCGGGCAAAGAAGGTGTAGGGAAGAATCGGGGTTGTGCGTCAAAAAATTGTGCAGGTCAGGTCTGAGGCAAAAATCAGGCCTCACACCGGACTTGCGCCATTTTTTTTTACACACAACCCCCATTGACATGACTCCTTTCTTAGTAAAGACAGGAGTCATGACCCATGCCCAGGGGACTTAGGTCCCCTGGGCATGGTCATTGGGCACAGTGGCATGTAGGGGGGCACAAGGGCTCTTTTAAGAGTCATCTACCCAGTCTAGAAGAGAGCCTGTTCACCCCCCGCAGTTGTGCATCAAAAAGTATAAATATGGCCCTTAGAGACTGTAAACATGAGTATTTCAAAATTGTTGCAAAGTCGTACTGGAGGGCGAAGATGGAAGTCTTCCCATGATGGTAATTTGAATCTATCCTGATGTTACAGATACCTGTTGTGTTGTCTGCTGAATTATGATTGGACACATTAAGTCTTCGGATTCATGTGGTATGATCGATGGGCGAATAATCTTTCGCTTTGGACTTTAATTTACAGTTCCCCAGCTGGATTTCAGCAGAACCCATCTAGACTTTAGGCAGTCACCATTAGGGTTTTGGGCAGATTTCCATTGGATTTGAAAGGTACTGACCTCCTTGCTCTTGCCCTTCACATTCCTAATGCCTGTTGAGAGGACCCTTAGGGCCATATTTATACTTTTTGATGCAAAACTGCGCCAATGCAGTTTTGCGTCAAAAAGTTTAACGCCGGCTAACACCATTTTTTTGCACAACCCGGGCATCAAATTTATACTTGGACACTCTGTGGCGCAAACCATGGGTTAGAGTCATTTTTTTTACTCAAACCATTGCTAAACGTCATAAAGAAAAACAACGTTAATGCGGCAAAAATGACTTTTATCCAGTTTATGGTGTAGCAAACAGGATACGCGCCTTTTTTCGCCGCAATAGCGTCAAAAAGCGGCCCAAACACAGCAAAATGTGCAAAGGAGCCCCAAAATGGATCCCAGAAGCCATGAGAGACCCCAGCAAGACTAGAACCGACTAGGAACCAGCCAGGAGGACCCAGACAAGACCCAGGAGAGGGAGAAGAAGTGCCGGTTCAGTGCAGAGGAGCAGGAAATACGGATGAAAGAGGTGACAGAACCCCAGCATCAACTTTTTGTCACCTCCAAATTGCCAATTGGGAGGAGAGAGGTAATTTAGCAACAAATTGTTGACAAGATAAACACTGTGGCAGAAGTACGGAGAACAGTCACTGAGTGCAAGAAACCCTGGCATGACTGCAAGCGCAGGACCATGGGAAATATGGCAAGGAACAGGAAGGCAGCACTGCAGACTGGAGGTGGGAGTCCAGCACCGCAGGAGGCCCTTGACCACATGGAGAAGATGGTGGCAGCCGTCATCCCTGAGATCGTCACAGGGATTCAAGGACAGGACAGCACAGGCTACCAGGAAACAACACAGATGCAGGGTAAGTTGCATGGGTGACAAAAATGCCTAAATTAACTGTGAGTGGGGGGCATACCTACTGCACCATGCACGTCAGCCATGATAATCAGGTAGTGGAAAGGGCAAAGGGGCCGGGCACGGGTGCATGGGCTGTGCGGGGGAAACCTGGAGCACAGCACAACACTACACCAACAACCTTTGTATGGGGGTACTCTGCCTTGCCAAGGCTGTTGGAAAGGCAAAGCCAGCCCAGGAGGGTAGGGTACAATGTAAAACTGGCCTGCTGTCACACAACAGCTGGTATTGTCGCTACATGAACTAGGGCTCAATTTCCAGTCTCAGGCCATATCCGCAAGTGGTATTTACCATTGACAACAGTTGCCACTACCACCTGTGCTGTGTGTGCTGGTCAAGTAGCCAATGGCAGTTACGTGCCCATGAATCAAACACACCCAAAATAGAGGGTTCAGGATGACAACGTTATCCAACCCCTGTAATTTCTAACAAAGTGCAAATTTTGTCAAATGCTCATGTCAATGGGCGCAAAAAACATGAGGTATTGTTATGAACATTATGATGTACACAGCAGTGATGTCATACCCATGCTGCATATTTCAGGGTCTACCCCTTGCCAATGTTACAATAGCTGCAATGCCACCTTGGAACATCCCAACTGTCATACTGCTAAGACAACAGCATTGAGGGGCAGGACATATGTGTCAAGCTAGTTAAACACACCCACACAGTCATAAGAGGAAATGGAACACTGCCAGGACCATCAGTGCAATCCAATGTAGCACACATTCCCCAACATCAGCATTACACACTACCAATGCTGACATCTGTATCGTGCCATGCCAATACTATACATAGTATATGCTAGGTCTCAGCAACATATAGGTGGATGTGAAATATCAGAGACTGGGTCAGTTCCAGATTGTTAAGTGTAGTGCAAGTGGCATCAAAACACCCACAGCCAGTGCAAGGCCTCATCATGATAATGGAAGTAGACGGAGGGTTGAGTAGGACAAGAAGGTGGCAACATACAATTTGGACAGAACCTACACCTAGAGGATGTGATGCAGACAATTCCCCAAACTGCCAACACTACATGTGACATGCAGGTGGGGCTTATGCCTGGGAGAATGCTAATCTTAATGACAGGAACAATGAACAGGAACCAAGATTACAATGTTCCACTAATAGGAAGTCAGTAACATCACATGACAAATGCCACAACACGGACACACTAATTGTACAATATCTCATTGCAGAGAACGATGGCTCTCCTGGGGATATGCCTGTCCTAGACTTCCCTGATGGCATGGATGATGAGCTGACAAACATTAGCCAGAAGACTCTCCAAGATGTCCTTGGAACCCTCCAGACCCCTCCTTCAGTCACAAGGAGGAGCACAGAAGTAGCAGCCATCACAGAGGACCCATCCACCACCCCAATAGTACGACCTACCAGCTCCAACCCAGCCGAGGACTCTTGAGGACACTGGCACCACCTTTGAGAGGACTGTAGTTGGAGTACAGAGGGAGCTGGCCAAGGAGGTGCGGGTGGGGATGCAAAATATGGCACCCAGCCTTGAGGGGATGTGTACGTGCATGATGTCATCTGCAGAACAGGCAGCAGCCATGCAAGCGCTTACATCCATCCTGCAAGGACTACAACAAAGTGTAAGGGAATTCACCACAGCAGTAAGAGAGTTGCCACAACACCTGGCATCCCAAACCTTTCACTGCGTGCACGAACGCAATCATGATCCCCTCAGGGCCGACCTGGCTGCCTACCACAGTGATGTAGCTGCTATACTCAAGAAACAGCAGCTCCTCCTTGCTGCAGTAATGCCCTTAATAGCCCCACAGTTAGCAGCTACCGTGAATTTTGACTCCACGTCTTCAAACACTGAAGTGTGTGTTGCCCCTTCAAACCCACCACCACCAAGGGCAGAGGAGATGACACACACATCAGAAGATGAAGTTGTGAAACAGATCCCCTTCACCCGTAGGAGTACCCGATAGCACCAGTCCATGCCACATGGGCACTGATATCCTAGATCTTATTACCATGACAGTCTTGCTACAGTTGGTCACATGCACTGTTCTCCAGCACACTGTTTACCTTGACACTATGCACCGTAATTGTCTCTCACTACCTCATTGGCAATTCATGTTCCTCTGCACTGTATGACACTTCACCCCAGCATGTCCAATTACATATCCCATTGCACTTGTGTTGCATCACAATAGAAGGCGTCACACTAATGAACTTACAATCCTGGACTATGTAATTATTGCACTACAGCACTTTACAATAAATAGCACTTACACAACCACTTTGTATTTGTGTAATGTGACACATAAACTGTGTAGGAGATTAGTGATGTATGTCACATGTCAATGGCCATAGAATGTCAATACAACTGTGTTGAAAGATTGTGGCCTGATAACAATGCACTGGGGTCTGGATTGTATCATCATCTGCGCTTCTTGAGGCTTACTTCTGAAGTAAATTGAAAACAAACAGTATAATGCCGTGTTGGACTGAAAAAGTCCGCTTCGAGGTATGTATAAGCTGAAAATCAATGTGGCTAACATTCCCTTCAAGACAATCTTCATGTATGTGACACCTGACTATAAACTTTCATCACACACACACACACACACACACCATACAGCAGGAATGGATGTGTACGAGTGTATGGAAAAATATGTAACCTGGGAATACAATGTAAGAAATTATAGGTGTGATTTATGTATACAATACTACATAAGATTATAACATCACTCAGCTTATCAGGGTTCACATGAACATCAGGCAGCAGGCTGCAGGCAGACGTACCATAGTGCCCAAGATTCCAAAACAGGACTCAAACAGTGACAGATTTAAAAACACATCCAAGCTTCACAACACATTGGGAAGCATAGTAACCTTGAGTGGTGGGTGCTATAGATGGCAGATGCATAGAGAAGTAGCTTTGGTGTAACTTCCAATGTGACTGAACATTAGGAATTGTGAATAACCATGTCAATAATGGGTTTCGGATGCAGGATGGAACACAAATGCAAATACTAAATTGACACTGTTCTCCCATGCCAAGGCCCTGATCCCCAAGCATATGACACATACTGTAAAGGAGTACCTAAAATGTTACTTAACAGTAATAAAGGATACTAAAACTAGGGGAAACACCTCAACTAACCTAACTTATCCTAACTACACATTACCCACAACTGGCCCTAACTACCCTAATCTAAAATTACCTATCACATATAACTAAACACTCTACACATCAACCCCCCTTATATGACGGGACACATGTAGGACAACAGATACTAACCTAAACACATACTATCCTACATTAAACAAATATATATTTTTTTGTATTTTTTGATATTTTTTTTCTTTTAAAAAACTGTTTTTTTGTAAACACACAAGAACCCCAACATAGCCCGACACCCACCCACCCACACACTCAAAAAGAAAAAATAGAAATAATCAGGACCCCCCACCTCCCACCGACTAACACTAACTAAACTAACAGACTATACCAACCTAACACTAAGCCCCCTAAACCCACTAAGTATAAGAACAAGGAAAGAGAAGGGAGGGGAGTGAATCATGTCCATTTTAGAAGTCTAGAGGTTGGCCCTCCGGAGGGTCCGCTTTATGGACTGCACACGCCTGTTCATATGGCGAACATCCCGCTGCAGGTGACTAATTTTCCATAGGACACGGTCCATTTTGCGTTCCATTTCCTGAAAAGCTGCAGGGTCAACTGTAGCAGCCGGGCAGTCTGGGTACCAGCTGAGGATGTGTGTGGGTGTGTAGAGTCTATGTCTGTGGGCTGCCCTGAAGGTGTTCCACTGCTAGGGCCTGGAGCAACTGCAGACATTGTTGGGACAACAGTCCCAGCTGTGGGTTGTGCCACCTGGGTGGAAGTGGTGGTTGTGTTGGTGGTGGCTGTGGTGGGCAAAGTAGGGCCACCCTCTGGGAAAGCCCTCCATGCTCCAGAGGCCCGTTCGTTCCGGTATCTTCAGGCCATCCTTCTGAACCCCAACTCTACCAGCAGGATATGCTGGTAACGCATTGCCTGCCTCTGGAACTCACGGACCTGGATGGGTGTCATGTTCGCAGCTGTGAAGATAAAGGCAAAAAATTTACATTAGGAACTGTATTGTGTGAAATGGCACAATAAGTAAATCAGACAGTACATCTACTGTACTTGTAACAGCTTCTATCATCATACAGATCATTGAATGTCCCTGAGGAAGCACATGGCAGGCCAGCCTACAAATGTCATATCCCACATAGCACATCCAAACCCTACAAGATGGGTAACAACTAGCAATCATTTGGCATCAGAGTTCTGACAGTTGTCGGCTAACAATTATGCAGCACATCCATCGCCAATGCCAGGGCTACAAATGTCAGTATACGTGATGGAAATCTAGGGCCACATGATCTGCAAGTTGTAAATGGACTTGCTAGTATAGTACTCATGTTCTATACCTGAGTGTGTATACTAGGGTCCGAACAAACATTCACTGATTGACATATCTGTGTAACGTACTTGTATCATCAGTCCTAGGTACACTATTCACAAACCCATGCCTGTGTTTGAGGGTGGGGGGGAGGATAAACAACTAACAATTTCAAACAACATGGACACCAAGGAAGCTATAGAAAGCTGGACATGTGTTTGGCTCTACACACACACCACAGGTAAGGTCGATCAACAAATAGGAGACAGCAAACCCTTGACCAATCCCGGCGCCACACATGTTTGGAAATGCAGACCTTTGTCCACATCATATACTTCCAGTAAGGCATGACTTACAACAGACACAGAGTTGCAAGAACACCCATGGTCATGATTTGCATGCACACCTAGGTCATTGCACTCAAGTGCCACATACTTGTAGCCCTACATGTGGAGCTACATGCTGCTAGGAAGTTCACCCTACAGTTTCATAAGTACTTTGGTGAATAGGGAAGCATAAGTCTGTGGGTAAGCATTTTGCAGCCCAATTCTGGGAGAATGTGGGTCTGACAGGCAGACTAAATCCGAGATTAGTTCCAGTGCGACTCTTGTTAATGCAAGTTTTATCCACATGACTCACTCCGGTTCACATTGCGGGGCCTACAGGAATGACCTAGAATCCCTAGATAAGACAATAGGATAAGCATTGGCAAACTCCAAAATGCTTAGCAAATTAAATCCCACTCATGGAACAAGACCAATGATGGGCCAGCGCATCATACCTTGCTATGTGTTCAACACACAGGAGTCCATCACACATCACCAGCAAACACAACACATAACAGACATATCAACACTTACTGGAGTTGTCGGGGTCCTGAAATTAAGCCATCTCGCCCACAGTGTAGGGTGCCCGTCCACCTGTAAGGCATTGAAGGAAGAAATGTGCTCAAAATCTGTGCACTGACCAACAATTCCAAAGACATTACCTATGTGTAAGATGACATAAGTAAGTAAATCCACTCAGACATGATGATACTGCATCCGATATAGCACGGCTAACATGTACATAACATGGGTCTCCTGTGACAATTACACACATATCTGCACACATGCAGTGGCCCTAACAATCATGTGGTGGCAAACATGCCCCGTCATTAGTGAGCAGACATAATAATGGCGTGTATTCGCCTCATCATGTGCATCCAAGAGAGACATCCAAAGCCTGGTTACCTGAGGACTGCATTACCAGTCAAACAGCCCCTGTGGCCATGACACATTTATGACACATAGGTACAATGTACAGAGGGGCAGTGACTTTTGTTAGCCCTCATGTTGTTACAGTTTCTTCATTTGATGTGGCCCAGCTATGGTGATTTGCACCAACCATAGAGATATGACCCCATGTGCATACATTTGGCCTGCCATCCCTAAACAAAAGGTGGAACACCAAACACCAAATACCAGTGTAGGATGTTAGCTGAGGGCACCTTGCACCTTTTCCCTATGTTTCCAAATCCAGATCTGACATGTATACAAAATGGCCACAATAATCCCTAACATTCATAGAACTTCCAAAAACGCTTTCCTTACACACCCACCAGACACACAGGAGACATATGTCTGGGCCACATTGCTATAATCAATTGATGTGAAGCCAGCACTCAATTTCTGCATCATGTAGTGTTTAGAAAGTCAGTCTAGCTATTGCGTAAACAAAGGTTGCCAATATTTTAGAAAATCTATGCTTCACTGCCACATGTAACCTATATAGACATGATTGGCTCCTAATTTGTGTTGCTGTCTGACACAAAGGCGGCACCAAATTACATTAAGCAAAAGTATTCTGTAAGTTTGCAGAGCACGTGCTTCCTGACAGCTAGCAATTGTGGTCCTTCACATAGTCCATCAATGACCCTGTATGTTTCCGAAGCATTCCACACAATCAGCAACTTAGCCGGCAGATATTGTACAAATCATCTGATGTCACTACATATGTTTTGATTGTGCACATTTACATGATTTGTACTCACCAACAGGGCCACCAATCACTATTCCCATGTGCTCCATCAGATCTTGCTCCCTGGTGATGAGGTCAGCCCAGTGGTGCTTCAGCTGGTGGTCATTCCTCTGGCTCCCATACATGCGCTGCAAGTGATGCAGGACCTTGCCCTACTGGATTCGTCACGCATCCGTGTGATACCCCTGTATCACCCTGCAACCTGCCTCGATCATCAGTGGGAGGAAATGGCACACCAGCCATGTAAACCCCCCAAGCTCCTCCTCACATATCCTGCCAAGACGTGGCCTTCCCAACATCTTAGCACCAAAAAGGGGAATAGGGGATAAAGAAGGACAAAGGAGAAAAGGAGGAAAGTAGAAGTACAAAAAAGTAAACTTAACAACTAAAAGAGCCCAACCATCCCCAAACTAGCACTACCCAAAACAGACTCCCACAAACAACAAATACAATACAATACTGGACAATTGTACACAAAACACACTCAGACAGTATACAACAACAATATTTATTTCACAAACTAATAAGTAATGGAGCACACAGGAGACAAAAGCACAATTTCACTGGACAACACTCAGAACACAGCCACACAGTCTAGAAGAATCACAAAATGCAAAGTGAAAGTGAAAGTACACCCACTGTACATAATCTGTAAACAGGATATCCTACTACATCCCTTCCTGCATAAAATGGCCGCCGTTATTATCGTTATGCGTCATATTTTTTCACGCATACAGTATGTGTGTCATTTTTTTCGACGCCCAGGAGTAAAAATTAGGCCACATCCATATATTTGTAAATAGTCTTAACACTTAACCAATTTTCTGGGCATTATGTGTCGTTTTTTGGGCATAAGCGTAATTTTTTTACGCTTGTGCGTCATTTTTTGACACGTATGCGTTAAAATTTCAGGGCATGAACTGGGTTTGGGTATTATTTCCATTTTATTGTAATGTTACAATTGGGACACAACTGAAATAGGCTGATTGCACCCACTTTGGTGTTGATGGTGTATGTTCACATGTGAGACATCATACTGCTGCGGACCATGACCCGCTACCCCCTTAACAGGATTTTCACGCTTGGCTGATGCACTAGATGGCCATATGTGTGGCCTACATATATGTATTGCACAATTTGGGCATGTTTGGCATCAGGAGAGGATAGCAAGGTGACACACATGAGTATAATACCTCAATGCCTATGGCTCAATGTGTGTGCAGTGGCTACTAATGCATTAGTTGACCCATTGTGTGTGCACCACAAGATGCAGTATTGCAAATATGCTTGTATGAATGTGAAGTCAATGTATCCAAACCTTAGATGCAAGTCATTGTGGAAATGACAGAGGACATGTGTTAGTCATACATGTAGCAACATCTGTTGTGTGCACTTCCAAGATTTTGGGTAACGTAGACACCACAAATGACAAAGCATGCACCGGATAGATGGCAGACACTTCTTCATGTCAATGGTCCACAAGTTGCCCATCCCATGTCCTAGAATTTTGGTAACTGCTTCCTAGGCACTTGTTGGTGAACCCACAGTGAGTCAGGCACATGCATAGACGAAGTGGGTACCATGTCATTGGCCCAGACAGCCAAAGGTGAACCACAAATGTAACATGACACCACAGTTGTGGTCATATGACTGAGCCACAACTATCCAGTGGCAGTGGTGGACCAGCAGACGAGCAGCACGTGTCCACATATTTACAGTGATAAATTGCACAGAGGTGTCTTGTTCATGTGTGTGGTCCAATGTTGATCCTGTATATTTTTAGGGGTGTATGTTGTCACAGTTACGTCCAGGTCTCATCATTAGTCAGTGGCAGATATTCCTCTTTCTACTGAGTAACCTTCGGAGATCAATGTGAGTAAAGTGGATGAGGACATGAGAACCTACATGGGGATGATCCCACCGTGTCACTGAAGACGTGTAATGAGACTGTCAACAGGGCAACCTTGGTGTGCTGAGTGAGATAATGTCTCAGGTGTCATGTTCCGGCAGGTGTCATTACAACATTTGCACACAGGTTGGCCTGTGAAGTTCACACTGCATCTACGAACATCATAGCCTCTGTGTTGATTAACGTAGCAGCTATTCAGCATGCACAGGCCATCAATATGTTGTGAGCAATGTGATTCAGCGTGTGAACTGTCAGGGTCCTAATATGTGTGGACTTTTCATGCACATTATCAGAGGTATCTGGTTCTGCTGGAGGCACTAAACCCAATCCCTGCATACGGCCCTGGTACACTGTCACACTTTGTCGTTCATGCATACATGAGACCCAGACAAGGGATGGGCCATGATTTTGGTATTCAAAGACAATTTTACTAATATGGTACAATTAAAAAGCAGATGATGCTATACAATGTATTTGGGTATTCATTGATGAAGCACATGACAAAATACCCTCTGAGGAATGAGAGGTTTTCTAACGCAAGTGTGGTACACATGTAGCCACAAGGAACCTTTAGGGTAATGCACAGACAGGTGCCAGTCAGGCTGACAGGATGCAGGGTCAATCTGGATCCAGCAATTTCACAAGGTACATAATCAGTGGTCTAACTAAGGGCCAGATGTATCAAAAAACCAAATTGCATTTCTTAAATAGCTAATTTTAAGAAATCGCTATTTAAGAAATGCAAAATGGTATGTATGATTTTTGCGATTCGGTAATAGCGATTTCTTAAAATTCACAAATGCTATTACCGAATCGCAGATAGAGAATCCAACTCCATTTGCACCTATGGGCCTGCTGCAAATGGTTTTGCATTTCCTAAATTGTGAATTCCAGTTAGGAATTAGCAATTTAGGAAATGCAAATCCCAGGGTGCTGGGGGCCTAAGGCCCCCTCTGCTGCACCCCAAAAATATTTTTACGGACATCTGAAACACACACATGCCTTAGGGGCATGTGTGCGCTACATGTCAATTTTAAAAATGTATTTTTAAAATTTGCACATGGTTACCACCAAACTTTTGTTGGTGGTAATTGCATTTCCTAAATGCCCAATTCACATTTAGGAAATGTTTGTTACATGTGCTTAAGAGATCGCAAATAAGGATTCCTTATTTGCGATTTCCTATATAGAGAATCGCAATTTGTGATTCTCTAAATGGGGTCGCAATTTTAAGGAATCGCTATTTTAGCGATTCCTTACAATTGCACTGCGAATGCCTTTCATACTTTCTGAAAGGCATTTTTGCATTTGCAAACGGCCAAATTTTGCAATTTACACTGTTTGCGAATGCAAAATCGCTTGATACATCTGGCCCTAAGACTGGTCGGAGGAAGAACAAGTCAGTTGACATGGAAAACTGTGTATGTCCTGTATTTTTGAAGGTGACACATAAACCCAAGGGCTGTGTTACACGGCTTAATTAGTAGCAATGCATAATGGTGTATTTGACAAAATGGAAACTTCTATGCTGTTCCAGGCTTCAGCAGGGGCAGTACATGTTCTAATTGGTGGTGTGCATGGAGGTGATCACAGGTGTGTGCTGCATCAGTTTCTCACAAGTCCTGTATGTGAGATTTGAATGCAAATGGCCAACAGTACCTTTCACACGGGAAGCAATCTACAGGTGATACCAGGGCTTAGAAACTACAAGCCAGTGTATTAATTGACCTGATGTCCATGCAGTCAGATGTACTATGACAATGGCATAACATAGGAAAGGGTGTAGCACACAGGATTAGTATTGTTTGTCTGTGTGTGTAGATGAGGGAATATATGGGTACACATATTACCATTCCAGGGACCTCTTCAGACAGGTGGGGTGAGACCAGGAGCATAGGTGTGTCAGGAGTTAGGAAATGGGCTGACATGTACATGGAATGTCATGTGCGCAATGCTTGTCATAGGTGTGGAACTTGTGCTGTCTATGTTCTGCTTATATGGAACTCTAGTCACAGATAGTCCTTGCAAAGATCGGTGCAGTTGGACTTACTGCTGTCAAGGGTCTGGTCATACATTCCTGTTACCTATGCAATAGCACCATAAACTGCCTCATGTATGAGGCTTGTTTTCCCCTTATTGAGTGATGGTGTCTTAGTTGTGCCATATGCTGCGATGAACCATGTTGGCAACATGTATGTGTGAAATAGGTGTGGTCCTCTGCTATTGCCCTTCAAAGGTGAAATGTACAGGATATATCACATTTACAGTGTGTGTGTGTATGTGACAGTTGTATGATACACATCACAATTGCTCTTGGATTTTCTGTGTCCTGATCGGTATATCAGCAATGCTCCATGAGGCTACACTCTTATTCTGATAGTTAGATATAAAGGTGACCAAAAATGAATAGCCAGACCATGATATGGCGATTATTATCAGTGTTTATTTTAATTAGTTAATACAGTGGTGATGGTGATTATTTTAAAAAGAAATTGTTCACGATATGTTGGTGCCTACGCAATCCAGCAGCCGTGTTGTGTTGTTCCCCCTCAGGTTGCAGGCAACCATCCTCCTCTTCAGGCATGTGTGGCTCTGGTTCCAAGAGGGGAATGTTCCTTCTTATGCAAATGTTGTGCAGGATGGCACATGTTAGAATGATCTTACAGACCATTTCAGGGGAATATAGGAGGCTGCCAGCAGTGATGTCGAGGCACCTGAATCTCGACTTGAGGATGCCGAAGGTCCTCTCGACTATGCTGCGTGTCCTCCTATGTGCATCATTGTAGGCACGCTCTGCTGCAGTGCTTGGGTTGCCAAATGGTGTCATTATCCATGGCTGGATCCCATAACCCTGATCAGCTGAAAAAGAAAATGAATGGGATCATCTTGATGTAGCTTGCCCCATTGAAATCACCTTGCATGGCAGTAGTTGTCTTGTGTTGTCTGTGACTCTTTTGTATTATAGTGTTCCTTCTTAGGCTTCTAGGATGTACCATCTGCATTGTGTTGTTTCCTTGGCTGAATGAGTGTTTGGCTGCTGACCGGTTGTCAGCAGTATGTTTAAGGATTGGCAGTACAGTGTGCACTCCCTAGCATTGTGACTTGTGACACAGGTGTCCCTGTGTCTTCACTGGGGTTGAGATGATAGTTCCATACACAGATTAATTTTGACAGTGTTGTTAACACGTTCACATCAATGTACCCTGGACATCCCATACCTTTAGACTTATGCAATGGATTAATTTGAACATCAGTGAGACGCTTACATTTGGCAAGGTGACAATTAGGCAAACCACTCCAAACGTTGTGATCATTGACGTCTTAACATTAGACTGTATGGCTAGCGATGTCACAACCTCAGTGTGTTCCTGTCGACATGTTGCTGTTGTGGTGTATGTGTTGCGTGTCCTAGAGGGTTGCTGTGCAGTGTGTGTATATAAGTAGGTTTCAAGTAGTCCATTGCCATACCGTCCATCCTGGAAGTGCTGATTGATGGTAGAGTGTCGGAAAATGAATGAGTCATGGACACTCCCAGGATATTTTGCCACGATGTTGGTGATCAATCCTTGGTGATCGACAATGGCCTGCACATTGATGGAATGTGTGTGCTTCCTGTTGCGGTAGAGGTGTTCAGTTTCAGCAGGTGGCCCAAGGCGTACATGTGTGCAATCGGTGGCACCAAGGACGTGTGGGAAGCCACTCTTGAGGTAAAACCCCTGTTTTGTCTCCTGTGTGGTTGGGAAGCTGATGTGGCGGGGTGTGAGTCCAATGATGGCATCCAGTACTTTGGGCAAAAAGGCAGAAAATGATGGCTGTGATATTCCGGCAACCAGGGCACCAGTTGTTTGAAAGGAGCCACTTGCCAGCATGTGAAGTACAGCTAGCAACTTGGTTTCTGTTGGGATTGTGCGTGGTGTCATCAATGTGGGTGCCAACTGTGGCTCTATGTTTCACAGCAGCTGCTGAATGGCCTGCCAGTTCTACCTGTACCTCTGGATGAGTCATGTTCCCTGAGGCCATGAAGGGTTGTTGTGGTGCGGAATATCCTCTCCTGCCTTCTGCGCTGCCTTTGGGGTCCCTGCTGGTGTTGTAGAAGCTGCTGTTGTTGTTGCTGGGCTCTGCGTCTGCGTGCACGCTGGATGAGAAGCACCTCCATGTCTCCCTTTTGCTGCTCTGCTGCTCTGCTGTTGCTTCTGTGTGTTCTTATTAAATACAGGTGTGTTTGCCCCATTTTAACGCCTGCCCTGACCCAGGCGTTAATTTTTGACGCAAATCGGGCTGTGCATAATTTTGTGGCGCCGCCTCCTGGCCGTGCGGCATTTTTGCCCGGAAGCATAAATACGACGCACGGCCGTTTAAGTAATTTTTGGGACGGGAACACCTACCTTGCATATGATTAACGCAAGGCGGGTTGCCGCATCCAGAAAATGACACACACGGCGGGATTTTGATGTCCGCGGGCTTGGGCGTCAAAGTTTAAATATGGGGCAAGGTTTGCGCTGAATGTGCGTCAAACATTTTGACACACATTCGGCGCAGACAGAGTATAAATATGCCCCATAGTCCTACATGTTCATTAGTTAACAGGGATGCTCAAGTCTGTGGGTAATACTTCTGCATCACTGGTCTGTGTGCATCAGGCTATGACTTGCTGATTAAATCATGAAAATGGCCACCTCCAAATTAATCATTGGCATACATGTAGCAACAAATATCACCCTGTTCACCTGACCATGCACATAGCGCAGCACTCGACTCCCAGTATATGACTCTCTGCCACAGATTGTGGAACAAAGGGCCAGATGTATCAAATGAATTTGCATTTGCAAACGGTGCGAATCGCAGAAATCAGCCATTTGCGAATGCAAAAACGTGGTCTGCGATGCATGAAAGGCATTCGCAAGCCAAAAACAAGGAATTGCAAAATTTGCGATTTTTAGCGAAGCAACATGGTTTTGCGTGTCGCATTTTGCGTCTCGCAATTTGAGACATGAAATACTGAATCGCTATTAACATATCGCAAATTGCGAGTCCGAACAGCGACTCGCAAATACAGATTCGGTATTTCACGTCGCTAATTGCAAGACCTAAAATGTGACACGCAAAACCATGTTGCAATTCGATGCATCGAAAATTCGCAAATTGCAAATTTTAGCAGAATGGCCTTTTGCACATGCAAATTACCACGGATTGAAACCAGGTGGTAACCAGGTGCATCCTAAAGAGGCCCAGAATGCCTCAGACTCTTTTCCACAATAGCTGCACTCTACGTCATGGCGAGGAGAATGAGGATCTTGGCAGGTTTGAGGAGAGAGAAGAGGAGACAGGAGCACATTTTCAGAGTGCGCATTACCCTTTTTGACCAGAATGAGAAGTACAGGTTGAGCTCAGCCATGATACTTGACCTGATAGCTGAGCTACAACCCATACTGCAGCGCACAACACACAGGACTAATAGCATACCCACCCATGTGCAGGTATTCTGCTCCCTGCACCTACTTGCCTCAGGGAGCTATCAAGGGGTCATAGCACTAGCTGGAGGGGTATCTCAGAGTGCCCTCTCTAGATTTTTCAATTCATTTTTAAAAGCCATGCTGAGCAGGATACACAGATACATCAGATACATCAGATTCCCCAACACCCCACAGGAAATACAGCAGACAAAAATAGATTTCTACCAGATAGCACAGTTCCCCCATGTCCTAGGTGCCATAGATGGGACACATGTTGCAATCTGTCCACCATCGGCCACAGAGTATGTGTACCGCAACCGTAAATACCAACATTCAATGAACATACAGGTGATATGCAATGCCTCCCATATCATAACTGATCTCATGACCAGGTACCCAGGGAGCACACATGATTCATACATCTTTCGCCACTGTGGGATTCACACAAGACTGCTAGCTGGGGAATTTGGTGAAGGATATCTACTAGGTATTTTCCCTCTGGTGCATTTATGCCAGTTTGATGTCAGATGGCTCAGCTACTCATGATACCCTCTGTTCCTTCCAGCAGACAGTGCCTACGCAGTGCTCACCTACATGATGACGCCCTACTTAAATCTTGTAACATCAGCAGAGCGGAGATACAATTCAGCACACAGAGCAACCCGCAATGTTGTGGAGCAAACCTTTGGCCTGCTGAAGAGTCACTTCTGGTGCATCCACAAAAGTGAAGGGGCACTACAGTGCAGCCCGGACATGACCTGTAGAATAGTGGCGACATGTGCGATCTTGCACAATATAGCTACCACCAGGGGCATAGCTGTGGAAATATCAGAGCCAGACTCAGATGAGGATGATGATCCCATACCACCCCTACAGCCAGCGGACAGGACCAGTGCAGCAGAGGGCAGGCAAAGGCGTGCTGACATCACGCACAGCCATATTAGATGTAGGTTATGACAACACAACCTCACTGACATGTATTCTAGTAGTTAGCACCTTTATTACTTTGACTTCAGGTAACATACGTGTCACATGGACAAAGCAATACACGAGTCATACATGAGCCATTTACAGTGTCGCACTATTGTCATCATAGTTTACTGTAATTATTCATGTGAAGTTAGTCCCCTGTGGCCATCAATGTCACTTTTTACGACCACGCATTCCACTTGAGTGCGCAGTGGCCTCGCCGGCACCTCTTGTATCAGGCTCACAGGCAGTACTGTGCCTCGCAGTGCGACGCCTAGGATCCATCATGGGCACTGCAAGGCTGCTGAGGCTAGATGACTCCTCAGTATCCCCAACTCCCAGTTCACTGGGTGCAGCACTGCATGTTGCCAGCATAGCATCCAGAACGTTGGTAATTTGGACCCATCCCTGGGCAACATCCCGACTGCTATGTGCTGTCTCCACCTGTGCGGCCACAGCACGCCGTGATATCAGGGCAGTAGATGTAGCTATATGAGTTACTGATCTATAAAAGCCACTGAACATTCCCATGAATCGCCTTTCATGCCTGCGGTGGCTAACTTGCTCATGCCTGATCTCAGTACAGAGTTCCTTTATAGCATTGGTCAGTTCCCTGGTGTTCTCTGCAGCTGTTTTCTGTCCCTCATGCAGCTTGCAGATGTTTGTATTCAGACACTCCAACTGCTTGTGCAGCCCCCCCATATTGGTATAATGTGACTGCATCTGCCTTTGAATTGCCCTCATGTTTTTGTTTTGCAGGCGCTGCACATTGGGCATTGATGCTTCCAGGCCACCGAAGAATGGTGGGCCCTCACCTACATCTGTGTGCCTGCATCGTGAGGCCTGCGGGGAGTTGAGTGACGGTGGGGCAGGGACTGCTGCCTTCCGGTGGATCTGGCTTCTGGGGATGGAGTGCGGCCTTCATCCCGCATGTCAATGGAGTCCAGGCTCAAATCGGAGAGAGGTAACACCCTTGCCCTGTGTCTGATTGGCAGAATACACAATGACTCGCTGGTGTTGGAGTCGGACAGAGGCTGTGTTTCTGCATCCACCACAATGGCACATTCTGCTGCTGCTGGGCCTGGGCCATCTGCAGCGACAATGTGCAGCATGTAATTTATGTATGTATCACCAAATGTGGCACAATCACAATAAATGTACACTTACATAGTATCACTATGTATTGGGTGTAGTGTTCTTCTGGGTGTCACTCTACTTAATGCATTCTATGTGCTAATTTCAGCTCTGGGTTGTGGACTACCACTCCCATAAGGCATTGTTGTGCTGCATCTAAGATGTGGAATGGAGTACTTATCACAATGGTTTGCACTACTTGCTATTTCCTAGAGGGCATTTGTACATACACATATGGGGTTACATATCATTATTGGACTTACCTTTACTGGTGCTGGGTGTCTCGGACGTGTCAATGTCAGTGACCCCAATGACAGCTTCTGGAAACAGTGTGTACTACAACAGGTCTTCCATGGGGGTGGAGGGTGTCTGGGTGGATGGTCCCCCTCCTGGGCTCCTTGCCTCCTTTAGCCTGCTGGCCACCCTCTCCTTGGCACTGGAACGCAGGTCGTACAACCTCTTTCGTATCTCCTCCACTGAGCGCTGCGCAACCCCCACTGCGCAGATTTTGGTCTGGATGTCAGCCCAGAGTTTTTGCTTCTCACTCTCTGGTACCTGGAGTGAGCTCTTCCCAAATAGCCGGTCATGGCTCCTCACCACCTCCTCAGTGAGCACCTCCAATTCTTGCTCACTGAACTTCAGCTTCCTCTTCCTCTCTCCCTTCTCCTTCCCATTAGCAGCATTGGCCATGTAGATGGCAGGTCCTGGCTTGCTCACAAACTTGCTCCCTGTGGCTGGTCTGTGACTCTCTGCTGCTCCTGTGGGTATGGTACCTGCATACAGCCTGGGCTGACTCACTTCCTGATTGTGATGGCATCAGGCTATGCCAGGTGACCGTTTTCGCAATTTGCGATTTTCGAATACCGAATCGCAAATATTTTTGCGATTCGGTATTTGGACCTTGCAAATTCATTAGCGATTTTTAAGAAATCGCTATTTCCGATTCGCACATTTGTTACATTGCATTTTGCGACTCAGAAATAGCGATTTCTTAAAAATCGCTATTTGCGATTCGCTAAGGGTTTTTTCCAAACATCTGGCCCTGAATGTCAAACTCCAGTCAAGTCACATATCAGATCATGTGCCAGCACATCATACCTTGCAATGAGTCCATCACACAGGAGTCAATCACACAACAGCTGCAAACACAACACAGGACAAACATTTCAACACTTACTGGATATGTCTGGGTCCGCAAATCGAGCCACTTCACCAATTGTGTAGGAGGCTGGTCCACCTGTAAAACATGGAAGGGTGAAATGTGCTCAATGTCTGTTCCCTGTACAGAACTTGGATCACCAAATTATTGTGTGTCACATTTTATATGATAGAGCAGCACATCAGGCATGTAGACACCCCAACAGACATACTACTGCAAACATGCATTGACCCTGTCACTCCAGTGACTGATAGACACACATATGCACACATGCACAGGCCCGAACAATCATGTGGTGCTAAACATGATTACTCAGTTTTGTGCAGAATTATTTCTAGAGGGTACTCCATTTAATCATTTGTTGTTATGAGAGACATGCAAAGCCACATTCCTGCTGCACTGCAATACCAGTCACTCCGGTATTGTGGCTTGTGCATCAAGGGACAATGAGTTACTGTGTGATGCTCATGTGGGTTGAGTTTAGTTCAGGAATTATTGTGCTTTATATGGTCTATTAGATGTGTGCCTGTTTTGTATGTAGGTTACATATGCCACATTGGCAGTGTACCCAGAGCCGTATATGCCCCCTATGTCACCATGATGGCAGGGATCCTGTGTGTTACTTGATGACAATGTTACGCTAAACATGGATTGGCCATTTATCTAAATCAAAACAACAAATAAATATATGCTGACAGTGTCTAATTTGATCATCTGTGACAGAATGCATGGGCACAGGTGTAGTCATTGCACCTGAAATGTGTTACTCAGGGCCCTGTGTACCTATATCAGGTATTGTAGATCACAGTTAGCCACATTCATTATCTTACATTTGCCAAGTTGGCTGATCTGTGGTTATACAACCGAACTGACACTGTCCCCAAATTGAAACATGGTTTAGCAAATGTCCTATTTCGGCAATCTTGATGACATAGGTCTGTTTTTGTATGCACCTTGGGAATGGCGGCACTCACAGGAATGCTGGCCTGCTGATCTTAGCATACAACCATGTCTGTGATAGCCTTCATACTGAGAAGTCAACAAATGTACATGTGCTGCACTAGATCAGCAGGGGTGTACCAAACGTACACTACCAAACTATTTTGTCACTTTAAATGTATGATGGAAGCAGTCAGTGTTCCCTTGCACAATATCATGCAAATAAATAATTTGCGACCATGCATTCACAATGTTCAGGGATGCCATGATGACCCATTAACTTTAGAAATTGTTTGGCTATAAAGTGACACAGATGGCAAATGCACCAGCTCTGTACCAGCAATTGTGCCTAAGGGAAAAATAAACACACAGAAACAATTAACTTAGGGCCAGATGTTCTTTTTTGTATGTGTAGCATTTGCTTCATTTGTTTACATTACAGCTATGGAAAGTAGCACAAAATATTTAGATATTATCAAGTGTGCATTACTTTGGCATCCATAATTAATTTTAATGCTGCACAAACCAAGTCGAAATATCAGCCTACGATATTACCAGAGGTTAGGGAGATCTTTGTACATATGGCCATAAATACTGTTCAGACATGTATTAAAAAACTGGGGGACTACATTGGTTCCTTGCATTAGCATGTGAAATATATCTCATTCCTGGTACACTCACAGGACCTGAATAATACTTTTGTTTGTGCCGCATTACCATCATCTATTGACGTCAGCACTAATTTACAAGATAAAGTTGTCTTTTGTAAGTTTGTGCAGCTTTTGTGTCAACAAATGACGGTAATGCGTAGCAAAAATGGTATCAATCAGGGCCACTGTTTGTTCAACTTGCATTTCACATGTCCACAAACATTGCATGCAGCATGTCACAAAATCTGCTGCTGTCCCTCCAGAGCATTTTACTGTACACATTAGTCTAATTTGTACTCACCAACAGGGCCACCAATCACCACATCCAGGTGGTCCAGCAGGTCTTGCTCTCTGGCCACCAGGTCAGCCCAGCGATGTTTAAGTTGGTGGTCGTTGCGCTGGATGTTGAACACTCTCTTTAGGTGGAACAGCACCTTTGACCACCTGAGCCTCCTAGCCTTGGAGTGATACCCCTGTATCACCCTGCCACCAGCCTCTAACATAAGGGGGAGGAAGTGGCACACCAGCCAAATAAGAGCCCCGAGCTCCTCCTCACACATTCTTCTCAGACGTGGCCTTCCCAAAATCTCAAAAATAATAGGGATAGGAAGGGGAAAAGAGGGAAATACAGAGAGAGGAGGTATGGAAATTAAACTTAAAAACCCACAAACAGCCCAACAATACCCCAACTAACAATACCCACTACTCACTCCCAACAATACAAAGACAAATTTAAACCCCAAAAATGACAAAAACACACTTACACGGATTTACACAGACACTTATAAAACCAACAGATGACAAGGGAAAAGGCACACAGGAGACAAAAGCACAATATTAACAGACAAAACTCTACACAGCCACACAGTCTAGAAGAATCACAGACTGCAAAGTTAAAGTGAAAGTACACCCACTGTACCATTTCTGTAAACAGGATATCCTATTACATCACTTCCTGTCTCAAATGTGGCGCGTTTGTATTATGATGCGTGGAATTTTATGGCGCTTACCGGCTTTGGGTCAATATTTTTTTACGCATATACTTCAAAATTCCCCCGCATTCATTCAAGGATCAATATTTATTTCATGGATAACCGATTTCATGGGGTGCAGTGTTGGAATTAACGGTAGTGACCAATCGATGTATAAAGGGTGTGAGCATCATTTTTCAGCGCATATGCGTCATATTTTGATGCATATGCGTCTTTTTTTACGCTTTTGCATCAAAATATCTGTCTATAACTGTGTTTGTGACATGTTTCTCTTTTTTAACAGACATGAAGGCTATTACTATACAAAGATAGGATGTAATGGCTTGCTGTGTGTGTTCTAGCGTTTGGGCACATGTGGCAGACCACAATACTGCGGACCATAATACTCATGTAGTTGTGCCGGATTGGCACTCTTAACTGACGCAACAGCAACACAAACTTCTGGAATTAAAATTGGTATTTCCTAGTTTGAGCAGGTGTTGCATCAGTAGAGATTAGCAAGTCTACGCAACTTAAAGAATTCACTCATGGCCTGTGTGTTTATGTCTGTGAATTGGCTATTTCAATTGCTGTTGTGCCTCTGTGTGAGCGTCACAAGACGGGTTTTGCATATTGTGCTTGTATGCATGTGTTGTAATTGTGGATAACCATCAGATGCCATTCATTGAAGTACATCAGTCACGATATGTCTTTGTCATATCTGTTGCGTTTTATGCTATGTGAACTTCCATGACTTTGGAGACAAAACATTGCCGATGACAAACTATACACAGGATAGATAAAGGATGGTTGATAATGACAATGTCAAAAATGTAAGCCATCACATGTAATGGAATGTTGGATACCACTTCATGGACATTTGTGTGTATACTACCCATGAGTCAGGCATTTGAACATGCTAGGTAGGTACAGTGTTTGTGACACAGAGTCCCAACTCCAATCCAAAAATGTTTTGATACACCACAGTTTGAGTCATGAAAATGACCTATGTTTCTCCTGTGGCTGTGGAGAACCAGCAGACAATGCTACATGTGTTCACATATTTCCAGTGGATCATTGCACAAAGGTGTCCAGTTCAAGTGTGTGGCCATGTGTACCCTGTGTCATTATTGGCCTCCATATTGTCATATTTACGTGCAGGTCTAGTCATGAGTCTGTGGAGCCATTCCCTCAATTAACAGTATCATTCAAAGCAGATTTGCCCGAAAACCAATGATAAACTACAACACACATGGTGACAGACCAGCTATGGCACAGCAGAGCTTTTAGAAGGCTGACGACAGAGCAACCTTGGTGTGCTCAAATACGTTATGGATCAGTAATATAAAACAGGCAGGTTTCTTCACAACATTTGTATACAGGGTGGGCTCTAAAATTCCCACTGCAACGGGGAACATCATTGCCTCTGTGCTGATTAATCTCACAGCTAGTCACCACGTAAGCCCCATCAGAAGGTGGCGGCAGAAGTGAATCCGTGTCTGGACCATCAGGGCATACACATGTTTTGTCCTTACATACACATTAGCAACCCTTGTTTGTTGTGCTGTAGGCACCGTAACAAATCCTTGCATACAGCCATAGCACACTGTCACTGTTTGGCACTAATGAATACATGCAAAACCAGACCAGGGATGGAGGCTGGAGTAGGGCATTTGAATACATGTCCCAGAACAGAATACAATAAGTAAAATGTTTAACTATATTGTACATTTGAGGATTCATTGTAGACCTACCAGGCACAATACCCCAGGAGGAAAGAGAGGGCATGGAAAGCAGCTATGATACAAATGTAGACACAGGGAACCTCTATGGTTAACACAAAGACTGGAACCAATCTGGCTAACAGGATGCAGGCTCTGTCAGGAACAAACATGAACAAGGCAAATACACAGTGAGCAGACTCTGACTGGGACAAGAAGGGCCAACACTGTGGGAACAAAAAACTGTTTCTGCTGTGGTCTGCACTGTTACACAATCCCCCAAGGGCTCTGGTACACAAGTGATTTGTATGCCAATGCACAATAAGGAGATTCAGAAAATTGCAGCTTCTAAGAAGTTCCAGGCAGCAGCAAGGGCAGGGCAGAGTAAAATGTCTGGTCTGCATGGTAGTGCTCACAGGTGTGTGCAGCTTCAGTCTCTCACAAGATGTGGGGTTGAGAATCAAGTTTAAAGAGCCAAGTAGACCTTTCACATGGGAAGCAATGAACAGCTGATTACAGGTCTTACCGACTACCAGGCAGTGCATTATTTGACCTGACGTCCATGCAGACTGATGAACTATGACTATGGCATGCCATCCTGAAGTGGGAAGCACACAGGAGTCAGAATGGGAGTCTGGGTGTGTGTTGCTGAGGAATCTCAGGGTACAGATAGTCCATTTACAGGGCCCCCTAGAGAAGTGTGGGGAGAGACTTAAAACATGGCAGTGCAGGACTTATTACCTGGGATGGACTGCGCAGGGCATGTTTTGTAAGCAATGCTTGTCATGCTTGGGCCACTCGTGCTATCCATTTTCAGACTAGATGGACTTCTTGTCACACATGCTCCTTGCAGAGATAGCTGATGTCACACTTACTGCTGTCAAGGGTCTGGTCATACATTCCTGTTAGCAATGCAATAGCACATCCACTGCCTCATGTATGAGACACTTTTTTTGCTTACAATGGTGTTTTAGTTGTGATTCATATGCTGCAATAGACCATGTTGGCAACATGAATGTGTCTCATAGCTGTGGTCCTCTGATATTGCCCTTCACATGTCAAATAGACAGGATATATGTCATTTACACTGTGTGTGATGTTGGCTGTACATTCATACCCATCAAATGTGATTTGGCTTTTTCAGTATCCTAATCTATATTTCTGCAATGCTCCATGAGGCTAAACTCTGAATATGATTCCTAGGGATCATGTGATGCATAACAATTGCCCAGAGCATTATTGACTGTTGAAGGTAGGTGTTTAATTACATATGATAACAAAGTGGGGGTGGTGACTATAGTTAGAAGACGTTTTGTACAATGTGTTGACTCCGACGCAAACCTGCTGCAGTGTTTGTATGGTCCCCCTCATTTTCACGGACAGCATCCTCCTCTTCCTCCTCTTCAGGCATTTGTGGGTCTGGTTCATAGAGGGGAATGTTCCTCCTTAAACAAATGTTGTGCAGGATAGCACGGGTGAAAATTATCTTGCAGACCATTTCAGATGAATATAGGAGACTGCCTCCAGTGATGTCGAAGCACCTGAATCTGGACTTCAAGATGCCAAAAGTCCTCTCAACTATGGTGCGTGTTCTACAATGTGCCTCATTATAGGCACGCTCTGCTGTTGTGCTTAGGTTGGCAATGGGGTCATGATCCATGGCTGGATCCCGTAACCCTGATCAGCTGAAAGATAAAATGAGGGTAAATATTTGGTTGTTGGTTGCACCTTGATTATCACTTAGCATGGCAGTTGTTATCTTGTGTCGTCTGTGACTCATATGTGTTTGTGTTATTGTGTGGGATCCTAGGCTTCTGTGATGTTCTTTCTGCAATGGGGTTGTTTAACTATCATAACTGGTTTTTAGCTGATTGACCTGATATCAGCAGTATATTTGTTAACTTGCAGTTCATTGTTTATCTCCCATGCATATGTAATGTGAAAGAAGTGTCCGTGTGCCTTCACTGGAGGTGACATGATACTTCCACACACACAATTGATTCCACTGTGGTGGTAACACGGTTGCACTATATGGCCTGAACATCCCATCCAATTAGACATATGCAATTGCATGTGAAATACAACAGTGAGGCCCTATGATTTGGCTAGGTGACAATGCACAACACATCTCCATAAGTTGGCAGCACTGAAGTGTTCACAATTGACAATGCACAAGTATGCCAGGTGTGACAAGCTCTATGCAAACCTATTTTTGTGCTCTCACCGAGTAGGCTCATGTGCCAACATGTACCTACACTACTCAATCTGCTCCAGGTAAGCTGGCTAATTTGGTTGTGGGGGTGAAGGTTTTAGTGTCAGAAGGTCCATGTGCCTGTACATCTGTTATATTTATGTGTAATTGTCTCAATCTGTATGTGTAGAAGTGTGCACTTTGCATTAGTGTCACAACAATATGTGTTCATAGCACAGTCCACTTCCTTATTGCTAGCGGGCAATGTCACCCCAAGAGTGATGTGAGATGTTGGTACTGCCTCAATGATTCTATGTCACCTTTATTGGAGTTAGCATCATCATGCTATGTGCCTCATGGTGTTTGACCTGCAGCGAAACACATTACACACTCCTTACACAGTACGTATTGCTTGGAAGGGTGTTTGAATGAGTGTTATTGATGTCATATTGGAAGATTCATCTTCCAAGTTGTACTGCCAGTTAAGGACATGTCATTGACACTGTGTGGTTTTAAATGTGTCCCTTGTGGCTCTGGAGTGGCATCTGTTGTTATTTGCATCTGTCTGTCAACACCAGAGCAGTACACGCTCTACTGGCGACAAAAATGCAAAAACCCAGCACTCTCAAAACAACGTAATTTATGCATTGTGCTGATATGTTGTGGTTTAACCTTTTGCATTGCAGCGTTCAATCCTGAAAACTTATTTTTAATATGCTTACAAATACTGTTCCTTTGCAATGTATTGCTGCAGGTTTTCAGAGTGTGTTAGGGTGTGGCCACTTTCCAGGGCCTTCCAGAAACTTTCCCTGCAACATGGCTGGGCGTGGTTCTGGGCTGGGCCAAGACTCTATAAAAGAGAGCCAGCCCAACTCCCAATGCTCACTATTCAGAGGTCCCTGTGCAGAGCACCAGCTTTTTCCTGAGCTCCTGTCCCGGTGGCCTATTTGGATCTTCCAGACTTCTGCCCTTCATCCTTCATTGGTGATCATTGTTCCAGGCGGTAAGACGGTGGTTGGACTGTCCCAACACCCTTATTGAGAATTTTTATATTCTTGTTTTAATTCTTAAATGAGTAACAGATTACTTGCGCGCTACCATTTCATGACATTTATATGGTAGTTTACAAATAGGCAAGACGCGCGATTTATTTCATAAAGGTTTGACTTTGTTATTCATTGCGTGCTACCATTTCTTGACATTGGCATGGTGGCTTAAGAATTGGCAAGACGCACAATTCGTTTTATGGTGTTTAAACATTGTTGTCCATTGCGCGCTACTATTTCTTGACATTTTACATGATGTTTTACGAATTGGCAAGACGCACAACTCGTTTCATGAGGATTTAACTTTGTTGTTCATTGCGCGCTACCATTTCTTGACATTTACATGGTGGCTTAAGAATCGGCAAAAGAAGCGCAATTCGTTTCATTGTACTTTGATCTTGTTATTTATTGTGAGCTGTTATTTCTTGACATTTATATTGTGTTTTACGAATCGGCAAGACGCGCGATTCGATTAATGATGATTTGAAATTGATATTCATGGCATGCTACCATTTCTTGGTATTTTACATGGTGACACTCGAATCGGCAAGACGCAAGATTCTCTCCTTGAGTTTAATTCATGTTGTTTATTTTATGCCACTATTCTAAGATATTTATTATGTAATATTCGAGTTGACAAGTTATGTGATTTGTTTCCTGAATCCATATTGTGTTATTCATGGTGCACAATCCTTTTATGGTATTTACTATATATATATATATATATATATATATATATATCTGCAATATGAGCAATTTGTGTTGAAACATTTTAAGAGTACACAGAAGGCCATAGTTTCTAGATGCAATATTGTATGGTCCTAGTATACATTCTCAAAACAGGATTTATGTGACTGGTTTAAAATTTAGTCAGAATGTTTTTCTGATTCTCATGTAAAGGAAAGTACTTGAATAAGAAAGTTTTAATTTAATTCATCTTGATTCCCCTACAGGTATCCGGCCATCTTGAAACTTAGTCATTTTAAACTTAACTCTTTGATTGTTCATGTTTTCAGAGTGACTAGGTTTAGAATCAGAGTCTAGTATTGATTTCAGGAGATATCATTTTCATATTGTGTGTTCTAACCTTTTTCTTACTACAGGTCTCCTTCCAGGCTGTTCCCTTCGTAATCCCGTCTTCCCCTCTTGAACTCTCTCATTCTATGTGATTTATCTATCAGAGTGTTGGAGCTGTTCAGTGGTGGACGTGTTGGGAACGTGCACAGACCCCGAGGATCTGGTGACTCTGACACTGTCATTTGTCTATAGATGTGTATCCCATTGGGTCAGGATATCAAACATGACTACCAGTGTCACAACCTCAGTGTCTTCCTGGCCACGTGTCAATGTAGTGGTGTATGTGTTGTGTGTCCTACAGGGTTGCTGTGCTGTGCTGTGTGTATATAACTAGGTTTCTGTACGTACCAACAAGTAGGCCATTGCCATATCGTCCATCCTGGAAGTGTTGATTGATGGTGCTGTGGCAGAAAATGAATGAATCATGTACTCTCCCTGGATACTTTGCCACGATGTTGGTGATCAATCCCCGGTGATCCACAATGGCCTGCACATTGATGGAGTGTGTGTGCTTCCTGTTGCGGTATAGATGCTCCGTTGCAGCAGGTGGCACAATACGTACATGTGTGCAGTCAATGGCACCAAGCACGTATGGGAAGCCATTGATTTGGTAGAAGCCCTGTTTGGTCTCCTGTTGCTTCTGCTGTGTGTTGGGGAAGCTGATGTGGTGGGTGTGAGGGAGATGATGGCATCAAGTACCTTGGGAAGGGAGGCAGAGAATGAGGGCTGTGAGATGCTGGCAACCAGGGCACCAGTGGTTTGAAAAGAGCCACTTGCCAACATGTGCAGGACAGCTAGCAGCTTGGTCTCTGGTGGAATGATGTGGGGCGTCTGCAAGCTGGGTGCCAACTGTGGTTCAATGTGGCGCAGCAGCTGCTGTATGGCTTGCCCGTTTAGTCTTTGCCTCTGGATGATGTCATGTTCCCTGAGGCCCTGAAGGGTTGTCCTGGTCCGGAATATTCTCTCCTGTCTTCGGTGTTGCCTTTGGGGTCCCTGTTGGTGTGGTGGAAGCTGCTGCTGTTGCTCCTATGCTCTGCATCTTTGTGCATGCTGGATGAATAGCACCTCCATGTCGTCCTTTTGGAGCTCTGATGTTGCTTCTGTGTGTTTTCCTTAAGTACTGGCGTGTTTGCCCCATTTTAATGCCTGCCCTGACCCAGGCGTTAAATTTTGGCGCAAATCGGGATCTGTGCCATTTTCTGGTTCCGCCTCCCAGTAGTGCAGCATTTTTGGCGCAGTTGGATAAATATGGCGCACAGGTGTTTAAGTCATTTTTTGGATGGGAACGCCTACCTTGCATCTCATTAACAAGGCGGTTTCACGCATCCAGAAAATGACGCACACTGGGATATTTTGACGTTAGGCGGGTCTAGCGTCAAAGTATTATTATGGAGTTAGCTTTGCGCTGAATTTGCATCCAAAAAAATGATGCACACAGAGTATAAATATGCCCCTTAGAATTTTTCCTGACCCATGAGAAGACTCCTGAATGAGCTTCTGAAATGCTGACACCTTTCCATACTTTTCACCAGCTTTAGTTAGCTATATTCTACCTCAGATGTCAGTTTTCCAAATTATTTGTGTCCTTTATTTCCTTTTTACTTTTCGTCCCCATGTTTTGTAACCCAGCACATGTTGGTTATTGTTTTGTCATTTTTATGGGTTTCTTTGCTTAATCAGCTAACTCAGATTACTGTAAATTGTCTTCATGCTAAGGGCAAACTGGTCAAAATTTATTGTCAGCACATCAGGTTTTGGGGCTTACATTCTCTATCACATTAATCAAAAGCTTGGTCTGTTGGATGTTGATCACGCTTTGGCTGCCCCAATGTCTTGGACACCGATGGTAATTCTGTATCTTTATAGGTTTTTCTTGAGCTTTGTCTACATTAACCTGAGTCTAAGTTTGTATTAAAACCCTTTAACTTTGTTCCAGACTTTGGTATTTCTTGTGTGGCCAAATTGGTCATACTGTCAAATTTTTATCTTAATTTGAATGTGATGTTATTGTTTTCTTTTACCCCTTAGCTCAAGTGAAAATATCCATAGAGCACACCTGAAATGCTTCAGTAATATACTCTGGGAAAGGTCACCCCTGTGGCTTAGGCACAGACATAGTGGCTTTCAAAATGGGCAGAATTCTACACTTCCTCAAAGTATGTGATTACGAGCAAACAACTTAATGGTCCCCTACCTAAAGACAGCTCTATACTCTGTCCTTAACTGACAGGTTACTACTCCAGAGAACACTTCAGAGGTAGCTCTATAGGAAAACATTCATATACAGTTGAAAGTTTGTATGTCAGAATAGCGATAACAAAACTATTGTCCGACATAAGAATTGTGGCCTAAACATTGTTTACAAAACTAGCACTCCATTGGTTATAGAAGTTATGTTATTTGGGGCCCAATGTACGACCCAAAGTTTTGCCACTCGCAGTTTGTGACTCATTTGCGAGTCGCATATTATGAGTCACAAAACCATAAAAAACACAGTGTACCTTACACTGTTTGTGATTCCCAATGGGGTCGCAAATTACCTACCTCTTTAATATTCATCAGGTAGGTCACTTGTGACCCCATTGGGAATGGCTGCACTCACTGGGATGGTGGCCTGCTGGAGACAGCAGACCACAATGTCTGTGACTGCTTTTAAATAAATCAGTTTTTTTTAATGCAGCCCATTTTCCTTAACACCACTGCCTACTCCGAAAAAATATTTCTGCTACCATTCACAAAGGGGAAGGGGTCCCTTGGGGATTTCTTCCTGTTCGCGAATGGGTAGCACCAATTTGAAATTGGTACTACCTGGTGTTGTTTATTATTACATTCACAGCCACAAAACAATCATACATCACACTGCGAATCGCAATTAGAAAGGGAATGACCCTTCCTAATTGAGACTCACAAACCTATTTTGCAATTTAATAGGGTTTGTACATACCAAAATGCTTTTTTTCGTGTTGCAAACGGCCCGATTCACAGAATCAGGCCATTTGCGACAAGAAAAAAGCTACATACATCTGGCACTTCCTAATTGCAATGCACAAATCTATTTGGCAATTCAGTAAATAGTTACTGAATCACTAAATTGGGTTTGTACATGCCAAAATTATTTTTTCTTGTTGCAAATCGCCCGATTTGCAGAATCGGGGTGTTTGAGACAAGAACAAGCTACGTACATCTGGCCCTAAATCCAATGGCTGCAATCATTTTGTAAATAACATTCTGAGCACAATACTTCTCTATGACATATTTAGATCACATTATTTTGGTATCATACCAGTTTATTTGATTGTAATCTTGGCATGGTATTACATTTATATAGCCCTTACTAGCCCTGATGAAGCAGGGAAGAGTTTTGCTACGGGTAGCAGGCCGCTCTATGGAAGCCCACTGTTAGTTATTCAGCAATTGTAAGGGTTCTAGTGAGTTATGCAGTTTCACTTTTGTGTAAGCAAGCTGAAAGGTTCGTTCGACGAAGGATAGTGCTAGATTGTACAAAGGATGTAGGTAATTCTAGTTTTATGTACTTTAATTATTAGAATGCTTCCACGTCTAGTTACAATTGTAATGCATGTGGCCAATGGATTACCAAACTGTTTGTAGCAAGGAAGTTGGATAATTCATTGTAATGTTATTTGTGTGCAGTTTTCGCTCCAATATTTTAGGATAGAAATTCGATATACAGACCACTGTAAGCCGCCATTTAGTTTGATGTTTAAAGTCAGTATGAAATTGTGTTTTTTGGCAGCCAAAAACATTTAGGGAAAAAAACCAATGTGTGTTTTTAGTTCAAGCGTATTCTAGCATGGTTACACTCAGAGCTGACATGCAGGGGTCAAGCAGGGTGCACAATTGTGTAGTAAAGGTTTAACAGTTTGGTTCCTGGCTGTTAGATTTTTTAAATTGGAATCGGAAAGTAACATGCCCTGAATTGTGAAAGGTTATCCTTTTATTTTTTACTGGTGTCTACTGTTGTGTGATTAGAGTTATTCCAGTTATTTGTGCTACAGTTAGGGTTTGTTTTAGAGAATGTTGTTCTTGAAAGGCTGTTATTTGGACACAGTGGGTATTTTCCTTGTACTGAATAGGATTGTATGATTTCTAACCACAGGTGGGAAGCAGAGTAATGCTGGTCTTTTGTCTTCAGTACATTCAAGTGGGGAAAAGCCAGGGCTTTACATTCTCCTAAATTCGATGTGACTATCCGGGCTTGTTTCCTGAAGGAAGCGAGTTCCATAATTTTGCAGCTCAGACCGAGCAGGATGTGTCACCAATTACTTTTTTGTAGGGTGGAATGAATAATTGAAATGCTAAACTGGAACACACTGTTTACAGCCACAGCTTGCTGGGTTTACAGGGGGTGGGGAAGCACGCGGGGGATTTTCATAAACTTTAAAACAAAATAAACTGACCTCACTCCCCACTGCTTTTATTTCTTGCAGTGCAGGCACAGACTCCCAACATGCCCTGCAGCCAATCCTGCTGCTGCTTAAAGCAGCATCAGGATTGGCTGGGAGCACCCAGCCAGGGCGCTTCCAGGCAGAATGGAGCCTGTGCCAACTCTCTCCTTACTGCGCATGTGTGAATGGCCGGCCCAAGACGGCCAGCCAAACAGACATGCGCGCTGAGGGGAGTGCACAGTGAACTCTCCTCAGTGCTGGTCATCCCAGATGCCCCACCCCTTTCACAACAAAGGGATAATAATTATAATTCCGGAGGGATGTAATTTATTATCCCTTCATTGTGAAAGGTTTGCAGCTTCTGCTGCTGACGAAGGGGCAACGCTCCTCCGCCCTAATGGAGGAGCCGCCACTGACTGTTTAATCTGAGATAATGTCGTTAGCTTCATATGAAGGAAAAAAAATATCTTTCCATATATTTTCTAGGCTACATATAATGACTGGTAATTTTAAAGTAGACTTTCTAGTAAAAGGGAGACAATGAAGGGCCTTCAACCCAGGGCACGTGATCGTGTAATGTTACATGGAGGATTTGTCTTTCAACTGCGTTCTAGTTCTTTCTTTAGGTGTCTAAAAACTGAAAGTAGTATTCCTTGGTACAAGGCAATGGTATAATGCAGTCTTGAAGCAATGAGAGAGATGGTTACCTAGATCTTCTCAGGTAATGTTTCTACACAAAATAATATGCCAGAGTATCCATATGGTATGAAAGGTAGATTATGTTCATTGGTGAACTTGAGGCTTCATAGTGAGGGCTGAGTTCATGATAGTTCCATTCTTCAGGCCAAGCTGTCAATTGATGATAGCTTTTCCATTCTCTCATGTTGGAATGTCCTTTTCTGAGGCATTATGCTAGGGGTGATTCTTTATCTTCCATTGATCAATGCCTTCAAAGCAATCACCTAGCTTACAATATGTGAGGTGAAATGATTTGATGACTTCTGGCAGTGGAAGTTCTGCCTTAATACTGTATGGCATAGAGGTGAACAGAGGTATTGTTATGATGCTTACTAGCCATAAAGTGAAATAAGTCCAGTCAAGGCTGTTGCCTTCCATCCTCTTTTCTATCCACTGTCATTTTAGGTCATCTCAAATGGATTTGAAGGCAGATGGAGTAACTCTTCCTTGACAGAAGCTTGTTCGTTAGTCATATAGTAGTGCATTTTCTTCCAGTAAATTTGTAAACTCAGAGAAAACTGACCTTTCAATTAGTTTTCTGAGGAAGGAACAATTTGAGATTAATCTGTAGTTGTTGGGATCACATGGTTCTTTGTTTTTTTGTTACTTTACTTAATGAATACTCAAATTCACAATGTAGGAAGTTCTGAAAACGTGCTCAAAGTTAAGATTATGTACATTATTGGACTTGTAACTAAGGTTGATAGTATTTTCTTGAAAATCTGTGGCTTTCAAGGATCTGATGATTAGCTGATTGTTCGCTGGTTTTTACCAAGTAATGTAACTCCTAAGGGGTCAGTTTCCGGGGATAAAATGGAGGAGAGGACTTTCTCTTTTGAGTGATCCTTTTATAGTGATATTTCAACTGGGGGATGATTGTTTTGTTAAGTTGATGTTGATCTAATATATTTGATTTGATAATCAAGTGACCGGCCATTAGATCACAGAAATCATTGTAATTGAGGCAGAAACACAGGGATGCATTCTGGATTCCAAAATTCTTAGAGTATTATGTGAAGTTCCTTTATGGTGATCTTGACATCTGAAATCACCACTGTGACATGTGAAGTTCATTTGTGGGGCACATGGCATCTGTAATCACCTCTGTGACATACACCATACATTCACCAGATGTCAGGACCACCACTGGCATTAGGGAAAAGAGCCAAGACAAACCACAGTCATAATCCAAAGATGAAAAATATACTGGTAGACACAGAATTTGCTTATTTTTATCATCTGATTGAACCACTGCAAAAGAGAGTAGTTATTACACTCAATTTCCTAGTTACAATTGGTACTTTATTAACCACCTGCTAGTGAAAGCTGCATAAAGCTTGCTCTGTCTCTTCATGTATAACTGTAGTTTAGTCTCAGATGCAGGAAAGAGGGAGCGAAGTGGGGATCACCATTCAAAATGCATGCTACACCAACAAACCTCTGTTTGTGGGCATATACAATGATTCTGCCTGCCACCTCTCACCTGCAAAAACACATACAACTATTCCTACTGAAGGGATAAGCTGGTGAGTTTCACATACTGCAAAGGTCTCTGCACAGAGGAAAATATTTTCCCTATGAACAAAAACAGCAGATAAAAATGTGTTCTGCAAATCAGCTTTTGACAAATTTACTAAAAGGTTTAGAAATATGGCGGCATTTGATTTGTAGGCAGAAAATGAAATTCATCACTGTTTCCATAATCTACAGAAATAAGTCTTTAGAGGGACGTACACTTGAAAATCTATAACTTACATTGATTTTCATTGTTTCTCTTCATTGTTTGTAGATCTCTTAAAGGAAGGAACTGTATCCAATTCATAGATATAGATTGTGATGCAAATCTTTACAACCTTTTCCTACTTTTTTAAGTTGGACCAAATGTCAGAATATCAAATATGCAGAAAGAGCAGGGTAGACAACAGGTTCTGTAAACTCCGGGGGCTCCAGGGCATTATTTTACAAAAATAACATTTTAGCATCTCCCCCTGTACAGATTACAACAGCTAGGCGTTTCCTTGGAATTTCCCCTTGTACTTTCATGTCTAGCTTTTCTTCCTTCTCTCCACTGCTTAACTGTAACAAAGTGATTCATTTTTTAGGCTATGTGAATTTGTCACAGAGCTCTTCACCCCACAATTTTTTTCAGCAGAAATTATCCTTTTATGCTTTACACATTCTCCTTTGTTCCCCCTTAGTAGAGATCCCTCAAATTCTGAAAAGCAGATTTAGAAGCTGTTTCTTTTCATTCCTAGCAGCCAAGCATTGGAACACCGTTCCCCGTCAACTCTGCAATCAGAACAATCACACTGTCTTCAGAAAGCACCTGGAAACCATGCTGTTGCAATCTGCCATATTTTATCTGAGCCAATCTGTCTAGGAGGCAGATATCATGTTAGCAATATTTAGTTCTAGCACTTTTGTTTCGGCAATGAGGTTGTGTGTGGGGGAATCACAGAAAGCTTGAGAGTGGTAAATCTTTGTAGTGGTAACCTGTGCTTTAAGGTTCAGTGAGGATAATATGAAACTCATTGACAGGGTGTTTGTAGTTGGTCAAATTGAGTACTCTTTTTGCCTTCTTGCTGAACTGTTTGTAAGTCCTGTTGCGTTGAGTGCTGGAGAGTTTGCAGGAATTCTTCTATTGGTGTTGTAGTACAGTGATTACTGTATTCACCTCCTACACATTTGCAGATAAATGGGGTCTTATGTTGACACTTTGGCACATGTGATTATATGTAGAGGAATGTTGAAAACTTTGGAGAGCCATTTGTACAGCCGAGTGACTTCATTTATTTGGCCTGGTGGGTAGATCACTGGGAGATTAAAGTTGAGTATGGAAAGATTCAGTCTGGTCAGTGTCGGGTTTGCGTTTGTCCAAAGGTTGACAATGAAAGAGATGAGATGGTGAATCCCCTTAATAGTGGATGTGTCTCACACGGCTGTGATGAGTCCAGGCAAGGAAACGATTGCATCCAGGATGTGGCCTATTGTGTAAGTAAGTTAGCGAAGCACAACGTTTTCAGTCTTGTCTTGGCTGTGGAAAAGAAGGCTGGTCGAACCAGTCGTTCAGGTCATACAAGTTCATGAAACTGGGATCATTTACCAAGATGTGCAAGATGACATCAAGTAAGACATCTGTAAATGTCCCCTGCAAAGAAGTGGTCAATGAATCACTAGAAAAGCACAGAAGAAGGTAGGTTTGGGTGAACAGCAGACTAACAGAGATTCACTGTCATTATGTAATCTTAAATGGTGGTGATTTGTACATGATGATGATGGCTAGTTCTCCTTTTGCCTTCATTTTAGCAATTTTGTGTAAGGATTCTATATCCCATTGCCTCATGCAATGCCAATGAAGCATCATCTCATGGCCATGATTTAATAACAAACAGTAGGTTTGGGTTCAAGTTTAAGATCAGGTGGAAGATGTTTTGTCATTTCTTAACTGATAAACATGTGCTGGCTTGCAGGCAGCTCAAGTGAGGGAGCATGTGCATGGAGACTAAGTGGATAGAGGGAGAGTTATTAGTGGAGTTAATGTCAGTAGAGGCATAGTGAAGGAAGTGTTGATGGGGGGGGGGTTGAAAGCTAGAAGAGAGAGAGGTTACTATCCTTGGTACAGAAAAGATGTTTTATTGTACAACTGTGAACCTGGAAAGCATGAACATTTAATTAAGAGACATTTTATTTAAAATCCATGAATATTATTTTTTGGATGGAGAATCATGGATGCTCAGTTTATAATTTCCTCTTTTTCTTAAAAAAATCCAAGATTTTGGACAGACATTTCTCTATGATTTTGGATTTGTTAAAAGTCAAACTAGGGCTTCCAATGACACATGGTAGTCTATCTCACAGGTCTGCGATGCTCAGGAGGTGTGTGATATAGATATCACTTAAAGAAACACAATTTCTCTCCCTCACAGTATTTAAAATATTCTAACCAAATGATGTTTGTGAAGGCTCTCAAATCCTCCTGTCAGAATCAGAAAGTGGGAAAAAGGAGTACCACTGCCGACATAGACTAATGATTTTTTGCAAGTCATCTCACCATGTTGTAGGTCAATGCTAGGGAAGTAGCCCCAAGTCTAGAAATGGATCTTGCAGTGTTCTGGACACTGACCTTACTGCATTTGGCTGCTGTCATCAGTTTGACCCAACAGGTGCAGGTCAAGCTTTGGAGAGGGACAAGCTACTGCCCTCCGATAGGTAGTGGTCTAGATAAAAAAGTAAACCACAAAAAACCTATATTTTTCTGGAAGCACTTATGTTTAATTCCTGTCCCACACATTGGTGTAGGGACCGGTTTGAGAAACGGGCTACTTGAATAGATTGGTATCTTCATCATACCTCTATAACGGTTGAGCGCAGTCAATGGTGATGCTAATGGAAACTGTGCATATATAAAGTAATGTTGTGGCCCTTTACTCAAGAAATAAATGGTCTTTTAACTCCATGATTATGGATGTATCTCCTGTGTCTGTCTATACGTTTCCCTCTACTCACCCACAATTAATAGAAAGTTGGATTGAATTACGCAAAAAAAAACAGAAAACAGCTTACCCGAATGAAGATATGCATCTTGTGTTCAATTGCTGTCTAACAGAATGTATGTTATGAAAGCATGAGCCAAACGTAATCCACTGCTTTATTGTAAAATAATCTATGTTTGTACAAGGCCGCATGCCACCAGCAAACAGTGTTCTCAACAGCTACCGGTGGGATTGTAAACACTGCAACCAGCAGGCTTTTCAGCCACAAGATTTCCAGGCGACTTATTACAGCGAGGATTGTTTCTTTCACCTAAGCTTGTTTTCTCGTGGTAGGATCCCTGGGGTTCTGGGCTCCTTCCCCAGATATGGCAGAGACTGCTCTACTCGTGTAAACTGCATATGATGGTTGTTTAAATGCCTGCACTGTAAGAAGTGATACTTGTGGGAAGGGAAAGTAGAGCGTAAACATTTCAAGGAAGACCTCATCTAACCACCTTCAATTTATATTTAGGATTGGTGTTTCTCTAGAAGACAGTCTTATTTACTATTCATGAATGTGAATTCTGAACAGTATTCATTTATGAAATCAGGAGCAACTGAACTACAAGGCATACTCGTACTGTTGCCTGTTGTTCTGTTAACAGTGTATATATTTTTAGAATGTATGCACACCTTTTGAACAATAAAACACTTTATGAAGGGAAGGAGTTGTTCTTCGTGTGTTAGAAAATTGTTTATCATGTAACTTTCTGGTGGTACAAACACTGGCCAAGCGGCTACTCATCTGCTATCAAAAATTGATTACATCAGCTTCTTTTCTGTTTAATGTTTATATGTTCAGGGTAGTAAACGGATCCCATTGAGGTCGGTTATAGCCCTCAGACTGGTTGCTCTGTCTATTACCCTGCAGAAAGCCAACTTTCACCCTTGAAAATGTGCTTCAAGTTAAAATATTTATAGGGCAGATGAGGTTCTTTCACCGTGTAATCAATACTGTTTAAGGACCATCCCTATGTCTATGTTTCTCTAAATTGTCAGAGCTCTAAGTTGCATGGCTATGGTTCCTCCTCAGTCCCCTTGCTGTCAGTGCAAAAATGGAAGTTACATGTAGGTGCTGCAGCAAAAATGAGGAATCACAGAAAAAAATTGAAGTGTCAAAGGAGTTTCAAAGGAGCCCAAAGGAATGGACAGAGGTAAGCTTCGGAAACCAAAGAACACCCACAAAATATTAACTCAGAAGACTTTCTGATTCACATAATCCGAGAAAGACACCAACTGAAATCCTGGCTAGACAGACTGTACTAATTCCCAGAAGTGCAAATGGGATTGTAGCAGAACACAGTGGTATAAAACGCATCACAGATGACTTACAGAAGTGGTATAGACACCCAATACACAAAACACTGTAGCATCAGAGTGCACATATCAGCAAACATATACACAAAACATATACTGAACATGTACGTTACTCAGTCAAGTCAAAAGGCATAAAAGTGAAAGAAAATGCAGAATACATGTGGCACTCAGTGACTGCTGCTGATGCACACTGTGCTTTACAACAATTCACCCCATCGGCAGCATGAACGGTTGATGATGTAATATCAGGACTATGCAAAAGGTTGATGGACGAATGTAGACCAAATCAAACATTTTACCCCAGTCACAGATCTGGGTTTAATTCATCAGTTTTGTTGGCCACATGCCATTCCAGTTTGGACCCAGTCATATACAAATCAGTCTTGACCTTGTTCCCTATGGGAACAGTCCAGCCTGAACTGCCAGGCCAGGTCCTCCCTGGACCAGAAACAAACATCTTGGGACCGGTTTGGGGGTATCACCCCTCTTCAGCCAGGCTAGCCTGAATCTGGTGGCATAGTGTTTGTAATATCAGGACTAGGCATCAACTGCTGTTCCTCAAGCAAGTGCTAAAGTCACTTATGTAGTGCCAGTACAGAAAATAAGGGGTCAAACCTATTCCACCCTTTAAGCCTGAAAAATGCTGCCTTTATTTGTAACTAACAGTCAACACGCCTTCCGGCTTCTACTGACCAGATGCTGAATAAAGCATGACACAGTAGCTATGATTTAGATATTCAGTCAGATCCGAGGAGGTGCAGACTTCAGAAAAGAGCCAGATGCAGAGCCCAGCTATGTGCCCACAGCCTGTTTGTTACCAGCTGGGTAGAAATAGGGGCCAACTGAAGAGAAAAGACAGAGAAACCCATGGCAGAACATTCCAGGTGGGATTAGTCCAGGTGGCATGCTATTACCCATTCCAGTGAGCGAGTGTTTTTGGAAAAGGAAGGGGGCCCTCCATAGGAACTGCAGCAGAGCTGCAGAAGATTCTATACCCTGTGAAGGTGTAGTGATGGAGCTCCACTTCCCTCACACTGGGCTATAGCAATGTACACCACAGAAGGAAGACAGGTTGAGGCCTGAGGCCCAGCTCGCTTGGGTAGTATAGATCACCCTTCAACATCATTGGCTAGTGGTAAAAGAAGTAATATGAGGAGCATCCCATGCACAGAAATGGATGGGAGTGAAGCCAATTTTGATAAAATCGGCATGCTGAAATCAAGCTGAGATAGTCTCCGGAGGCCCGTGTGTAGAGAACCGGTTCACAATGCATTCCAGAGTCTTTTCCCATGCCACATCTCAAGGAAGGCAGCAGGGCCAGAGTCAGCATCTGTGGTTTTGATGGGTCTAAATGAGTTTGCCAATCCTCCTTTGACCAAACTAATAGCACAGGAGGAGCACAGACGAAGCCAAGGAAACTCGGAGCACATAAAATAAGCATCAATAGACTATAAAGGACCTAATGCTTCCTTCACTGATTGAAAGCAATTGGTGCTACAAGAAGCTTGTATCTAGTGGTCAAAGCTACTTGCAACCAATGTTTATATGGGGGGATGCCTGAAAATACCACCATGCAAGAACAAAGGCCACACACCTTTGCCAATAAAAGGCTAGCTTATGTCACATAAAACAAAATAATGAAGAGGCTATTTTGATTAGGCAATAGGAATGTAATTTCAATGAGGAAACCGTGCCAGCTACTGAGCTGCATGTCTCATCCACAAAAAGAGACATCAGACTTGATGAAGCAGAAAATGAAGGTTTTACATTTATTAACACGTAAACGTAGTGTGAAATAATCATGTGTGACTTTAACCGAACTAATAAAGATTGTACGGGGACAAAATGTGCCCTCAGAGTAGTTTGCCAACATTTATAAGCAAGTTTTATACAACGTGGTGTATTAGAATTGCACTAATCCGACATAATCGTAAACGTGTGCTATGATTTGCTTGTTTGAAATGTTTTAGCTTAGCATTACTTTAGTGCAGGCTTCGGCCTAGTGGCCTGGTCTCACGGTTTAGATGCTCGTATTTTTCCAATGTGCTATTAAACGTGTACTTTTGCTTGAAGCTGTACTTTTCCACTGAGACCGTTCACATGCTTATCTTAAGGTTTCGTGCCAGCCTGGCATATTTTCTCTTTACTCCAAGGTCAATCTGCAGGTGCGGACAATGGAAGCTCTGAAAGTGAGTTAATTGGTATAAAATGTTGCAACTTGCGTACCCATCTCCAAGGATAATGTATGCTTAAGTAAAAGCTTGAGAACTGTAGTTTTTGATTGGACAATTTGAAGCTAACCTATGAACCCTCCAATGGAAGACCCTACTGGATTCGAACTGTTGTCTATTTAAACCAGGTGCACGAGAAGGAAGTAGCCATTATAGCTATTATCAGCCATTACCAGCTATTGCCCGACATCGCGTCATTCCGTAGCTATTATGGCCCACTTTGCTGCGACGCCATTTTGAAAGAGACTTTGATGCTTTCTCTAATCGAGAGAAAGAGACTTTAATGATTCTTGCCCTAGAGACTTTAACTTTGATCCCTTGCATGAAGTAGTAGTTTTACCTTGCCGCCGTGAGGAAATTGCCCCGTCCACCCCTGCCCCTTTTGCCCCGTCCCATGCTGATCGAGAAACGGTACCTGTGAGACGAAGACTTCCTTGATTGCTGATCGTAATTGGTAAATATGAAAGGAAATTGTAAAATTGCATTGTGTTTCCTTTAGGTAACCAACTGCTGATTTTGATAAGAGCCCTAGTTAGGAGCTTTTTCTAAATTAATGTTGCTAAATTGTTTTTGCATGAAGTCCCACATGCCGATGCTAATTTGAGGTTAGACGAGGATTCCATATGTCGCACGATGCAATTTGAGATCTTGTTATGCTGACTAAATGTATGCAATTAGTTCATTACAGATTATCGTATTAGTGATTTGCATTGCTATTATCGAATGCCTTGTGATTCAAATGTTACATAGATTGCACCTGTTTCGCCGTTATGGACAGCTATTAATGTCCATATATGTTTATCATTTGGTGTTGAGACACATCTATATTGTGCTAGCTTTGTTAATATAGGGAAATAAAATTCACTAACTTTGAATAAACTGGTGTGGTTATTCCTGACTGATAGGTCAGGGTTCGCCGAAATGTATTCTGGATTAATTGTCAAGTGTTATGTTGATCAAGGTATTGCTTATGTTCGTTATTAATTATTGATTTAAGGAAGTTGATCGATATAGAGTACAGAGAGTCCCACTTGGTCAAAAGATTCATCGGCTTAAAGAGCGTCCGAACACAGGTAAAATTATTAGTACGGACCGCTCTATCAGTAGATGGTAGCAGAGGACGGTTTCGTCTTTTGGGACCCTGTACTCTTAAAGTACATGGTGTTGAATTAACGGTTACGCATTTTGAGACCCCACTCGAGAAGTTGAATTAGATTTTTTTCTTGGATAAAATAGATTGACAGAATGATGATGGGCTAGGTCCACCGCGACTTTCCCGGGATCTCGGAGCTTGCGAATGGAGAGAATGGAGGTGTGGATTCGGCGTTGGCGGTACTAGTGATGGTATGAGTGAAGTTAGGGTTTTGCGCTTGCACAGCTTATTGCCGCAGGGTGTGTGAAAAGGTTGCGAGGATTTTTCTTTTAGAAGATAGCGGAGGTGCGACTCCGAGTGTAGAAGTAGAGAAGTCGTCGAACTTCATAGAAATAGCGGAGGTGCGACTCCGAGTGTGAGAGTAGGGAAGTCGTCGAACTTCATGTGCGTGTGGCGCTTTGTGCATAAAAAGGTCCACGTGGTTGTTGTTGTTGAGACGGGCCCTGCGAGGTCAAGAGACTCCGGAGTATGTTGTTTTATGTTGTGGTCTGGGCGGTTTAGTAGGTTGATCGGGCGTGGTCAACGAGTCGGTATGTGTGTAAGGGAGTGAAAGAAACTTCGACTTCGGGCTTTGACAAGATTCTAAGTGCACTAGAACAGATCATTGACAAGTTGAGAGTAGGTCTGCGGGTCAGATTTGCTTGCGAACGTGGGGACCGAGAAAGATGGAATAACTGCAGAGGCTAGTGAAAAATCCCTAAGGTCCTGAAGCGATTGTGTTACCCTTCCTGTAGTAAACCGACAGATCTGTTTTAGTTTTTGGTAGCTCGCGATACATGCAAGAAGTTGTTACGAGAGGAGCGGAGTGAAGGAAGACTAGCCGCGAGGCTTTGTCAGCCGCAGTGTGTGTGAGTGTGACGTCACTAGGAGCCGCGCTGGGATAGGTTGGTTGCAGAGAAGGGTCGCGCACGGATTGGACGCAGTCCGTGGGACTCGATTGGAAGGGGAAAGGCAAGCGAAGAGTATTCCGGGAATTAAAGTCACCTATTGATTACAAACTTTGTGAAATAAAAGACGAGAAAATGAAATTCTTTAAAGCATTTAGGAGTGCGATGAAGGGGGAGTCTTACATTAAAGCGAGCGTAGGAGAGGAGACGCCGCCCGAGGGCACACCAGCTTACATTGTAATGGAAGAGAAGGGTGTAGCTCCGTGTCTTTGGCTAAAGCAATGGCACAAACTGACAGAGAAACATGGGAGCGTAGCGTTCCCGATACATGGGACATTCAATATAAGGATCCTAGAGAATTTGAGATTCACGATGTACGACATGAAGGTGCCTCCAAGGCCAGCCCAGTTTGAGGCTCTAGCGATTTGGGAACTAATGGCCAGACAGCAACAGAAGAAGAAGTTTGAGACTAGGATGAGAAAGGTAGAAAAGACACTAGCGGATGCTAGGTGGGATAATGCACAGAAGGTGTGGAGGTCAGATGTATTGCAGGGGATAAAATTGTTTCCCGCAATTACTAAGGAAGAAGGGGAGGCAGGTAAGAAAGCTACCTGTAAGACAGACAGGAAGTGTTCCAAGGATAGAGAGGACGAGGAAAAGTTGAGAAGAGAAGAGGAGTTAGAGGATGAGGAGTTAATAATGCAATTGCTGAACGACCGTCCACCACCTTATGCGGAGAATGGACAAGGTCCAAGTACCAGTTCTGCCCCTCCGGCACCGGTACGGAACAGTGAAACCCAGAGTTCAGGAGCGTCATCGGGATCTAAGGACCCGAGTTTATTGTTCACCCCGCAGATACCGCAGGTTAGGAGAATATATCCAGATGTGCCCATGTTGAAACCAGCAGAAAATTATCAGCCGCAGATGCCAGGGTACTACAGCAGTGACAACAGTGGAGGAATGATTCTAGAACAAACCGTAAGGGGAGTACAGAATGGTCACAACCAGACATTGGCACAAGCTGAATCAACTCAGTTTTTGATGCCCCAAAAGCAGATGCAGGGGGGAAACGCACATGCTCAAATGACGGGGAGTCAGATGGGCATGCCGGCAATGATGACCCATGGTGTGGGAATGAACATGCCTCAGAACATGGGAAATGGACAAAACCCAGATGCGATATCACTACCCATTACTGTAGGTCCACCGGTACCTTTGTATAGTCAGCCTAACTTAGGTATGAGCGGTCAGGGATCAATGCTGCAGAATGGGATCGAAAGGAGGTGCATAGAAAACACTCCAGGGATAACTCCGATAGCGGCTCAGCCAAATGGATCTGGGTCCTTGATGGAGTTTAGTCCCATGTGTGCTCAGTCAACACTGGTGAGGTCGAGCCCCCCCCTGATAATACCTCTAACATCGAACACTGAAAAGTTGCCGCAACCATCAATGGCATCAATGGCAGTCGATGTGAACGCTACACTGATGGGGGTGAATGCGCAACAGCTGACACAGTGGTTCAACAGTTTGAATTCCACACAGGGCTCAGCCAGTGGGAAAGGAGAAGATTATCTGAATAGGATGAGGTTAAACATGGAAGCACAAGAATTGGTGGAAGGGACTATAGGTGTGAATAGGTTAGAGTCCTACTCGGAAGAAGAGTTGAGGTATCTATGTCCAAAGATTACGAAGGAAGTGAACAAGGTACATAAAAGCTTGCAGGAAATAGCCGACAAAAATGGGGTTGACATAGACAAGACAAAACATTTGAGCAGGAGCTACAGGCTGGATTTTGGGGCCACAGATTTTGAACACATGAGGTCAGCAGGCATGAAGGCGCACCTTAGAGAATTGCTGCAGAGTGCACAAGTGTGGAGGTGCTTAGACAAGTGGGAAAGCAGGTGGGTAAAGAGAAAGGAAAAGAGGAGGGACAGTGCTACAGAGCATAATGAGAAAAGACCACAAAGCAGCGAGACAGTAACCATGTTACCAATGAGGGAGACAGCAGGGGGAAAATTAATACATGTACCATGGCACAGAAGCGATATTCAGTCTTTTACGGACGATTTTCCCAAACTGAGAGAGAAACCGATCGAATGGTATCAACAGACTGATAGGTTTGTGAAGCTTGCAAAATGTCTCTGGGAAGACCTGAACACTCTCTTTGAGATTGTGGTTCCGGCAGATTTGTGGGAGGATTGCAAAAGAGCTGTAGGTTGGCCGACAAGTGAACCAGAGAGAGACAGGGAGACGGGTGCACCATCACCTATGGTGATGAGCTTGTACTATAAGGTGATTGAGCATTTGAAGACGAAGGTTGCCGCGAAAAATGTGGATTGGCAGAAGATTGATCGAACTGCCCAAGAGGCTAAAGAATCGATTCATAGTTACTATGAGAGGTTGTTGAAGGCGTTTAAGAACTACAGTGGCACGGAAACAATAGAGGCGAAGGACATGCTTCATTTTGTGTTTAGATTTGTGGAAGGGCTGAGGCCAGAGATAAGTCAGATGATAAAGTCGCATTTGATTTGCTGGCAGTCTAAACCGATTGACGAAGTCTTGAATTATGCGAAATACTGTAGCGACGAAATTGAAGTGAAACAGAAAAAGTTGAAAGAGAAGGTGATGATGATGCAGCTTAAGGCAGCTCAGACAGGTTTGCAAGGTCTGCAAGGGTTGCAAGGGTTCCAACAGCAGATACCGCAACCGCAGCCGCAGTTACAGGGAAACACGGCGTTTCAGCCACAGGCCAGAGGCAGAGGCAGAGGAGGTTTTGCGAATAATGGTCCGGATTTGAACACTGTTGTGACGGGTGTGCAGGCAATGAAGAAGGTGATGCCGTGTCACGCGTGCGGAATCGTAGGTCATTGGAAACGCGAGTGCCCGATGGTGGTGCAGGAAGGTGCAGGTGCAGGTGTAGGTGTTAGTCAGCAAAACAATGATGTCAATGCATTTCAGACAATGAGGGGACCGAAAATGAGAGGTCCAAACCCAAATTTTCAGACCATAAATCAATTGCAGGGATTGCAACCTATGCAGCCGCAGCAGATGCAGATGCCTTGTATGCAGATGACGCAAATGCAGCCAATGCAACAGCAGTTACCCATGGTACCTAATCAGCAAATGCAAATACCCTTGGCACCAATGAGTCAGCAGCAAGTGATGGTTCCTCCACAGGTCTCGGGTCAGGTAATGAGTACAAATGGCACCGTGCAACAGTTCCCACTACACAGTGAGAGTGGAATAAACAATGTATGGGAGAGTGAAAGCTCAGAAGAAGAAGGAGATTGTGTGCTTGCAGCATCCTTGGAAGTTGATCAAAAGGGTCCGTACGTAGAGGGAAGAGTAATGGGTCATCGTGTCTCGTTCTTGGTTGACACGGGAGCCACACGTTCAACTGTTAAGAGCAGTGAAGTACCAAATTTGCCACTCTCAGGGAGGACAGTTCAAGTGGTGGGAGTAGCAAACAGACATCTGACGAACCCAATAACAGATCCGGTACCAGTCAGCATCGGAAACTATCAAGGGGTACATCAGTTTGTGGTATGTGACTCAAGCCCGATAGCACTATTAGGGAGAGACCTATTGTGCAAATTGGGTTGTTCGATCAAGTGTTCGAACGAAGGAATAACAATACAGACGAGCAGTGATGGGGAAGAAGAGGACAGTGTAGAGGGGGATGAGATGGAAACTGTAGATGAAGAGTATCCTCTGATTTGTCTTTTCCCGATGATAACTGAAGAAGATATTCCAGCCGAATTACGGGAGACAGTCGGAAAGGAAGTGTGGGACATGACAGGGAAAGAGGTGGGATTGATGAAAGGAGTGGAACCAGTGAAAGTGACTGTAAAGCCCAATGCAATCTTTCCCCAGACCCCACAATACCACATGGCACAAGACACCCTCATGAAAGTTGCCCAACTTATTGACGAATTTGTAAAACAGGGAGTACTGAAAGAAGTGTTAAGCAGTCCATGTAATTCACCAATAATGGGACTAATAAAGCCGAGTGGAAAGGTCCGACTCGTGCAGGACTTGAGGAAAATAAATGACATCATAGTCAAATGCTGCCCAGTAGTACCGAATCCAGCTGTGATAATGTTCCAGGTCCCTTGCGATGCTGAGTGGTTCTCAGTCATCGATTTGTCACAAGCATTCTTCTCGGTGCCTCTTCATGAGGACAGCCAATTTCTCTTTTGTTTCAAATTCCTAGACAGAGTGTACAGTTGGTGTCGAATTCCTCAAGGGTTTTCTGAGTCACCGTCAATCTTCAATCAGATTCTAAAGAAAGATTTGGAAGCATTAGAATTGCCATTCGAGTCAACCCTAGTACAGTACATTGATGACTTACTGGTTGCATCAAAGACAGAAAGTGGCTGCACAGCCGATACCATTGCTCTGTTGAATCATTTGGGAAGGAATGGACATAAAGGGGGTCATTCTGACCCTGGCGGCCGGTGGCCGCCAGGGCCACCGACCACGGGAGCACCGCCAACAGGCTGGCGGTGCTCCCACGAGCATTCTGACCGCAGCGGTTCAGCCGCGGTCAGAAGCGGCAAGTCGGCGGGCTCCTGACGACTTACCGCTGCTCGGGGGAATCCTTCATGGCGGCGGAGCGCGCTCCGCCGCCATGAGGATTCTGACAGCCCCTACCGCCATACTGTTCATGGCGGGAAACCCGCCATGAACAGGATGGCGGTAGGGGGTGCTGCGGGGCCCCTGGGGGCCCCTGCCGTGCCCATGCCAATGGCATGGGCACGGCAGGGCCCCCGTAAGAGGGCCCCGCAAAGTATTTCAGTGTCTGCCTTGCAGACACTGAAATACGTGACGGGTGCAACTGCACCCGTCGCACCCCTGCAACTACGCCGGCTCAATTCTGAGCCGGCGTCCTCGTTGCAGGGGCATTTCCTCTGGGCCGGCGGGCGCTCTTTCGGAGAGCGCCCGCCGGCCCAGAGGAAATGTTTAAATGGCCGCCGCGGTCTTTTGACCGCGGTGCGGTCATTTCACGGCGGTACCTTGGCGGACGGCCTCCGCCGTCCGCCAAGGTTAAAATCACCCCCAAAGTGTCTCCTTCCAAATTGCAGTTCTGTCAGAAGAAAGTGAAATACTTGGGTCACCAGATAGAGAAAGGGTCACGGAGAATAATGAAGGAAAGAATAACAAGCGTACTTCAAATGAGTCCACCAAAGACAAGGAGGGAGGTGAGGAAGTTTTTGGGAATGGTGGGTTATTGTCGCCAGTGGATTCCCAACTTCTCGACTCTAGCAAAGCCTTTACTGAAATTGACCCAGAAGGATGCCTTGGATCAAATTGAGCTGAAAGGAGATGAGATGGATGCTTTTGTTGAACTGAAAGAATGCATGTGCAGGGCTCCAGCTTTAGGTATGCCTGACTACACAAAGCCTTTCACATTGTTTTGTCATGAACGTGATGCATGTTCCCTGTCTGTCTTGACTCAAGCCCATGGTGGCGTAAACAGACCAGTAGCGTATTTTTCAGCTACTTTGGATCCGGTCGCAGCAGAACTCCCAGGGTGTTTGCGCGCCGTAGCAGCAGTTGGTATCAGCCTCACTCAGAGTGAAGGAATAGTGATGGGACACCCAGTAACAGTCATGGTCCCTCACTCAGTTGAGATACTTTTGACCCGCTCCCGAACGCAGCACATGACTGGAGCTAGACTCACAAGGTATGAAATGATAATTCTGGGCTCACCGAATGTGCAGCTGAAAAGGTGCACTACGTTGAATCCAGCAACCTTGCTCCCTGGAGAAAATGCAGAAATTGAGAACGCTGAAGACGTCGAGCATGACTGCCTTCAGGTGACTGAATTTTGCACAAAACCTCGACCGGACATTAAGGATACTAAGCTTGATGAAAATGACCAAATTCTTTTTGTTGATGGTTCATGTCTAAGAGACGGGATGGGGATTTTGAAAGCAGGATATGCTGTATGTACTGTAACAGGGGTCTTGGAAGCGGGATGGCTTCAAGGAGTCTATTCTGCACAAGTAGCAGAACTTGTAGCCCTTACCAGAGCATGTCAACTGTCTGCATTGATGAAAGTCACCATTACACTGATAGTCAATACGGGTTTGGGATTGTGCATGACTTTGGACAACTATGGTCACAGAGAGGTTTCCTGACTTCTTCAGGATCCCCAGTGAAGAACGGGGAGAGGATAAGGGAATTGTTACACGCCATTCAAGTGCCAGCCGAAGTTGCAGTGGTAAAATGCAGTGCTCACACGAAAGGACAGGACTATGTTTCTCTGGGAAATGCATATGCGGATCAAGTCGCGAGATTTTGTGCCTTGAACTGTATATTACTCAGGGACGAATGGAATTCAATAAGTGAGCCAGAACTAGAACCAGCTGAAGCATTTGCCTTGAAGGTCGTAGATACAATAGATGAATTAAAAGCATTACAAAATAATGTCAGGGAGGATGAAAGAGATTCCTGGATTAAATCACAATGTATAAAGAGACCAGACGAGTTATGGGTTTCAAATGAGGGAAAATTTGTTTTGCCAAACAGTCTCTTATCACAGCTTGCGCGGTTCTATCATGGGCAGGCTCACCTAGGGAGAGATGCCATGATAAGATTGTTCAGAACTGATTGGTTTAACCCCAGATTTCGTCAAGCTGCAGAAGCAGTTTGCCATCGATGTGTCACTTGCCAGCAGATGAACCCAGGAAAGGGAACAGTTGTGAACGCGAGCCACATTGGTAGGGCAAGCGGGCCTTTTAGTCGTATGCAGATGGACTTCATTGAGATGCCTGTGCATGGAGGTCTGAAGTATGTGTTGGTGATTGTGTGCATTTTTAGTCATTGGATTGAGGCATACCCCACACGTAGAAATGACAGCCTTACAGTTGCAAAGCTATTGTTGAGAGAGTTAATACCACGTTTCGGATTCCCGATCTCTTTAGAATCAGATAGGGGAAGTCACTTCAATAACGAGGTGATAAAGTTACTTTTCGAAGCGCTGAACATTGAGCAAAAACTACATTGTAGCTATCGCCCTGAAGCCTCAGGACTGGTGGAGCAAATGAATGGTACACTGAAATCAAGAATGGCGAAAATATGTGCATTGACAAATTTGAAATGGCCTGACGCATTGCCCTTAGTGCTAATGTCAATGAGAAACACCCCTGATAGAAAGACTGGATTGTCTCCGCACGAAATTCTCATGGGCAGGGCTATGAGACTTCCTGCAGTTCCCGCAAACGCGCTTTTGAATATTACAGATGACATGGTGTTAGACTACTGCAAGGGTCTGGCTGACGTGGTTCGCTCTTTCTCTCACCAGGTGGAAGCGACCACCTTGCCACCGATCCAAGGTCCAGGACACGCACTGAAAGCAGGTGACTGGGTCGTGGTAAAGAAGCACGTGAGAAAGTCGTGTCTGGAACCCCGTTGGAAAGGCCCTTTCCAAGTGATCCTGACGACAACTACCACTGTGAAGTGTGCGGGGGTTCCCAACTGGATTCACGCCAGTCACACAAAGAAGGTGTTGTGTCCCACAGATGAGGAAGTTGAAGCGCTAAAACTGCCAGTGCCTCACAAAACAGTGCTGAGTGCTGAGACAGAGCAAAACCGAACTGAAAGCGAACAGGCAGAAACGGGAGAGAGGGAGATATTCTCTGAGGACGAAGAGACCAATTCGCTTGGGGGAGACCAAGGAGAAAGTTCAGACAGCGACAAAGCAGCTGAAGGTGACAAAGAACCTGAAGCAGCTGAGGGTAGCAAAGAGCCTGAAGCAGCTGAAGGTGACAAAGAACCTGAAGCAGCTGAAAGTGATAAAGAGCCTGACGAAAGTAACGGTGACGAAGGGCTCGAAAAAGGTGAAAAAGCAGGAGAGCCTGATCAGAGGAGGGTTTTCCCAGAAGCAGACGGTATAGAAAAAGAAAAAGAGAATGTGATTGATTCCCCAGAAGGAGGGGACAAGGCAGAACAGAACGAAAAGGTTCAAGCTTCCTCAGAAAAGATCGCAGGTCCATCAAATGGACACGGTGCAAAGAGGAGACTAAGTATATCACCAATAAAAGAAAGGACTAAAGAAAGTTTGAACGACGGAGAAAGGCCAAAAGTGAAAGAGAAAAGAAAGGAAGTGACTGTTGTGGAACAATCCTCAAGTGAAGAAAAAGACTTGACAAAAGAGGAAAGTACCAGCGAAGCAGAATCAAAAAGAGAAGCAAAATTGAAAAGGAAAAGGATACCAAACAGGAGATATTCCGGTTCTGAATGGGCATATGGAGTCAATGACGATTGGACTGACGAGTTTGTATCTCTAAGCATCGAGAACGAAGAAGAAGAAGAGATACCAATAGAAAAGAAAAGTTTTATGGACTCTGTCGATTGAAAGGGTAATAAATGATATTGCTTGCTACAATATAACGTGAAAGAAAAAACCAGCTGAGACATTGCTAAACCGGATGAGACTTGCTGAACTGATAAAGACTGAGTTATTGCCGAATTGAGACAAATGCTGCTAACCGATAAGTGACTGGCCTCCTGAAGAAGATGGTGTGAACATTGTGCTCGTTCAGCTTTGTAACTGAATTGCTAAATAGTTTCATTTACAAGTGCTTCTAGCTCTCTGATTCTATACAGATCATGACGCAAAACAATAGAAAGAAATATTGTAAATATGTGTGTATAGGCTTGATAATTGCATGTGTACTAATAATAATGGCAATTGTGCTTGGAATACATGGTAAGACTGAGAATGAGAGAATTGATGCTTCTACTCTTGCTCCTGTTACTGTCACCGAACTAACCGCATTGAAAAGATTAGCATTGGATGAGAGACTCTTGCACGATAAGAAAGAGCTTTCGTATAACGTTTTCTATCGCTTGCTAACAGAATATGTTGAGACTATGGATGCAAAAGATTGTTATGTGTGTACACAGATACCGACATCAGTGAAGGAAGGGGTGACATATCACCACATGCCTCTTACATACGGGATTACATGTAGTATAGTAATGTCTAGATTTTATGGTCAAACTAACATACAGTATTTTTACTCAAATTATGATGTTACCTTTGCATATGTTCCTATAATAGCGCAGCTAAGCCAGATTGCTAAAGATTGGGATGCTAAAATAATGAGGGAATTTTTCGAGCCAATGCAACCTTTTGAAACGGCTCACGCTCATAGGGAAAACCTTACCTGCTCGCTCTCTGCAATAGAAATAAGCTTTTTAGATCGCACAGATGATAGAAGGGCACAAATGAATGCGAAATTAGAAAAGGAGCTACATAAGAGGACTTCAGTAGATAATTATGATTTTGCTGCAATAAAGACACAAGGGAAAATAGCTTTAGATGCTTGGCATGTAGGGAAATTTTGTATATATTGAGGTGAATCTTATTATGCCAACATTTTTGTAGGAGCGAGTGAGTGTAAACATACGTTTATCTTTAAGGCCAACTGGACATTCATGATGGACGGACTTGACCCTGTCATTCCAGGTGTATATTACATTTGTGGGTATAATGCCTATTATCGTCTTCCAAAGGGATGGTGGGGGAGATGTTATTTGGGTATAGTGTTCCCAAAGGTTTATCAACTGGATGACCTATCGATGATTCAAAAGACACCTGGATCCCATCGTATCCAGAAAAGAGAGACCGCAGCTGCTGTGGTAGGAGATATATTTGGAGCCATAATTCCTTCGTTGGGAGTCGTGTTGAATTCCATCAAAATAAGAAAGTTGTCTACTATAGTGGATAACATGTTGACGAAGTTTTCAGGTGCTATAATCCTGATAGATGCTGAACTTGCAGCGGAAAGAGCTATGACTCTTCAAAATAGGCTTGCTTTAGACATTCTTTTAGCAAAGGATGGTGGCGTTTGCAAAATGCTTGGTGCACGACACTGTTGTACATATATTCCTGACAATAGTGTGAAAATTAAAACTATGCTTGCTAATCTAACAAAAGAGAGTGCAGATTTGAAGGAATTGAAAGAACCAGGAGTGTGGAAGAAGGTTGGAAAAGGTATTGTTTCAGTGGGACATTGGATTGGGGGAATTTGGAATGGAATATTGTTAAAAATAATAGAGGGAATTTTAATAGTGATAATTTGCATATTTGGAATTTGGGGAATAAAAAGGGGAATAATAATGATTATGGAAAGAATTAAGAGAAGAAAAGAAGAGAAAATTATGAAAAGAATGGCAGAAGAATACAAAGCGCAAACTAGGGGAACTAAAAGGAAAAGAGAACTGACAGAATTTTAATGGAATAAAATTTGTGGGCATGATTTGGTGTGATGACAAGTAGTCATCAGAGGAGGGATTGATGAAGCAGAAAATGAAGGTTTTACATTTATTAACACGTAAACGTAGTGTGAAATAATCATGTGTGACTTTAACCGAACTAATAAAGATTGTACGGGGACAAAATGTGCCCTCAGAGTAGTTTGCCAACATTTATAAGCGTGTTCTATATAACGTGGTGTATTAGAATTGCACTAATCCGACATAATCGTAAACGTGTGCTATGATTTGCTTGTTTGAAATGTTTTAGCTTAGCATTACTTTAGTGCAGGCTTCGGCCTAGTGGCCTGGTCTCACGGTTTAGATGCTCGTATTTTTCCAATGTGCTATTAAACGTGTACTTTTGCTTGAAGCTGTACTTTTCCACTGAGACCGTTCACATGCTTATCTTAAGGTTTCGTGCCAGCCTGGCATATTTTCTCTTTACTCCAAGGTCAATCTGCAGGTGCGGACAATGGAAGCTCTGAAAGTGAGTTAATTGGTATAAAATGTTGCAACTTGCGTACCCATCTCCAAGGATAATGTATGCTTAAGTAAAAGCTTGAGAACTGTCGTTTTTGATTGGACAATTTGAAGCTAACCTATGAACCCTCCAATGGAAGACCCTACTGGATTCGAACTGTTGTCTATTTAAACCAGGTGCACGAGAAGGAAGTAGCCATTATAGCTATTATCAGCCATTACCAGCTATTGCCCGACATCGCGTCATTCCGTAGCTATTATGGCCCACTTTGCTGCGACGCCATTTTGAAAGAGACTTTGATGCTTTCTCTAATCGAGAGAAAGAGACTTTAATGATTCTTGCCCTAGAGACTTTAACTTTGATCCCTTGCATGAAGTAGTAGTTTTACCTTGCCGCCGTGAGGAAATTGCCCCGTCCACCCCTGCCCCTTTTGCCCCGTCCCATGCTGATCGAGAAACGGTACCTGTGAGACGAAGACTTCCTTGATTGCTGATCGTAATTGGTAAATATGAAAGGAAATTGTAAAATTGCATTGTGTTTCCTTTAGGTAACCAACTGCTGATTTTGATAAGAGCCCTAGTTAGGAGCTTTTTCTAAATTAATGTTGCTAAATTGTTTTTGCATGAAGTCCTACATGCCGATGCTAATTTGAGGTTAGACGAGGATTCCATATGTCGCACGATGCAATTTGAGATCTTGTTATGCTGACTAAATGTATGCAATTAGTTCGTTACAGATTATCGTATTAGTGATTTGCATTGCTATTATCGAATGCCTTGTGATTCAAATGTTACATAGATTGCACCTGTTTCGCCGTTATGGACAGCTATTAATGTCCATATATGTTTATCATTTGGTGTTGAGACACATCTATATTGTGCTAGCTTTGTTAATATAGGGAAATAAAATTCACTAACTTTGAATAAACTGGTGTGGTTATTCCTGACTGAAAGGTCAGGGTTCGCCGAAATGTATTCTGGATTAATTGTCAAGTGTTATGTTGATCAAGGTATTGCTTATGTTCGTTATTAATTATTGATTTAAGGAAGTTGATCGATATAGAGTACAGAGAGTCCCACTTAGTCAAAAGATTCATCGGCCTAAAGAGCGTCCGAACACAGGTAAAATTATTAGTACGGACCGCTCTATCAGACTCATGATACAAGAATTCATAGAGGACATTGATGCTTTGCAGCAGGAATTGCTACGTCTACCACCAATCTGGGTCACTCACTTCTAAAACATGAACTCTGAGTTTATCAGCTGGGTAACACAATAAGTTGATGGTCCAAGATGTGGATTTTGAGCCACGTTGAACCATGTTAGAGTAGCTAAGCAAGAAGTCATTTTTGCATCCACAGCATTAACACCAAAGTCCCGGAATCAGATCTTGAACTATAAGTCCAGGAACTATTTTGGAAGAAATGTCATACACAAAACATTTTGTATATTATCCTAAACCACACACACCAAATGTACTCAACCTAGCGACTTATAAACAAGCCGCCTCCAGCCGTTGTGATTCAGGTACCTTTTTTTGTTAGCTAAGAGAAAAAGTCTGCGCTGCTACCTACAAAATAAAACAGATCCAGTTCTGAGGTGATGCCGTCACTATTTCCCAACACATCTCTTCTGCACTGTTCACAAAAAGTGGGGAACTCTATGAAGCCATACCATTTCTGAAGTAGGAAAGGATCCATAGACAGGGGCTTCCTTACCATCTCTTGTTTACTCTCAGAAACAAACAAATGCAGGTCACAACAAAAGAGGCAGCCAAAATCTCGGACGTGCACCTTAGTGGAGTACCCTGCAGAAAATGAAAAATCCAGGTTCAGGATAAGCAGGATTATGGAAAATGGAAACAGCAGTAAGAAAGGAAAGAAATTGAAGACACTCATCAGGTATCCAAATGTTTCTTTATGCAATGCCATGACAGCGCTGTTAAAGCTCTGTGAAGAAATTAAGGCTCTCATGAACTGAGACAGTAGACTGCTACATTGTGGATTTAGCCTTTGTGTGTTTGACCACAGCTTAGGGCTGTGATGGGCTTCATGAGACCTGTCTGGAAATGGAATGTATTTCAAAATCAGGCTCCAGGTCATCGAAAACACTATGGGACATCTGGCCACAACCTGGTAGAGGGAAAAGGGGAAGAGGTCTTTTAAGTTTCTGGTCAGGCTGAACCAGACTGTATTATGAGCCAGATGTACAAATGCATTTACTGGTCGCAAACTTGCAGTCTGGTAAATCGCAGGGCTTTCAGGCAGTAAATTTGTTTTTCGAATGTACTCTTTCACTTTGTTAGTGTACAAAAACCTTTTTTGCAGACTAGGCAGTCGTACATGGGACCACCCTAGTTAAAAAAAAAAAAGAAAATTCAAACCTTTTATTTTTTTTAAATGCAGCTGTTTACCTTTATTTAAAAACAATAAAAGGCATGATCATTTACTGATCCCAGCAGGGCACAATATCTGTGATGGCAACGTAGAACTGTGGGTCTCAATTTGTGACTTACTCATTAATATGCATGAGGTAGGTCAGATTCTGTCCCACAAAAATTCAACTTTTCACGAACTGATCTATAAGCACAGGTCAGTTCTTAAACACCTTGAAAATTACAGCCAGTATTTTCTGACCTGTAAATTGTACCTGTGCCGTTTTCTCTATTACTGGCATCTCCAAATGATGAGGAGAATGTGGGGTTGAGGTGGGTCGCAAAGTTTGCGTAGATTTCTGGATTGCGTTGCTTGCACTGTAATTTACTGTTGAATTTCATGATTCTTTTTACTTGTTTTCTTATCCCAATATGTACCTTACAAAAATGTTCATCTCTGATGTGCTCCTGCCTCAGGTGAGGTAAGTCTCGTATTGTCAAAAGAACTATATTGATGGGGAAAAGGTCATGATGTTCAGGTTTGGCAAAGTGAACTCGTTAAAAAGTTTGGGGCATATTTATACTCCGTTTGTGCCGGAATTGCGTCATTTTTTTTGACGCAATTTCGACGCAAAACTAACTCCATATTTATACTTTGGCGTTAGACGCGTCTAGCGCCAAAGTCCATGGAGTTTGCGTCATTTTTTAGCGTGGACACCTACTTTGCATTAATGAGATGCAAGGTAGACGTTCACGTCTAAAAAATCGACTCCGAGGTATGTGCGTCGGATTTATACTCCCGGGCAAAATTCACGCCCGGGAGTGGGCGGGTCAAAAAAAATGACGTACGCCCGCTTTTGCGCCGTTTTTTAGCGCCTGCAAAAGGCAGGCGTTAAGGGACCTGTGGGCTCTGAAGGAGCCCAGAGGTGCCCTCCCATGCCCCCAGGGACACCACCTGTCACTCTTGCCCACCCCAGGAGGACACCCAAGGCTGGAGGGACCCATCCCAGGGACATTAAGGTAAGTTCAGGTAAGTGTTTTTTTTTTTGTTTTTTTGTGGCACAGGGGGGCCTGATTTGTGCCCCCCTACATGCCACTATGCCCAATGACCATGCCCAGGGGACAGAAGTCCCCTGGGCATGGCCATTGGGCAAGGGGGCATGACTCCTGTCTTTGCTAAGACAGGAGTCATTTCTATGGGGGTTGGGAGTGAAACAAAATGGCGCAAATCGGGTTGAGGCGAAAAAATTGCCTCAACCTGACTTGCCCCATTTCCTGACGCCCAAGCCCCATATCCCCCTACCCCGGCGCTGCCTGGTGTATGTCGTTTTTTTCCACGCACACCAGGCAGCGCCGGCGGCTAACGCCGGCTAACGTCATTCAATAAATACGGCGCCCGCATGGCGCTTCACAATGGCGTTAGCCGGCGCTAATTTTTTTGATGCAAAACTGCGTTAGCGCAGTTTTGCGTCAAAAAGTATAAATATGGGCCTTTGTTTTCCAAGGCCTCTATAAGTTGCTCAAACCTTGTGAGACAGGATTCCAACAAATACCCTTGAAACTATATGATGCAAGATGCTGGCCTTTTTTTGGTCCTGAAGGTTCGAAAGAAAGCCAAAATTACCTTCCATAAGTCAATTTATGATGGGTACTGGCATTCCCCGAATTTGCGAAATACCTATTTACTGCTCATTTGAAGCCAGTCCTGCACTGAATAAGCAAGCCTCTACAGTAATCAATGTTCATACGTGAAAGGAACACTTCTCTCTTCCCGCGGGAGATCTCTGTATCTCACTTAAGCACCAAAAAAAATCACAGGAATTTACAAGTGACATCCAAGATGGCTTTAACTCACTATATTAGATTACATCTCTACCCTCACCTTTAACATCCAATAAGGACCATCCGCCATTTAACCCCAGGTGTTACAGACACAACGTTGTTAGAATCTCAAGATCCCTAGATGTTGGCATTTTTAAGAAGGCTTTAACATGTAAAGTTAGGTACAGACTTACGAAGCTCGTACATTGCCTCAGAGAAGAAAATGTACAGAAAATTGAGGGTCACAACAATAGAAATTGCATTTTTCCAAAAATACCTGGCAGAAGATCCATGCAGTGACGCACTTCATAAAGTGACTGTCTTTGTTCCATACTTTAGAACTGTTAATGTTTATGCAAAAGAAAATAATTTTAATCACTCCCTGCTTGCATGCCGCTGTTATGAACCCCTTTACTGAAAGATACTAGAATGATTTGAGCCCGTTTGGTTTGCATGAAGGAGTTCTGGTTTCTTTACCACTCGCATCAAACGTCCTACTGTAAAAAAGGCAAAGACGTTCCATATTACAGTTTTAAAGGTATTGCGAGAGGAAATGTGTTTATAAAAATAATGTATTCTTCCAACCTTGGATGCATGTTGGTATTTACATAGCTTGTTTATACTTATACAAGCACAGAGTTTAAGTGTTCCTGTATGTTCTCCAGGAGTATTGTTGTCACAATCAGAGCTTCACCCTCCATAATAACTTTCATTTGAAGTGGATGCACTGAATAGAGAATATAGGCCTTGCGTCCATATTTTTTTTACTGTGGGCAAAGAATTGTCAGGTTCTCATATTATTTGCACATATTAGATGGCACTACCCAAAGCGTCAGGGAGACCCATGATAATTTTCAATTAATTCAGGTGTTCACAAGCATATTTGTGTCCACTGAGCCTTGTGAGGGCAGCGTTTACGTAGTACACGCTCAAGGTTTTATAACAGAGTTGGGCCAAACTGCCCACATAACTTTAACATGCACTCACACTCATCCTAGAAGTGAGTTTTTAACAATAAGTGGTCCTGGTTTTTTGTCACCCAGACCTCTCCAGTCCAAGAGTCACCGAGCAAGGTATGTATCACATTAGGGTTGTTTTAGCTGCAAGGTAGGATGGCCTGAAAAGTGACTGGTGGAGGTGGGTGTCGCTGTGGAATTGGGGGAATAGGACTGAGGCTTCCACATAGGACCCAATCTGGAGTTAAGCAGCTAAGAAAATTTGAAGGGCACCTTTTTTCACCTGAATAGGATTTTCTGTATCTTTTCCTTTTCTGTCCATCATTTTTTACCTTTCTAACCTTTGTGTGTTTCACCTTTGAGTCATAAATTACATGTACTTATTTCCTGGCACATTCCTGCATGCTTGTGTTGCTTCCACTCTACAACAGATTTACAACCATGCAGGGTTCCATTTATCTTGTATTCCAAAGCTGTCAGAGTAGGGATTCTTATCTCTGTCTTCCAGTATAATCATTAAATAAAGCCCGCCATTGGTTGTATGGACCTTTGTTCGTCAACAACGAGAATTAGAAAGAAGCAATCATATATATGGAACACCATGAACAGTGAAGATTATTTAGGACTTCACAAGCATCAATAGAGTTGGTGTGAGTTCAAGGGTTTTATTAACAAATTAACTCAGAACCATTTATTTAATCAGTGAGTATTCAAATTTAGAGCCTAATTTAAGCTAACGGTCCCATAGTCAAATGCCTTCATTTGAACTGCAGTCTCTGCCAGGAAACACCACCTGTGTTGACAGAGGGAGAAGGAAAAGTTGATGCCAGTGGGAACCCAGAACCCTTACTGCCGTGCAGATTTGGATGCGCCTTACCGCCAAGAAAAAAGTGGCAGTCCGACCTCCACTTGTGAATTGCTGAATTGGGTGGGAAAGGGATGCAAACTCACCTTTTTCCTGATTCCATTTCTGTTTTCCACTGGACACAACTGGACCACACCTACCGTCGCTGCTGCCACCAATCCACGGAGAAAGCGCAACCACCGTCATTGGACTCGAAGGTAGGGGTTCCACATTGCCAGGGTGCATTGGATGGGCACTGCACAGGACTTTCATCACCGTTTGCACCTGCAGGTGGAAGGCAAAGCCGTAGCAGGGTGGGGTATGTCTCTGCCTCTATGGCATATCATGCTACCTGTTCCTAGGCAATCTTGTGGCACACACACCCATGTGAGGGAATGGGACTGCCCACACTGCATGTGGATCACTCTGGGCACAAAGCCCCCTCCAGAACCAGTGGAGAAAGACATCCACTACCTCAGTCCTTGGCAGGATGAAGCACTCTGGGCCCAGGGCCCCCTCCGGAGCCAGTGGAGAATCACATCCACTACCTCAGTCCTTGGCAGGATGAAGCACTCTGGGCACAAGGCCCCCTCCAGAACCAGTGGAGAATGGTATCCACTTGAGAGACTGTGGCTTTGCACTCCCCAGGGTAAAGCAGTGGGCAAACCACCCACTGGAAAGACTTGAGAGACTGTGGCTTTGCACTCCCCAGGATACAGCAGTGGGCAAACCACCCACTGGAAAGACTAAAGAGACTGTGGCTTTGCACTCCCCAGGATACAGCAGTGGGCAAACCACCCACTGGAAAGACTTGAGAGACTGTGGCTTTGCACTCCCCAGAATACAGCAATGGGCATGGAGCCCCCTCGTGCAGCAGTGGCGTTGTGCGTTCATCCGGCTGAGGTGCCCCCCTCCTCTTCCCCCTGAGGTGCCTGTTTATTTTCGATCTGATGCCCCTGCAGTGTTCTCTCTGTTTTGAGTCAGGTATCTTGTGTTGGCTTCGCCCATGCATTTTGGGATCACTGGTCCACGGACAATGATTGGTACACTATCCGGACTTGTGTAGTCGGTGTACATATTTGTATATACTGAATTTTGAACTTTCACTATCAGATTTTTCATGATTACAATTGTTACAATCATTTAATTTTGTCCTTGCATTCTTCCAGGGGGTGGGGGCGTATATGAAATGTTGCTGCATGTATTTGTGTTTATGGTGTTGTGGGTGAGGGTGGGGGTGGGGGTATTGAATGTTGCGTGTGTGTGTCACTCTCTTTTCCCTCCCCCTCCCCTGGGTTGTAGGTGCAGTACTCACCGTGGTCGTCAACGGCATCTGTCCTGCTCCTGATAGAGCAGGAGGAAGACCAGCATGGGCAGGACCTGTCGTTCGGGCTCCATGCCCTCCTGGTTCCTCGTTGGGTGTCGAGAGGTGAGTGGTTTCCCTTCTGTGTACTGTTTCTGCTGTGCTTTTGATAGCGTTGGTTCCGCCCCGGGAAATGTGGTGTATAGGCCTGTTGTTATACGGTGGGCTGTACTTTGTCCTCCGCCTGTCTGTTGGCGGTTACCGCGCAGTGTTTGTTTCTACCGCCGTGGCAGTCAGAGTGTTAAAGTGGCTGTCTATGTTGGCGGTTTCCACCATGGTCATGATTCAATTTTTTTTCCGCCGGCCCGTTGGTGGTATTACCGCTCCTTTACCACCGTCCGCCAGGGTTGTAATGAGGGCCTATGTGTCTGAATGCCCACTGCACTGCTGAGACACGTTACAGGCTGCCACTGCATACAGAAATTCAACCCAGACTCAAATATGTTCTCATAAATCTCCAACTGATTTGCTGTGAGCAGTTCTAAAGCATCCTGAGTCTATGTGGTGCAAGACATTCCTCAGAGCTTTGGAAAAGTCTGACATTATTAGGGCCGGAAGTTGAAGTGCATAAGTAGAGTATGGGAACTATGATGAGTGTAATTGTGGCGGGGTCATCCAATTAAGGGGGAAGGTTCCAAGAAGTATGAGAACTGTTTCTGTAAAATTAAAAAAGATTAGGAACATCACTCCTAATAGACCCTGTCCACTTCAACCACTGATTAGGGTTCCCTTTTTGATGCCGTCTTTACCATGTTTTTAACTGCCATGGCACCACCATGAATAGCATAGACACAGTAGTCCCACATAGACCGGGAGAAATCTTCCGGGCAATCAGAGATGATGGGCCTGATTACGACCTTGGCAGATGGGATACTCAGTCACAAACATGACGGATATTCTGCCTGCCGTTTTACAAGTTCCATAGTATATAACTTGTAATACGGGGGCTGGATATCCTTCACATTTGTGATGGAGTATCCCATCCCCCAAGGTTGTAATCAGACCCTTTTTCTTTTTGTTTTCTAAAACTAAAAATATGCTCTTTCCGAAGTTGCTTTTAGAAAACAAAAAAATACTGGCTAGTTTGCCTCCTATGGGATAGTGGGTCAGGTGATTATGAGTGGTTTCTTCAAAAGTGCTGCTGCCATGTCATTAGAAGGTCTTTTGTCAAGTATGTTTTGCCCAATCATTGAGGATCTCAGCCTTTGATAGCTGGCTGGGGGGAAGGAGGCAGGCCTGAGGTTTGGCAGCCAGACTGCCACTTCCTAAATGAGGCCCTTAATTTGCAGTCATGGTTTGCTCTTACATTGTATACTATAGCAACCGAGTTGCCTCGGGACACGGCTAATAGCAAGGCATATGATTCTGTCTTAGTTAAACTTAAACAATCGGTTTCTCTGCAAACAGCTACCACTCCCAATTGCAATATTATGTAATAAAACACAGTTTCTTGTTCACTATCCACACGCTGTTTAGGTTGCAGCCTACCAGACAGTTTAGCTGTCTGCAAGTGCTAAAGACATCTTGGGGAGTTTCAGAAAGTTGACCTGAGAATGCATTTCGCCCATTGCTTGCCATTGGCTTTGTCATTTGTAACTCACATTTTATGACTTTCTATTTGCTGGCTAGGCACTCCAGGTTCAATTTGTGCCTCCATTTCCAAAGCCGTGTTCGCTGTATTCTTCCACAAATTTGTTTTCTGTATACAGGCCTTTAAATTTTGTTCTTACCTTGTCACGTTTGCTGTGCATTCACAGACAGAGGTGAAATCTCAAGCTGTATCTTGAGTGAGCCTGACGTTTATTTTGCCTTTGGCTGACTCGAAAGTGAGGTACTAGAGATAAGTGACTTACCCACAATGGATGTTGCAGCACTGACGCCGTCTCTGCTTGTCTATTACAACAACAGCTACCGGCATTGATTTTGCAAGAACATTTTAAAGTTTTCATGTGAATTGGTTCTTACATTCTGAAACATGGACAAATGTGTCCAGCACTCACTGCAAAATGCATTTGCTATAGTTGCAACGGATGATCGTAACAACAGTAGATGATGGGATGGAATAAATGCACCCTTAATGCTCAGGCAGCATCCCCCATGTGCAGACCATCATTACATAAATAAATAATGTGTACACTGTTAAACACGACAAACAGCAGTAAAACCGTGTGTTTCTTCCACCAATTCTCCATACAGTGCCATGTCAGGCAGCCTCATGGTAATCTGTTAGTCTGATCACAAAGAGCACCGTGGGCTCATTTCTTTTGACAGTGACCTGAAAAACTGCATTTTCTCATGGAAAGCAACAGTAGGCACCACACTTCTGTCACACTGGAAGCATGCCATTGCATTGCACTTTCTCATGATAAACCGCCATGAGGCAGAAAGCATCTACATTGGAACACCTAGTCTTTGCAGAGCTTAGAAAGGACCAAAACTGTAGCATTAGGTGCTGTGTACAATCACTTTATCATTCTGATAAACAGCCAAATCAGTACAAACTTTCTGATGGTCAAATAAATAGCATCGTGCTCAATAGTAACAAACAGCCACGCTGACCCTTGTGTTTTTTCCTTACTAACAACTAAGCAGCAGTTGAGTTTCTTGTGACATGGCGGATCCGCAGCCCTGGGCTGTCTTAACAGTAACAGTCCTTCCCGTGAGGAACTGGAGTATGGGCCATAGCAAACAGCAAAAGAGGTAACTGATGTTCCTGTTACCAAAGAGCACAGCCATGTCACGTGCTTTCTCTTGTGAAAGAGCAGCTAAGAATCACATTTTATTTAAATAAGAATGTTTTTTTTTTTTTAAGGTAGGGGTGTTCCAAATGGCTATTTGAATTGACTTCAGCCATTTCCTTCCTTGAGCCGGAGTGTTAGTATACAGATACCACACCTGCCATGGGTCTCACATGCAACACCTCAGAAAGTCATAGCTTTTTAGCCAACATGACTTTACCAGCTGGAAGTATTTACCTGCCCAATCTGTGGCACCATGACATAGCTGCCAAGTGGCCCCACATGATAATGACATCATAGGCTACTTTGGCCTTAAGACCACCAGCACACTGCAATCCGAGACTTGTAGTTTAACACTTCTCATTGTAAGGGAGGGACTATAAGTCCCATAAAGTAACCTGCTTTTAGGCACAAAGCCAGGACAAGTTAATGATGTCATGTCTAACAAGGGTTACTTTTCGCTTGGTTTGGTCCATTGGACCGTGCAATTCTGTTTATTTGTGTTTTCTACACAGGGGTAGACGCTGCACTGTAAAATAATATAACCTTGTCCTGCAGAGCAGTATAATTTGAGCATAATAATAATAATAAATATCCCACACTTTTTATTTTTTTTTCTTTTATTCTGGACGGCCCAGCAACTGAAATTTGCTACCGGTCCTGTCCTGTCTCTGTAATAAATGCTCACTTTTTGTGTTATTTTCTTTGCAGCGCCATGATGGGCGTCCCCTAACATGGAACTGTACATTAAAAGTAAACAAAAAATGGCCACCCTAACATCATGATGTGTGCAAGCCTGCTGACAAATATATGCATGTACGTCGTCACACTGAGACAGGATATTTTACCTTTTTTGTATGCTCTTCTTTATCAGGAATGATCATTTTTTTCTTTTTTAATTTCTGGCATTGCTTTCAGCATGAAAAACAAGCAACTGAAAGCCAAAACATGAATTATTGCCTTTCAAAGGCGAGGCCGACTGGCTTTGCCAATGCTTGTTTTAACTTAACACAAAGCCAGGCCTATTGGCTTTGTTCGTTCTTGTTTCTCTGCTGTCTTTGTTCAACCAGCTTTTCTTTGTTTTGCGAGCTCCATTGATTTCTGCAGAGTTACAACACCTATGGGTACATTTTCGATAGAGCTCATACTTATAAATATGCCGACAATCCTGGCAACCTAACTTTTGTAGAAAGGAGAGAAGAAAGCGTGCTTACAATTTCCTTCTGCAGATCAATAGGCAAGTTTCTAGAGCATGTTTTTCTCTGCAAAGAAATGTTTATTGGAATGTTTGAATTACAGTCGTCGAAGCGTGATCTATCCCTGTAAACTCAAAGCCTTCTATAATCCTCCCGCGGACTATTGTAAGAAAAATGTTATGTAATGTCTTAGTTGACTAAAGCTTCTCGGGAGCTGCGCGCCACAAGTGTGTCTGGTTAGGGTGGCGGGCGCAAAACCTCGTCTTATATTAATGACGGCAAAGACTGGGTGGTGGGTGGTAATGGCGGCGTTCGAACGAAAATCGATGTAGGGAAATCATAGCTGAATGGAAAGGAGATTGCTCTCAAGACTTGCTTTGGATTAAATGCATTTTACATTGTGCCTGGCACCCGTCAGCGGACTAAAGTAATCAATAGCGTTCGAGAAAGAGAAAGTAAATTATGTTTTACTGGAGAGTCTGCCTGGACTACGCCACTAACTCTTCTTCTATAGCCAGCTTCTTGAGATTTACAAATATGAAACCTTTCCCTCTGTTCTCGATATTTATAGCATGGCTTGAGGTATGATTTATTAAATACGTCAAAGCAGTTATTTAATATGTCAAATAACGTCCCCCTTCTGTTATCAACAACAGCCTCAGTGAAAAAATGTCTTCTAGGTCAGATTTATTTTAAGTGATACTCTGACTGCGGGGCGTGACATCTAGAGTGTGAATTTTCTCAGCTCCGTGGACCCTCCAGACATCCTGCAAATATCCCTTAGCTGGTAAATGGGAATGTAGTTCAAGACCCCTCGAGCGGGTGGTAAACTAAACTTTCCACCTTGCTTGGAGGCAAATTCAGGGCAAAGTCAAGACAAAAAGTCAAAATTCAGGACAATAACTCAGGACAAAACGTTTTACCGACACATACGATTGGGTCAAGTAATAAAATACAATTAAATAAACAGACGGCCAACCCAAACTTTAATATGTAACTGGGCTTATATAAAAATTTAAAAAACAATCGACCATATGTACAGTGAGCAAAATTATTCATCCCATTCTGCACCTTTAACATGAATGATAGTACTAGTAGCTCCGGTGAAATAACATGAACTTGTAGCTCATAGGCATCAGAATCACTACTAGTAAATTTAGGGAGAGTAAGTGAAAAGTAAAGTGGTTAGAGCAAATTTAAGAGAACTACCGCGTGTGTGTATGTGTGGGAATTTTACTGTGATTGTTTCTAAATAAACTAGTGAAGTTTCAGCCAACCTCTCCTCGTTGCTATTTGCTCTGCTTCTGCTTTCACCAACATAGAAATGACTCCTTCCTTGGTGGTTTTTGAGATTTTGTACAATAATCAAATACCTGCTTTCTCTGGATGACCCCCAGTTCTTAGGATACCCGGGGATTTCCCTCCTGGACAGTTTCTCCTACTGCAGGCCGGGCAGATTTCTACCCTCTCTCAGCAGGCAGGCAGGAAGGCTTCTTGGCACTGGGTTAGACCATCAGCTCCTCCAGCTTAAAGTGCAAGCTTCAGGTAATGTCCTCTCACCTCTGGGAGTCTGGGTATCAGGCAGACACCAGTCCTGGTGACACACGCAGCCCTTCATACACTCCCTTTCATTTTTCACTGAGGACTTAGAATTGGAATGAAGTTGGGTGGGTTCTCTGCTTGTTTCATACATATTTTCAAGACAGGGGATGCACATCCACTTTCTCAATCTTCAGAATTGGTGTGGGGTGGTGCTTCTTTCAAGTGTCCTTCTCATACTGCCCTTCAGACTCAGCCTTTGTGTAGAGTGATGCTTCTGACAGTAAGTAGCACTTACCTGTTTCTAGGCTAGAACATCCAAGAAGGAGGCACAACACAATGACGCATGAGATTTCTGCACCTGGCTGTCGGAAGCCTCTCAGAAGCAGTAATCAGGTATAAATAAAAGGTCAAGATCAACATAGAAAGTTACTTGCCCAACACAACAGAAACAACACCCCTATCCCTCACCTTATAATCAACTAAATGGCAGCATTGAGAGAGGACTAACCTGCAGCACTTTGCTAAGAAAAGCTATCATGGAATTTTTAAGGGTAGCTCTGCCTCCTTTCCCCTTTCTTCAATGTCCAGTTCTCCATTCTCCATCCCTAGAATTTTAGAAGGTACACTGCCACTGTCTGGAGAAACTGTCCTCATCCTCCATCTTATCCCATTTCAAGCCAGAGGTATCTAAAATAGATCCCAATTACTTCAGTTGTAAAGACCCCTTACACACAGAGCCCACTGTGGTACATGTGCTAAATACACACTTCACACACACACAAATGTACTTGACATAGACAGGATTTCAGAGCAAGGTTCTGGGCTTACACATTATAGCAACACTTTACAAGCGATGGACCTGTAGGCCACACTTTCAGTGATACACATCAAACGGTTGGGGCACACTATCAATCTCAAAACACAGTATTCATCCATCACTGAGACAACAAACATCTGTCCAATATAAGGGGCATGCTTGGTACACCTCTACAGGTCACAGGACAGATCCAGGACCCCGCATGGTCAGGGACAGGAGTTGCACACTTGCTTTGATTAAAGTGATGCTAGGGCAAAACTACAAGTCAGGATACCAGATGTACTCAATATTAGGCACTCATGACAGGGGAACATTTCTGTATACAATGCAGTGGCCATTTTTGTCCCAGCACCATCTGTTCATCCATTAAAGCACCCTCCCCGATCCAAACTTCCACCATAATGCATCCACCCATTCACCAATCTACACCCTCTCCATTCTCCCCATATTCTCCAGCCATCCATCAACCCATTCACCAAACCACATATTCTTCATCCATCCAGTCAACCATCTGTTCAGTCATCCATCCGTCCACCTTTCTCCTCCAAACAATATCACCAGAAACATCAAAATTACGTAACAACATTTTCTGGATAAATGAACACAGTAGAGTACTTGATTAAAAAGACTTAAAGGCTCTGAAAATTCCAGCTTTCCATTTTGACCAAATTGTGTGATCCTTGGAAAATATTTTGATTCAATAAGTCTAATTTTTCTTCTCAATGTCACATATGAGAGCACCATTAAATATGTGAGTTCAGGACATACATTGTACAAAAACATATCTTGTGTATGAGTACCTAAACTATATTGTTGCTCCTTGTATATTAAAAATCTAGGCCACATATAGTGAACACTAGACAACTGAATTGCAGTTTAGTTCACTAATGGCATTGTTGTCGGGGAGGGGACGAATGTTTCTAAGTGCATGTTTAAAAACTATCACTTTAAATAAATGCCTCTCAATGGGGTGATACATTCTGATGTACTAGAGTAAAACCCTTGCATGTGTCACACAATTTACATGCTCACGCGCGGGCTCTTTGAGTAAAGCCAGTCCCATGCATCCATTCTGGCTCAGCTCTCCCACATCAAGCCAGTTTAGACTTTAATTTATAGGGGCGTCTGAGGCATGATGGTGACAAAGATTTGTTCTTTTTGACAGTGTTGAACTTGGCCCCCTCTGCAGTTTAACCCCCAAACATTTTGTCTTCACTTCTGATGTTTTGCTGAATTCATTTTTCTTGGCTGCATGACTCTGCTCACTTTACCACTGCCAACTAGTGCTAAAGCACGTGTGCTCTATTCTTAAGCATGGTGAAATCAGCTGACATCCAATTGGCACATTTAATTTACTTGTAAGTCACAAATATAGTGGTCCTATATGTACCCAGGGCCTGTACATTAAATGGTACTAGCAGGCTTGCAGCACTGTTTGTGCCACCCACTTGGGCAGCCTTTTAAACCTATCTCAGGCCTGCCATTGCAGCCTTTGTATGCAGTTTTAAACTGCCATTTCAACGTGACAAAATAAACATTTGCCAGTCAGAAAACTCCCTTTTTGTACACATATGTAACCCCAAAGTAGGTTCTAAACAGCCCATAGAGCAAGGTGCAGTGTAATTAAAAAGTTGGACACATAGGGCCTCATTATGAGTTTGGCGGTCTTTTAGTAAGACTGCTGCGGTGGTGGCCGCCAAAAGACCGCCATGTTGGCAGTAATTCGACTGCCATATTAATAGTCACACTGTAATCTCTGCCAAAAAACAGACAAATGTCAGAAACCGCAAGGAAACTGGAGGACGAAAAAAAGGCAGTCCCACCAGCAGCACTGCCAGCCTGACAAAAAAGCCTCCCATCAGATTATGATCCACAAGTCACAACAGCGGTTCTTCCATGGCAGAAAACCATTGGTGGTGTGAACTGTGGCAGTCTCAACTCTCATCGCACTGAACACAACACCACATTGGATAGTTTGACTACCTCACAACTGACACACATCCACGCACCCAATGCACCTACATACTGCACTATATAACACACCCCTATACAACCCACAAACCTTTGCAAACAGAACGCCACACACAGCCACAGACAAGCAAAATCCTTTTCAGACATAGAAAAACCAACAATAGGCATCCATATACATTTCATCATGCATACATCCCACACCTGCACAACATACACAACACACATTTTACTACCACACACAATCCACAACAACCGCCACCCACTCACATCATAGCACCTACACTTCACCATTTATGTTATTCTGCAGCCTTTTTCTTTGAACACTACCACACCACCTTCACCATCACTACCATGTCCCCAAAAAACCCTCATGTTTCATGGAGGATGAGCTGAGGGTCATGGTGGATGAAGTTGTCAGGGTAGAGCCACACCTGTTTGGAGCACAGGTCCAGCAAACATCAATTGCTAGGAAAATGGAGTTGTGACAAATAATAGTTGACAGGGTAAACTATGGAGGCAGCTATCCATGCACAAGGGAGGACATCAGGAAGATGTGGAACGACCTCCGGGGGAATGTATGTTCCATGGCATCCATGCACTAGTCTGGCAGTGGGCCCACCTCCTCCCCCTACTTTCACATCTTGGGGGGAGAAGGTCTTGGGGATACTGCATCCTGAAGGCCTGACATGAATACCTGGGGGAGTGGAGCTGGGTAAGTCCTCCAAAATACATGCCACCTAATTGTTAGGTCCTGTCACGATTCACCCTGGGCTTACCATCGAGGTTGGTGAGAGGTGGTGAAAGGCCCCGGTTCCTGCAGGTCCTGCTTTGGCCGAGGTAGGGGCGACCCCTTCCGGTAGCCACGGTGCTGTTTGACAATAGTAAGCCACTACAGTCCGTGCCCTCCAGAAGGAGTCCCAGAGGAAAAACCCCAAAAGGGTAAAAAACCTCCAACAGGAACTCCCTGAAACAGAAGGAGGACAGAAGGACGTTAGGACAGAAGGTACTGGAGTTCAGGAATACTGGAGACGAAAGACATGTCAAGAATAACTGGCTTCACAAAAGGAAACCAGCTGGAGCGTGACTACCACCACAGGAGTGTTGCAACGCAATGAGAAAGAATCTAGATTCCCCTTATTTACCCCTAGACAGGAAGTGAAAAACAAGAAGTAGAAATACCACCATCTTGGATTGGGGAAAAAGTCATGATTAATGATAGAGAACATGCGTCTAAAAAAGAGCAGTAATGCATGCAGGGAAGAGAGGATGTGAACAGCATGCTGGGAAAGGGAAAAGCATGCATAAAAAGCAACCATGTGCATGCATTCGGCTTTTGCCTGTGTGACCGGTAAGTGAGGGCAAAGAGGGTTTCCCGGGGTGTCCCGAACATGTGTGAAATAAGCAGAGTATTACGCGTGCTGAATGCGCTATGCGCAGCAGGTTTGAGACCCAACTCGGTGTCTCTTCCCCTGCCGCGGGCCTGCCCTGGAATCGGCGGTCGAAGAATGGGGGCGCGGCGAGTGCCGCGACCCCTGACTCGAGCCGCGGCTTCCCCCGCAGCATGCTCGCGGGCCGCAGCGTTTCCCAAGTGCCGCACGCGGAGGCCCGTGCTCGCGGCCGCGGCGCGACAGTAGGTCCCCCTCCCCGAGGCCCCAGGTTTGTGAGGGAAAAGCCGGAAAAAGCGACGGACTAAAAGAGGGGCATGAACTGAAGGGGCATCTTCCCAGGAACACTCACTCATAGGGTAACCTTTTCAATGAACAAGATATTGAAGGTGCCCATGGAAAAACCGAGAGTCACAGATTTCCTGGACCTCATATTCGGGTACGTCATCAATCAGTAGAGGGGGAGGATAGGAAAATTGTCTTTGATAAGGATCAGGAAGGTAAGGTTTAAGTTGTGAGACATGGAACACAGGATGTATCTTCCATGTCTGGGGTAAACGAAGACGCACAGAAACTGGATTAATCTTCCGGAGAATCAGGAATGGACCATAATAACGAGGCTTAAATTTGTTCTGGGTAAGTCGGAGAGGTAAAAATCTAGAGGAAAGCCACACCTTATTGTGGACCTGATATTGTGGAGCCTCACAACGTCTTTTATCAGTTATTCTTTTCATGCATGACTTAGTGGCCACAAGGTTAGAATGGATAGCACGTTGGACACCCCGTAGCTGCCGAACATAGGAGGAGTTGGCTGGAAGATTGGAAATATCTTTCAAGGGCGTTGGAAAGGCCTTAGGATGGAAACCGTAAGATCCATAGAAAGGGGAGACTTTCGAGGCACTGTGTATTGAGTTGTTGTAGGAGAATTCTGCAAGTGGTAAATAGGTAGACCAATTACTCTGCATAGCATTGCAGAAGCTGCGTAAATATTGTTCGAGGCCTTGATTTAGTTGTTCTGTCTGTCCATTAGTTTGAGGATGGAACCCTGATGGTAAGGCCACTTCTATTCCCAGGGTCTTACAGAATTGTTTCCAGAATCGGGAGATATATTGGGGACCCCGATCCGAGATAATGACCTGAGGTAATCCATGAAGTCGAAAGATTTCTTGTGTAAAGATTTGGCTTAATTCCTTTGCCGTTGGTAACTTTCTTAACGCCGTGAAATGAGCCATTTTAGTGTAGTAGTCAACGGTTACCATAATTACTTCATTTCCCACTGAAGAGGGTAAAGAGCACATGAAATCAGTGGAGATAGTGTGCCATGGACCTGGGGGAACAGGTAATGGGTGAAGTAATCCTACTGGTTTAGTACAGGGCGTCTTGGCTTGAGCACATATAGGACAGGATGATACATAGTCTTCAGTATCCGCCTTGAGAGTTGGCCACCAGAAGGAGCGAAGCAGAAGCTCTTGGGTAGCTTTCATTCCGCGATGACCTGCGATGGGCGAATCATGGCACATACGTAAGGCTTCAGTCTGTACTAACTTTGTGGGTAAGAACAGGGCCTTATTATGGTAATAGTATCCTTGATCTATATGAAGTTGCGGGCGCAACTTATTCAGCTCTGTAGTTCCTAGACGGGAATATTCAGACTTGACCTGATCTAGAAATGTCTGTACTAAACCAATGATCTTGTTACTTTCAAATAGGTTCTGTACAGGAGAATTGCTACACTCAGGGTAACGCCGAGACAAGGCATCGGCCAAGATATTCTGAGAACCAGGGATGTATGTGATGTAAAAGTCATATTGACTGAAAAAGAAAGCCCATCGAGCCTGCCGGCTATTCTGACACTGAAAATTTTTCAAGCATTGTAAGTTTCAGTGTTCTGTCCGGGCTTCAAAGGGTTCTTTCGAGCCCATCAGGAAGTGTCTCCATTCCGTGCACGCGGTCTTCAAGGCGAGTAACTCTCGTTCTAACACTGAATAGTTCCGCCCTGAATCGGATAAGATGTGTGAAAGGTAGAATACAGGGTGCTCTAACTCATCATCGTCTTGTTTTTGCAGTAAAGCAGCCCTTATGGCTCTTTCGGAGGCGTCTGTGACAACGATGAACTGTTTGCTGGTGTCTGGGTGCCGTAAAATGGGAGCTTGAATGAAGGCTTTCTTTAAGTCTTGAAAGGATAACTCTGCGTCTTGTGTCCAACAAAAGCCCTTCTTTAGGTTGTCTTTTTTAAGGGTTTGAGTAATGTAACTGGTTCTCTGGGCAAACTCCGCTATAAATTGTCGATAGAAATTGGCCAATCCCAAAAAACACTGAGGGGGTCATTCTGACCTTGGCGGTCCATGACCGCCATGGCGGAGTGCGGCGGAAGCACCGCCAACAGGCTGGCGGTGCTTCCTTGGCGATTCTGACCGCGGCGGTAAAGCCGCGGTCGGAAAAGGGGAGCCGGCGGTTTCCCGCCAGTTTCCCGCTGGCCCAGGGAACTCGCCATGGCGGCGCTGCTTGCACCACCGCCATGGGGATTCCAACCCCCTTACCGCCAGCCTGTTTCTGGCGGTGTCCACCGCCGGAACCAGGATGGCGGGAACGGGTGCTGTGGGGCCCCTGGGGGCCCCTGCACTGCCCATGCCACTGGCATGGGCAGTGCAGGGGCCCCCTAACAGGGCCCCACAAAGATTTTCACTGTCTGCTTAGCAGACAGTGAAAATCGCAACGGGTGCCACTGCACCCGTCGCACCCCTTCAACTCCGCCGGCTCCATTCCGAGCCGGCTTCATTGTTGAAGGGGCTGTCCCGCCAGGCCGGCCGGCGGTCTTCTGGCGGTCGCCCGCCGGCCCAGCGGGAAAGCTGGAATGACCGCCGCCGTCTTTTGACCGCGGTGCAGTCTTTCGGCGGGAACCGCTTGGCGGGCGGCGACCGCCGACCGCCGCAGTCAGAATGACCGCCTGAGTCTCTTTGATGGAAGAGGGAGACGGCCAATCCAGTATAGCTTGCACCTTATCTGAATCCATGGCGACCCCAGTTTGGTTAATGCAATATCCCAAGTATTTTACCTCTGTTCGATCAAACTTGCACTTTTCTGGTTTGCAGAATAAATGGTGTTGTCTGAGTCTCTGTAGGACTTGGAGAACATGTTTAGAGTGTTGTTCTGGGTGGACAGAAAATATTAAAATGTCGTTTAGATAAACAACCACTGTATGCTGTAGAAGATCGGAAAAAATAGAGTCCATGAACCTTTGAAAAATGGAAGGGGCATTGGTGAGTCCAAATGGCATTACTCGGTATTCAAAGTGACCGAAAGGTGTTCTGAAGGCGGTCTTCCACTCATCGCCTTCCTTTATCCTCAAAAGATGGTATGCTCCTCTGAGATCCAGCTTGGTGAATCTCTTTGCCCCTCTGACAGCTTCTAAGATGTCCTTAATAAGAGGTAGCGGGTACCGATCCTTAGTAGTGATCTTGTTTAATCCTCTAAAATCAATACAGGGACGCAAGTCTTTCGTCTTCTTAGGCACAAAGAAGAGAGGAGCCCCTGCAGGTGAAGAGGAGGGAGCAATATATCCACTCTGTATGTTCTCCTCTAGGTATTCCTTAAGGATCTGCTTCTCAGGTTCTGTTAGAGAGTACATTCGCCCAGAAGGAACCACAGCATCTGGTTCCAAAGGAATGGTGCAGTCGTATTCTCTATGGGGTGGCAGTTCAGGTCTTTCTGGTTTCTGGAATACATCGGCATATTCTTGATAATGACTGGGTACTCCCTGTAGGATGTTAATAGAACATCCCACCTTAGGGGGTGCTGTTAAAAGACTTTTTGGGGACCAATAGTCTCCTGCTAGGTAGCAGTGGTGTTGGCAGAAGTGAGAGGATAAAGAAATAGTTCTTGTTTCCCAGTTGATGTAAGGGTTATGCCGTGTGAGCCATGGAATTCCCAGGATCATAACGTGATGTGGTGAAGAAATTAAATCGAAAGAAAGATTTTCTTGATGTTTCCCGAATTGGAGACAGAAGGTAGGGGTGGTATACTGTACGGGTCCTGAGGCCAAGAGTGAGCCATCCACCGTGTGGACTTGTTCTGGTACCTCCTTAGGTATTTGCACAATCTGTCTTTCCCTTGCCCATGCTTCATCTAAGTAGATACCACTGGCTCCACAGTCCAACACAGCCAGAGTTCTTTCTTCCCGGCCATCAGTTAAGTGGAGGATAACGGTTAAAAGGAAAAGAGCAGTTCCTTCCTCCGTAGAAGAACAAATGGAAGGTATTTCGCGATATCCCGTCCTCACCCTTCTCACTGAGGACGGGAATTGGCGTTTCCCAAAGGCTTGGCTGGACGGACGGAACAGGTGCAAATTAGGTGACCAGCCGCACCACAATACAGACAAAGTCCCTTCCTTCGTCTGTTTTCTCATTCACTAGATGATAAAGGCCCTCGAGCCGTATCGATTTGCATCAGCTCTTCCTCGGTAGCACCCTTAGTTTCAGGGCGAACTTCTTCGATACGATGAGGAAATGTGCAAGACGTCACTGAGTGTGATGGTAAACGACTCTTCTTTTCCTCCATTCTTCGCTCATTTAACCGATATTCTATCATCAATGTCTGATCCATCAACCCCTTAAGATTCTCTATTCTGGCAGAGTGCACCAGTTCGTCCTTAATGTCCTCTCTGAAGCCCCTGCGAAACAGAGTCACCAAGGTACGTTCTACCCAGGACGTCTCTGCTGCCAATTGTCTGAAACGAGTGATGTATTGTAATACATCCTGATTTCCTTGTTGGATATCGCAGAGAGCTTCTTCTCCTGAAGACTCGAGTCCAGGGCGCTCAAACATCTGTTTAAAGGTAGTGACAAAGCTGGAATAATTAGACAAGCTGGAGTCATTGCTTGTCACTAAAGGAGTTGCCCATGCTAGGGCTGGGCCAGATAGGGCGCTAATCAAATACCCCACCTTGGTTTTGTCTTGCACAAATTGTGAGGGGCGGAATGCAAAATAGACTGTCAAGGAATCCAGGAATTCTCTCAATTTGTTAGGATCCCCGGAGAAACGAGGTGTAGTGGCGGATACCGTAGGAACATCAGTGGTTCTAGAGGCAAAGGCTTGTCGGTAGAAAGTGTTTTCGGTACGTAGCTGCTGGAGTTCTTGAGCCTGTTGTTGTATAGTCATGAGCAGGGTCTGGCTTGTTGGTTCTGTATTCCTCACTGGATTATCCATGGTTCCGGACTGCAACTGGAGTTTTTGGCGTTGCAATCTGTCACAATTCACCCTGGGCTTACCGTCGAGGTTGGTGAGAGGTGGTGAACGGCCCGGTTCCTGCAGGTCCTGCTTTGGCTGAGGTAGGGGCGACCCCTTCCGGAGCCACGGTGCTGTTTGACAATAGTAAGCCACTACAGTCCGTGCCCTCCAGAAGGAGTCCTAGAGGAAAAACCCCAAAAGGGTAAAAAACCTCCAACAGGAACTCCCTGAAACAGAAGGAGGACACAAGGTCGTTAGGACAGAAGGTACTGGAGTTCAGGAATACTGGAGATGAAAGACAGGTCAAGAATAACTGGCTTCACAAAAGGAAACCAGCCGGAGCGTGACTACCACCACAAGAGTGCTGCAATGCAATGAGAAAGAATCTAGATTCCCCTTATATACCCCTAGACAGGAAGTGAAAAACAGGAAGTAGAAATACCACCATCTTGGATTGGGGAAAAATTCATGTTTAATGATAGAGAACATGCGTCCAAAAAAAGAGAAGTAATGCATGCAGGGAAGAGAGGATGTGAACAGCATGCTGGGAAAGGGAAAAGCATGCATAAAAGGCAACCATGTGCATGCATTCAGCTTTTGCCTGTGTGACCGGTAAGTGAGGGCAAAGAGGGTTTCCCGGGGTGTCCCGAACATGTGTGAAATAAGCAGAGTGTTACGCGTGCTGAATGCGCTATCCACGGCAGGTTTGAGACCCAACTCGGTGTCTCTTCCCTTGCCGCGCCTGCCGTGGAATCGGCAGTCGAAGAAAGGGGGCGCGGCGAGGGCCGCGACCCCTGACTCGAGCTGCGGCTTCCCCTGAGGCCTGCTCGCGGGCCGCAGCGTTTCCCAAGTGCCGCGCCGCAGCAGCCCGTGCTCGCAGCCGCGGCACGACAGGTCCTGCATGCCCGTCACCACCTTACCCCACCCTAATTAACATACCACACACTACACCTCTGTCCAAATGTCCTAATACCCCTCTCTGGCATTCCACATGTCCACTAAACCTCCCTGGCCCCACAGCTGTTGGAAATGGCACATGAAGTACTGGCAACTCATAGCACTACAACTCCCAGATGCAATATCCCACCATTGTGAAAACCTGAACAGTGCGCCAAATTTTAGATGTCAGGCATGTGAAAATAACTACCAGTCTAACCCATCTTGAATGTTCAAGTGTGCAACAGTTTATGGCAATGACAGCAATGCAATGGCCCACTCCCACTATCATCACAAGCAAAACACAGCTATAGCTTAGTGCCCAGTCCTAATGCCCTTAGAATAAAGATTCCTAATATTGAAATTTACTCACCTGGGGTGGAAATCCAGATGCCAAAGTGGATGCACATGCAGTACATCCAGATACAGGTCAATGTCTATTTGTTACTCCCATACTGTGTCCCTACTCTGACACTATTGTGAGTTGAACAGATCTTTTTTTGCCATGTATCATGCCAGACACCTCACTAGGCAACAAAGGTGAACATCCATGTCAATTAATCAGACAACATAAGATGGTATCAGCAGTCCAATCATTACCAACATAGTTTAGCAGCTTTAAGCATGGTGAATGGTATTGAAATGACAGAGTCTCGTGTTGTACTAAGTAAGATTGTGCAGCAGCTGTCATTGTCATTTCTGGGGATCATGTTAACGCACTGTCTGCATCTCACACAACATCAAAATACCTTAAATGTAACATCACTTGTAGTATCACTTACAGCAACTCTGTGTTCCACTTCTCCCACAGGTAATCTTACCATTGTCACCATGGATACTACCCCTCTAGATGAAGGCCCCAGTGAGGACAACACTCCTGATGTGTGGACACGGAGGACGAAGCAGGCCCATCAGGGACACCAGGTCAGGCGTCAACTGTCAGCCCACCCTGCCCACATCCAATCCTCCCAGCCCTGTTGCATCTGCATCACACGCAACCATTTCCTCCCAAACATGTGTCCCAAGGACTGTTCCATGCATTGTGTGCCCCACAGTGCAGGTGCCTGAGTCTCCTCTTATCATCCCTGACAATGATGGTCCTGCTACCACTGGGGTGGGCACACTGTGCCTATGGGCACAGGCATGTAGGAGTAGGGTGCGTGCGAGGGATGCTGTCTGTCAGAGGATGGGGGCTCAAAGAGACAATACTGCCCAGGAAGCCATCTCCCACGTCTTGGGATCCTACTAAATTCCCAAAGCACGATGGGCCAGGTAATCACCATGAAGGGGGAAAATCAAAAGCTACAGAGGGACAACCACCAGGAAGTCATGCAGCAGTAGCAGACACAAAATACCATCCTGGCTTCAATTGCTGGGGTGGTAAGGGACATCAATACTACCCTGAGTAGGTATACCACACAACTTCAGACATCTTCCACTAGTAATGAGTCATTAGGCCTTTCAACATCTGTGGCTGCTAGTGGAATTGAGGTCTTGCCAGGGGAAGGACATGCCTCAGACATCCCACCCTCTGTAGCAGAGGAACCCTTCCTCCCACAAACGTGGATGTCCACCCAGATATCCAGTAGGAGCAAATGGCAAGATCAAACCCATTGCCAGGAAGTGAACCTCTCCTGACTGATTCCCCTTGTGTACCACAGATGCACCCTGTTCACTGTTCTGAAACCTATCTCCATTTTCCTATGGTGCACAGATACTGGACTTGGTTTGCCTAATGGTGTAGCAACTACCCTGATGATTTCAGCCACCATGATTGAACCCTTCACTGTTTATTTTGTGTTTTTTTTGTTACTAATCACACATATTGATTTACTGTCCGCAATAAATTACACTTAAACACAGGTCCTGTGTAAGTGTCGTTTATCAACCATGTACAACTGTTATGCATGCTACTCTAGTATCAGTATGTCACTCTGTATTGTACAACCTTTGTTATGAACATCACACGTAGACTCTATCAGCAAGGGACTCATTACATTGGGATTGTAACATGGACAGAATCCAAAGCAGATGTATACTACATCTACACACATTTATCGCTAGATTTGCAAACAGCAGATAGAGTAATACTGCTAGTAGTATCAGAATGACATCTTAGGTGTCATACACTACTAAACCACAGGATACAGAAGTCAGGGACATGTCAGTCTTCCTACAGGCCAGGAGGCATACAGATTGGTTCTTTGTATCACCAGGTAAACCCTTATCACATACCCATACTGTAGTTTCCTAATAATCATACCCCATGATACAGACAGATATCAGTACTGATGTCCCCAGTCAAGGGATCTTTGACTTACTTTGGTCACCCCTGTAGGCTAGGTCAAACCTGTAGGCTTGCCATTCACCAATGTCAGTCTACAGAGACATGCACATTGGTCTGCAAAGTAGGAACACACTGTATGTGTATGTACAAGGTAGGTCACATACAACAGAAACCATTGTGATGGTACAGGCTACCGTTCAACATTTTCACATGTGTCAGACATATATGGACACACATATGACCCTATTTGACCACCTTCAGTACCAAACAGGTTATCTTGATGGGAAACACACTTCCACCCCAGTGTCCTGACAGTCTGGCCATGTTAGTTACATTCCACATACTCATGGCAGTTTGTTCCTGGTATCAGCCATGTCCACTTAACACGTCTGCCTGCAAATCCCATCTACCATTGACACTGTACAGAAACTCTGTAAATCTGTGATTGACAGAGATAAGGGATAAAATATACCAGAAAACATGCATCAGTTTTGACAAGTAATGTTCACAAGTGTGACTTTGCATGTGCATTAATAAATCATGAAACTGTAGACCACTCTGTTATGTACACAATACCAAATTACAATCTGCATGCACAGCTCACTCATTGGCATTGGAGCTACCTAAGACCTCATCTGACCTTTGGTCAGTGTCTTTTGCCCTCCCCAGCTCCCCTGCTGCCTCTGCCACCAGATCAAACTGAGAGCCTGCTGACTCTGTGTTCGAGGCCCTCCTCCTCCCTCAGGCTCCTGCCTGCGCCTCATCCCTGGTGGCCTAGTGGCCATCCTCAAGTAAGTATCCTCTTGTCTCTCTCTGCCTCTCCTTACTCCTACTTTCATACTCCTGACGTTTTTACCTGCCTTCATTTCATTTCATTTTTATTTTCTTTTTTTCTTTCTTTTCTGTGCTTCTCTGTCTCTCTGTTATCCTCTCCCTTCCTTGCCACTGCTGCCCCTGTGGCCCCACCCCCATGGACCTCCAGTAAGCTGTTCTCTGGCCACTGTCCATTACGACGCCAGACCCTACATCGCCTTAACACCAGACGTCTCAGGGCCTGCTGCACTGCATCTCCTATGAACTCCTTTGGACCTTTTTCTTGCCAAAACTGCGACCTCAGCATCAGCTACAACAATCAGCCAGAACACCCCACACCCAAAACAAACTCATCAATTGCCTCCTTCTGAAAATACACTCCCTACATAGGTAGGCCACCAAAAACTGGGACCAGATCGCATTCCTTTCCGAGACCTGGACCAACCCTACCTCTAGGCCTGACATCACCATCACTATCCCGGATGGATACAACATCCTAAGGAAGGACCAGCCCTTTCGTCCGGGTGGAGTACTGGCCATCTACACAAGGCTATGCATCATGGCCAACACAGAGGAACACTGCACCACAATGGAACACCTTCACTTCCTGAACCACACCAACCACAACTCCTCCCTCTGCAGCTCCCTTGTGTACAGACTGCCTGGCTCCCACCCAGCATTCTTCTATGTAGACATTGCCACCCTCTACGCCCTGGGCCGACCCATCAGACTTAAAGAATATCTGGCCCATCTTGCTGTTACCCTACCCAATCACAGCAATGGAAAAGGCTATTAACTCATAGCTGCCTCAAGTCATCAAAGGCAACAACTCACTGGACAGCTCCCAGTCTGGCTTCCGCAGCAACCACATCACAGAGACAGCTCTTCTTGCAGCCACCGATGACATCCGCACACTCCGCGACTGCGGCCACACTGCAGCACTCATACTCCTCGACCTCTCAACAGCCTTTGACATGGTCTACCACAGCACCTTATGTTCCAGACTCCACAACGCAGGAATCCGTGGAAGAGCCTTGCAATGGATCCACTACCTCCTTTCTGGAAGAACACAGAGAGTCAGGCTCCCACCCTACACATCCAAACCAACAGAAGTTAGCTGCGGAGTTCCTCAGGCATCCTTCCTGAGCGCAACACTCTCCAACGTCTACATGGCCCCACTTGCAGCCATCGTCAGAAGCCATGGAATGAACAACCATGTCATACGCCGATGACACACAACTCATCATATCCCTCACTGAAGACCCGGACAAGGCCAAGAGGAACTTCCACACAGGAATGGAAGCAGTCGCCGCCTGGATGAGAGAGAACTGCCTCAAGCTCAACTCAGACAAGACCGAGCTCATCATCTTTGGAAACTCCACCTCAGCCTGGAACCACTCCTGGGGGCCCACATCACTCAGCGCCCTGCCTTCTCTGACTGACCAAGCCCCCAACCTAGGAATCATCCTCGATTCTTGTCCATCAATGACCTGACAGGTAAACAAGGCCAACTCCTCCTTCCGGCTCACCCTCCACCAATTCTGCAAAATCATCAACTGGATCCCAGTCGACTGCCAAAAGACAGGCACCCACACCTAAATCACAAGCAAGCTCGACTACGGAAATGCACTCTACGCTAGCACCACAACAAAAAACATTAGAAAACTGCAGCTCATCTAAAACGCTGCCAAAGACACTTCCTGAGCCTCCCCCGCCAGGAACATATCTCCCAGCACCTGAGAACCATCCATTGGCTTCCGGTGAAAAAAAATCATCTTCAAACTACTCACCCACACCTACAAGGCCATTCATAACATTCGACCAGCCTACCTGAACCATCGCATCTCCTGCCAGACCCTTCCGCTCCACCCAGCAGTCACTAGCCACCATTCCACATGTATGGAAGACCACCGCCAGAGGAAGTTCCTTCACCTACCTCGCAGCTAAGAGCTGGAATAACTTGCCTATGCACCTCAGACAAAGCCCATCACTCACCATCTTCAGGAAGAACCTTAAGACTTGGCTCTTTGAGTGAGGCCCAGTCCCTCACCCCAGTGCCTTGAGACCCTCGCAGGTGAGTAGTTGTGCTTTACAAAAACTTATTGATTGATTTATAGATGATGGTACAAAGGAGGTGACATGCTACCCATCAAATCTAGGCTGCAAAATGACATCTCACCAGTAAGAAGACATCACATTCCATGAGTTAGTTGATGTACTGATTGATCTGCCCAGAAGTCTCCTGGTTCATGTTCATTCGACTCATCATCACTTGGCATATCAGCATTTCCACCCAAGGTTCTGCTGCCTCCCCCTCATCTGGTATGAATGGTATCTGACGTCTCAGGGCAAGGTTGTGGAGCATGCAGCAGGCAACTATTATTTGCCATACCTTGTTGGGTGAGTAGAGGAGGGCTCCTCCTGATATGTCCAGGCAGCAAAATCTTGCCTTCAGGAGCCTAAACGCCCACTCAACGACCTGTCTTGTCCTTCCGTGGGCCTCATTGTAGCGGACATCCCCTGGCGGGGATTGGGTACCTCACTTGTGTCAACAACCAATTGCAGTTTGGATAGCCAGAGTCCCCTGTGAGGAATAGGTAGGACAATACAAACACATATGGAGGACATGCACATTTGTGATAGCAGGAGATAAACTTTGCAAACACACATGTAAAATCTGACTTACCAATTAGTCAGGCCCTGGGTGTGTAGAGTCACGTCATCAGCAGTGGGATATTTCTGTTCCGCATGATGAAGGAATCATGTACAGATCCTGGATACTTTGCACTTACTTGCGAAATATACTGGTCTGCTAAACACACCACTTGGACATTGATGGAATGGTAGTTTTCCCTGTTCGTTGGCACTGGGGTAATCAAGGCTACATGCGTGCCATCTATGGCTCCAACCACATGTGGAATGTGTCCTAAAGCATAAAACTCTGACTTCACATAGGCCAAATCTGCACATTGGGGAAACCTGATGTAGGTGTTCAGGTGTTTCAACAATGCACAAAATACATTCTTCAAATCAGACTCAACATGGGCTGAGACATCCCTGCAGTAAGGGCCACAGTATACTGAAAGGACCAGTATGCCATTGTGGTAAACCTGACAGCCTTAGGGTGGTCCTCTCCCACCTTTTTGCCTGCATCCCTCCACTTTTCTGAAACTGTTTTTGCTAGTTTTAGGACTCTGCACACTTTACCACTGCTGACCAGTGCCAAAATGCATATGCACTCTCACTTAAACAAGGAAACATTGGTTCATCCCCAATTGGCATATTTGATTTACTTATAAGACCCTAGTAAAGTGCACTACATGTGCCCAGAGCCTGTAAATGAAATGCTACTAGTGGGCCTGCAGCACTGGTGGTGCCACCCTCATAAGTAGCCCCTTAACCATGTCTCAGGCCTGCCCTTACAGGGTCTGTGTGTGCAGTTTCACTGCCACTTCAACTTGGTATTTAAAAGTACTTCCAAGCTTTAAACTCCCCTTTTTCTACATATACGCCACCCCTAAGGTAGGCCCTATGTAACCCATAAGCCAGGGTGCTATGTAGGTAAAAGACAGGATATGTATATATGTGTTTTATATGTCCTGGTAGGGAAAAACACCTACATTTGTTTTCCACTACTGTGAGAACTGCTCCCTTCATAGACTAGCATGAGGACTTCCCTCACATTCTTGTTGAGTGGTAGATTCTGATCTGAAAGGGGTAACCAGGTCATATTTAGTATGACCAAAATGGTAATAGAAAATCCTGCTTATTGCTGAGGTTGGATTTTATATTACTATTTTAGAAATGCCACTTTTAGGAAGAGATGCATTTCTCTGTACTCGAAACCATCTGTGCCTTACAGCCTGTCTCAAATCAATGTCTGGTCTGTGCTGGTTGATAGCTCCCTTGTGCATTTTACCCACACAACAATAAACACCAGACACTCAGTCACATCGGCAGTCATCTGCATACTGAATGGGTCTTCCTGGGCTGGAAGGGTGGAGGGTCTAACACTTACATTTCAAAGGCCAGTGGCCTGCCCTAACACGAAGGACTAATAACCCCCCTGGCAGACAGGACTGGGCTGAAAGAGGAACTTGTGCACTTCAAATCACTTTTGAAGTCTTCCGCACTTCAAAGGCATTTTTGGGTAGATAAACTGGGTCTCTGACCCCACCAAATCTGACACTTTTGGGCCTACGCCAATATCCTGTCTGAGGAGCTGCCTGGCTGCCCAAAGGACTTATTTGGACTGCTTTGCTGGAAAGGACTGCTGGCATGCTGTTGCCCTGCTGTCTCAGGGCCAACAAAGACTTCACCTCTTTAACAAAGTCCTTGTGCATCGAAAATTGACACAAAGCCTGCTTTGCAGCTGAGAAATTGCTGAATATCTGACTGGAACCACGCAGCAGCGGCTTCCGGCGGGAAATTCTATGCAGCGCCTACCTTGTGATGAAAAATTAGATGCATCGCCTACCGGTTTGGCGCAGTGCCTGCTCCTTCTTCCACTGCGTAAAGGATTTTCAGTGCACCGTCCCTGGGTGTTCAAATATCCCGGCATCGCAGGGAGGAACCAAGACTGCACACCGAAAAGGACGCAAACCCCTTGGAGCTTGGAAAGAAAAAAGTATTGTCTGTGCCGCGTCTGAAAATCTGAAACAACACATTATCTTTCCACGCATCTCCTCCTTTGCGGTCTCCTGCATCACTATTTTTAACCCATCCCAGGTACTGTGTGTAACAAAGAAACTACTGTTTATTTTTAAGGATTGAGACTCTTTTAAACCTTTTAAAAGTGATTTTTCAACTTGTGCTTATTGGATCTTTGTTGTTTTGACCTTATTTTATTCAGACAAATATTATCTATCTTTCTAAACCTATGTGGTGATTTCACTGTGTTACTGTATGATGTTATACACAAATACTTTACACATTGCCTTCTAAGTTAAGCCTGACTGCTCAGTGCCAAGCTACCAGAGGGTGGGCACAGGATAATTTGGATTGTGTTTTGACATACCATAACTAGAATTGTGGTCCCTACTTGGGAATGGTGTATACCTATGCCAACTAGAGACCCCATTTCTAACATTGGTGGCAGCAGGGGTTTAGGACTGGTGTTGTGCAGTGCCATACAATAGCTATATGTATACTACTCATCGACAGTCAACAGAAACCAGAGCCACCAGTAGATGGCTCTCATGATTGTCGGCGACTATGACTTGGCAGGACTTGCTCTGCTGACACCAGCTGACCCCTGACAGTGGTCATGCTGGCTCCTCTTTCACACAGAACCTCCACCCGTTGCCTATTAATGGTGACCACTCCCCAGGGATACTAGGGTTATCTCAGTCTGTTCCCCAAAACTAACCAGGACTACCTCTTCCCCGAGCGTTACACTAGCCAACCCAGATGTCTGCCCACCAGTGGTGGGCTGTGCCCTCTTTGGACCTTTGGAGTCACCATTAGAGTGACCATACTTGTAGCACTCTGCACATTGGGGTACAAACCTCCCTATCTTATGGTCAAAGAACCCTTTCTTTTTAGAATCAGACTGGGACTGGTTACCACTATTCCCTTGAGAATTATTTTGGGGGCCTTCTGAGAACGCCTTATTTTTAAGTTTTTCTACCTCTCTTTCTTCTGTTGGGAACACTGACCACTTTTGTGGGTGTGCCCCCCCACCCGATACCTTTTTGGACACTCTGGTGCTAGCCCAGAGATTCACATCCTCAGCATGCTTTTGGGGATCAGTCAGCTTACTGTCAGCTAGGTGCTCGCTCTGTAAAGCTAATACTGAGCATAAGCTCTCTCAGGATCAAATTGTACAGCCCAACATAATCACTGACTTTGCTGCCCCGCACCCAGCTATTCAGTGTTTTACTGGAAAAATCAATAAATTCTTCCCAGGATTGGTTGGGGAGCTTGCTACTGTCCCTTAATCCTTGGCGATACTTCTCAGGGGTCACTCCAAATTTGGAAATTAAAATGGCCCTCACAGGGGCAAACTTGGTCTGGTCTCCAACCTCTAGTGTAAGAAGTGTGTCCCTCCCAAGTGTTGACACGTGGTCTCACAAGCCCACCCCCCCATTGTTCTTCAGGAATTCCATGTGTCCTTAGTGCAACTTCATAAGCAGAAAACCACTTGTCAAGTCATCTCCCACTACATAACTTGGCACCAAATCCTAGGGCATACAAACATTGTTATTTCCAGCAGGTCCTGTATGTATGCTGCCACCATCACTGCTGGACTCAGACTGCCTAGACTTGAGCTCCATCTCTTCTATACTCAGTTCATGAGCTCTAAATAGTTTCTTTTCTGCCAAGGCTCTTTCAGCCTTCCTCTCCTCTGTCTCCATTTGTATTGGATTGCGAATGGCAGGCATCAGATCTAGCTCCAAATGATCACAAAAATCCATGATCGTATGCCTTTTCAGGCAATATGTCTGTATCGTATGTCTTTCATCGATGGTGTGCAGGTCTACTAGTGAGCGGTACACTAGAGGTTATCTTCCTCTCCTCTTGCCAGGGTAACTATGTGGAAAGTCACACATATCTGCTGTCAAAGTCAGTTACAACATCTGACATCTAAAGTGCAGCATTTTGCTATGCATCTTATGACACTCCCGTGGTGCACATTCCCGAGTCCTCTAATGTATTATACATACATATTTATCTTTGACTGTCAGTGTTTGATGGTCCATCCTAGCTTACATGTGAAACATATTGGTTGCAACTATTCTACATTACCGACGCACATAGGATGTTGAGAATAGGTGTACATTTCTATCACCACAAATCCCTCTGTTATACAGCTTCAACTGCCCACATGCACAAATAGACTACTAAACATGAAGGTAGTATTTCCTTATATTTAGCACAATATAGGGAATCATTAATGACACAGATTCCAAAACTTTTCCATACATGAAATTGGCTCAAAATGGCACCCACCTGACCTACTGTACTGGAAATGTGGAAGTGACCTAACTCTGCCGGCAGATGTCGTCGTGGCGGTAGGTGGTTAAAACCGCAGTAGAAGTGCCATTGGAACACATTGCTGCCTTTTGCGGTCTTGTGCCAATGGCAATGTCTGCCGGCAGTGATGGTCCTGTACGTGGCGGACGTGAGCGCCATCTTCTGCAGTATTGCTCACTTGACTCATGGCACTGCTGCCAGCAAGACCTTCACTACCTGAGCTGCTGTGTACTACCTCTGGATGCTGTCATGCCACGTGCTGCAGGTGATAGGGCCCCAGCCTTCACCCCAGAAGAGTTGCACCAGCTTGTGGAGAAGGTCCTACCACTGTATGAACCGCTATATGGTGCACCAGAGGAGCAGGTGAGTCCAATGCAATACCAGTGTGTGAAAGGTGGGGTGGATAATGGTGTACCTGAAATGTAAAGTAGTGGAGGTTTTGCCACTCATGTCTGGTTGTATGGAAATGTGTACATGTGCGTAGGCAGACATACAGTAGTGTCACATGGTAGTAGTGTGTAATCTAACTTCCTTCATACACAGCATATGTTGCAGTTTGGACAACAATGATGGTGTGAGAAATGTTTTTTGTTGACACTCCATGTTGTGGACAATCATGTGACCTGGTCATATGTGTGTAATCAATACCAGGTACTGATCATGCATGTTGTATGGGACACTCCGCTTCACACATGGGCTGTCTGCAGACACTAAATTATGCACGAGTATGAACGGATAAGATGGGAATGTTTGCCTACTTGATTTGACTGAAGCTTTTTGTCCACTTGTGTTGGTATGGTGCAGTGGATATAACTTTCTCCTTTAGTCTGTGTCATCCATGCAGGTCAATGCCCATCAAAAAACAGGATCTGGAATGTCATCACCAAGCAAGTGTGGACCCTGGGGGTCCACTGCCGGCGGAGCACCCACTGTCAGCATTGGTGAGAGGATCTGTGACGCTGAGCCCAGAAGACTGCAGAGGCCCAGATAGGGATGTCCTCTCAAGGAGGGAGGGGTGCTCATCGGGCCTTGAATCCCTTAATGGCCCACATTTTGGTGGTGGCCTACCTGAGCTGGATGGGAATTTGAGGGCAGCACAGCAGCTACAAGGTTTTATGTACTGACCATATACATGCAAATGCCTCTGCCAGTTATGTGTATGATGTCTAAGTATCTCAGCTGTGACAATGTGGTAAGTGCTACAGGTAAAGGGTCTCCTAGGAAGACATAGTACTACAGTTGCCACTATTGATACACAGATGTGAACATTGTATTGTGTATAGGGGCATATTACTCAACTGTGTTAACCAAATTGTATAAGAGCATGTGGTGATGCACATGTGACTGTGTCATATGTGTACATCTACACTGCTATATATATGTGTAACCTGCTGTGTCATCCTTCCCACCTACTTATCCACAATCCATAAACCCAATTGGTAAATTGTTCAGCTCTTTAGTCACTTACAATTCCTGTTCTTCTGGATCTAACTCTATGTGCAACAAGGGGTCTGATAGATAAGTAACTGGGCCAAATATTCCTGTGTTCTGAAATAGATGGAAACGTCATGTGAGGGTGTTATCCCAATCAGAAATTTGACATGGCATACTTACCACACTCCCTCTGAGGTGTGAGGAGGTGTCCTCATTGTTATATCTAAATTATGCACTGTTATATGTGATATTTGATCAGGGTGGACAGCATACATGATGGAAAGAATAATGGTCATAATACATTCACATTACAAGACATATCATTGGCATGCATGTTCAGACAATTTGTACCATGTACATGGTATTGAAAAGGTAAGTGGCTAGCCTGCTGATCCCTTAGGCCATGTATTTTGTCCATGGTACATAGGGCAGGACTGTACCTATATGGGTGAAACATTCACTGTTTATTGCCTACATCATGTGTCAATTGTTACTTCCTGGCTTTTTTATGTTGATGGATCTACTTTTCCACACTTACTATTGCTAATCTGAGTCTGTTTGGACAGATTTTGTAATGGATCAGCTCATTTCAGCCTGACTTAATTGTGTAGGTGTTCTAATTGACACTCACATGTTGGTGGAGTGGGATATTGTCAGTCAATTTTCTGGACTCTAGGTGTATGTGTCAATCATGGTTACTTTAGAAGTAGTTGATGTCAGTGTAACTTCAGTCCTAAGATGTTAGGTTACACATGTCTGGACAGTTGCTAGTGATGAAGGAATTTTTACGTTGTCATGTAGAGGTTTCTAGTCAGCATGAATAGTGGAATAGTATGTGGCCTTTATGCACATGATTACTGTCCATTGCATTGAAGGTGTTGGTATGCTCCCTGTGGTTGTCTGTGGGTGTATCCTGTGTGCTAAGTAGGCTCCTATTGCTGGACATAACGTAGTTGTCTACGTGTCAATGAGTAAGATAAGTGGGTCCAGAAACTCTGTTGAACCCTTTGCTAAACATTTTTGATAGGTGTTTTGCTGAGATGGTATATAAATTTATGAGCCTCACAATTTGGGTATGCCATACGTAGTGATTTCATCTGAGGTATTTGACATTGTGAATTTTATGGGCAGAGTTATGTGTTAGGTATGTGATTGCAAAGCAACATGCTGTGTTGTACTTGAAATGTGATGAGTTTACTTTCATTGAACATAACTACTGGTAAGGCACTGGGCAAGTGTTGGTTAGGAGTAGGCATGATATTGTGATGTCACTTAAGGTAATTTGCTAAGGATGATTTGTTGATACACAGTGATGATCTTTATAGGGAGAGACTTTTTATATTGCCAAATTATCTTGTGCATGAATAGTTTGTGTTACAGCTGAATTGATAGAATGGTGATGTAGTGGTCAGATGATTGGCTTATGTTGTGGGTGAGAGTGTTATCTTATAGGATTGTTGGAAGTATGCAGTTGTTGCATGATGTAGTCTCTAAATGGTTCCTACTTGGGGCTTTCTTAGACATAGATGTGATGTTACTGTTGTGTATGCTGTAATGTATGGGTATGTAAAGAATGTGATGACCCTACTGCCCTCTCTGTTTCTCAGGATAAGCATCAGCAAGTGAACAAGACTGGGCACAGCCGAGTGGGGAAGATGCTGGCCACGGGATGTCCAGTCATGACACCACAGACACCAAGGGACCCAGTGGCCTGGAGGACAAGGGGAGCGCCAGAGGGGGAGACAGGATCTAGTTCATCATCTTCAGAATCCTCCTCCAGTGGACACTCAGTTGTGGCGGCGGACCCATCTGGGAAAACCCCAGCACCTTCTTATTACCACTGCCCTCCCTGTAGCTCCCCACCCAGTTGGCCATGTCCACTCACCCAAGAGGGTGGGTGTCTCCTTTGCCACAGGCACCCCTGCCCCTGCCAGCCCTGCTGCCCTCAATGAGGAGGCTATTGACCTCCTGAGGTCATCTCTGTGGGTCGGTCGACCATTGTGAATATCATCCAGGGACTTGCAACTCAGATCCAATAGAGCAATGCGTTCCTGGAGGGTATTCATGGTGACTGGATGACCTACAGAGATCCTTTCAGGCTCTGTCCTTCACACTGACGGCAGACAGTCATCCTTTGTCTCCTGTCCACCGCCACCTTGCTCTTCCCAGTCCCAAACCCCTCTTCCCCAGCCTAGTCAAAGCACACAGACAGACAAGCATGCATCAACATCCAAGGGTAGCTCAGACAAACATAAGCACCAGCGACATCACACAAGCATCAAATACCTGCACACGCAGCAACAGGCAACAGTCACAACCTGCCCTGACACCCCCAACATCACTGACAGCACACCTGACACACCTGCAGACACCATGCCAAAGATTCACAGATCCAGCCACTACACCTATCTTAACCACAGACAGCACCACAGCAGACCCTCAGACATCCACCACAGTCACCACACCTGCAGACACCACAACCACAGACACGCCTACATGCAGCACATCCCCATACCTGCAGTCGCCACCCCAACAGTCACCCACCCACCACAGCATACCCGAGAACCTCCACCCTCCCCCTCCCAAGACTCTTAAACACCCTCACTCACCCACCCAACAGACACCCATCACCCCCAAACATACCTCACACAAACATGCACCCAAGACATCCACACTAACACCTCAGACAACCACTCCCTCTCCCTCCACACCCAAACCCTTTTGCTATGACCGTACAAGTAAAAAGTCTTTCCTTTCTGCTTTCTGAGTTTGTGCTTTTCCCTACTCCTCACCTACCCTGTGATGTCCCCAAATGGCCTGTGTCCCTCCTCAAGTTGGGCTCTTCCACCTTCAAGACCTCCCCGCCCCCCTGCACATGCCCATGTCCCTCCCCCTTCCAAGAAGTCTACCCCTCCCCAAAAAAGCCAACCTTCCCCTAAACCTAAGACCATGCCCAAACACCCCTCCCAAACCAGATCCCAAAGGCCTCCCTCAAAAATGTAAACCCACACCCACTCTACCCCCCCAGATAACCCCTAAGGTGCCTTCCTGCCACATAGATGCCCCGCCCTGTGGAGGTTACATGGCAGTCAGGAGTCAAGTTGGGAGCACACATCTGTGCACTGTGTGCCTACAGATTATTTCCATTAAGTACTGGCCTGTGGAGTTTGTTTTTTACAATACATTTGCTAACAATAATAACTTAAACCAACGTGTAGTTGGTTTCCTGGTTACATCTTTGTCATACATTTCTTTCCCTAGTATGGAGTTGTCCCTGGCTGACATTAGTTGTATGTCGCTATGTGTGTGTTTGCGTGTGTTCTGCTTGTGTGTTGTGTGATGCACATTTGTGCATTCAAGATTTATTGCTGTGTTGGTATTGTGTTGAGATGTGTTTGTTGGTGTGTTGTGTGGCTTTGTGTGCTTTGACAATGTGTGTGTTATGTGAAGAAAATATGTTAGATATGATGTTCTGTGTAATTTGATTACTTAGTAGTATCTAGTTCTGGTTCTATGGTGGCTCCAGATGAGTATGGCTTCCTGAAGATGGGTATCTCCTTTTACGCAGTTGCTTTACACCTGGGATTTTGTGGTGGTGCGACTGCAGCAGAACCCTTGCTGGTGTGCGACCTCGTAATATTTCCGGCAGAAACATGATCTCCGCTGGCCTGCAGGCGGTTACCGTCATCTGTGGCGGCCAGGGCACACTGGCGGTGCCAGCAGTGCTTTGGCTGTATTCTGTTGGGAATACCGCCATGGTCATATTTTGGCAGTCTTCTCCGCCAGCCTGTTGGTGGTAAGACCGCCACTGCCAACATTATGGTGGTCATTACAACCCTGGTGGTCGCTGTTAAAGCTGCGGTAAAACCGCCAACAGGCCGGCGGAAAAAAAAATGGAATCACGACCATGGCGGAAACCGGCAACATAGACAGCCACTTTAACACTCCGACCGCCACGGCGGTACAAACAAACACCGCTGAGGTACCCGCCAACAGACAGACGGAGGACAATGTACCGCCCACACTATTACAACCCACCAATCCGCCACCTTTTCCGGGGCGGATTCACCGTGAACAAAAACACAGCGGAAACAGGACTTCAAAGGGAAAACGCTCACCTCTACACACCCCACGAAGAATCATGGCGCCATGGAACCTGAGCTTCAGATTCTGCCAGCCTTTATCTTCCTGCTCCTCTACCAGGAGCACGAACACCGGCGGCGAAGACCACTGTGAGTCTTGCACCTACGACACAGGGGAGGGGGAGGGAAAAAACTGTGACACACGCAACACGCAACTCGCAACACCCCCACCCTCACCCACTACAACACACACGCTAATACATATTGATACATAACAGTTACACCCCCCACTGTTCAATCCTGGGGAGTGGAAAGCCACAGTCTCTCAAGTCTCTACAGTGGGTGGTTGCCCACTGCTTTATCCTGGGGAGTGCAAAGCCACAGTCTCTCAAGTGGATGACAGTTCTCTACTGGTTCTGGAGGGGGCTTTGTGCCCAGAGTGCTTCATCCTGCCAAGGACTGAGGTAGTGGATGTATCTCTCCACTGGTTCTGGAGGGGGCTTTGTGCCCAGAGTGCTTCATCCTGCTAAGGACTGAGGTAGTGGATGCCTTTCTCCACTGGTTCTGGAGGGAGCTTTGTGCCCAGAGTGCTTCATCCTGCCAAGGACCGAGGTAGTGGATGTATCTCTCCACTGGTTCTGGAGGGGGCTTTGTGCCCAGAGTGCTTCATTCTGCCAAGGACTGAGGTAGTGGATGTATCTCTCCACTGGTTCTGGAGGGGACTTTGTGCCCAGAGTGCTTCATCCTGCCAAGGTGAGGTAGTGGATGCCTTTCTCCACTGGTTCTGGAGGGGGGGATTGTGCCCAGAATGCTTCATCCTGCCAAGGACAGAGGTAGTGGATGTATCTCTCCACTGGTTCTGGAGGGGGCTTTGTGCCCAGAGTGCTTCATCCTGCCCATGGTGGACTCAGTAGCGTCGGAATCATTGGCGCTCACTGGCCAGCGGTGCTGATGGCAGCGGTGTCCTGGGCAGCTGTTCAGCTGGTGGCGGTCCTGTCCTGGCCTGCGGTGCTGCTGGCGGCGGTGTCCTGGGCAGCGGTTCAGCTGGTGGCGGTGTCCTGGGCAGCAGTTCAGCTGCTGGCGGTCCTGTCTTGGGCAGTGGTTCAGCTGCTGGCAGTCCTGTCTTGGGCAGTGGTTCAGCTGCTGGCGGTCCTGTCTTAGGCAGCGGTTCAGCTGCTGGCAGTCCTGCCTTTGGCAGCAGGGCTGCTGCTGGCGGTCCTGTCTTTGGCTGCGGGGCTGCTGGCGGTCGTCTCCTGGGCAGCGGGCTGCTGCTAGCGGTCCTGTCTTTGGCAGCGGGGCTGCTGGCGGTCGTCTCCTGGGCAGCGGGGCTGCTGGCGGTCTTGTCCGCCTTGCTGATCTTCCCAGATTTGCTGGTTTTACTGTGCCCCTTCCCCACCTTGGATGGTGTCGCAGCTGTCTCCACACTCCCAACTGTACCCTTGGAGCGGCTTTGGTGGCTGATTTCTTTTCCCTCTCCCGCCGGGCACTGTCCAACTTTTTATGCTTGACAGGTGGGGGACTGTCCGTGCTGTGGCTCCTTGCCACACTGGCTGCCCTGCTGCCTGGTGCACTCCATAATCCGGTGACTACTGGTACCAGTGGTCCCGCCGATGTTGTGGCTGAGGTCCTAGGTTGGGACCTGGAGAGTCGGGCCCTAGGAGACTGAAGGGGTGGGGGAGGTGAGGGAAAGAGGTGAAGGCTGGGCAGGAAAAGTTTCTTAGGAACACTGGGACGGGTAGCTGGTGGGGGTTTGGGAGTGGAGGAAGAGGTTGTGGTTGTAGGAGGTGTACGTTTGCTGGCTTTGGGTGAAGGTGCATGGGCTGGAGGCTGTCGTGAGGTGGATGGCTGTTGGGTGGGTGTGTGGCTGCGTTTGTGTACCTTGGGAGGTGGCCTCACAGACACACTGGGAGAGGACACAGGGGATGTGTGAATGGTAGTGGGGGTGGTGACTGCACGTGAGCTGGGTGTGGTGGTGTGTGTGCTGGTGATGGACGTAGTGGCTGAGGATGTAGTGCATGCAGGTGTGAGTGGAGACGAGACTGGGAGGGAGGAGGGAGACGAGGAGGAGGGGGACACAGTGGAGGCAGTGGATGTTGTTGTGTCTGCATGTTTGTGATGCTTGCGTGAGTGACTGAGGGATGTGTGGTGCTTATGTTTGCCAGAGCTTCCCTTGTGTGTTGAGGTGTGTGCATGCTGGTCTGATGGTGTGCTTGGGATAGGCTGAGGTACAGGGGTGTGGGTCTGGGTGGAGGAAGTTGGAGGGGGGAGGCTAGAGACAGGGACAATGGCTGCCATCAGTGCTGAGGCCAGAGTCTGAAAAGCTCGCTGTTGGGCTGCCTGACCAGAGTGAATGCCCTCCAGGTATGCATTGGTTTGGTGCAACTGCCTCTCAACACCCTGGATGGCATGCAAAATGGTAGCCTGCCCAACAGTGAGGGACCTGAGGAGGTCAATGGTCTCAACACTGAGCGCAGCTGGGGTGACTGGGGCAGGGCCTGAGGTGCCTGGAGCGAAGGAGATGCCCACCCTCCTGAGTGAGCAGGCACGGTACAAACGTTGAGGGGCTGCTGCGAGGACAGTGCTGGTAGGGGGGGTGGTGGCTGTACCTGTAGATGCGGGGCACAGATGGGGCCGCCACCGCAAGGGAGCTCCCATCAGAGGAGGAGTCTGTATCGCTGGTGTAAGCTCCTGTCCCCGCCGTGGAGCTCCCCTCGCCCTCCGTCCCACTGGTGAATTCGGAGTCCGTAGTGTCGCCCTCCAGGGCCATGTGGGATGCAGCTCCCTCCTGCTCCGGTGCCACTGTCCTTCGCCTGATGATGCTAATACACACAAGAACAGGGAGACCACAAAAAGAGGGGGGAGACAGAAGAAAGACATGTAATACCGCTCCTGTTGGAGGACACGACAGACACAGAAGCCCCCTGCACTACACCGCACTTGGGGTCCACTATTCAATCCCTGGGACATGGCTTACAAGGCTATGGCTGATTTCTGCACACATGGATGTCACAGGAGCCTGACCAGGTGTAGTTGGCACTGTACACAGGTGGAGTGGGGTAGGGTGCCACAGGGCCTGCCTGAAGAAGGGAACTTAACTACCAAACTCCCCCTGGCCTAGGGGAACCCACAGTCGACCTCCCCCACCCAGACACCTACAATGCGCACTGAATCAGCAGAATGAGAGTGTACTCACCCCCTTGTTGCTGCTGTGATGCCCTCAAGCGCCCATCCAACTCTGGGTACGCCCCCGCCAGGATCCGGAACATCAGGGGGGTCATGGTGCGATGGGCACCGCTCCCACGTTGGGAGGCCATCCCCAGCTGGGCCTCCACCGTCTTTTTGCTCCAGCAGTGAATGTCATCCCATCTTTCCCGGCAGTGGGTGCTCCGTCTGTGGTAGAGCCCCAGGGTCCGGACTTCCTTGGTGTTGGCACGCCAGATGTCCTTCTTCTGGTGGGCATTGACCTACAGGAATTGTACAGGGGAAAAAGAGAAGTAATTACCAACTGCACGTCACAGTCATTGGCCCGCATCCCTACCCTTGGCATGACGCACATGCACTCACTGTCGTTTCATGCACGCCTCATTCTCACCCGCCCCTATCTTTCATCCACCCGACTCCACACAGGCATTGCCCATACAGCATGCTCACAGTGTACTTACCTGGAGGACCGTAGAGTAGCGTGTACTGGGGGAGGACCCCATCCACGAGTTTCTCCAACTCCTCCGTGCTGAAGGCAGGGGCCCTTTCCCCAGACACACGAGCCATTGTCTCTTCCAGACTGAGGTCACAGCAGTACTTGCAGTGTAGGTCCTCTCCTGTCGAAGATCAGGTATCGAGTGATTGAACAGAGAGAAAATGGCGGTCACATCCGTGGCGGTGCGTACCGTCACCGCCGGCGTACATCGTCATTGGCTCCTGGGACCCATAGGGTCCAATGTTAACCAATGCAGAATTGCGCCACGGTCTTCGATCGCCTACCGCAACGATGTACAACGCCAGCGCAGTTACCTCATATCCCCTTGTCCCACCTTACAGGTCAGGCAGCCGCCATTTCACGGGCCTACATGGCATTATTTTTCACTGCGTTACACATACCTAGGCCTTGCCTAAACACTCATAGAGGCAAATTTCAATTTATGAATATTTTCAGAGTAAGCTGTGTTTATGTACCTCAGAGTTGGTTGGCTCTGTGCTCGCTGTTCTCCTCCATAGGCACCGTCCGCTGGGGCATGTGAGGAGATGGCGGCATCCTCCGGTGTACAGACCGCTGGTGGACCTGTCGACAATGGAGAAAAGGCATGTGATCATCACCTACAGGCTTGATCGTGCCACAATCCAGGAACTGTGTGCCCAGTTGGAGCCAGACCTGATGTCAGCTATCCGCCATCCCACAGGAATCCCCCCTCAAGTGCAGGTGCTGTCAGTACTCCATTTCCTAGCAAGTGGGTCTTTTCAAACAACAGTGGCCATAGAATCAGGGATGTCCCAGCCTATGTTTTCCAACATGTTGTCCAGAGTGTTGTCTGCCCTGCTGAAACACATGCGCAGCTACATCGTTTTTCCTCAGATGGAGGATTTGCCTACAGTGAAAGGTGATTTCTATGCCCTGGGACATATCCCCAACATCATAGGTGCCATTGATGGGACACATGTGGCCTTGGTACCCCCCCGCAGGAGTGAACAGATGTACAGAAACCGGAAGAGTTACCATTCCATGAATGTGCAGATGGTGTGTTTGGCAGACCAGTACTTCTCCCATGTTAATGCAAAATTCCCTGGCTCAAAGCATGACGCTTACATCCTGCGGAATAGCAGCATCCATTATGTGATGGGGCAACTACAGAGGCACCGGTTGTGGCTATTAGGTGAGGACATGGACCCAATACAGTGTGACTAGGTGTCTGGGTCTGGGGATGTCCCTAAGAGTTAGTGTGTGTCTAACAGTTGTCCCTCGACATTTGCAGGTGACTCTGGTTACCCCAACTTGTCATGGCTACTGACCCCAGTGAGGAATACCAGGACAAGGGCAGAGGAATGCTACAATGAGGTCCATGGGCAAACTAGGAGGATTATAGAGCGGACCTTCGGCCTCCTGAAGGCCAGGTTCCGGTGCCTCCATATGACAGGTGGTTCCCTATTCTACTCACCAAAGAAGGTATGCCAGATCATCGTGGCCTGCTGTATGCTTCACAACTTGACTTTGCGATGACAGGTGCCTTTTCTGCAGGAGGATGGTCCAGATGGCGGTGTTGTGGCAGCTGTGGAGCCTGTGGACAGTGAAGACAAGGAAGCAGAAGAAGAGGACATCGACAACAGGAACACGGTGATCCTGCAATACTTCCAGTGAGACACAGGAAAGAAGACAACACCGCCTGCTACATCTAATTTAAATCTTATACCTCTCTACTGTCTGTCATTTTCACCCAGTGTATGCTCACTGAGTTGTCACTTTCCCTTACGATTTCACAGATGTGGGTCCCACTTTGTGACATCTGCTTTGTTTCCTCATGGACTAGAGCTGTGTGACATAGGTATGTTGACATTACACCTGAAAGAGCATTTTGGCACTCAAGTTGCTAATACACTATTTCAAAATCACAGACAGACTCCAGATTGTTTTGTGCTTTAAGGGAGTTCATTTAAGTGCTCAGTATTGGAGCGGGTTGTAAAATGGTGAGGGGTGATGGTGGAGGAATGTCCATGGCAGAGTCCAGTCTATTAGTCTCACAGGTGCATTGTCCAAAGGGGCATAGGAAGTGGAGCTGGGGCAGTTTAAGGATGGACAGGGTGACAAGGTGGAACAAATGGATGACAATCAGGGTGGTCTCATTTCTTGGTGGGCGTCATGGCATCGTTCTCTGTCCCGGATCGCAGGGACCATTTGCGGGGTGGTTCTCCCTCTGCAGGGGGTGGGGTGCTGGTGTGGTGGTCCTGTGGCGGTGCCTCCTGTCCACTAGCGCCGGCGGAGGTGGTGGGCAGTTCATCGTCCAGGCTAGTGTCAGGTGCCCCTTGTTGTGCCACAGTGTCCCTCAAGGTGTTCACGAGTTCCTTCAGCACCCCTACAATGGTGCCCACGGTGGAATTGATGGATTTGAGTTCCTCCCTGAAGCCCAAATACTGTTCCTTCTGCAGCTGCTGGGTCTCCTGAAACTTGGCCAGTACCGTTGCCATCATCTCCTGGGAATGGTGGTAAGCTGCCATGATGTTGGAGAGGGCCTCGTGAAGAGTGGGTTCCCTGGGCCTGTCCTCCCACTGTCACACAACAGCCCTCCCAGTTCCCCTGTGTTCCTGGGCCTCTGTCCCCTGAACCGTGTGCCCACTGCCACTGCCCCCAGGTCCCTGTTTTTGTTGGGGTGGTGGGTTAGCCTGGTTTCCCTGTAGTGGTGGACACACTGCTGATTGACGTGTCCTGGGGACAGAGTTATGGGCCCACTAGGTGGATGCTGTGCTGGTGTTTCCAGAGGGGGGAAGCCTGTAGTAGCTTGTGCCAGTGTCAGGGGAACCAACTGTCCCGATGTCCCAGATGGGCCGGGATGGTCGTCTAGATCCAGTTGGACAGAGCTGCTGTCATCACTGTGGGCCTCTTCTGTGGGTGGAGTGGACATGTCTGGACCCTCCTGACCGGTGACGTTGGGTAGGGGTCCTGCAGGGGTGTAAAAGTATGATTATTGCATCTGTGTGTGCCATGGTGTGCAATGGGTGGGTGACCGTGTACCCCAGTGCTTGCATTCCTGTGTAGGACCTTGTGTGATGATGGTTTAGGGGGGTGTATGGGTATGTGCAGTGGCCATGCTTTGGTGATGGGCGTCCATGCTTTGGTGTTGCATGCAGGACTTGGTGTTGGGATGGGTGGTTTGTGATATTGGGACACGTGTGAGGAGTAGGAGTGATAGGGTGACGGCGAGGGTGGGGGTATGTGATAGCATGCAGGTAGGGTGGGGGATGAAGTAGTGAAAGATTTGACTTACCACAGTCCATTCCTCCAGCTATTCCTGCAAGGCCCTCAGGATGCAGAATAGCCAAGACCTGCTCCTCCCATGTTGTTAGTTGTGGGGGAGGAGGTGGGGGTCCGCCGCCAGTCCTCTGTACCGCAATGTGGTGTCTCGAGACCAGGGAACGCACCTTTCCCCGTAGGTCGTTCCACCTCTTCCTGATGTCATCCCTATTTCTTGGCTGCTATCCCACTGCGTTGACCCTGTCCACGATTCTTCGCCATAGCTCCATCTTCCTAGCTATGGAGGTGTGCTGCACCTGTGATCTGAATAGCTGTGGCTCTACCCGGATGATTTCCTCCACCATGACCCTGAGCTCCTCCTCAGAGAACATGGGGTGTCTTTGCCATGCCATGGGGTAGTGTGGGTGATGTGTGGGGTGATGTGTGGGGTGCTATTTAGTGGTGTGTTGTGTGAGGTGTGTGGATGTTATGTGGGTGATGGTGTTGAGTGCCTGTGGATGCTTGTTTGTAGATGGTGGTGTCTCTCTCTGGCCTTCAGCCGCAATTGTTGTCGTAGGGGTTTGTGGGTGATGTGGGTGTGTGTTTAATATTGTATTGGGTGTGTGGGAGTGGTGTGTGTAGGTGTATCTGGTGTGTGTATTTGGAATTGACCAATGTGGTAGTGTTTTGTAAATGTGTGTGTATTTTGAGCGCAGCGGTGTATACCGCCAATGGAATACTGCGGTTGAAAGACCTCCGCGTGGATTTGTGGGTCGTGATAGTGTGGGCGTATTCCTGTTGGCTTGATGATGGAGGATTTCTTATTGCCAGTTTATCACCGACCTTTGGTGTGGCGGACTTGTGTGGGTGTCTAGATTTTGGTGGATTCCGGCCTTTAGGTCATAATGCCCGTGGTGGAATTCCGTGGCCTGGGGGGTGTTGGCGGTCTTCTGCACAGCGGTAAGCAGCTTTTACCGCCAGTGTTGTAATGACCCCCTTTATTTTTTAAATTAGTAATGTATGCAATATATGATATATGTTTAGTAAAATATATTTTTTTATATTGTTTATATGTGTAATTAAATTAGTACATCTTTAAATTATTTCCAGTTTATTTGTTATGTTTTTTTATGTATTGTATATATGCATTGTTATATTATTAAATTAAAGAATAGTAAATTATAATATAAATTAAATGTATTATTTTAATAATATTTTTACATTATACTTGTGTAAATAAACATACTTTTTATATTTTATATTATTTAAATATATTTAATTCACATTATATTACTGATGCATGTTTATATATTTAATATTTACTAGTTTTAACTATATATATTTAAAAAAAAACTATATTTTTGTACATATTTTTCGCTAATATTATAAAAATTAATTTTTTCCAATATTTTTGTATTCTTAATTATAAGTATAGGCTAACAATATTTTTCTAGACAATATTTTTGTATCATGATATCTAGGGTTTTCAATATTTTGTCAGTGAACAGCTCCAGAAGGATCTCAGGGCCCATGAGGAGACTCACCAGTTATTGAATGAGGATGGGCTATGGGGGAACAAGAGGAGGACCTCTGTGCAGGTCTTGAGCTGCATCAGCAGGAGGAGGAGAACAACTCACCAGTAGGAATGGAGCTCATTGTTGGGGCAGAAAGCAGTGTGTCTTCCCAGGGTCTATCCCCAGAGGAGCTGGAAGACAGAAAGGATGAAAGGGAGATCAAACTGCAGCTGTCTAATTTAAAATTGAAGGCAGAATAGAGAAAGGCTGAGGCAGAGAGAGTCTTGACAAGGGAGAAGATGGAGGTTGAGAGGGCTTTGGCTGAACAGAAACCTACTACTGGCTCATGCGGTGAGAATCAAGGTGCTGGATCTCAAAGCAAGACATGCCTGAGAGTCAAACAACAATGGTGGCAGCAATACCCCAATGTTGACAGAAATGAAGAGGGTCCACATTCCCAAGGATCTTGTGGCTAACTATGTTGTGAGGGATGACATATGTAAGAAACTGGGTTACCGGTTGTGGAGGGTGAAACTACACTCAGGCAGAAGCCATAATTTCCTTCTAGTACAAGAAATCCCCAAATTGACCAGTGATCAACCCTCTGGCAGCATGGCACAGACCAGTCAGGAGTAACTATTTATTTATTTAAGTATTTGTTTTTTAAGTGGCATTTCAAACAGTAACAAAGTGAAAGCACAACACAAGAAAAAATCACACCAAATCAGACAAATAGAGTACACTTTACTCAATAGAACAGGACCAAAATGACAAAGATTGAATCAGTAGAACAGGAGATATGCTAATTTGGAGGTTTCAGTAAATATAGTGTCAAAAAGCACAAAGAGCTAATTCTGGTTCTATGGTCGCACTGGACCAGAACAAAGTCACAAGTTCAGACTGACCAAAATGGAGGAAGGGCCAACTAGTTTGGCCCAGTTAGGCCAGCTGAACAAGAGTACCCTAAATCCTGGTTACGGAGTGTTGTGTGGTCCCGCATTGAGGATGTATCAGTCAGCAAAGGTGATGCAAGGTCCGGGTAAGAGATGCGTTGTGTAGCATCGGTTCTGTGAGGCTGCAATGCGAAGTCCTGCATTGTTGTTGAGGAGGCCATAGACAAGGGGCTTGGGATGTAAGGGCCTGCATCATGGATGCGTTGCAAGATCGTGGTTCTGATGAGACTGTGGGCAGCGAGGGCAATGTGAAGTCCTTGCACTGGGAGAGTCCTTGCAGCAGAGGCAATGTATCGGTTCTGCTGGTGGTTGCTCTGTGCAGCAGAGGAGATGTGTAGGTTCTGCACAGATTGGCAGAGCACATTCAAGCCCTCTTCCAAAGGTGTAAGATTGGAGTGGCACCATTTGGCAGGGTAGGACTCACAGTTGCAGAGCCCAGGTGCTGGTTACAAGAGACTAGCTCTTGGAGTCACTCTAGTGGTTCTGGGTACAGGTTGCTGGTCCAGCCCTTCTCACTCAGGTAAGAGGGCAGCAGGTCAGAAACAGTTCTTCAAAGCAGCAGTCCAGCAGAGTGGCAGTCCTTCAATAGAACAAGAGTCCTTCTGTTGCAGGGAGTTTGCTTTTGCAGAACTGTGCTTTAGAGAACAGAATGTCAAAATGCAGGGGCTGCACCACTTCTGCCAAATCAGTACTGTCACATCAAAATACCTATCTCACAGTGCCTTACTTGCCCTCCTACGGTTACAGGGTGACAAGTAATTGTGACAACCCAAAAGGCACAACACTCTAGCCTTCTCTCTCAGGGAACAGTGGAAAACAGGTCAGTCCTTATCATGCATAATACCAGGCATACATATCATAGCAACAGTAAAAAAAGACACCATGCAAGTACACACTATATTTATTGCAACTAACATAGTCTATTATGCAGCAAATTAGATGTGATTACAATACTGGCAATAATTAAGAAAATCAGAATAGCATTTAGAAAACTGTATAACACAAATAGTGCCTCCATAATGCAAATCAAGTGGCCAGAGCCTACCCTGTAGTTGTATGGGCAGGAAGACTATTACTATTATTAATGATCTCTAGGAGTGGAGAACCAAGTACTTCTGTTTGCGCAGTCAATTGGTCCTCATAGGAAAGTGTAAATCCAGTTTACATAAGCTACATGCCCCTAGGGCATCTATTCCCCAGATGTGTCAGCGGTGCTGGAATCCTCCTCTCTAAAAATAAACAGTACGGGACCTAACTTTCAATGTTAGCTTGATACGATATACTGTGTTATGACTTTAGGAGACTGGGAACAATTACTGGGTGGGCAGAAAACAACACTTGGCATTTGTTGTGCCCACTGAACAGTCGCAAAATGCACAGACACTATCCCAGGAAAGTGAACGCACAGCTATTGAAACTACAGTGTGTTGCATAAGAATGGTGCAAGCGAAAAAATGTGCAATGTACAAAAATCAAGACAAATACTTTGTTATTTCTATAGAGCTGAAAAATTAGGCATATCTAGAGTGAGTCCATGCACAGGCCTCATGACACTTCCTGCCAGAGTCCAACACAGGTGCACTGAAGAGTTAGTCAAGGAGATCTAATATTTATACCTGGTGCCTTCTTGAAGTGCAAGAAGCTTCTAGATGTTTTTCTTCAAAGTGTTCAGGCTTCCTGACTTCCCTTCTCTGGCTGCAGATCAACTATAGGGGGTATGCTATCAATTATGTGGCACAGGACACAGCCTATTCAGGTGTAAGTGGGACTGTGTTCAGCTCTGCCCCTACTTCCTGCCAGTCATGGTCCATCTACGCACACCAAAGCACTGTATTGTGTGTGGCTGTCTGGGAGGAATATACACAGACCAACTGGCAACTACATCTAGTCATGTGAACCAGAGACAGGCTGCAGGCACTAAATGGCAGAGGCAAGAAAATGCCAACTTTCTATAAGTGGCATTTTGAAAATTGTAATTCAATTCCGAATTTAACATAAAGGAGGTTTTTTCATTACAATTCCAAACACACCAAACATAAATGATTTACCTGTTCTCATTTGGAAGCTATCCTTATTGGGTAACCACAATGCTATCCTTTGGTAGAAGTAGGCCTTGTCATAGTGAAAACAAATTTAATAGGTTTTCACTGTCATAAAATGTAAAACCTAAAAGTACATGTCAAACTAATTACATACATTGTACCTTGCCTTATGTCGGTTAAGGGCCTACTAAAGGGGTGACTTACATGGATTGAAAAAGGAAGGTTTAGGCCTGCCCAATGGTTGATTTTGTTATGTTAAATGGCAGTTTAAAACTACAGACACAGGCTGCAATGGCAGGCCTGCCAAAAGTTTGCTAAGGCTACAAAAGTGGGTGGCACAACAAATGCTTCAGGCCCACTAGTAGCATTTAATTTACAGGCCCTGGGTACACTGGGTAAATGCACTGCAACTTTACTTGGGACTTACAAGTAAAGTAGATGTGACAAATTAACTTGGCCAAGAGGTTACTCCTCTCCTGATTATGTGCTCATGCCTGCCCACACGCCAGGTCCACACACTGGGAGAAAGACGGAGGAAAGATCGTTGCTACTGGGTTGCCGCAAGACTGAAGCTCGATTTTGTTTGCACTTTTGCCATTTGACTCTCAATCCATTTTCAATCAATGGGGGAGCCAACTCACCCTTGCTTTGGTTTGTTTTTTTAGGTCTTTTGAGGTCTCGCCAAGGTGACATTTATCCCACCGGGGGCAGCTCTCCTGCTCTTGTGTTTGTGAAGCGTCTTTGCTCCATTGCTGCTGTTGCCGCCTTTGCCTCTGCCCAATGCACTGTGTCCAGCCTGCTCATGGAGACGGGTAGTCAACGGGTGTACAGCAAGGTGGGGCGGGTAGGGCTACAGGTGCAGTGTGGCACTGAGCGTGAGTTGCCATAGTATGCTGGAGTGGCCTGACACACCAGTGCTTGTGTTCACGCTATGCCACCACACCCCAACACCCTCTGTGCAGTGACTGCAGAAAAAACCTCTGGATGTGGATCATGCGCAGGATCAGTTTGGGGCACTGGAGTTTAGGACACCCCCATACAACGTCTTCCCCCGTATAGCTGCACTCATCGCCTGCTATTCATCTGCTATTCTCCTCAGTTTTGGAGTGGGTGGAGGCGTCAGAAAGACTAGAGGATGAGGTAAGTGATAATTGTTGCCGTGTTACTGATATTGCACTGCCAAAGTATGTTGCTGGCTCTGCTGTGATTGCAGTCTTTGGTGTTGACTTCGGACATTACTCCTGCCTACACCTACACCTATATATTAGCACACACCTGCAATTACTATTTTGTGCTTTCTGGACAAGAGGTCAATCTCCAGCCGAACTGTGCTAGGGGGACTGTGAGGAGGTGGAACAATGTCTGTCTGCCCATGCCTGAGGTGCCCCTCCTGCAAGATTCCATTGGCAAGTGTAAGGGTACTGGGGGGTCCGGGACATTGCCCTTCACCCCAAAACAACCTTGATATATCTGATGTTACATAGGGTGATTAAGGTTGTAGCTACTGAGACTGAGCTGACTGAGAGAAGATTCTCTAGGGGACCGGGAGGGCTTGTGCAATCAATGCCAGGGACGTGTAAAACTGCCCCAACCAGGAGTGTTCCTGAGGTTGAGCCCAGTGTGCTGAATGAGGCCCTTGGTCAATTGTCAGATAACTCACAACGGGTACTACTCTCTGAGACCCCACATGAGGAGCTCCAGCAAGCTGCCAAAAAAGCCAGGAGAATTGTTCAGAATTACCAGCAGAAGAACAGCACCTGCAGTGATTACATATGCTCCCATTCTCCTCCTGTATGCCTTATAGCCTCCCTTGTGCCACAGGTGGAGCAGGTTGTAAAATAAAACCTAGTTGGGTGACTGATTTGGTGAAAGATTTGGGTGGTAGGGTCACAGAGATTTTAAGAGTAGAGATTTCTCCTGTTTTGGTGTGCTTGTCAGCAATCGAACAAGCCCTAAAAGATGCTATTCAACCCCTGCATTACTCCACCAGCTTTCTGGATCAACCTCTTTATCTGTGCAAACAGGGCACATGGAGATGAGCAGTACTAATGGGTCTGCAACTGTCATACCACCATTAACAAACAGTAATACTAATATAGCGGTAACAGGGGACAACCCAGAAAGGGAACAACAACTATTTCATTGTCGCCACCAGGGGAGCAGCTTTGGGCGTAATGGGGCTACTGCACTGCCACAAGAGTGCAGGAATCTCCCTGTTATAAACTTACTCCCTGCGGCGTGCCCTTACGCAGTGATTTTGACAGGAGTCCCGGGTCTGACACACTGGTTAACAAGTGCCTGAACTGGCTTGCGAAGAATAAAAACTTCCTTGTCTCACTCGTACATAACATACTTTTCACCCTTAGGTTGGAGTGGATCAGGAAGTGTCGGAAAGACTGCCGGGGGGACTGTGTCATTATTAATTTCAAAGACCCTTCCTTGGTTTGGCAACTCTTAGCTGATGCCATGCGTACGCAAGTGAGCCATACTAACAGTGGTTTACTTCCCTTGGGACATTTTTACAAGCCGCCATTTCACATAGGCCAGGTTGTCCATATTCTCTCTCTGCCACAACAACACACAAGCCCAAATGCACCCTTCATTGGCTCGCACTGGTCTGTTGGTTCCTAAAGTGTCCCGGTATCCAATCGGTTTGACATTCTTGACCAAGTTGACTGACTAGTCAACAAGGGGGACTTACAGCACTTTAATAGCAATAAGAATGGAACAGAGGGCTGTTCTAAGTCTGGGTACTTAAAATGGGGTAAGAGATCCCGGCAGTCCCCCACTCCCTGAACGTCAGAGACAAGATCTGTGTGCCTCTGGGTAGTTCCTCCCCTGGTTTTCCAGTTGACCCCCTGCCTGATTGTTCCTCTATTTCCCATCAGGTCATCATAGGCAATGAACTGGGTCCTGAAGGGAGCGGTATGTTCACTAGGGCAGGACCTATCCTCCCCCTGGCCAACATGGGACAAGATAAAATCAATGTATCATGTAGAACAGAAGCATAGAGTGTAAGGGCCCCCTTTCCCGTGTCTGCAATTCTTGTCCCCAGGTAAATGGTTGGTCAAGTAGGTACCACACAAGCTCCAGGTGTTGTAGATCCAAAGTACAATTTAAAGGTTTTGTCAAGGAATGTTGCAGGCATAAGCCCCAAATTAAATAGCACAGATTGAGGTCTTTTTATTGATCAATTTGATGACTGCTTCTTCCAAGAAACCTGGCTAACCACAAAAGTATAGTGAGCTGACTTTGCCACCGATAGCATAGAAGACATAGCTAAGTACAGAGGTAGCTTTGTGTTGCAAAGTTGAAAAAGCTTGAGGCAATATAAGGTGATATTTTGTGCATCACTTTCTCTTTTTGTCAGGCCAAGCAGTCTGTATTTATAATATCTACTTTAGACCCATGAGCAACAGACAGTAATCTCCAACTGTCCACCAGCTTTCAGCTCATATAGCAGGCCACAACCCAGTTGGTGGTGATTTTAGTTTGAGCCCTGAGACGTTCCAACAGTGAGCTTATGATTGAGGAGGATAGAGTTTGGTTAATCTCAGATCTGGCAATATGGGGGTCATTCTGACCCTGACGGCCGGTGGCCGCCAGGGCCACCGACCACGGGAGCACCGCCAACAGGCTGGCGGTGCTCCCACGAGCATTCTGACCGCGGCGGTTCAGCCGCGGTCAGAAGCGGAAAGTCGGCGGTCTCCTGCCGACTTTCCGCTGCTCGGGGGAATCCTCCATGGCTGCGGAGTGCGCTCCGCAGCCATGGGGATTCTGACACCCCCTACCGCCATCCTGTTCCTGGCGGGTCTCCCACCAGGAACAGGATGGCGGTAGGGGGTGCCGCGGGGCCCCTGGGGGCCCCTGCAGTGCCCATGCCCATGGCATGGGCACTGCAGGGGCCCCCGTAAGAGGGCCCCGCAAAGTATTTCAGTGTCTGCCATGCAGACACTGAAATACGCGACGGGTGCAAACTGCACACGTCGCACCCCTGCAACTACGCCGGCTCAATTCTGAGCCGGCGTCCTCGTTGCAGGGGCATTTCCTCTGGGCCGGCGGGCGCTCTTTTGGAGAGCGCCCGCCGGCCCAGAGGAAATGTTAGAATGGCCGCCGCGGTCTTGTGACCGCGGTGCGGTCATTTGGCGGCGGAACCTTGGCGGACGGCCTCCGCCGTCCGCCAAGGTTAAAATCAGGCCCTATGTCTTATAACAAAAATGGACACCACTAGCTCTCCAACCTAATGCCATGACTTTGAATCAGAGCCTGCATGGCTGTAATGGGAGACCCCACTCAGATAGGGATGACACACCTTTAACAGATTGCCACATCCCAGCCTGAAACATTATATACTAGTTGATGTCAGATTATGGCCATTTGTCTCTGACATGACACAAGACACAACAGAGATCATAATGCGCTCATGCTAAACTTGGATCTCCCCTTCACTGGGCCCAGAACCATGCAATTGCAACCTTTTGATGATAGACGTGAACTAGTAACAAACAGGTGCAGGATAAACTGACATGTAGTGGCGAGTTCATAGGACTCAGTGAAGTCTATTTACAACCAGGTGATGAACAGTCTTGATGTCCTGTGGGTCTTCGACTCAATCGTGGCTGAAAAAACTCCCACAAACCAGTGCACAATCTACTTTTTGTAGAACTAAAAAAATATTTGTATGCTGAAGCTAAGTGTGCTGGGGTGACGAGGAACCCGCCAATGTGGTTCAATAGCAATTGCAGGTCACCTAAACTCGCCCTGATCACTGCAATGAAGTTGCAGGAAAGATGCAGAATTCGGGCCACAAGAGCAGCTTACAAAAATGCTGTTAATAATGGCAAGAGGGGATGGGAACAAGCAAAATGGGAAGCACTCCTAGCGGTCTCTAAGAATAAAGACCAGGCTGCATTTTGAACTATAGTAGCCACTGGGAATACTGTGGGGATTGTTATCATTGAAAGTAACATCACTGCTGATGACTGGATTGTACACTTTACAAATCTGTACTCTCCAACTCCAGGAGACAGTGAATTTTTAGTTCCTGTAAGGAGGACCCAACTGCTAGCTTGGGAGGGTCCCTCTCCCACTACTAATGATATCCGATTACTACATCTATGGAAGTGGTCTTGGCCATTAGGAAGATTGCTTCGCACAAAGCGCCAGGCCTGGATAAAACTCCAGGTGACGTTTTTCTAGTAAAGTCTGATGTTTGGGGTCCCTATCTCACAGTAGTCTTTAAAGCAATCATGAGTTGGCTACCAATACCCCAGTCCTGGGCAGGGATAGAAATAATTCCTATATACAACAAACATTTGCAAGGCAGTCAGTCTCGCATTTGCTCCAGAGCTATTGGCATTGTAAATTCCTAACTGGACTTTTCTTGCCACATAAATTGAAAATGAAAAGTAAATCATTATTTGACAAAAGCGAGCCGATTCAAACAGCCATTGCCCCCATGAGCATGAGTGCAAAGGAGAGACACAAAACGAAAAAGAAGTTCACTCACAGTCAAACACATCGGCAATCGTGAAACTATCCACATAAAAGGGTCAGTCTGCAAAGCAGTAACAAAACCTCCCCAAGGAGGGACAAACGTATAGCATTTACCAATGATAACAAAGGAATTTTGAAAGGCAAGCCCACGAACAAGTGAAAGTGATGGGTATGAGGTGGGTGTGGTTAAAAGCCCACAATACTACCAACAGGTCAAAGAGCTTGTGCGCTCAACCTAAAAAGTGGTCTCCTTTGGAGCCAGCTAACTACAGGCCCATCAGAACTTATTGACACCATACAAAACTTCTCAGCAGAATCAATCTATTAAGATTACAAGAATGGTTAGAGGTTAACAATATTTTAAGTCCCTTGCAAGCAGGATTTTATAATTACACATCAACAATAGACTTAGGCCCTCATTACAACCTTGGCGGTAAATGCCGCTTACCGCCGTGCAGAAGACCGCCAACACACCGCCGCGGAATTCCGCCACAGCTATTACGGCCCACAGCTCGGAATCCGCCAAAATCTAGACACCCACACAAGTCCGCCACACCAAAGGTCAATGATAAACTGGCGATAACAAAACCTCCACTGTCACGCCAACAGGAATACGCCCACACTATCACGACCCACGAATCCACGCGGCGGTCTTTCAACTGCGGTATTCCATTGGAAGTACACACCGCTGCGCTCAAAATACACACACATATACAAAACAATACCACATTGGACAATTCCAAATACACACACCTGATACACATACACACACCACTCCCACACACCCAATACAATATAAAACCCCCGCCCACATCACCCACAAACCCTTACTACCAAAAATGTTGACAAAGGCCAGAGAGACAGCGCAGCAAAGACAACACCAGCATACAGAGGCACACAACACCATCACACATACACATCTACGCACAAAACACCACACATCCCTAAACATCACCCCACACATCACAACACACACCACCTCACACATCACCCACACCACCCCATGGCACCGCAAAGACACCCCAGGTTTTCTGAGGAGGAGCTCAGGGTCATGGTGGAGGAAATCATCCTGGTAGAGCCACAGCTATTCAGATCACAGATGCAGCACATCACCATAGCTAGGAAGATGGAGCTATGGCGCAGGGGACCGGGCAACGCAGTGGGACAGCACCCAAGAACACGGGATGACATCAGGAAGAGGTGGAAAGACCTACAGGGGACGGTGCGTTCCCTGGTCTCGAGACACCACATTGCGGTACAGAGGACTGGCAGCAGACCCCCACCTCCTCCCCCACAACTAACAACATGAGAGGAGCAGGTCTTGGCTATACTGCATCCTGAGGGCCTCGCAGGAGTAGCAGGAGGAATGGACTCTGGTAAGTCAAATCTTAACTATTACATCCCCCATCCTACCTGCATCCTATCACATACCCCCACCCTCACCCTCACCCCATCACTCCAACTCCTCACATATGTCCCACTATCACAAACCACACATCCCAACACCAAGCCCTGCATGCAACAACAAAACATGGACACCCATTACCAATGCATGGACACTACACATACCCACACAGACCCCTAAACAATTAGCACACAAGGTCCTACACAGGAATGCAAGCACCTGGGTACAGGGTCACCCACCCATTGCACACCATGGCACTCACAGATGCAATAATCATGCCTTTACACCCCTGCAGGACCCCTACCCAACGTCACCGGACAGGAGGTTCCAGACATGTCCACTCCACCCACAGAAGAGGCCCACAGTGATGACAGCAGCTCTGTCCAACTGGATCTAGATGACCAGCCCGGCCCATCTGGGACCTTGGGACAGTCCGTTCCCCTCACACTGGCACAAGCCACAACCGAGCCTCCCCCCTCTGGAAACACCAGCACAGCACCCACCCAGCGGGCCCATACCTCTGTCCCCAGGACACGTCAAGCAGCAGTGTGTCCACCACTACAGGGAACCCAGGCTAACCCACCACCCCAAGAACAACAGGGACCTGAGGGCAGTGGTAGTGGGCATACGGTTCAGGGGACAGAAACCCAGGAACACAGGGGAACTGGGAGGGCTGCTGTGCAACAGGGGGAGGACAGGCCCGGATGACCCACTCTCCACAAGGCCCTCTCCAACATCATGGGAGCCTACCATCATTCCCAGGAGACGATGGCAATGGTACTGGCCAAGTTTCAGGAGACCCAGTGGCTGCAGGAGGAACAGTATTTGGGGTTCAGGGAGGAACTCAAATCCATCAATACCACTCTGGGCACCATTGAAGGGGTGGTGAAGGAACTTGTGAACACCAGGAGGGACACTGTGGCACAACAAGGGGCCCCTGACACTAGCCTGGATGATGAACTGCCCACCACCTCCACCGGCGCTAATGGACAGGAGGCACCGCCATCACCCCAGACCATTTTACATCCCCTCCACTAATTTTCACTGAAATAAACATCCTTAAATCACAAAACAACCTGGAGTTAGTATGTACTTTCTCAAATGTGTATTTGCAATAACTGAGGGAAATAGCAATGTCCATTCTATTGTCAACATACCCATGTCACACAGCTCTAGTCCATGAGGTTACATAGCAGAGATCACACAGTGGGACCCACATCTGTGAAATCGAAAAGGAAAGTGACAAATCAGGGTCCATACACTGGGTGAAAGTGACAGAGGAGAGGTAGAACAATTGTATCAGATGTAGGAGGCAGTGATGTCTTCTTACCTGTGTCTCATTGGAAGTATTGATGGATCACAGTGTTTCTGTTGTCTATGTCCTCTTCTTCTGCCTCCTCTTCTTCACTGTCCACAGGCTCCACAGCTGCCACAACACCTCCATCTGGATCATCCTCCTGCAGAAAAGGCAACTGTTGTCGCAAAGTCAAGTTGTGCAGCATACAGCAGGCCACGATGATCTGGCACACCTTCTTTGGTGAGTAGTAGAGGGAACCACCTGTCATATGGAAGCACCGGCACCTGGCCTTCAGGAGGCCGAAGGTCCTCTCTATAACCCTCCAAGTTTGCCCATGTGCCTCATTGTAGCGTTCCTCTGCCCTTGTCCTGGGATTCCTCACTGGGTTCAGTAGCCATGACAGGTTGGGGTAGCCAGAGTCACCTGCAAATGTCGAGGGACAACTGTTAGACACACATTAACCCTTAGGGACAACCCCAGACCCAGACAACTATTCACATGGTATAGGGTCCTTGTCCTCACCTACTAGCCACACACGGTGCCTCTGGAGTTGGCCCATCACATAAGAGATGCTGCCATTCCTTAGAATGTAAGCGTCATGCACTGAGCCAGGAAACTTGTGGTTCACATGGGAGATGTACTGGTCGGCCAAACACACCATCTGCACATTCATGGAATGGTAACTCTTCCGGTTTCTGTACACCTGTTCACTCCTGCAGGGGGTACCAAGGCCACATGTGTCCCATCAATGGCACCTATGATGTTGGGGATATGTCCCAAGGCATAGAAGTCACCTTTCACTGTAGGCAAATCCTCCACCTGATGCAACATGATGTAGCCGCGCATGTGTTTCAGCAGGGCAGACAACACTCTGGACAACACGTTGGAGAACATAGGCTGGGACATCCCTGATGCTATGGCCACTGTAGTTTGGAAAGACCCACTTGCCAGGAAATGGAGTACCGACAGGACCTGCACTAGAGGCGGGATCCCTGTGGGATGGCGGATTGCTGACATCAGGTCTGGCTCCAACTGGGCACACAGTTCCTGGATTGTGGCACAATCAAGTTTGTAGGTGATAATTACATGTCGCATCTTCCATTGTCGACAGGTCCGCCAGCGGTCTGTACACCAGAGGATGCGGCCACCTCCTCACCTGCCCCAGCGGACGTGCCCTATGGACGAGGACAGCGAGCACAGAGTCAGCCAACACTGAGGTATTAAATAGAATATTTGTTGCACACATTTGTCAATCCGCTATGTGCCTGTCTTAGTGTGTATGCAAGGCCTAGATATGTGTGACGCATTTACAATTAATGCCATGTGGCCCACTGAAATGGCGGCTGCCTGATCTGTAAGGTGGGGCAAGGAGATATGAGGTAACAGCGCTGGTGTTGTACACCGTTGCGGTAGGCGGTTGAAGACCGCGGTGCAGTCCTGCAATGGTTAACATTGGACCCTATGGGTCCCAGGAGCCAATGACGATGTACGCTGGCGGTGACGGTAGGCACTGCCGCGGATGTGACCGCCATTTTCTCACTGTTCACTCACTTGATACCTGATCTTCGACAGGAGAGGACCTACACTGCAAGTGCTGCTGTGACCTCAGTCTGGAAGCGACAATGGCTCAAGTGTCTGGGGAAAGGGCCCCTGTCTTCACATCGGAGGAGTTGGACAAACTAGTGGATGGGGTCCTCCCCAATATATGCTTCTCTACGGTCCTCCAGACAAAGAGGTGAGTGCACTGTGAGCATGCTGTATGGGCAATGCCTGTTTGGAGTGGTGTGGATGGGAGATGGGGGGGGAATGAGGCGTGCATGAAACAACGGTGAGTGTATGTGCGTCATGGCAAGGGTAGGAACCTGGGCCAATGACTGTGACGGTCCAGACGGTTATATATTCTCCTTTTCCCTTGTACTATTCCTGTAGGTTAGCACCCACCAGAAGAAGGATATTTGGCGTGCCATCGCAAAGGAAGTCCGGGCCCTGGGGGTCCACCACAGGCGGAGCACCCACTGCCGTAAAAGATGGGAGGACATTCGCTGCTGGAGCAAGAAGGCGGCAGAGGCCCAGCTGGGGATGGCCTCCCAATGTGGGAGGGGTGACCGTTGCACGATGACCCCCCTGATGGCCATGTGGCACCCCACCCCACCAGTGTTAAGAGCCATCTACCCCTAGTCAGGCTCCTGTGACTTCCATGTGTACATCAATCGGGCATACGCCTTGTACCCATGGCCCTGTTCTTGTGTGCATTAGCATCATCATGCGGAGGAGCAGTGCCACCGGAGCAGGAGGGAGCTGCATCCCACATGGCCCTGGAGTGCGAGACTAAGGACTTCGAATTCACCAGTGGGACGGAGGGCAAGGGGAGCTCCACGGCGGGGACAGGAGCTGAGACCAGCGACAGCGACTCCTCCTCTGATGGGAGCTCCCTTGCGGTGGCGGGCCCCTCTGTGCCCACCCCATCTACACGTACAACCGCCACCCCCCCTACCAGCACCGCCCTCCCAGCAGCCCCTCAGATTGTGCCCCGTGGCCGCTCACCCAGGAAGGTGGGTATCTCCTTCGCCCCAGGCACCTCAGCCCCTGCCCCAGTCAGCCCTGCTGCCCTCAGTGAGGAGGCCATTGACCTCCTCAGATGCCTCAGTGTTGGGCAGGCTACCATTCTGAATGCCATCCAGGGTGTAGAGAGGCAATTGCAACAGATGAATGCATACCGTGGGGGCATTCATTCTGGTCAGGCAGCCCAACAGCGAGCTTTTCAGACTCTGGCCTCAGAACTGATGGCAGCCATTGTCCCTGTGTCAAGCCTCCCCCCTACAACTTCCTCCACCCAGCCCCAATACCCAGTACCTCAGCCTATCCCAAGCACACCATCAGACCTGCATGCACACACCTCAACACACAAGGGTAGCTCTGGCAAACATAAGCACCACACATCCCACAGGCACTCACACAAGCATCATACCCATGCACACATACCAACATCCACTGCCTCCACTGTGTCCCCCTCCTCCTCGTCTCCCTCCTCCCTACCTGTCACATCCCCACTCACACCTGCATGCACTACATCTTCAGACACTACGTCCATCACCAGCACGCCCATCACCACACACCGCTCACGTGCACTCACTACCCCCACTACCATTCACACATCCCCTGTATCCTCTCCCAGTGTGTCTGTGAGCCCACCTCCCAAACTACACAAACGCAGTTACACACCCACCCAACAGCCATCCACCTCACGACAGCCTCCAGCCCATGCACTTTCACCCAAAGTCAGCAAACGAACACCTCCTACAACCACTACCTCTTCCTCCACTCCCAAAACCCCTCCATCTACCCTTCCCAGTGTGTCTAAAAAACTTTTCCTGTCAAACCTTGACCTCTTCCCTTCACCTCCCCCACCCCTTCCATCCCCTCGGGAATGCCTTTCCATGTCCCAAACCAGCACCTCAGCCACCACATCACCGGGAACAGTGGTGCCAGCAGTTACCGGCTTCTGGAGTTCGCCAAGCAGCACGGCAGCCAGTGTGCCAAGGAGCCAGGCCAAGGACGGTCCCCCACTTCAGAAACATAAGAAGTTGGCCACAGCCTGGAGGGAGAAGGGTAAAACACCTCCCACCAAGGGCTCTCCTAGGACTACAGTTGGGAGTGGCAAGACAGATGCGCCACCATCCAGGGTGGGGAAGGGGCAGAGAAAGAAAGAGAAGTCGCCGCCAACCTGCACAGAGGACAAGACCGCCACCAGCCCCGCACCACGCAACCACCAGCACCGCTTCCCAGGACACCGCCGCCACCAGCACCGCTGCCCAGAACACCGCTGCCAGCAGCACGCTCACTGAGCTACCCACCAGCACCACTGGCCAATGAGCGCCGCAAGCACCGCCGCTACTGAGGCCTCCGCAAGCAACACGGCTACTGAGGCCGCCGCAAGCACCGCCAGCAGCCACACCGCATCATGTGCCAGTGGCACCACCACAGACATGACTGCCATCCCTAGTGGTCAGTCCTACGAAGCTGGTGGTCAGTTCCAGAGGCCTGGACAGCTTCCATGTAGGTCCACCGTCAGTGGAGTGTCACATCCAATACCTCAGTCCTTGGCAGGTTGAAGCACTCTGGGCACAAAGCCCCCTCCAGAACCAGTGGAGAAAGGCATCAACTACCTCAGTCCTTGGCAGGATGAAGCACTCTGGGCAAAAAGCCCCCTCCAGAACCAGTGGAGAAAGGCATCCACTACCTCTGTCCTTGGCCGGATGAAGCACTCTGGGCACAAAGCCCCCTCCAGAACCAGTTGAGAACTGTTATCCACTTGAGAGACTGTGGCTTTGCACTCCCCAGGATAAAGCAGTGGGCAACCCACCCACTTGAGAGACTTGAGTGACTGTGGCTTTGCACTCCCCAGGATAAAGCAGTGGGCAAACCACCCACTGGAGAGACTTGTGAGACTGTGGGTTTGCACTCCCCAGGATAAAGCAGTGGGCAAACCACCCACTGGAGAGACTTGAGAGACTGTGGCTTTGCACTCCCCAGGATAAAGCAGCGGGCAAACCACACACTGGAGAGACTTGAGAGACTGTGGCTTTGCACTCCCCAGGATAAAGCAGTGGGCAAACCACCCACTTGAGAGACTGTGTCTTTGCACTCCCCAGGATAAAGCAGTGGGCAAACCACCCACAGGAGAGACTTGAGAGACTGTGGATTTGCACTCCCCAGGAGAAAGCAGTGGGCAAACCACTTACTGGAGAGACTTGTGAGACTGTGGCTTTGCACTCCCCAGGATACATCAATGGGCATGGTGCCACCTCGTGGAGCTGGCCTCGTGCACTCATCCGGCTGAGGTGCCCCCCCTTCCCTTCCTCCTGAGGTGCCTGTTTTGTTTCGATCTGGTGCCCCTGCTGTGTTCTCTCCGTTTGGATCGGGTATCTTGTGTGGGCCTCGCCCATGCATTTTGGGCCCAGTGGTCCACGGACTATGTAGGTGCAGTACATGGACTTGAATTATTGGTGTATATATTTGTTAATAGTGTATATATATTTTTGACTAATGGATTTTTATTGATTGCATTTGTTCAGCTCATTTCCTTTTGTCCTCGCGTTCTTCCGGGGGTGCTGGGGGGTGTAAATATAATGTATCAAAATGTATTTGTGTGTGTGTTGTAGTGGGTGAGGGTGGGGGTGGGGGTTTTGCATGTTGCATGTGTGTCACTCTCTTTTCCCTCCCCCCTCCCCTGTGTCGTAGGTGCAGTACTCACCGGGGTCGTCTCCGCCGGCGTCTGTGCTACTGGTAGCAGGAAGACAATGGCAGGTAGTATTTGGAATTCCGGCTCCATGGCGTCCTGGTTCCTCGTGGGGTGTGTAGAGGTGAGCGTTTTCCCTTCCAAGTCCTGTTTCCGCCGTGTTTTTGTTCGTGGTGAATCCGCCCCGGAACAGGTGGTGGATTGGCCTCTCATGATACTGTGGGTGGTACATTGACTTCCGCCTGTCTGTTGGCGGTGACCGCCGCGCTGTTTGTTTGTACCGCCGTGGCGGTCGGAGTGTTAAAGTGGCTGTCTATGTTGGCGGTTTCCGCCACGGTCGTGATTCCATTTTTTTTACCGCCGGCCTGTTGGCGGTTTTACCGTCCCTTTAACACCGACCACCAGGGTTGTAATGAGGGCCCTAGTGTTCAAGCTCCAGTTGATATATTGGAAGGCCATTGTTCTTGAAAAGGGGAGACTTTAGATGGTGTTTGTAGATCTAAGATCTGCATTTGATTTGGTTCCCAGAAACGTGTTATGGAATGTGTTGGCTGAGATGGGTGTCCCAATATATTTACGCCAAATCATTGAAAGACTAAGTGAACAGAACTTTGCCCACGTCCGCTGTGGTCAGCTAGGAGAAGAGACCGAACCCTTTGCTGTTAATAAAGGCATTAGGGACAGGTCAATACCAATTTGAGTAAATACGTCAAAAAGGACAAGTTCAGATAGTCTGTCTGAGATGACTTGCCCATCCTGTGGCTACGTTGAAGAAGCAGTGGCTCACACACTTCTTCAGTCCGGAGTATAGTAGGGCTAAATGGATTACCTCAATTTGTAGGAACCTCAGTACCACACAGCACAAGAAGGGCTACAGACTATTACAATCACACACTAGCAAGCATACTGTATCTGCGGTCTCTAGATACTTATTTGCAATGTGGCAATTGAGGAGAAAAAATGCAGTACTGCTGGCAGCTTGAAAGGCCACATGGCGCAGCAAGACTATTAGGAGTACTGCATACTTGGGAATGGTGTCCGGGCTGATACGCTAATTACATTTCAACTGTATTGTTTTAGCTACTGTGAGCATTGGTCCCCTCTACTTAGCCAATGGTTTTATCATTTGGTTTTGGAAAATAATTCATTTTCTTTTAACTCAAAATGTTTCTTCTTGTATTTATATGGTGATGGATAATGTTTTAGTGATGGGTTTTACTAATTTTAATGTATTTATGCTCAGTTTGTAGGTTATTTGTATTGCTTTTGTATACAGTATACTGTCATACTGCCTTTGCATTTATATGTTTTTATTTGTATGTTTCTTTTATGGAGTATCACCAAAATAAAGAGCTTTGACTGACTGAAATGGTCCGGATAGATGCAGTCTTGTTTTACAATGTTTTACGGAGAGAGCACAATCACTTTAGCACTGGTTATCAGTTGTAAAGCGTACAGTGTACGGTGACCTAATTCCAACAAAAACAAATTCAGAAAACAGGATGGGTGAAGGCAAAATCTTTAAGGGTTATCCTGCAAAGAGGGCCAAGTCCAACACAACTCCCTTGCCCAAAAGCGAGGGTAGACTATTCAATATCTTGATGGGCTTCCTTGCTTTTGCGATAGAATATGAACAATTGCTCTCTCCTCCAGAGGCCCTTGTCAGTTCAATGCCCCTCTGAACTTCGTTTTGTTGGGTAGCCATTTCAGTTATAGCTCCATGCACGTTATTTTTGCACACTAGGCCTGCCGCCATGCACTTTAACCTAGATATATTTTATTCAGCTTTGTTTATTATTTTAGCAATAGCCACATTTGGGGTCTTGTTTTATTTGTATCTAACTAGCTGTTCTTTGCCTAGGCCAGCACTGCATTCTTAAACAAGACATTTCTTTTACTCTGTGCCTTTCTCAAGGCTGCAGTAAGATAGGTTGCCGGTAAGCGTGGTGGCGCTTTGTCTCCAGTATTCATAGAACATACACATCCTTACGTAGGGACTTTTCTCAGAACATCAGCTGTTTTATTATAAAAACACGTCTCTGTCCCATACACATTGGAGGGAGATTCCAGCCAGATGACCACAACTATATGATGATTGCTGAATGCTTCGCTACAGCTGCTTGTGTAGACTTCAGGCACTTGCTCAGGAATGAGGGAAGATGTCTTCCCAGGGGAATGAAGGGCAGAACTAGAGCTTAACATGCTGTGCTATAATATAGATAGCCTAGGTAGGAATTATTTTAATGACTCTAGTGACCACAATTGGAGCGTTATTTTTATGCTTTACTCTTCTTGTCACAGTTTTAATCCTGTCATGCTTCATCGTCCTGTTTTTTGCAGTACATGCTTTATTATCTAAGATGCAGTTGCTTCATTAAAACCTCATTGAAACATATACTGCCTCTGGCTGTCCTTGCATATGTGAAATTAATGTAACTGAGAGAAACTGATGCGATTTGAGTGACCACAATTTGCCTGAGGATTCAATTGTGTAATGGATTCAGCTGTCCAATCACCCCTGCTCTTGGGTGAAGATGAGGCACTGCTAGTTAGCTAGAGCAAAACCCAGATTAGGCCAACAGGTGTCACCTGTAGTGGGTTAGACTCAGTCCCCAACACCACAGGTGATTTTGCCACTCAAATTCAGTAGTCTCATTAGAATATTGAGAGCCTATGCGACAGTTTGATCCCTCTATCTAATCAACTGAGATTTCATAACCTAAAAACCTAAAAAGACTTCAAATTTCAATTAAGTTGTGTGCATCACACTCTATATTGAGTTATCTGAAGTTGAATGTCGAACAAAATAGTTACAGATTATTTTGTGCTTTTTACTCGTCTCTCACTCCGTCTCCATTGCACTACAAAAGACATACATAAGGGAGAACATAATGGGCAGTAGACTTCAACCTGAAGAAACCGGAGGTCTGTGAAGATAATGGACGGGTGGTCACCCTATGGTAACCAGAAAATGATGAAAGTGAACGCCTAACCTGTGAATCCAGGACATGTGGCAGGCCTATGGGATAAGATCGTACCACTGAGCAGGGCGATACTGTTGTGTTGCTACCTTAATGACATGCTCTGCCTGCCACAGAAACAAAGCTGTGTTTGACTCTTAAGATTAAAAGGGGTGCAGAGCAGAGCCTAAGTGAATGTGCAGGAATTTTCACTGAAATTATCAGTTGCACTCCAAAATACATCTAGGTTCCAGTTGATGCAAATGGGATTCATGATCTCCACGTCTGATATTTTTCAGAATCCTGGCAACACCAAAAAAAGATCAGCAAGTTCTATTACTAAGGAGAAAACTTTCAAAGTATTATGAAGCAGGATAAGTGATATCTTTATTTCTGCTTGTTCTGGGAAAGGTAGGAACTTAAGATGAAAAAATGCATTACATGTACATGCGATTATTACAGATTTAGGCCCATATTTATACTTTTTGACGCTAAACTGCGCTAACGCAGTTTAGCGTCAAAAAATTTTGCGCCGTCTAACGCCATTCTGAAGCGCCATGCGGGCGCCGTATTTATGGAATGGCGTTAGACGTCGCAATCAGACCGGCGCTGCCTGGTGTGCGTGGAAAAAACCACGTAGACCAGGCAGCTCCGGCGTTGGGAAAAAATGACGTTAGGGCGTCTTAAAATGGCGCAAGTCAGGTTGACGCTAAAAAATCGTCGTAACCCGACATGCGCCATTTTTTTTCGACGCCCATCCCCCATCAACATGACTCCTATCATTGTAAAGATAGGAGTCATGCCCCCTTGCCCAATGGCCATGCCCAGGGGACTTATGTCCCCTGGGCATGGTCATTGGGCATAGTGGCATGTAGGGGGGCACAAATCAGGCCCCCCTATGCCAAAAAAAATTATTAAAAAAAAAAAAAAAAATACTTACCTGAACTTACCTGAATGTCCCTGGGGTGGGTCCCTCCGTCCTTGGGTGTCCTCCTGGGGTGGGCAAGGGTGGCAGGGGGGGTCCCTGGGGGCAGGGGAGGGCACTCTGGGCTCATTTTGAGCCCACTTGTCCCTTAACGCCATGCCTGACCCAGGCGTTAAAAAGCGGCGCAAATGCGCCGTTTTTGGCCACGCCCACTCCCGGGCGTCATTTTTGCCCGGGAGTATAAATACCACGTAAAGGCCTGGGAGTCATTTTTTAAGACGGGAACGCCTCCCTTGCATATCATTAACGCAAGGAAGGGGTTCACGCTAAAAAATGACGCCCACTCCGGGCACTTTGGCGCCCGAAGCGTCTAACGCCATAGTATAAATATGGTGTTAGTTTGCGTTAGTTTAGCGTCGAATTTGCGTCGAAAAAAACGACGCAAATTCGGCGCAACCAGAGTATAAATACGGCCCTTATTCTATAATGTCCCTTTTCAAAACTATATATTAGAAGTATTAGCTTTCCTTGATATGGTAAATGCTAATTTGCCTCTAAAAACAGAGTGTAAGATCAAGAAAGAGCAATCAGTAATAAAGATACAAGTTATCTTGTAATATATTGAAAAATAAAATAGACCATTGACTGGGACACCATGCTCCAGTGATTAGTAGGTACATGGGAATAGTAGTAGTACAATTTTATTCGATCAATGTATGATCATTTTTATAAAATGCATCAAAAAATGAAATCACATATATAAATACATTTAAAAAAGAGTTTTAAAAAATACATTTACAAGATTTTCAAAATGTATACAACAGCAATACAGCATAAAATGATATTCTCAAGGGTATTTTCAAAGCTACATAAAGCCATTGTGGTATGTGATACTAATTACTAGCTAATATTTTGTTCCTAATAAGCCAGGCAAAAAGCAGGCACCTTGATACAGAAAACATGAACCATTCCTTGTTATCTGATCTTTAAATTTGCGGGTCAAGAACTAGACATTAACCAACATGCCCGGACGACCCATCTTCTTCTGGTCTTCACATGTGCATGGCAGAAAAACATATTGTGCTCTTCACATTCAGGACAAAGGCTACACACTGGGCAAATTGGAGATAAAGAAGACTGCTTCAATTTACTTTTACTTAGATTCACAGGTAAATTTCCATACCTGAATTATAAATAAAGTGTTTGTTCAAGCGGGGGTTCTATAAGATCCATAAATATCTCCAATATGAAAGTATATTCAGTATCCAAGAACTGCTCAGTTAAAGTGCTAAGTGCTAGAGAGTTGAAAATGTGCCCTGGATGCAGTCCCAAAACCTCACCTTTAACAAAGGTAGCGTATCTTTAGTGATGGCCTCTGGATTATCCCATAGTTCAATCAGATCTAGTTTATACAACCATTGTTTGATCTTCTTAAACCAGAGGATGCGCCCTGCTGTTCTGTCTAATGTCTGTACCTCAGCAACATCTCCTTTAACATGAATCTGTCTCTTCCCTGTCCACAGCCTCACCCAGAACACTAAGGGCCTTATTACGACCTTGACATAGGAGTATCCTCCATCACAAATGTGAGGGATTTCGCGTCCTCTGTACTACGTTCTCCATTGAATATAATGGGATCATAATACATCAGGCAGGATATCTGCCACATTTGAGATGGAGGAAACCCCTCCGTCAAAGTCGCAATAAGGCTTTTAACACAGCAATATGGATAATGCTTTTCTTTCCGAGGTCAAGGCGTATCAGGACCAGTAGTGTGCTTGGAGGTAAGTTTAGTATAGATCCTATAAACTTATTCTCAACCAACTCCAAACCCTCATTTGTTCCAAACCCTACAATTCAGCCCCATTTAGAGTTGCACTCGGCCCTATACCTCAATATATTTCAAGCACAGGGGAAGTGTGGTGGAATACAGACAAACTTAATTATTTAACAATCGCCGCCTCTGCATGTTGCAGTGACATTTGCCTTTTTAAAATCCGGGAAGACCATGACAGATTACTGGGCAATATAACCCCTAAATAATCAAAAACCTTAACCTGCTCAAGAATCTTCAATCCCAACCTCAGCTTTCCTTTGAATGATCGATGAGTCCAAATGGTCATACGTTCAGTTTTCAAGCACTTGATCTCCAGACCAAATTTATCATATACATTAGAGAACCTATTTAATATGTTCTGCATGCCCTGTGATATTTTAGAGATCAACAGCATATCATCAGCAAATAGAAGCGCTGGTATTAATTGCCCCCCAAACTTAGGGGGGTCTCCTACACAGTCATAAAGTGCATCAGTTAACCCATTCATGTATCAAGTAAACAGCGTTGTGGCTAGGACACAGCCTTGGCAAACTCCTAAAGAGACATTAATTTTCTTGGTTAGGTCACCACTCTTACCCCACCTAACATGTTTATAGTTACCTTGATGCAGGCAAACTATAATTTGCAACAGGCCTGGGGGCGTCCTTGCATCCCTCAGAGCAACCCACAATTTGTCCTGCGTAATTGAACCAAAGGGAGATTCAAGGTTCACAATCACAACACAAAGGTGCCCTTTCCCAATCACAACATACTTCAAAACTATCAGTAAAAAATTGAACACCTGATGTAAAGTGCTGATATATCCCCTAAGCCAATTTTCAAATGGGATGGTACCCTCTTTCCTAGATCCACATTTGCATCTGTGTCAAATTAGTCTACTAAAGACTTTCTGCACAGTATCTATGAGGCTTATTGGCCTATAATTTATGAGGGCCCCCTTAATCCTGTATCTTAACAATTGTGATTATTTCGGCACCCATCATTGGACCTGGTATTTCTCCACTACGGGCAATAGCATTAAAAACTGTACTAAATATGTAGCCCCACGTGGTTGGCTGTGAACAATAGAGGTCTCAGGAGTCTATTGAGCCCTTGTGCTTTTCTTTTTTTCATGCTATCAGTAACAGCTATAGTGTCAGTCAATGTAAAGCTAACTATTTCCCCTCCCTCTGGATCTGGAGGCTTATGCTGTTCTTCCCTCTCATAGGCAGGTCCCATTTTCCCTTGCCCCCAATAGCATAATTTGGAGAAATGCTTTTCCAATACATGAGGTTGTATAAAAAGTCCTCTTTCTTGACAGTGTACGATACCCCTTTGGACAACAGATGCCAAAATAACTGTCCCTCTTTCATTTTTCACACACTATTCACACCAGTTATCTTCCTCCCAACATTTGCTGGCATACAATTGTGTTCTATTTAAGCCCTCCTACACTATGCTATGTTAATACTATTGCCACTCTTTATAGCTGCAATCAAAACTGATCTTGCCAACTTACAGTTTTCATTGTACCACAGCACATCTTTTTGCCTAGCTGGGACATTTTGACAATGTCTACAAAAATGTCCCGATGGACATAAGTAAATTAGTAAAGCTGTTCATTATAGTCAAGACATCTACCTCAATGTTCTCAAGTGTGTTTAAAGTCAAAATTACTGTGAATAAATTTGACACTGCTATTCTATCGTTAAAGGGGAGGTGTTACTTTGAGGGACGCTACATTGCAGCTAAGTACATCGGACAGGTCATTATATGGCAAGAAAGTATATCAGGAGTTTTCATTGCACATCCATGTTGGTTATGATTTTACTTCACATGTCTTTACTTCTGATATACACATTTATAATGTGAGGATTTTTTAGAGTTTATATGTGTATTTGTGCCTGTGTACTATATATGTGCATGAAATGTATATATACATGAATATGTATGTGTGTACATGTAAGATTAATTTATTGTAATATAAATTAAATTACATTATTAATGTAAATTAATAACTGTCAAATGAATTTAACATTTGTAAAAAAGTAATTTGGTGTTAAATACTACGTTAAAAATACTTTAACATCAGATTAAAATTATTGGGTTTAAGCAATTATGAAGAAATCATATTTCAATTTTAAGTTAGGTATTGCACATCAATAAATGATAAGTAGTTCTGTTTTTTATGTGTAGGGTATAGAGGTAGTAGGTGTTTTTTAGGGTTAATCAGTGGGTTCTTTATAGGGCTCAGGGAAGGGTCGTGTATAGGGGTCGTAAGGAGTTCCCAGGGGCCAGAAATGGGTTGACTATAGAGGAAGTAAGGAGCCTTTAGGACTCAGGAATGGGTTGTTTATCAGAGTAATGGAGAACTATTAGTGTGCATAGAGGGGCTGTATATAGGATTAGCAATGGGTTTTATTGAATAAGGGATGGGTTGTTTGTAAGGGTAATAATGGAATTTAAATGTATAGCTAGTGGTTTTATAATTGATATGTTATTTAACTCATTAAAAATGTATTATTTTACAATGCAAATATCAAATAATTAATTTAAACAAATGTTAAAATGTTAGAATTGAAACTGCATTTCATAAAAGAAAATTAACAAAAGTATGGTAATGCCAACTTTCTTACACATGTACATATAGTAATACATGTAAATATACAGTATAATATACATACCTAGATGTAAGTTAGGTATACATATACATATATATATCAAACTGTAACAAGACGGTGTTGCCGTGACGCACCTGACCATTGGTGGTGCTGTCAAAGGTGCTATGCCACAGCGTCACACAGACCGTCACTCTCTCCTTTCTGTATTAAGGACAGCACTCAGAGGTAGCAGTAAAAAGTTGAATCCACAGTGAAAAACAGATGCGTTTCGGCACAGAAGTGCCTTTCTCATCTACCGAGGTGCCATCTCACCTCTGTTTATAACTAAATTATGTGATAAGCTCAACCAATCATCTTACAGTGAAAACAAACATATTATTATTTCCCACACATTTTTCACATATTCTTACTAGAAAATTATCTCTATCATACAAAGCGGGAATTGGCTGATGGTCTCTGTGGGCCCCCTCCACTAGTTGATTTCAATCCTGGGGAACTCACCCCCCAGGTCCAACCTTCTAATGTTTTTTGGGGGGAAGGGGGGCAGTGCGGTCTCCTCCTCCAGCCGATTTCAGCCCTGTGGACCACAGGGTCCCAGCCTAAACATTTTATTTTTTGGGGAGGAGGCTGTGCAGCCCCCCTTCCTGGGCCGATCTTGGCCCCGGTGAACACATCGCCTAGGTCCAGCCTGAACATTTTATTTTCTGGGGGAAGAGGGCCTGTGCAGCACCCTCCCCAGACCAATCTCAGCCCAAGAACCCCATCCCCCCAGTACCCGGCCATATCACCGGGTCCCCCCCAGGGAACCCAATCACCACTGTTGGTAACCGCAAGGGGGAGCCTGAAGGCCCCCACCATCCCAGCCGGCTCCCTGCCTCCTGGGGGAGCAGGCCTTGCTATCACAGACAGGGAGCTGCTAAACATGCAGCTCCCTGTCTGTGAAAGCAATAGTTTAATCTGTTTCACCACCTGCATCCCTGCAGGCAGGGAAACAGAGGAAACCTCTGCTTACAGCAATCGAGAGCTATTTGACAGCGCTTGCTTGCTGGAACAGGAGTGTTTGCTCTGACTTGGGAGGAGCTGTCAAAGCTCCCGCCTAGTCAGAGCAAACAGCTATCGCCCAGGGGTGGGCACCCCGGGACACAGGAGGAGCCGGCCATGTGGCTGGGGGTCTACAACGGACCCCTATCTTATTTAAATTTAGCCCAGTCAAGGTGGTGGAGGTCCACAGGGCTGTGGGGGATTTGGGCAACCCCCGCATTTTGTTATATATTCTGCCCCAGAGAGGTGGCAGTCCTGGGGACTGCAGGGGTCAAGCAGCCCCCACATTTAATTAGATGTTAGCCCAAGGGAGGTGGCGGTCCCTGGGGCTTCCGGGAGGCCAGACACAGGCCCCCGCATTGTATTGGACATTAGTCCCGGGGAGGTGGTGGTCCCCTTGGCTGCGAGGGGCTGGGCAGCCCTCCCCCATTTAATTAAATCTCAGCCCTGGGGAGGTGGTGGTCACCGGGACTGTGGGGGAGGTGGGCATCCTTCCGTATTTCATTGGACATCAGCCCCTGGGACGTGACATGTCCTGCCTTACATTTAAAAAACATAGAAATTTACTGAAAAGACCAAAAGGTACAGGGACATTATACTTAGGAAACAGAATTTAAAAAAACATAGAACTTCACCTATTATAGTTAGAGTTATCTCAAATAACAATAACTCATGCCCAAGGTAACTATAACTCTCACCCTCACCATGCACTACTAATTATCTCTCAACTTATGGCACTCATGCCATCTTTGGAATCACTGATAATGATATTTTTGATGAAAACACTGCATGGCGGGGTCACAAGTTATAGTTACCTTAGGATGTTGTACGTTTACCTTTGCAGCTTTTTATGGGCACCTTATTTTAGCCATAGGCCTGCAACCTGTGCCCTTTAGCCAAGTTGCAATTAATTTTATTTATAATTTTCTGAGCAGAAGCTCTCTTCTGCAGTGATGTTTTAATTTCTTTTATCTTGTATACCTTTTGCACAGAAACTGTTTTCATTCTTTGACATTCTAGTTCTGTGCTCTGCTCATGGCTGTCTCAAATATGTTGCCGGCACAAAGTGGAACACCGCAATCACTGCCAATTCACGGAAACATACATGTTTTACTTTAGGGCAGTCTTCTTAGAACGCTAGCTGTTTTTTTGTAGAACATCTCTGTGTTCTGTAGACTTTAGAGGGAGTCTAAATTGTCGCTTCATTGCAGCTGTTGGGTGAGACATGATGTTTTTTCTCTTCCCACATGAGAGGGGGAGGCTCAGTAGACTAACAGCCCTTCTACCAAATCCAGGTATTGGGGATGGTGTCTTCCTAGGGATCCTGATGGGCAGATTAAGCTAAAACTGCTTTGCTCTAATGTAGTACTTTAATGGTGTAGATAGGAATTCCAACCTCTGGCATTCTGATACTATGGTGGGACTTTTCTTGTCCCCATATTATTATTATTATTATTATTATTATTATTATTATTATGTTTTATCATCCTAATCATTGTAGTACATACTATTTTATCTAGAACGCAACTGATTCAATAAAACCAATCTTTGCTTATGTTTGTCTTTGGATGTGTGAGACTAATGTAACTGAGAGAAAAGGCTAAGATTTGTTCTACCATCATTTTCCCTGAGAAGTCAGAATGTCATGCGCATGGCTAGCACAAATCACTGCCACTTCCATATGCTGGTGAGATACTTTAGATGCTAGCTGACCAAAAGGGTTAGGCTGACAGTTGTCACAATTTGTGGAATTGGGCTAAGTTCCTCACAACCTGGTGGTGCTGCCGGCCGAATCCAGCAGTCTCATTGGTACAATGAGAGCCAACACATCTTGGCACCACCAACGTTTAGCCAGGTACTGAATTACTGATCTCCCTGAGGATCTCTGTCTCACTAGGTGCTAAAGGCAACCCAATACTATATACGGGGACATCCGTGGTATTGGTTAAATTTCCTCCTCAAATAGGTAGGTAGCACCTATTCTAGACTAAAGGTTGTTCAAGCTTGATCCTTAAAAGTGTTAATTCCCAATTGGTGTCCTTATCTCTGAATAGCTATATTTACCATGTTGAACCCGCAACAGGTGGTAATTGCAGTAAACATGCAACCTCCCCTGACTAATCATTTATTAGCTAATAGCCTTACGGCCTGGGGGGTACTTTTATGTTTGTGGTTGAGGCTCATCCAGCATATAGGACAGAAATGTTCTACTCTTGGGTCCATTTTCCAGCAATTAATGGGAAACAAATACATTTCATCACTACACCCATGTTAATGCACCCACGCTAGACAGAACATACACATACATAGAGATACCTCTATCTTTTCAAGACCTCCAAAACTGGCTTGATGGCGCCCTATCACATACAACACTTCATGTTAGGCTAGGTCCTTTGAGCAATGAAGCCCTACCTGGGCACAACTGGCCACATACACACCACTTCCTGATATAGGCACCTTGGCGGTAGCTGAGGTTCGCCGCTTATACATTGAACTTGTAGCAATATATACACTCTTAGTACAGTTTGTAATGCAAACATTAACCAGTAACCCAGGACGCGCTGCTCCAGCATAACTGCATGCAGTCACACCACGTATTAACCATGCAATGGTTTATTCGATCATGGGTAAAGTACCCACAAAATGTGAAGAAATCGTGGTTTGGTTAGCTAAAAGATAAGCGAGAAGGAAGCTGTGTTTCTCCATACAGGACCTCAAGATACACTCAGAATTCTCACTGTGTGCTTGCTATTTGGGATAGTTTCCGCAGTGGATAACTGCAACACTTACCATGCTCTACACTAACACACAATGTACAGCAACTCTTGCCAGTCTTCTGAGTTGTTAAAACAAATTCAAGATGAATACGGAGCTGCCCCAGCCATGGATTTCGGGATGTGAATAATGGGCGATCCTGCAACAGTGTCCTCAATAATATTATGTAACCGTAAAGGGTAAGCAATAGTACGAGCAGTGTGCATGCAGCTCCAGGATGTTTCTGTACAGGAACGTGAGCAGCCTAAAATTATTGCCAAAACCAATTCAAGTACAGGTCAGGATAATTTCGGAGTTACACCTTGTAAACCTCAAGTACAGGGTAAATCCAAAAAGTAAGCAGCCGTTGGTTCTAAAAATGCTAAGATAAATAAAACCAATCTTGTAAAAAAGAAAGGGGAGAATCTCTGCATTCGGAGACCCCTGACAAACACCATAACTTGTGAAATGAGGATAACATAAAAACTCCTGATGGATATCAATCCACTGATACATGCTAATCTCTTTTCTTTCAGGACTCAACGTGCAGAATACCTGAAATGGCAAAAAGGATCACAATGCTCAGCTGAAGTTACAATTAAAAAAGAAGAGAAACTTCCACAACAGAAACTCTAGTTTAAAAAGAAGAAGGTGGCAGCTATTTCTTCACAAAATGCCATGCAAGATGAGAATGTTATTGGCGAACAGGAACAGGGCACTGGCCCTGCTAGACAGCACAGCAGAGGACACAATAGTTCATTGGAATCTTCTAGAGCATCTAGAGGTGAAAGCAACTGATGACTATATAGAAGTCAAGACTGCGGACATGAGCATCTCCCTTCGCAATAGGGTGTTTAAAATTAAAATTCTATTAGAGGGAGCTATTGAGCTCACACTTGACATTATATTTTAGAAATGATTAACTGTCATTTATGACATTTTGAGGACCGGAAAAAGACTGGCCACAAGAATTTGTCAGTGAAGTCCCAAGGGGGAACAGATCATTAAGCCTTCCTTCTCGCCCCTGGTTCCTACAGAATACAATTAGTCATACTCATTTGATTGGGCATTGTGAGAGAAGGCCTCTTTTTGACATGGTTATCCTCCCACTTTTTGCCTGATGTTAATGTGTCCTAGAAATTGTAGTGCCCAGGGCCCCTGCTAACCAGGTTCCCTGGGCCAGAGCTCTTTCCCTAAATCTGTTGTAATGCATTGGCACACATGGATACACCCTTAGCTACCACTACAAGTCCCTAGTATGTGGACACATACGTGCCAGGGCATAGGGTACTATGGGTAGGCCCCTGAAGGCAGCAGCACTGATTGTGCCACCCTCTTGGGCCATGCATCCAGATGCACCCAGCACTGCCATTGCAGGTTCAATGTTCTGGTGCCAACCTAAAACACATACTTGACAGCACACACTACCTGTGTGCCCTGTCCACTATGTACTGCATCTATTATGGGTAAGACACCCCTCTGATAGGCTTTACAGCCCAAAGGAGGGTGCTCCACATTATATTTGAGTACATAGCTGCATGAGCAATATGCCCCCACTGTGTCCTTGCCAAACCTTGGACATAGTGAGTGAACAGAGCAGCCATTTTAATACATGTGCTGGGCACTGGTTAAACATGAGTTTCCCAACTACATGATGGCCACACTGAACCCTGGGTTGTCTGGTATCAAACAACTCAGAATGATAAATCCAAACTGGTGCCAGTCTTGGATTTATTCCGAAAAGTTCCCAGGGGCCAACTTAGAGGTGCCCCCTGCAAAAGCTAACTATCCTGGCTTGGTTGTTGACTGGTCCGATTTCCAGCCGCCACTTCCACACAGCCAACATACAAACCTTGGGGGTAAGCCCTACCTCTCCGGTTTGTGAGACAATGCCCTTCCTGGATGGAGGAGCTAGTGTCCCCTCCCTCAGGAATGTGCACTGTCCTGGTAGTGAGCTTCAAAGGGCTTACCGCCCTTGAAACTCGACCCACAAGCCTGCTGCTAGCAGCAACTAGCATCCCCCTTTGGAAGCCCCCCCCCTTTTTGGTGGGAGCAAAGGGAGAAACCTAACAAACGGTGGGAGGAACGGCCTCACCTGGCATTCACCACCCCTAAGGTGTTGCCTATGAGGTGGACCCTCTTTCTAATTTTCCTCCAACTTGAATGGAGGGAAAGTAGCCAATTAGGTTTAGGGCAGTGACTCTTCCCACAGGAAGTGGTCACTATATTGGGTATAGCCACCCAAAAGTAAGTGTCCCATTGGACACTACCAGGTTCTCCCTAAAACACCCAATAAATTCAGTATTTAGTGGGAATCCCTGGACCAAGAAATTTAATTCTAAAGGACAAAGAAGACTAGCCCAAAGAAGATCCCAGGGACGAGCCCTGTGAACCTGCTGCACAAGAAAAAGATGCCAAACCTTGCCTGCTGAACTCATGACCTGACAATCGCCGCTGCAGAGGAGCTGGACACTGGGCTGACCTCAAGAAACCCAGAGGACCCCCAGGCTTCACAAATCACCCAAGATCTCCCTTCTGAGTGGAGGTACCACCCTGCAACTAACAAAGAACCAGTAACCCAGTTAGGGTCACTTCATTGACTGGCTGTTATCTTTTGAACCAGACATTGCAGCCAGACCTGATGACACACTGAGAACCACCAGGACAAACCCTGCCAGTGTGCCAAGTTTGGTGGCACTGCACCTTCTGGTGGCTGGACCGAACTAATACCCTGGGTGCTGGTCCGCTGACATCAGACAATAAGAAAATCAGATCCCCAGCAGCTGAAAAAGGATCAGGAGGTAGCTCCATTTGAGGGACTTCAGGAATACCCCAGACCTCCAACGAGAGTGCCCCGGTTTCATGTAAGCAGCCCTCAAAGAGACTTAGCTCCAGCTCCAAGAGACTCTGTTGCACACAGCTGTTGGATCAACAACTCACTCTGCACCCGGCTGCCCTGCACTCTGCAACGAGGAAGCAGCTGTGCCCCTGGGTCCCACACCCCTTGTGGCCTCAACACAGCAAGGGGACCCCCAGGGGCCACCTTTAAATCTGCAAGAACCACTCTTTTCAAAGTGGTCCCCCTCAGTGACCCTGCACCTGCTCCAAGAGACTTTGCTACGCTGCTCCCACTAGAACCGGGAGCCGCCCAAGCCTCTCCAGCTGGCACAGTGTGCCCACCGACAACCTTGAGCAACCTACAAAAGCAGAACCTGGTAACACAAGTGTATGATTTTTTATGCATTTTTAAAAGTGACTGCCTATTGATTCCTATGGTGCGTAATTGAAAGACTCCATTTATTAAAACTTTAAAAATTCATATCTTAAAAAGTACTTAACCCATTTTGATAATCTTAGTCTTAAAGTTTATATAAAAATTGAGCCCTGTGTCTCACCAATGAACAATCCTCTATTTCCTGTTGGAAAACCAGAACACTTATATAGAATTGTTTTAGATTACAGACATTTAAACAGTCATACATGCACATTTGCTATTACAAAATATATATAGCACAGCCCTCATTAACAATATAGTGCACAAAAAATACAAAACGACGTTGGATATTTCTAATGGTTTCTTCTGCCAAAATATAGTGGCTCAAAGCAGGGATCTAACAGCTTTAAGCACTTTAGAATTGCATTAAAAATGTGGCTACAAATTCAATTTTAAGAAAACGAAAATTGCCTTTCTCAGTGTCCTATTTTTGGGATATGAGTTATCGGATGAAGGTAAGAGCCTAACACCCCACTTTCTATAAAGGTGTGCACAATTGCGACCATTATACACAAAAAAAGCTCCAGTCTTTATTCGGCTTTTTTAACTTTGGCAGAAGTTACATTCCTGACTTTACCCAATGCATTAAATCATTGTATGAAGTAAATTCTTGACAGTCTAACACACATGCATTCTCAGATCAATACAACAAGATATGCTTGCAGCAAAACATTTAACCACAAGGGACAACAAAACACATTTGGTCATGGGAGTTAATGCTGGTGCCATCGATATCACCTATGTAATATTTAATGAGGGTGATACAGTCCCTATTGCATACAAATCACAATTGTACTCCACAGCTGAACAAAGCTTTGCTCCCACAGTAAAACATCTGACTGCTGTTCAGATGGCTGTCATTAAAAAGAGACCTCTGGCTCAGGGGAAACACATTATTGTCATCTGTCCGAACCCAGCCCTTGAGGCTGTAACAAAGGCTAGCGTCCCTAGTGCAAAAACATTCAATCCACGTTCGATCCAAAGGGCAGCATCTCTGACGGCCACTGATTTTGACTACATTTTCAACCCCAAATTACAAACTCAAGAATTCTTTCAATATGAAATGTAATATCCAATTCTGGCAAATACTTTGCCAATTGACCAATATAAACATTCATTTACACTGATGGTTCAGCCCAACCAGCCATAGGAACAAAACACCAATACTCTGCAGCCAGAGTGCCTGTGAATGGAAACATGAAAGAAGGTGAACTCCATCCACAAAATACTTACACGCAGACCTTAGGGGACTGTACTGCACAACCAGCAGACCTCAAGGCTCTAGTGATGGCGCTGGAACAGACAGATCCAGAACAACCAACATTGATAGTATGCAATTCGTACTAGTGTGTCCAGTCCTTCAATGAATATCTGCATTACTGGCGTCAAAATGGGTTCAGAGATTCAAAAGGCAACACCATTAAATTCAAGTTACTGTGAGGGAAAGTAGCAGATCTGAAGGAAACACTACCTAATGCCCATGTAGTTCATACACTGGGACATCAACATGTAGGGGTACCCATTGTAGGCAATACCTTGGCAGATGAAGTGGCTGAGTCGGCAGTAGCTACAGCTTCTGTTGCTGCAGTAGCTCGTTCAAGAAAGAGGTTAGCTGATGAAATACTTCCTGCTGTGAAAGCTTTGGCTGATGGCAAGCCATTACCAAAGGGATATACTGCCAAATATTCCTACTGCATTAATTAGCCAAAACACTGCCTTAGTAATAATACCAGGGGTGGATGATTGTGTGATCCCCAACCAAGATCAAAGATCTGAGTTGATAAAGAGTTTCATGAGGGAGTTGCCTCTGCCCATGCTGGTGTGGTGGCTACTATTTCTCTACTACAAAAATACTATTGGTGGCCAGGTCTAGACAAACAGACAAAACCATATGTCCTTTGCTGTGACATTTATCAGCAAATGAAAGGGTCCATCGTTAAACATTTAATGCAGACACCCCTTCTAATTTCAAACAAACCATTACAATGTGTGTACCTGACCATTGTGGTCCCCTGACACCTGACGGTGCATACAAATACATCTTAGTTGCTGCCGGCCCATGCTCCAGATTTCTATGGATATGGTCATAACAAGCAGCTGATGCTCGAACTGTTATTAAAGATTTGTATGCCTTTATCAGGACATATGCAGCTGTGGTTTCACCTCAAGAGTGTTCAGGGACACCATGGCTTCGTTAGTGGTCCAACTCCATTTCTCATCTCCCTACCATCCCGAGGGTAACAGTGTAGTGGAGCGGAAGAATCAAGACTCAAAGCAATCCTTAACAGCAAGATTATTAGGCACAGGTTGTAGTTGGCTAAGTCACCTCTATGGAGTGCAGAGACCACTTAATAATCTGTCCAGAAGGTCCTTGGGAGGGCATACCCCATATAATGTGGTGGGACATAAATGTATATTGCAGATCTTGATGGCTCTGGCTTAGAGGCGGCAGACACACCTTTTGATAGAAATGAATGTGTCACTGTCTTGCAGGAATTACAACAGTTCTGAGATGAAAAAGCGCCTGCCTGTGCTGCCTACTTGGGACTAAGTGATGCACCAATAACATCAATGGGCTGGTTTCCGAAGGTTTAGGATCTAGTATTTCTAGATTTCTGATTTCTAGATCTAGATTTCTGTGAAAAAAGAGCTTGGTCCATCGGTTTGAGCACTGGTTCCAGTCTTGGAAATACACAGTACCAGCGCTGCTGTTCTACCAGCGCTGCTGGATCAACAGAAAACCGCTTTCTCTCCATTGATAATGTCAAGCTAATCCATATGGCCAATCCTCCAAAGCAGACTGAATGGACTTCTGGGTAGTTCCTAAATCTCTCTCACTGCAGACCAATATGTTCCTCTACAGGTATTGAGCAGCAATGGAATCGTATACTGTAAACCACAGAGGGAGACTTCTGTCAGTTCTCCAACTCCTAACATGGCTCCAAATTTTGCACTAACTGTTTCTCGGTACTCAAGGTGATTCCTCTTTTGACTCATCTATTTCTTCTGCAATACCACCGTCAAGGGCACGTATGTTGATAACTTGGCTAAAAGATTACTATTTTATTTATCCATGGAACTATCTATGACTTTTATTCACTATACTTGCATTTCTTCGTTGGATTGGGTTTGTCATCGTCATTTTCCTTACTGATACATGGTCATTACCTTCCTGAATGCTTTGCAGTTGAACTGGTGGATGAGATCCTAAAATCACCTTTTTCTTCACACAAGGTTGGTAAAGACTTGCCCCTAGAGAACATTCAGCTATGCAAGTGCCTGATAGGACTGTTGAAATAAAGGTGATCATTACAACCCTGGCGGACGGTGTTAAAGCGGCGGTAAAACCGCCAACAGGCCGGCAGTAAAAAAATTGGAATTATGACCGTGGCGGAAACCGCCAACAAAGACAACCACTTTAACACTCCGACCGCCACGGCGGTACAAACAAACAGCTTGGCAGTCACCGCCAACAGACAGGCGGAGGACAATGTACCGCCCACACTATTATGAGAGGCCAATTCGCCACCTTTTCCGGGGCGGATTCACCGCGGATAAAAACACGGTGGAAACTGGAATTTCTAAGGGAAAACGCTCACCTCTACAAACTCCACGAGGAACGACGACACCATGGACCCGGAACTCCAAATCCTACCTCCGATAGTCTTCCTGTTCCTGTACCAGGAGCACCAACGCCAGCGACGAAGACCACGGTGAGTACTGCACCTACGACACAGGGGATGGGGAGGCAAAACACAGGGACACACACGCAACACCCCCACCCCCACCCTCGCCCACTACAACACACACACTAATACATATCTATACATTATAGTAACATCCCCCGGAAGAATGCAATGACAAAAGGAAATTAGTGTAACCATTGTAATATATTAAAATGCAGTACGCAAAAATATACATATATACATTATTAACAAAAATATACATCAAGAATAGTAGTCCAGGTATTGCACCATTTATAGTCCGTGGACCACTGGGCCCAAAATGCATGGGCGAGGCCCACACACGATACCAGATCAAAACAGAAAGAACACTGCAGGGGCATCAGATAGAAATACAACAGGCACCTCAGGGGGAAGGGAACGGAAGGGGGGGCACCTCAGCCGGATGAGTGCACGACGCCAGATCCACGAGGGGGCTCCATGCCCATTGATGTATCCTGGGGAGTGCAAAGCCACAGTCTCTGAAGTCTATACAGTGGGTGGTTTGCCCACTGTTCAATCCTGGGGAGTGCAAAGCCACAGTCTCTGAAGTCTATACAGTGGGTGGTTTTCCCACTGTTCAATCCTGGGGAGTGCAAAGCCACAATCTCTGAAGTCTATACAGTGGGTGGTTTGCCCACTGTTACATCCTGGGGAGTGCAAAGCCACAGTCTCTCAAGTCTCTATAGTGGGTGGGTTGCCCACTGCATTATCCTGGGGAGTGCAAAGCCACAGTCTCTCAAGTGGATAAGAGTCTCCACTGGTTCTGGAGGGGGACTGGTACCCAGAGTGCTTCATCCCGTGAAGGACAGAGGTAGTGGATGCATGTCTCCACTGGTTCTGGAGGGGGACTGGTGCCCAGAGTGCTTCATCCTGTGAAGGACAGAGGTAGTGGATGCATGTCCCCACTGGTTCTGGAGGGGGACTGGTGCCCAGAGTGCTTCATCCTGTTAAGGACAGACAGAATGGATGCATGTCTCCACTGGTTCTGGAGGGGGACTGGTGCCCAGAGTGCATCACGCACCACGTGCCGGTCCCAGTTGCGTCAGTGCCCCTGCCGCTCATGGGCTAGCGGTGCTTGATTTGGCGGTGCCCTGTTCAGCGGTGCTTGAGTTGGCGGTGCCCTGTTCAGCGGTGCTTGAGTTGACGGTGCCCTGTTCAGCGGTGCTTGAGTTGGCGGTGCCCTGTTCAGCGGTGCTTGATTTGGTGGTGCCCTGTTCAGCGGTGCTTGAGTTGGCAGTGCCCTGTTCAGCGGTGCTTGAGTTGGCGGTCCTTCATTGCCCTGCTGGGCTGGGGCTGGCGGTCCTTCATTGGGCAGCTGGGCTGTAGCTGGCAGGGCCCTCCTGGGAAGCTGGGCTGTGGCTGGCGGGGCCGTCCTGGGCAGCTGGGCTGTGGCTGGTGGGCCCTCCTGGGCAGCTGGGCTGTGGCTGGCAGGGCCCTCCTGGGCAGCGAGGATGGGGCCGGCGGTGGCCCCCTGTGCAGCGAGGATGGGGCTGGCGGTGGCCTCCTGGGCAGCTGGGCTGTGGCTGGCGGGGCCCTCCTGGGCAGCGAGGATGGGGCTGGCGGTGGCCTCCTGTGCAGCGAGGATCGGGCTGGCGGTGGCCTCCTGGGAAGCGAGGATGGGGCTGGCGGGGCCCTCCTGGGCAGCGGGGATGATGGCGGTCTTCTCCGCTGTGCTGCTCCTCCCAGACTTGCCGGTTTTCTTGTGGCCCTTCCCCACCTTGGGAGGAGTCACAGCTGAGTCTACACTCCCACCGGGACCCCTGGGAGCGGATTGGGTGGCTGGAGTCTTCCCTCTCTCCCGCCGGGCACTGGCCAACTTCTGGTGCTTCACAGGGGGGGGACTGGCTGTGCTGTGGCTCCGTGCCACACTGGCTATCCTGGTGGCCAGTGCACTCCATATACCTGTGACAACAGGCACCACTGGTCCCAGAGATGTTGTGGCTGAGATGCTAGTTCGGGACCTATGAGTTGGACGGGGGGTGGTAAATAGGTCAGGACTGGACAGGAAAAGTTTTTGGGACACACTAGGACGGGTAGCTGGAGGGGGTTTGGGAGTGGAGGAAGAGGTGGTGGTTGTAGGAGGTGTACGTTTGGTGGCTTTGGGTGCAGGTGCATGCGCTGGAGGCTGGTGTGAGGTGGATGGCTGTTGGTTGGGTGTGTGCCTGAGTTTGTGTATCTTCGGAGGGGGCATCACAGGCACACTGGGAGAGAACAAAGGGGACGTGTGTATGATAGTGGGGCTGGTGACTGCACGTGAGCGGGGTATGCTGGTGGGTGTGCTGGTGAGGGACGTAGAGGCTGTAGAGGTAGTGCATGCAGGTGTGAGTGTAGACGAGACTGGGAGGGAGGAGGGAGACGACGAGGAGGGGGACACAGTGGAGGCAGTGGATGTTGGTGTGTCTGTATGTGTGTGATGCTTGCGTGAGTGCCTGTGGGATGTGTGGTGCTTATGTTTGCCTGAGCTTCCCTTGTGTGGTGAGGTGTGTGCAGGCTGGTCTGATGGTGTGCTTGGGATAGGCAGAGGTACAGGGGATTGGGTCTGGGTGGAGGAAGTTGGAGGGGGAGGCTAGACACAGGGACAATTGCTGCCATCAGTGCTAAGGCCAGAGTTTGAAAGGCTCGGTGAAGGGCCGCCTGACCAGAATGAATGCCCTCCGGGAATGCATTTGTTTGTTGCAACTGCCTTTCTACACCCTGGATGGCATTAAAAATGGTAGACTGCCCAACAGTGAGGGACCTGAGGAGGTCAATGGCCTCCTCACTGAGGGCAGCAGGGGTGACTGGGGCAGGGCCTGAGGTACCTGGGGCGAAGGTGATGCCCACCCTCCTGGGTGAGTGGGCACAGGGCAAAGGCTTAGGGGCTGCTGGGAGGGCGGTGCTGGTAGGGGGTGGCGGCTGTACCTGGAGATACAGGGGGCACAGATGTTGACGCCACCACAAGGGAGCTCCCATCAGAGGACGAGTCCGTGTCGCTGGTTTCAGCTCCTGTCCCCGCCGTGGTGCTCCCCTCGCCCTCCGTCCCACTGGTGTATTCTGAGTCCGTAGTGTGGCCCTCCATGGCCATGTGGGATGCAGCTCCCTTGTGCTCCGGTGCCACTGCTCCTCCGCCTGATGATGCTAATGCACACAAGAACAGGGAGACCACAAAAAAAGGGGGGGAACAGAAGAAAGACATGTTGAGTGCATGGATTACCGCTACTGTTGGCGGACAAGACAGACACAGAAGCCCCCTGCACTACGTCGCGCTCTTGGGCTCTACAGTGCAATTCATGGGAAATGGCCTACAAGGCTATGGACGACATCTGCACACACAGATGACACAGGTGCATGAATAGCTGCACTTGCCACTCTACAGAGGTGGGGTGGGGGGCCACAGGGCCATGCCTTACGGAGGAGCCTAGCCTACGGAACTCGCCCTGGCCTAGGGAAACCCACAGCCCTCCTCCCCCACCCAGACACCTCCACTGCGCGCAAAGTCAGCTGAATGAGAGTGTACTCACCCCCTTGTGTCTGCTGTGATGCCCTCAAGCGCCCATCCAACTCCGGGTAGGCCACGGCCAGGATCCTGAACATCAGGGGGGTCATGGTTCGACAGGCACCCCTCCCACGTTGGGAGGCCATCCCCAGCTGAGCCTCTGCCATCTTCTTGCGCCAGCGGCGAATGTCCTCCCATCTTTTCCGGCAGTGGGTGCTCCGTCTGTGGTGGACCCCCAGGGTCCGGACGTCCTTGGCGATGGCACGCCAAATATCCTTCTTCTGGTGGGCGCTGACCTACATGAAATGTACAGGGGAAGAAGAGAAGTCATTACCAACTGCGCCGTCAAAGTGAGTGGCCCCCATCCCTACCCTTGCCATGTGGCACATGCACCAACTGTCTTTCATGCACGCAGAACTCTGCCCCCTTCCTTCTTACAACCAGCCCTCTCCACACATGCATAGCCCATACAACGTGCTCCCTGTGTACTTACCTGTTGGTCTGGAGGACCGTAGAGTAGCATGTACTGGGGGACCCCATCAACGAGCTTCTCCAACTCCTCCAATGTGAAAGCAGGGGCCCTTTCTCCAGACGCATGAGCCATTGTCTCTTCTAGACCGAGGTCACAGCAGCACTTGCAGTGTAGGTCCTCTCCTGTCGAAGATCATGTATCGAGTGATTATACAGATAGAAAATGGCGTTCATGTCCGCAGCGGTCACGTCCGCGGCGGTGCGTACCATCACCTCCGGCGTACATCATCATTGGCTCCTGGGACCCATAGGGTCCAATGTTAACCAATGCAGCATTGCGCCGCGGTCTTCGACCGCCTACCGCAACGTCCCATTGTCCCACTTTAGAGGTCAGGCAGCCGCCATTTCAGGTGCCCACATGGCCTAGTTTCCAAATGCGTCACACATACCTAGGCCTAGTCTCAACACACATACAGGCCACATTTTGTATATGATTGGTGTTCTGTGTAGACTGTGGGTACATACCTCTGAGTTGTTTGACTCTGTGCTCGCTGTTGTCCTTCATAGGCACCGTCCGCTGGGACATGTGAGGAGATGGTGGAATCCTCCGGTGTACCGACCGCTGGTGGACCTGTCGACAATGGAGGAAAGAAATGTGATTATCACCTACAGGTTTCACTGTGCCACAATCCAGGAAGTGTGTACACAGTTGGAGCCTGACCTGATGTCAGCAATCCGCCATCCCACAGGAATCCCCCCTCAAGTGCAGGTGCTATCAGTGCTCCATTTCCTTGCAAGTGGGTCTTTTCAAACAACTGTGGCCATGGCATCAGGGATGTCTGCCCTGCTGAAACACATGCAGAGCTACATCTTTTCCCCTCAGGTGGAGGATTTGCCTACAGTGAAAGGTGACTTCTATGCCCTTGGACATATCCCCAACATCATAGGTGCCATTGATGGGACCCATGTGGCTTTGGTCCCCCCCCACAGGAGTGAACAGGTGTACAGAAACCGGAAGAGTTATCATTCCATGAATGTACAGATGGTATGTTTGGCAGACCAGTACATCTCCCATGTGAATGTCATGTTCCCTGGCTCAGTGCATGACGCCTACATCCTGTGGAATAGCAGCATTACTTATGTGATGGGTCAACTCCAGACGCACCGTGTGTGGCTATTAGGTGACTCTGGCTACCCCAACCTGTCATGGCGCAGTGAGGAATCCCAGGACAAAGGCAGAGGACCGCTACAATGAGGCCCCTGGGCAAACTAGGAGGGTGATTGAGCGGACCTTCGGCCTCCTGAAGGCCAGGTTCAGGTGTCTGCATATGACAGGTGGATCCCTATTCTACTCTCCAAAGAAGGTGTGTCAGATCATCGTGGCCTGCTGTATGCTTCACAACTTGGCTTTGCGACAAAAGGTGCCTTTTCTGCAGGAGGATGGTCCAGATGGCGGTGTTGTGGCAGCTGTGGAGCCTGTGGACAGTGATGAGGATGAAGCAGAGGAAGAAGATATGCAGAACAGGGACTCAGTGATCCAGCAATATTTCCAGTGAAACAAAGGTGAGAATACATTCCTGCCTACTACATGTACTTTTACACTTCTACCTCTATCCTGTCTGTCGTTTTCACCCAGTGTATGGTCACTGAGTTGTCACTTCCCCCTACGGTTTCACAGGTGTGGGTCCCAACGTGTCTCATCTGCTTAGATTCCTCATGGATTAGAGCTGTGTGACATAGGTATGTTGACATTACTATTTCAAGAACATTTTGTCACTGTAATTGCAAATACACTATTTCGAAATCACAGACAGACTCCAGATCTTTTGGTGCTTTAGGTGTGTTTATTTAAATACAAAATATTGGAGGGGGAAGTTAAATGGTGAGAGGTGATAGCGGAGGAGTGTCCATGGCAGAGTCCAGTCTATTAGTCTCACAGGTGCATTGCCCATATGGGTATAGGAAGTGGAGCTGGGGCAGTTTCAATATGGACAGGGTGACAAAGTGGGACAGTGGGATGACAATCAGGGTGGTCTCATTTCTTGGTGGGGGTCTTGGCATCGTGCTCTGTCTGGTTCCTGGATCTCAGGGACCGTTTGCGGGTGGTTCTTCGTCTGTGGGGTGCTGGTGAGGTGGTCCTGTGGCGGTGCCTCCTGTCCACTAGCGCCGGCGGAGGTGGTGGGCAGTTCATCGTCCATGCTAGTGTCAGGGGCCCCTTGTAGTGCCACAGTGTCCCTCCTGGTGTTGAGTACTTCCTTCAGCACCCCTACGATGGTGCCCAGAGTAGAGCTGATGGTTCTGAGTTCCTCCCTGAACCCCAAATACTGTTCCTCCTGCATCCGCTGGGTCTCCTGAAACTTGGCCAGTACCGTTGCCATCGTCTCCTGGGAGTGGTGGTAGGCTCCCATGATGGAGGAGAGGGCCTCGTGGAGAGTGGGTTACCTTGGCCTGTCCGCCCCCCGTCGCACAGCAGCCCTCCCAGTTCCCCTGTGTTCCTGGGCCTCCGTCCCCTGGACCGTGTGCCCACTGCCCCCAGGTCCCTGTTGTTGTTGGGGTGGTGGGTTATCCTGGGTTCCCTGTAGTGGTGGACACACAGCTGATTGACATGTCCTGGGGACGGAGGTATGGGCCCGCTGGGTGGGTGCTGTGCTGGTGTTACCAGAGGGTGGAAGGTCTGTGGTGGCCTGTGACTGGGTATGGGGAACCGACTGTCCCGAGGCCCACGATGGTCCGGGCTGGTCATCTGGATCCAGTTGGACAGAGCTGCTGTCATCACTGTGGGCCTCTTCTGTGGGTGGGGTGGAGATGTCTGGACCCTCCTGTCTGGTGACGTTGGGTAGTGGTCCTGCAGGGGTGTAAAAGCATGATTATTGCATCTGTGTGTGTTATGGTGGGCAATGGGTGGGTGACCGTGTACCCCAGTGCTAGCACTCCTGTTATGGGTATGTGCAGTGGGCATGCTTTAGTGATGGGTGTCCATGCTTTGTTGTGTCATGCAGGGCTTGGTGTTGGGATGGGTGGTTTGTGTTATTAGTACATTTGTGAGGAGTTGGAGTGATAGGGGTGAGGGCGAGGGTGGGGGTGGGGGGTATGTGATGGCATGCAGGTAGGGTGGGGGATGTAATAGTTTAGATTTGACTTACCAGAGTACATTCCTACACCGACTCCTGCGAGGCCCTCAGGACGCAGAATCGCCAAGACCTGCTCCTCCCATGTTGTTACTTGTGGGTGGGGAGGTGGGGGTCCTCCGCCAGTCTGCTGAACCGCCTGGTGGTGTCTTGAGACCACAGAACGCACTTTCCCCCGTAGGTCGTTCCACCTTTTCCTGATGTCCTCCCGATTTCTTGGGTGTTATCCCACTGCGTTGACCCTGTCGACTATTCTTCACCATAGCTCCAACTTCCTTGCAATTGAGGTGTGCGGCACCTAGGATACAAATAGCTGTGGCTCTACCCAGACGATTTCCTCCACCATGACCCTGAGCTCCTCCTCCGAGAACCTGGGCTGTCTTTGCCGTGCCATTCTGATTCCTTTGTTTCCTGGTTGGCTATGGAAGGCTATGACTATTGAATGAAATCGATTGACCTAAAGAGTGTTTGGGGAACTAAATACTGACAAATACAGGGAAGGGAAGCTTTGTTTAGAGCATGCCTTATACCTTTACAAATAATATTTTTAAATGCCACAGTGCAGCAGACAAGTTGTTTAGGTTTGAGAAAAATTAAAGAATTAAATGCTCCCAGTATCCCCACTCCTGCAACATTTTACAAATGCAAAAATACATTAATGCAACTGAAGATCAGCTTGATGGATGGGTCCACAATGGAACATTTAACACATCGCTTTCAAGTCCTGGCAGGTGGTTATTGTGGCCAGTGGACACAAATGGTTGTCATGCATGTTTTGTAAGCTCCATGGGGGGTTCTGGAGTGAACAAATCGGACCCTTGCTATGTGTCACCAGAATATTCTGGTATTGTGACAACATACAGTGTAGGAAAATTGAGCCAGCAATGGTTAAAAAGTTCCTCACTAGACACTGTAAAAGAACACCTTGGTCTCCTGTCTAATAACACAGACTTACAAGATTTTCTTTTAGGCCCCAAAAGACAACGTAAAACGTGCTTCTCATATGCAATTCACAATGAGATTAGGAAACTTTCCCAACAAGAAGCTGGTTAAGGCGAATAGATCAGGAAAACTTACAGAAAGCATTAGCCGTTGTAGATAATGGGATTAACACCTTGTCTGACTGCATTTACACTCTCAATAGCATAATTTCCTCTGCAATTGTAATTATGCAAACCAACATGTCATCTTTACACCATGGACAGAGTCAACTTAGGTCCATTATGCACTTAGGTTGGAGGACACCACAGTTATTTAAAAATGGTCAAGTTCCATGGCAGTATGTCAGGGCCAAGGACCTGTTTGCCACATTTAATTTGATGAGAAAACAACAAATAATAGCTAGGAAGCAACATATACTATGCTGGACATCAAAACATTAGAAAAGTTGCATTTTGGTGTGGCAGAGTTACCATCTGCGTTCCTCTTGCTTGCATAATAAAAATAGGCTGATCTACCCCCAAGGGATGCAGAAATGGCCTAAAATAAATTTGCCCCCCCCAGGGGAACGACCCTTGCCTAAGGGGTCGCTCCCCTTGCATGAAATTGACGCAAAAAAATAAAGATCCCTGGTGTCTAGTGGTTTCTGCCCCCCTTTGGGGTAGATTGGCGTAGCAAGAATCGGCCGATCTGCCCCCAAAGGGGGCAGAAATGGCCTAAATACAATGTGCCCCTCCAGGGGAGCGACCCTTGCCTAACGGGTCGCTCCCCATCTGTAAAACAACAACAAAAAATCCCAGGTGCCTAGTGGTCTCTGGCAGATCGGCCTAATTAAAATAGGCTGATCTGCCCCCCAGGTGGGCAGAAATGGCCTAAAATAAATTTGCCCCCCAGGGGAGCAACCCTTGCCTAAGGGGTCACTCCCCCTGCGTGAAATTCACATAAAAAAAAAACTCCCTGGTGTCTAGTGTTTTCTGTCCCCCTTGGGGGCAGATTGGCCTCATAAAAATAGGTCAATCTGCTCCCAAGGGGGGCAGAAATGGCCTAAATATAATTTGCCCCCCTAGGGGAGCAAACCTTGCCTAAGGGGTCACTCCCCACCTCTAAAAAAAAAAGAAAAAAAAAAAAAAAAAAGATCCCTGGAGCCTAGAGGTTTCTGCCCCCCCGGGGGCAGATTGGGCTAATAATAGGCTGATATGCCCCCGGGGGGGGGGGGCAGAAAAGGCCTTAAAAAAAATGCCCCCGGGGGAGCGACCCTTGCCCCAGGGGTCGCTCCCCTTATTCCAATTTCTTCTAAAAAATAAATCCCTGGTGTCTAGTGGGCATTTTTGCAGCCGGATTGCATTGCAATCCAGCTGCTAAAATGCTCAGAGAGATTTCAAAGGGCAGGAGATTCCTTTCCTTCCCTTCCCTTTAAAGCCTCTCAGGTCTCCAACACGTGATCGGAAGAGAAAAGCTGAGCAGTTCTCTACAGATCACGCTGGAAGCGGAGCTTTCAGCGCGATGGGAGGAGGCCTCTGTGATTGTCAGCGAGCGGCGTCACGGGGTGGGGGGGGTCAGGGGGGCTGTTGGGAGTGGAAGAGGAAGGGCTTCCCCTTCCATCCCTGCCTTTGGGGGGTGGGAGGGAAGAACACAGAGGGAGTGCTAGCGCTCCCTCTGGCCTCTGTGCCCAGGACGTAATGGTTACGTCCTGGGCACACAAGTTACGCCCTGCGGCACTGTGCCCTGTGCCGCGGACGTAATGGTTACGTCCTGCGGCACACAAGCACTGTGCCGCAGGACGTAACCATTACGTCCACGGCACAGAAGCGGTTAAACATTGGAGCAGCTATTGTCTGTACATGTTGATCCTCACTTTCAGGTATACTTTGTAACTGGGTGCAAAAATATAGTGATCCACCATCACAAAGTCACTTGCTCCTGGGGTGTTTTTGCATTGGTATTTTCTGGTTGGCTTTTTTATTTCAAAATAATATTTATTAATTGAGGACAAAATAAGACTGCAATGAAGAGAAAGAAACAAGTTGTGGTTGTTACAATGATGAGACAGATATTCATAAAGATAAAATGAAGTAACCTCTACAATCATTTGTGGGTTATTATGTAAAATGAAAGAAAAATTGTATGAATACAAACAAATAAAGAGGTCACTTCATACATAACAACTGTATAGATGAGTCATTAAAAATCAAAACTTAAAATGAAAACTGGAAAATTGAGATACATAAAGAGGGAATATCAAGGCAGGAAGGTCAATTGTCTTGCTCAAAATATATGTGTCTCTTGCGATTATGCTAATAAAGAGTCAGCCATACTGGTTTCTAAAGTGTAAACTAAGCACTAGCAGCTAAAGGAGGCTTAGTGGCAGCAAAGTAGTTATCTAAAGTGTTCCCTATAGATGTGTGCTGGAATTTCCAGAGGGAGTGTTGCAGGGCAACATTATCAGCCCCTCTTATGTGTGATACCCAGTTAAACCAGGCTGTGAACAAAGCTGTGTGTGTAGTTTTCAGTTAGAGGCAATCATTTAACAGTGAATGACAGCAAAAGGTTGAGTATAAGGTGATCACTAAGGCATCTAATATTAGAGCTGAGGAAGCTCTTGATAAGAAATGAGAATTCCTTTTTAGGGCACATATTGAAAAGTTTGGAGATAAAGGAGAAGACATTGACCTAGAAAGATCCTACTGATTTGTAGTGTAAAATTAGATTGGCAAGGTCCCTAGTTTCCACATTACAGTTCCAGTATGTGGGACTTTTGAAGATTTTCAGCGTGTGCAGTCGGGAAGGAGTCCAGTAGGTTTTGTGAATCAGCCAATATTTAGCTTGGGAAAGTACTAGTGATATTTTGTGTGAGATGACTGATTACCAGACAGCGTTCCATTCGGCCTCAGACTTGGGGTTAGAAGAGTGAGTGTCCCAGGTTACCATTTTGTTCTGTTTGCTCTCGTTGTTTTAGGTTGTAGTAATTGATAAAAGTCTGAGACATGGTGGCCCATCTTGCTGAGTTTATAAATGAGTGATGGGAGGGACAGTTCTCTATAGTTTTATTTTAACTTGGGAATAGCTGTTTATTTTTTAGGAAATTATAGAATTCTCTGTCTTCTAGATGGTATTGTATTTGTAAGTTTGAGAGGTTACAGGGGAGGCTTTGAAGCCTTGATGTATAGGGAACGATATGCCTTTGGTGACCCGTGAGTCCCAATAAAGGGTCTGGCCTTCAAATGTGATTATTGAATTGTGCCAAAGGGAAGCTAGAGTGGAAAACTTCATTTGGGAGGGTAATTTCTTATCAGTGGTTAATAGGGCATTTCTGGTGTTTTTGAATACGTATTTGGAAGTGGTGTGATGTTTGCAGTTGGTAGTGAATACATTTGCTCAAGACAGCTTTTTCAATTTCCAGCCAGGTGGGTGTGTAATTATCAGGGTTAGAGAACCAATGTGTGCCCTGTTTGGTCAAGCAGGCTGCCTGATAATCCCTAAAGTTGGCGAGGTTGACTCCTCCTTGCGTATTGGGGAGACACTTTTGTTTTCAGTGCTATTCCAGGTTTTTTACCTTGCCAAATAGAATTTGTGATCAATTTCTCTAAATTACAGTTGAAGTTATCTGACAGCAATAGAGGTAGCATGCTGATTAAGTAGTTAATTATTGGAGTAATCATCAGTACCACATGGTAATGAATTTGGGTGTCCAGTTTTCTTATAGTTATAATTCAGCTGTTTTCTGAAGGGTGGGTTTTTCATTGGGTTTTAAAGTGTCTTTTAGGTCAGAGACAAAATGGATGCCCAAGTATTTGATATATTGGGGTTTCTAAGTCAGGCCTGAATTTCCTAATAAGTCCTTTGAGCCAAGGGAATTCAGAGATTTAACTTCTGATTTGTACCTTTTCAGTTTGTATCCAGACAATACTGACTATTGCTCAACTGTATCAATGAGGGCATGTATGGATGAGCTGGGATTATCCATGACAATTAAGATGTCATTTGCATGAGCAGGCGGTTCCACCACTTCCCCCATAAAGGTTGACTCTTGTTACCTTAGGGTTACTATTTATATCTAGGAGGATGGGTCTGACAGTCAACAGGAAGAGGGAGGGGGAAAGTGGGAAGCCCTGCCAAGTACTTATTTCTAGTTTAAGTGGTTGGGACAGAGAACCATTAGTACAGATATAGGCACTTGGATTACTATATAAGGCCATGATCACTCTTATAAAATGATCACTCAATTTAAAGTTCCTAATGGATTCTTCAACAAAAGTCTATGATACTATCAAATGTATTCTCCGCATCAAGCGCTATGGCTACAGACGTTGACATGGATGGTTTTGCCCTTTCCAGTGCATGGCATAGAAAGCATGTATTATCATTGGATTTCAGATTTTTAAGAAGCCAACTTGTATTTTACCTATTAATGGTGGTATGAAAAGATCTAGGTCTTGGCTAGTGTTTTCACATATAGTTTGCAGTCCAAATGTATTACAAGATCGGCCTACAGTTTTTCAGGAGCAATAGGTCTTTCCTTTCTTTGGCGATCACTATGATGTTGGCCTCTGCAGTGGTGCCACAGATAACACCGGAAGTTGTGAAGTGTTTAAATAGGTCTAACATGGTCAGTTGGCCTGATTGGGTGAATGTTTTATACAATTTGGGTGTAAAACCTTCAGGGCTGGGAGATTTGTTCTCTTTAAGAGTACTAATTGCATCATTAATCTGTCTTGAAGAGATTGGTTGAGTAAGAATGCTTTGTGTTCTTCTGATAGGCAAGGTTCTTATCCAAATGTTTGATGTGTGCTAATTCAAGTTGTTTAATTTCCCCTTAGAGCTCCATTAACAAGATTTTAATTGTTTTATTGATTTTCACTTTCATGTCAATTAGGATTCCTCTCCGTGTTGCCTTGAGAGCATCCCAGAATGTTTGTATGTTTACGTCTGCAGAGGTGTTATCTAGATTATGATATGATATAATTTCCTCAAGTTCTTTATGTTGTCCGGGTTGGCTAAACCATTGTTATTGAAATGCCATATCTTAGTAGGAACTTTGAGATTGGTGCCAGTGAAGAGTGTATTAATAGGCGATTTATCAGAGTGCAATCTTAGTGAAACATTTGTTTGGTCTATTAAATATATATAAGCTCCAGAGAGGAGAATATAGTTGATTCTTGTGTAGGAGTTGTGTGGTGCAGAGAAGGAAGTATAATCCCTGGAATAGGAATGTTTAAATCTCCAAGTATCTTTGAGATTGTATCTAGAGCAGCATTTTTGTATACTTTTGTGAGCCTTAGGTGGGTGATAGTTACAGGTGGATTGACAGTCGAGGATCATGTCAAGTGGAAGGTTAAGGACCCCACCTACAACAATAAGGTCATTGGAAAGTGCACATCCAAAATCATCTCATTTTTGTTTCAGGAGATAGTGTCATCATTATTAGGGCCATATATATTAAGTATGTGAAAGATTGAGTCCCCTCTGCAGAGGGTAGCAATTATCCATCTACGTTCCTCATCAATAGAGTAAGTTTCAAGTATAATGCATTTGGAGATAAACGTGATAACAGTGTAAATTTGTGTTTTGCAGGGGACCAGTGGACTTCAAACATCCACTTATTCCTAAGACTACTGGCTTCTTTGTCAGTGATTCTCGTCTCCTAAAGGAGGATGATGTCTCCTTTGGATTTATAAGGTAGTAAATTGTTTTGCCTCTTTTAACTGGATGGTCCAGACCTTTCACATTCAGGAAGACAATGTTAAGACTGTCTGTAAGAATTGAATCAGTCATGTGCCTATGAGAAATGCTGTGTCAGAGTACCAGGTATAATGAGGTGGCATAATTTGTAATTTCTACCTGTATCCAGTCTGATGAAATGTATGTAACAGCTCAAAATGTGTAAGTTGGCAATGAAGTGTAGTGGAGCAAATAGTCCCAAGGCATGCAATGAGGATAAAGGGCTGTGTTTCTCCCGGGTAGGAATAAATCTACGACTATGGGAAGGCTATTGGTACAGCCTTCCAATGTTATGCAGGTGATGGGGTAAAGTAAAAATAAAGGAAAACAAAATAAAAGAAACCCATAAGTATCAAGTATGCATAGGAAAGAAAGAAGAAAAACGGATTCCTGTTTTCTCCGATCCCATCCCCCAACGAACATCGACAAAGAGGAAGCAATGAGGAAGGGCATCTGTATCCCCGCAAGGAGCAGATAACATATATAGGAACCTGGTTAACACCAAGCCAGACACACCTCAACATGAGAAACCATATGTGTTGCAAATTAAGTATAACTTCTGGAACAGTTTATAAGTGTAAAACGATTGTGGTTATAGAACAAATTATATGCATGTAATTCTTGCAAGGTATGGGCAAAACAAAAACAACAAGTAGTGCCAAGTGACAATTGTCCCTCCTTCTGGAAAGTAATAAAAAGGTCTTAATAAATCAGTAAGTCTGCATAGTGGTGTTTGTAACAATGGGCAAAATGATTAATAGGCTTCTAATTCAAAACTGAGTGGATGACTGGTGTCAGTCATTCGCACAAAATAGCACCTAAGTACAATCAGGTAATGCAATGAGTTTGAGCAAGTAAGGCATAATGGAGGTATAATAAACTTATCCAAGCCTTATACACAGTTGTGATTAATAGTCAGGATGGGGAGAGGCAGCAAAGTGCCCAAAAGGCTAATCATCACTTCATTTCATTGGAAGTGGATCTGGAAGATTCCATCTCATGGTCAGTGATATCATCCAGAAAGTTTGTCAAGTATTTGGGATTGTCATAAGTGTAGAACTTGCCTTTCACCATTATTTTGAATCTCGACGAATGTGCAAAGGAAAATTGGAGTTCCATATGTCTTAATCTCTGTTGAATAGAGACAGAAATCCTTTTCTGGTCGCAACAGTTTCTTTAGAGTAATCTTGTAGCCATTTCAATTAATATGGTTGTTCTTGCGCGTACAGGTCAGTATTGTTTCAGCATGTTGGAATCATAACGGTTTGGAAACTATCATCCTCATTGAGTTTCTAGTAGAAGGCTTGAAGGTTGGGACCTCCTGAGCTTCCTCTAATTCTAATTCTTTGGAGAAATTCAAGCCAGTGATTTGTGGGAGCACGTCCTCAAGGAAAGATATACAGGAGTTTGATGAATCCTCAGAGCCCTCCAAAATACCAGAAATTGTTATGTTACCTTTTCTATTCTGGTCTTCAAGTTCAGCAATGTATTTTTTCATGGATTTGTTGATAGCTGGAGTCTTTGCAAGTCCCTGGTTGTTTGGTTGGTCATATCTTCTATTGCGCTGATCCTCTGTTCTGCATCCATTATGTTGTTGTTTATAGTGTTGATGTCCACCCTTATTGCAGTCAATTCCAATTGCATGGATTCTGTGTTTTGTTTCGAGGAATTTGCCATGTCATGCACTGCCTGCCTTTTTAGTATCATGTCCATTGTGTTATTGATGTCTGTTTTATTCGGGATAGGTAGTTCCGGAAAGGGCGGTTTGGCCTTTGAGTGCTTAAAGTGAGGTTTGAAATCTTTTTCTGCTATCTTGGATAGCCTGGTGATCCATCTCTATTATATCCAATGCTGAGATCTGTTTTAATGGAGAATGTAGAAAAGCAGGTATGTAAGTGCGTAACCTTTATGAGTCATTTTCCTGATCTAATGATAATAGTGTTGTTCATAATCACCCATGTTCATTTACGTGCAGAAGTTATCCCATGACACAGGCGAAAGTTTGGAGTATAGGGCGCAAATGTTTTGCAGGGCTCTTGTTGCTCGTAGTCTAGGTGCAAGTTGTGTAGACACTCATAAAAAAGTTATTGGAGGATTCAGATACTTTTACTGCGGACTCTAAACCAGTCTTAGTTTTCCCCCTAGTTCAGAGTCAGCCAGGTCTCATTGCCTTTTCTTCTCTATCCAAGGGGAGGGAGAAAAGCATGTAGTGGTGATGGAGCGCTATTTGTAATTGAGATAGCATGGTGATGCACTGCCATGCAGGTATCCATCTTGTATTCGGTATTGACCATGTGTTAGTTCACTTCAAGGTAGGCCTCACTGAGATAGAGTGCAATGCCAAGATTGTGAGAATGGAGCCCCAGAAGGTAATGTTTATGACCACCATCACAAGGGAGCAAGCAGCAGTAAGTCCAACTTTGATGGAAGTTTTGCTGGGTGTAAAGCCTCTTGGGCTTAGTACCCCCCACCCCCCAAGAGGCTTAGTACATGTGAGGTTTATTTTGAAACATGGTGTCAGGGCCTCCATCTTAGGGACAGGCATTACGTTCAGTAGTTTTTAACAAAGCATCAAGATCGGTTAATATCAGATTTAACAAAGTCAATAGCAAAGCGGTGATTGACGAGGCCAATGGTGAAGGGTGGCAACCAGTAGTTAAGCACCTGGTACAGATGTACGCCAGTGTCTTTGATACTTCTTTTGTCTGGCTGCCGCCATTTTGGTATTGCAGTAGAGTGCTGGAATGAAAACATCAAATTAAGCTTCGACGGTGTGATCCATAAAATCAGGTCCTCTTGATCATTTCAGGACCCCTTCAGATGCTGAAAAGTGTCTTTGTTTTAGTGAAAGCATATCCCGACACATTTGAATTCAGCACATTGCGCTCTGTGCTGTGACCAGAGACGGAGCCAAGCAGCCATGTGCAAGCCACACACCCCAAACTCTACTCGTTGGCTTTAATGACTCAGATAAACCGAAGATACCTACGAAAAACCTTTCTAAATACAACTATGAATGCTTTTGATCTAAAATGTATTAGTCTATGAACATCACTATCTCATGTAGTGAAGAATATGTGCCTCTAATTTCTAGGCATTTTTAATTACAAGATGCAATGGTATCTTCAAACCATTTTAATTTGTAAGGCACTTAGCAAGGAAAATTATGATATTGATCAAACAAAATCTTCGACGATTAATGTTAGACTTTCATGGAGTCTCATTAGATCCAACATTTGCAGATCTAAAATGGTTAGTATTCTTTAACAACAATATATTCTACCTCACAGACAATATAAATAATTCTTTCATATAATTTCTCAATGAATGACAACATATTCATAAACTTTATTCATATTCAATTTTAATCTACTAGTATTTTATAAGCTCAATTATCTCCAAAAAATGTTAAAATAAATTACATAAATTCAGACCTTTTGTTGCACTCGATGGTGAAGAATTTTCTTATTTGTTTTCTAGTACAGTTATAGATTTCTTTCACACATATGTTAGGCCTGTGTGGAATTTGTGGAGTTCTGCTATGGGGAACTCTGCGAAGTGCTGAAAAAACTATGGAGTGCAGTAAGTTTCACTGCTCATGCTGATTTTTAGTGTTGGAAGTTTGTCCTGTGCTGTAAAATCAGCACAAACAGCACAATGGCTAGTCGAAGATGGCACTGCTTCTTCCTGCTGCTCGAGTAGATTTGGTACTCGAGCTGCAGTTTCATCAATGCGAGTGGCAGGTTTCTCAATGCGACCAACTGCGACCTTCCTTGACAGCCCATGTTGAGAAGTCTCACCAAGAGGTGGTCTAGTGTGTGATTTTTCTTGTTCTTGCTCGCCAATCTAACATTAGCAAGCTGCGAGAGAGGAAAAACTCCACTACACAATACTCTGCTGAGTTTTTCAAAACTCTGCACTCCGTACAGAGTGCGGAGTGGGTGAAAACTCTGCAAACTCAACCGGCAGAGTGGAATTCATCACCCATCACTATGTTGTATTGCTCACTGTGGTCTTACTCTCTTCGTGACATTTTCTCATTTTAGAAGAACAAGTGTAATAACGTTTTCATTTTAGAAGAACAAGTGAAATGAGAAAACAAGGGATTCTTTTACGTTGTTTATTTTAAACATCCTCAGTAATGGCAACCACAATTTGGGAAGCAGTGTGAGGAGTGGAGCATAATTAGTGTCATGACACCTCCATCTGACAAGTCTAACTGATTTACATTTAGCTAGTCTCTGTCTCTAATTGCACAGAATAATAGATTACACTGGACTTGGTAGTCCAGGTGTTAATGTATTCTGAATAATAAGCTTGTGTAGAAAATAAAATAACATAGGAAACTAATGCACACGTTTGAAAATGTGATTACGAAGAATGGCCACCAATGTTAACGAAGTGTACTAATCAATGATTTAATAATATGAAATGTTGAATGTATGTTTGATTAATGTAGTAGTGCATCATATTGAGGGTTATGCAGTAAGCTTTAGCTTTATTAATTGTAGGCCTTAACTTAGCGAGTGTCATGGCCTACTTGCCAGGCCTCATGTAAAAGCTGTATTTCTTAACGTTTAAAAAATTGCTGTCCTAGAAAGTTAAATTGTGATTTTCCATTTTCCATTATGTGCTCGTAGCTGAAGCTTGCTTCTCATGAGAACCGACTGCTAGAAGATGATGTTTCTATTAATGTAACATTTTGTGTGTAATGTGTGTGTGACTGACTTTCCCAGGACAAGAACAATGAAGATACTGACTAGAGTGAAAGCTGAAACAATATTGTTACCCGACAAGCCGGATGATGAGGACATTGCAAGACAAACCAATCAACGACATGTGAACGGAGAAATATTAGAATTCATAGATTTGGGATTTTAGTTTTCTTGGGCAAAGTGCGAACATACGATTGACTGACCAATAGGGATTTGGGAGTTAGTTTAGGTGACTTTGACTTAACAACACTGCACGGGGGAAGACACGCCATTCTCTCTATTCTTCTAGAGGGTTTACCTCTGTTCCTTTGAGATGCCTAAAGAATTTGCGTTTTCTGAACTTTGATGCTGAATCCTGATGCTTTGCTGATCGACTGATGACCTGAGGACGAAGACTGACTCTGCTTTGCTGATCCACACTGAGGATAGGTATTATAAAATAAACTGTGATTATTATGCATGTTTGCTTCTTCTTTCTAGGTACCAACTGCATTGTTTTGATAGTTAGATGTTTTTCCAAATTTATGTTACTAAATTGTTTTTGCATGAAGCCCAACATGCTGATGCTAATTTTGTGTTAGTTAAGAATCCTCACTAATGAAATCATGTTAATAGCGATTCATGCTTGATGAATTCTCCTGCTAAACGTTATGCATGAAATTACTTTGACACAACTGACTTTACTATTGATTTGCACCATAACCTTAGAATGTGTTGTAGTTCAAGCTTTGATTAGATTACGTTTCTTCCTCCGCTTTGGACAGCCAGTATTGTTTCTGTATGTGTTTCATTTGATATTGAGATTAATCTACGACTTTAGCATTGTTAATATGGGGAAATAAATATTCTAACTTTACTAAAGGTGTGGTTATTCATGTCTGAAAGGTCATGGGTTGTGACAATTACTGACTCCATTGATTATTGATGTTATTGATTGAGGTTGATTATTGATTATTGTCTATTGGTTATTGATTATGTACTGGAGCTGTGGTAAGGACATCTTAATTGCGAGTCAAAAGGTTCATCGACCTAATCGCATTCCCTTGTAAGTTTACTTATTAAGGTCAGGCGCGCTAGCAGATTCAGTGTAATTACTGCTGACTCTGATTAATCAGAGAACTTAAACCCATCACTTTTTTTAAATCTAGCTTACATCAGACAGAGGCTATTACATTGTAGCAAAGATGATTAGACATTACGGATCTGAACAGATACCCATCCACACTATACTTGTCACAGTAGTTATATCTTTAATGCTTGGTCGTGAGCCAACACTGTACCGGACAGCTGGCATAGATCAATCATACATCCACCTTATTGATAAAAAGGGGCTCCAGCAAGTCCTCAGAATTATAGATTTACAACACTCCTTGATTGTAAAGCAAATATTTTTAAAATAATATTATTACTTGAATTGAAAAATGTGCTAAGGTGGAAGGCAACTACTGCTCCATACAACAAAGCGCATGTCAGTATCCTGTATTCTACCCAAGCTTTAAATAGGGCTGATCGTTTCATTTTATGGAAATAAATAATAAGTTGAGTAATTTCAGGAATTCTGCTTCTGGCCAGACTGTCTCTCAGTAGAGATATGTGTGTGCGAGTAAAAGTTGGCTTTGCTTCATCTATCAAGAAAAAAATATTTCCAAATCAGGGATTGAAGCTAGGTTGCACGCTAGCTTCAACATTGTTTAATGTATAAAAACTTGCCTTTAAGCTATAGTGTGAGGAACTGGATTATTAATTGGGGGCATCAGTGGCTAAACTCCCATACTGGTAAATAATAACATAGTTGTTAGGTAAAAGCAGGCTTCCGAAAGCTGGCCTGGAATTACCACTGGTAGCCTCTAATGTGTTTTAGCAACAACAAAACAACATTAAAGGTTTTTTGTTTTTAAAAAAAACCTATTTAGTGAAAAGGAATAAATACAATTCAGGAAGAAAAATACCACTAAGACAAACAAAATGTTAAAGAGGACTTGGAGTTGTGAAAAAAAACAAAAGACCATCCAAAGAAATTGATGGAAACAGCAGAAGGCAATGTTATCCAATAATGTTGTATTTTCCAAGACACCCAATAGGGAGCAGCACTACATTCTGTTTTACCATTAAAGCAAACTAATGCACACAGTATATAGTCTGGTAAGCTGGCCAGTTCTTAGCGAAACAAACAACACCAAAAATCCAGTTTTACTTACCTGCAGCAGCATAAATCTTTGTTTACAAGTGCTGGTGAAAGCAAATGTAATCCTATTGGAACTGATAGTGAAAGACTCTGTTAATTGCCCCAGTAGTCCAAATATGTCCAAACATACAGGACCTCTTCTCGGGGACTTATGCCATGAATCCAAGAGGGAAACAGTATCCTCAACAATGTGCTTCACGGCCACACCTAATCGCTCAGTCCCAACCTCAGGCCAATGGATCTTTTGACCCTGATTGAAGTCTCCTTAAGACGAGATAACTAGTCAACATGTCAATAATCAATAACCTTGTCAATAATCACAATGGCAAACCAATTACAGTAATCAGTAACGTCAATGAACTTTGAGACACACCATGACCTTTCACTCATGAATAACCACACCAGGATTTAGTAAGATTTATGATATTTATTCCCTATTGATTACACTCTACTAGCAAGTTTATTAGTCTCATAACCAAGAAGCACATCAACATTGTCATAATATGGCAACTCGAATAAGATTTCATCAAAGCAAAGATCATGAATATTAGAACATAGCACGACGTCAACATGGATTAACTTTAGCCAAATATCATTAGCTCATTATTCAACAAAGCATACATTTGGTTATTTGGCTACTTGTGTCCGTTTAGTGCACCCATCAACTAACCTTGAATTAGCATTAACATGTTGGGCTTCATGCAAAACAATTTAGCAACATCAATTTCGAAAACATCTATCTATGGTCTCTGTCAAAAGAAGCAGTTGGTACCTAGAAAGAAAAGGCAAATAGACAATTACGAATTAATCATCATATAGTTACCCTCCGTAATGGGTCAGCATACAGAGTCAGTCTTCGTCCTCAGGACATCAGTTAATTTGCCGTCAGCCAGGAAACACAGCAAAGTTCAGCAAGACGGGGCAAGTAGGGACACTTCCCTCATAGGGAGGAGAAGCATAGAACGGGCAAGGTAAGGGTGAGGATGGTTTGCAAAGTTCAAACAGCAAAGTCTTTAGGCAGAGTGACAAAGTGGCTGGGTAATAGCAAGAATGGCTCACAATGGCATCTCTCGGCTCCTTGTGTCAAAGGATTTTATCCCTTTTCTGTTGTCCATTCCCCTAATTTCCAATTGGGCAAGTTTGGCACACCACTATCTACATCCAATAGTTTACTGGTCATCCCATCAAAATTGTCACCTCATAACAGTTCTCACATAGTTTATTGGCTCCTGTGATTGACGTCTCCAATGGGCAGAATGTCCGGTATGATTTCATATTCTCGTGGTCCTCTCACATCCCCAATCAGTAGTTTCATTGCCTATGCCGGTTTATGCGACCTTGTACCTGTAGCAAGTTTACACTGTTGCATTCAGCAAGAATGTTTACTTGAGCAAGTCGAGTCTCATGAGAACGGATCTACTACAGCTACACTCATCTTCTAGCTTCTGGAAAAATATGATTACATGTCCCTCAGCAAGTCAGCACACTGCCCATTGGAAAAACACATTTAATATGCAGCCGGGCAGCTAGGCCCAAACTCATGCTACCTATGGCCTAGTGATTAATTAGCAAAACCTTAACATATAATTCTTAATACTCAATACAAAATCATACATTAGCACATCAATAATTCATTATTAGTCAATTTTATTAGTCACCGTACATATTGGCGGCCACTCCCCGTGGGCACATTTCAAACGCACGTTTAGTAAAACACAGCAATTTTTTTCTATGCAGCATTAATATGCATTAACTCACAAACCTTTTTATGTTAATTTTGATTAGAAGAGCTACGCTCCCACAATCCCTCCTCTGAAGACACTTGTCATCACACAAAACCTTTCCCTTCACAAACTTTCACTTTCTTAATTCACGCATTTCAATTTCTTCCCCCCTTTTTGACTTTTCATAAATTTCTTTGAATATTTTCTCCTTTTTCTTTTCCTCTTTCCTTTTATTGCGTTTTGCCAAATTTTCTCTAATTCTCTTACTAACTTTGCAAGATAACCATAGTCCGAATAAACAAGCTAGAACAATCAATATTCCCCATATTATTTTTGCAAGTATCCCATTCCAAATACTACTAAACCAACTTCCCACTTTAGCAAGTCCCTTTCCAACCTTTTCCCAAACTCCAGGTTCTTTCAGTTCTTTCAAATCTGTACTATCTCTTGTTAAGTTAGTAAGCATACTCCTAATATTATCACTATTCTCGGGTATAAATGCACAACAGTGGCGCTCATTAAGCATCCTACAGACTCCCCCACTTTTCGCTAAAAGAATGTCTAAAGCAAGCCGGTTTTGAAGAGTCATAGCCCTCTCCGCAGCAAGTTCAGTATCCATCAGAAGTAATGCCCCTGTGAAGTTTGTCAGCATGTTATCCACAATAGTAGACAATTTTCTAATCTTTATTGAGTTCAAGATAACCCCCACTGAAGGAATTATTGCTCCAAATATATCACCTACAACAGCTGCTGCTGTTTCTCTTTTCTGTTTAATATGATGTAATTCAGACAATTTAGGAAACTTCCTTAAGTCGTCAAATTGGTAGATCTTTGGGAAAACTATTCCCAAATAACACGTCCCATACCATCCCTTTGGAAGATGGTAATAAGCAACAAGTCCACATATGTAATAGATCCCAGGGATCGCTGGATCCTGTCCATTTAACATGAACGTCCACTTACTCTGAAACAAAAACACATGTCTGCACTCACTCGTTCCCACAAATGAAGTGTCATGATCAGATATTGGCCTGTATATACAAAGCTTTCCTACGTGTAATGCATCTATAGCTAAATTGCCTTGTGTTTTTATTGCACTATAATCATAATCATTTGCAAACATTAATTTCTCTAATCCCTTTTCTTACTTCTCTTTTAACGCTTTTCTTCTATCATCAGTGTGATCTAAGAAGCTCTTTTCTACAGGCGTTAAAAAGCAGGTTAGATTATTGCGATGTGCATAAGCTGTGCCAAATGTCAATGTGGGCTCAAAGAAACCCCTAACTATCTTTATATTATGATCTCTAGCTATCTTGCTCAAATATTCATTTATAGGCACAAAGGAAACACTACATCTAGATTAGAATAGAAGTACTGAATATACTCTTGATTATACAACCTTGTTAAAAGCAAACTACAATTTATCCCGTACGTTAGCGGCAGACTATGGTAAGTAACCCCTTCTTGTACTGATGAAGGAATTTTCGTGCACACATAACAATTCTTTGCATCCATTGTTCCAACATACTCATTCAACAGGTGATAGAAAACATTAGTAGATAGTTCCCTTTTTGTGTTAGTTCCCTCATGCAAATATTTCGTATCCTCCTCAAACTTCTCCCATGGTGTTAGTGTAGCAGTCTCAAGAATTGAAGCATTGTTAATCACACTCTTATCCACCAATGGCATTCCCACAATCACACCTATAATAACTACTACACTCGTAACACCCAAAATAACACTCCACCATCTACGAATCCTACCACTATTATCATTATCTCTAATATTGCTCATGATCTGTAAAGAATCATAGAGCAGAATAATATAAAGCAAACAATCAAGTTGAGGGAGATCTAAAGCTCTTTTTTCTTTTTTCTAGCAAAGTCTTTCTTTAGCAAGTATTTACAGTATTTCACTCACTCCCAGGATCCTTTGTCAAATCAGGTTAGCAGCTTGTCATAATCAGGTTTTCAGAGTCAATTCAGGTTAACAGTGTCACATCCAGTAACTTATCAGTCTCTTTTTCTCTCAGCCTTTCAGCCTTATTTTTAATTTTTAACTCAATCCCTCTTTTCTGTGGTCGAATTCAGATGCCATAGTATTGACCTGGAATCTCTCGATCAAAACAGAATGCCAAGAATTCTTGTTGCCACTCAGCTGATGTTGCATACGCCCATTCAGGACCTGCGTACCTTCTGTTTGCAACTCTTTTTCTTTTCAATTTGCGATCACCCTGCAATTCTCCTTCACTCAGATCCTCTTTCCTTGTTGTGTCAACTTCTTCCTCTATTGTTTCGTTAGGGACCACTTTCTCCCTTGCAGCTTGTGGTTCCGGCCAGTTATCTCCTTTAAGTGTTTTCCTACCACTCGGCTTTTCAGGATGTTGATCAGTGCCCTCCTCTTGTGCTATGGTGTTTTCTCTTGATGGATCTGCAAGCGGCTCAGGAGGAGTCAGAACACTTTGACCTCCTTCTACCTCACCTCCTTCGCCTTCAGGGTCTGTCAGGGGTTCAACTACAAACCCGTATCCGTCTGCTTCTGGGAGAACCTCTCTTTGGGTCAGTCCTCCTGGCGCCTCAGTTGAGATAGGCTCACTGTCACCCCTCTGGATTTGCTTTGCAGGTTGAGTGACCAAGCCGTCCTCAACTGCCTCTCCTTCAGTCTCAGTTCCCCTTTGATTACTCTCCGGCCCTGAGACTTCTTTCTCTACAGCTGTTGCTTTCGATAACTCAAGTTCCTCATCAGTTGGACACGTCACCTTCTTTGTGTGACTGGCATGGATCCAGTTTGGAAGTCCTGCACATTTCACAGCAGTAGTAGTTGTCAGTATCACTTGATGTGGCCCCTTCCAACGTGGCTCCAAACACGACTTCCTCACGTGTTTCTTGACAACAACCCAGTCACTGGCTTTCAGAGTGTGACCTGGATCATTTATCGGTGGCAGTGTGGTTGCTTCCAACTGGTGAGAAAAAGAGCGGACCACGTCAGCCAGACCCTTGCAGTAGTCCAATACCATATCATCTGTGATATTCTCAAGAAAATTTGAAGGCACTGCAGGCAACCTCATAGCTCGGCCCATGAGAATTTCATGAGGAGACAGTGCCGTTTTCTTGTCAGGTGTATTTCTCATTAACATTAGCAATAAAGGCAGTGCATCTGGCCATTTCAAATTTGTAGCTGCACACATTTTTGCCATTCTCGACTTCAAGGTACCATTCATTTTCTCCACTAACCCTGATGCTTCAGGGCGGTAGCTACAATGCAACTTCTGTTCAATGTTCAGTGCAGCACACAAGAGCTTAATCACCTCATTGTTGAAGTGACCTCCCCTATCTGATTCTAAAGAGATCGGAAACCCGAAACGTGGTATCAATTCCCTAAGCAGCAGCTTCGCTACTGTGAGACTGTCATTTCTATGTGTAGGGTAAGCTTCAATCCAGAGACTGAAAATGCACACAATCACCAACACGTACCTCAGACCTCCACACACAGGCATTTTAATAAAATCCATCTGCATTCTGCTAAATGGACCTCTGGCTCTCCCAATGTGGCTCAAATTCACCACGGTCCCTTTCCCTGCATTCATCTGCTGACAGATAATGCACCTGTGACAGATAACTTCTGCAGCTTGTCTGAATTTTGGATTGAACCAATCGATTTTGAACAACCTGATCATTGCGTCTCTCCCAACATGTGCTTGACGAAGGTAAAACCTCGCAAAATGTGACAATAGGCTGTTTGGCAAAACCATTTTTCCCTCATTTGAAACCCATAAATCATCAGGTCTCTGTACACATTGCATTTTGAGCCAAGAGCATTACTCCTCTCTGCTGGCACGTCCCTGAACTGATTTGAACTCTTCCAGTGTGTCAACCACCCTCAATGCATCACCTGAGCATGTTTCATTCTCAGCTTCCGGTAACAATTCCCACTGGTCTTGAAACGATATGCAGTTCAATGTACAAAACCTTGCGACTTGATCTGCATATCCATTTCCCATTGACACAAATTCTTGTGATTTAACATGAGCATTGCATTTCACCATGGCAATTTCAAGAGGTAACTGAATCGCATGCACCAATTCCTTTATTCTTTTGCCATTTTTCACTGGAGAACCACAAGAGGTCAGGAAACCCCTCTGTGACCATAGCTGGCCAAAATCATGGACAATTCCAAATCCGTATCTGCTGTCAGTATAGATAGTGACTTTCAAATTTTCGGCGGTATGGCATGCCATTGTAAGAGCAACCAATTCAGCCACCTGAGCAGAATATACTCTCTCGAGCCAGGATGCTTCTAGGATACCAGAGATTGTACACACGGCATATCTGCCTCTCAGTACTCCTACTGAGTCTCTCAGGCATGAACCATCAACAAAGATAATGTAATCATTCTCTTCCAATTGGGTATCTTTAATGCCGGGTCTCGGTTTGGTGCACAGATCTGTTACCTCAAGACAATCATGTTCTACCTCCTCAGCATCATCAATATCTGCATTTTCATCAGGAAGCAAAGTTGCCGGGTTCAACACAGTACATCTCTTCAAAGATACATTTGGTGACCCCAGTATAATTGTTTCATACTTAGTCAGGCGAGCATTTGTCATATGCTGAGCCTTTGTTCGGGTCAACAGAATTTCAACTGAGTGTGGGACCATTACTGTTAAGAGATGTCCCATCGCTATACCTTCACATTGTGTGAGGCTTTGACCAACTGCTGCAACTGCACGCAAACAACCCGGTAAGGCTGCTGCGACTGGGTCCAATGTAGCTGAAAAATTCGCTACTGGGCGGTTTGCACCTCCATGGACCTGTGTCAGGACAGACAAAGAACAAGCATCACGTACATGACAAGACAATACAAAAGGCTTGGTGTAATCAGGCATACCTAAAGCTGGTCCCCTGCACATGCTTTCCCTCAGATCAATGAATGCCCTCATCTCTTTTTCGGACATGTTTATGGCACCCGGGTGATCCTGAATTTCTTTGACACTCAGCCTCACCAAAGGTTTAGAGATAATCAAAAAATTGGGAATCCACTGTCGACAATAGCCCACCATTACCAAAAACATCCTAACTTCCCTCTTGGTTGTAGGGGGATTCATCTGCAATATGGCTGTCACCCTTTCTTTGGATATTTTCCTCGACCCCTTTTCAATCAGGTGGCCTAAGTACTTCACCTCTTTCTGACAGTACTGTAGCTTCTTTGGGGACTCTTTATGTCCGGTCTTTCCCCTAATTATTCAGTAAGGCAATAGTATCGTACTTGCAGTCATCTTTTGTTTTGGACGCAATCAATAAGTCATCAATGTACTGCACTAGAGTCGAACTAAAAGGTAATGATTCCAAGTGCTTCTTCAATATCTGATTGAAGATGGAAGGTGATTCCGAAAACCCTTGAGGAATTCGACACCAACTGTAAACCTTGTCCAGGAATTTGAAACTGAAGAGAAATTGACTGTCCTCATGAAGAGGCACCTAAAAGAATGCTTGAGGTAGGTCCACAACTGTGAATCACTCTGCATCACACGGAACCTGAAACATAATCACGGCTGGAGTTGGCACTATGGGGCAACATTTTTCCACAATCTCATTAACTTTTCTCATGTCTTGGACAATTCAAACTTTCCCACAAGGCTTTTTCAGACCTATTATTGGTGAATTACACGGGCTGCTCATCACTTCATTTAGGACCCCTTGCTTTACAAAGTCTGCAATTATCTGCGTCACTTGTATAAGGACATCTTGTGCCATGTGGTACTGCGGTACTTGGGGAAACACTGCATTTGGCTTCACTTCTACCTTGACTGGTTCTACTCTTTTTATTAATCCCACTTCCTTTCTCTGTCACTGTTCCCTGCAATTCGGTTGGCAAATCAGTCATTAAGAACATCGGGAAGAAGGTTATCAAAGGGTACTCCTCATCTACAGTCTCCGTCTCCGGTTCTGAGATCTGACCATCCTCCCCTTCATCATCAGTGTTTGTCTGCACTTCAATCCCTTCATTGGAACAGGTAATCGAACACCTGGTTTTACACAGTAAGTCTCTCCCCAGTAGGGATACGGGACTAGAGTCACAGACTACAAATCTATGTAATCCCTGAAAGGTACCAATCTCAACTTAGACTGGATCTGTAATCGGGTTAGTCAAAAGCTGATTTGCTACTCCTACCACCCTTATGGTACGCCCCGAAAGTGGCAACTTCCGAACCTCTGCACTCCTGACTGTAGAACGGGTAGCTCTTGTGTCAACTAGAAACAAAACCTTGTGACCCATCACCTTCCCTTGCACATAAGGTCCCCTCTGATCTACTTCTAGGGACACTGCAAGCCTGCACTCCTCACTTTCTGAACAATCATCCGACCATTCATCGTTTACTTCATCCTCACCATGCAATGGGAACTTTTGTACTGTATTAAATTGACTCATTGTTTGGCCCGTGACCTGTTGAGGAAGCATCACCTGTTGCTGTCCCATTGGAGCTAATGGTAACTGCATTTGCTGTCTAGGTACCATGGGAATCGGCTGCTGTACCTGCTGCATCTGTGCTGGTTGAATGCATTTGCATTTGCTGCATGGGCTGGAGACCCTGCATCTGAACCATATTATTCTGAAAGTTTGGAGTTGGACCCCTCATTCTCGGACCCCTTACATTTTGAAAGGTACCAACATCATTGCTTTGTTGAACAACACCATCCTGCACCATCATTGGGCACTCCCGCTTCCAGTGTCCCACGCCCCCGCACAAATGGCATGGTAATATCTTTTTCATCCCCTACACATCATTCTGAACCACGACAGTATTCAAATCTGGACCAAGGTTCATAAAACCTCCTTGACTTCGTCCTCTCGATTATGCCTGAAACATCCCGTTCCCTTGCTGTTGCTGCTGTACCATCTGCTGTACTCCATTTCCCAGCATCCCTGCTTGCATCACCATCACCTTCTCTTTTAGCTTTTTCTGCTTCAATTCAATCTCATCGCTACAGTATTTCGCATTCTGCAACACCTCATCAATCGGCTTTGCTTGCCAACAGATCAAATGATTCTTAATCATCTGACTAATCTCTGGCCTCAACCCTTCAACAAATCTGAACACAAGGTGATTCATGTCTTCCGGTCCTATGACCGCAGTGCCACTATAGTGTTTGAATGCCTTTAGCAATCTCTCACAGTAAGCGTGTATCGATTCCTTGCCTTCTTGTGCCGTACGATCAATTTTCTGCCAATCAGTGACTTTCGGTGACACCTTCTGTTTCAAAAACTCAATCACTTTATGGTAATACCTCATCACATCAGGAGACGGTGCTCCAGTAGCCTTGTCCCTTGTCAGTTCCTCTGTTGGCCAATCCACACCCCTTTTGCACTCAAGCCACAAATCAGCTGGGACTATAATCTCAAACAATGTATTCAAGTCTTCCCAAAGACATTTCGCAAGTTTCACAAACCTGTCCGTCTGCTGGTACCACTCTATCGGCTTCTCCCTCAACCTGGGATAATCATTTGTGAATGACAGAATGTCATCCCTCGACCACGGTACATGGACTAGAACCCCTCCAGCTGTTTCTCTCATGGGTAACATCTTTATTGTTCAGGTATCTGGCGCCATCTTCGCCTGCTTCTGTTCCGGGCAGTCACCCTTCTCTTTATCTCTTTTCTTTTCCCATCTACCTTCCCACTTCTCTAATGCTCGCCCAACCTTGAGCACTCTGCAGTATCTCTTTGAGGTGTGCCTTCATTCCACTGGATCTCATGTGATCGAAATCTTTAGGTTCAAAGTCTAACCTATAACTCCTCTTCAAATGCTTAGTATTGTCTAAGTCTATGCCATATTTTTCCACTAGGTTTGCCAACCTCTGATGCACCCTGCTCACTTCTTTGGTTATCTTGGGGCACAGAAACCTCAATTCTGCTTCAGTGTATGACTCTAATCTGTTCACCCCCATCATTCCTTCCACTAACTCTGTGGCTTCCACACCCAGACTCAAACAATTCAGGTATTCCTCTCTTTCTGATCATTCTGCAGTCACTGAAGTAGTCTGCGGAGTGTTGAGTTTGTCTTACCACTCGTTCAATTGTTGCGCTGTTAAGCCTTGCAACGAGACATTTCCAGACTGCATCATTGGTGTCTGTGACGTATTTGTACTCATTACCTGTGGACTTAGTGTACCCAGCCCTGCTTGCCTCATTGTCTCTAAAGGATCGCCAATCGGACTGAAGTCCAGCAAGGATCTAGACCTTTCGGCCGTCTGTTCTCCTTGCATCATCACTTGGGAGCTTCCTGCGAACCCTCCTCTTATCGCCTCTTGAGTCATTACCCCTTGGTCGCATACGTTAGGCTTTTCTTGCTCATGCAAAGGTACTGGCGGGCCAACAGTAATTGGCAATGATATAGCAGCTGGAGTCTGTCTAGTTCCCAAACCCTGTGGAGCATTAACTCCCATAGCTCGATTCATCATGGGTGCTGTAGCTGCTGACTGGGGTCCTCCGACCGAAGTGTAATTCGGAACCACCTGTTGCTGCGGCAGGGGCAGCAATTGTGGAGTTGGCTCAATCTGCACTAACTTTGATCTCGTGTATACCGGATTAGGCGGCACCATCAAATTCGTAGTTGTCTCTAGTACTGGGACATCAGGGTAGAGACTCTGAATTGGTGGTGGCTGTAACTGTATCTGCATGTCTGGTGCAGTGGATATACTAGCACCATTCTGTATCGAAACTGTATTGCTTGTCTGTACTGCATTTATGATTCCCTGATTCTGCGTCAGGTCTTCAGGACCCGCACTAGTACTTGGTTCATTATCATTCATGGCATATGGTGGCGGTCGATCATGTAACAACTGATTAAAAAACTCATCATCATATGAATCATCGGCATCTGCCCAAGACTTCTGCGGCTCCTTCGGCTTGCTAGAGCCCTTGTCGGTTTTACAAGTGGCCTTCTTTCCCTGTGTTTCGGCTTCTTGAGTTATTGCCGGAAACATCCTAATTCCGTCTACTATTCCCCTTCTCCACATCTTGGTCTCACTATCCCATCTAGCCTCCGCTAGAGTCTTTTCTGTTTTTCTCATTTTTCTCTTGAATTTCTGCTGCCTCTGTTGCATGGCCATTAAATCCCAAATTGCTAGTGCCTCAAACTGAGCAGGTCTCGGAGGTGGTTTTTGCTCGCTTAATACCCTCCATAAATTTTCCAAAATTCTTATATTAAACGTTCTGTACTCCGGAAATGCCAAACATCCCTCCTTTTCTGTCATTTTGCACCACTGCTTTAGTTAAAGACGTGGCGCGACTCCCTTTTCCTCCATGACAACATAAGCTGGAGTATCCTCTGGCGGTGTAGGCTTCCACACACTCGCTGTAATGTACGTATCTGCCCTCAAGGCACTCCTTAAAGCCTTGAAAAACTTCATTTTTACGTCTTTTATTTTGTTTAGAATCTAATCAGGAAGTGACTTTAATTCCCAGAACACTCTTCACCTACCTTCTCAACCAATTGCTCTTACGGGCGGCTGCCAATCTGTGCGTGACCCCTCTTGGCAACTGGCCTATCCCAGTGTGGCTCCAATGACGTCACACTCATACACACTGCGGCTGACAAAGTCTTGCGGCTTGTTTTCCGCACTCTGAATCCACACACAACTAATATATTGTGAGCACCTTATCAACAAAAACAATTTTGCCGGTTTACTACAGGAAGGGTAACACAATCGCTTCAGAACTTTACAAAGATTTCACTTGAAGCCTCAGCCGCTACTCTCTCTTTCTCAGATCCTGCATTCACAAGCAGAATTCGACCCGCAAATCCTACTCTCGACTTGTCAATGGTTTGTTCTAGTGCACTTTAAAACTTGCCAAATTTCCATCGAAGGTTTCACTCACACACTTTGACTCAAGACTCAAACTCGACTCGTCAACCACGCCCGATTGACCTATTAAACAGCGCAAATTACAACATAAACCAAGTGTCTCATACACTTATCAATATACTCCGGAGTCTCAAACCACGACGGGTCCATACATCATCAACAGCCACGTGGACAATTTTTTAGCACAAAGGGCCACACTCACATGAAGTTCGCCGACTTCCCTACTCTCATACTGCGGAGTACGCACACTCCTACTAAAACATTACCTGGCCTAAATTCTCATAAACATCATAATATACGTGCAATATGCATAAGCTGAGCAAGCGCAAATTCTACACCACACATACTACCATTAGAACGCCAAGAACATACCCAACTCACTTCGGAAAGCTCCGAGATTCCGGGAAAGTCATTTGGGACTTAGGGGCACATCATACCTCCAATTTGCATTATTTCGAAAACACCTTTAAACAATGGTCCCTCGTCCTAGGGCCCCAAAAGGCTGAAACAGTCCTCTGCTACTAGAACTGCTACTGCGTCCCAATCTAGATAATTTACTCACTCTGGGACTTGTTTTAGGCCAATGGAGCTTTTGACCCTGATTGAAGTCTCCTTATGATGCAATAACTAGTCAACATGTCAATCAATAATCAATAACCTTGTCAATAATCGCAATGGCAAACCAATTACAGTAATCAGTAACGTCAATGAACTTTGAGACACACCATGACCTTTCAGTCATGAATAACCACACCAGGATTTAGTAAGATTTATGATATTTATTCCCTATTGATTACACTCTACTAGCAAGTTTATTAGTCTCAAAACCAAGAAGCACATCAACATTGTCATAAAATGGCAACTCGAATAAGATTTCAACAAAGCAAAGATCATGAATATTAGAACCTAGCACAACATCAACATGGATTAACTTTAGCCAAATATCATTAGCGCATAATTCAACAAAGCATAGATTCGGTCATTTGTCTATTTGTGTCCGTTTAGTGCACCCGTCAACTAACCTCGAATTAGCATTAACATGTTGGGCTTCATGCAAAACAATTTAGCAACATCAATTTAGAAAACATCTATCTATGGTCTCTGTCAAAAGAAGCAGTTGGTACCTAGAAAGAAAAGGCAAATAGACAATTACAAATTCATCATCATATAGTTACCCTCCGTAATGGGTCAGCATACAGAGTCAGTCTTTGTCCTTAGGACATCAGTTAATTTGCCATCAGCCAGGAAACACAGCAAAGTTCAGCAAGACGGGGCAAGTAGGGACACTTCCCTCATAGGGAGGAGAAGCATAGAACAGGCAAGGTAAGGGTGAGGATGGTTTGCAAAGGTCAAACAGCAAAGTCTTTAGGCAGAGTGACAAAGTGGCTGGGTAATAGCAAGAATGGCTCACAATGGCATCTCTCAGCTCATTGTGTAAAAGGATTTTATCCCTTTTCTGTTGTCCATTACCCTAATTTCCAACTGGGCAAATTTGGCGCACCACTATCTTCGTCCAATACTTTACTGGTCATCCCATCAAAATTGTCACCTCATAACAGTTCTCACATAGTTTATTGGCTCCTGTGATTGACGTCTCCAATGGGCAGAATGTCCGGTATGATTTCATATTCCTGTGGTCCTCTCACATCCCCAGTCAGTAGTTCCATTGTCTATGCCGGTTTAGGCGACCTTGTACCTGTGGCAAGTTTACACTGTTGCATTCAGCAAGAATGTTTCCTTGAGCAAGTCAAGTCTCATGAGAACGGATTTACTTCAGCTACACTCATCTTCTAGCTCCTGGAAAAATACGATTACATATCCTTCAGCAAGTCAGCACACTGCATGTTGGAAAAACACATTTAATATGCAGCCGGGCAGCTACGCCCCAACTCATGCTAACTACGGCCTAGTGATTAATTAGCAAACCCTTAACATATAATTCTTAATACTCAATACAAAATCATACATTAGCACATCAATAATTCATTATTAGTCAATTTTGTTAGTCACCGTATATATTGACGGCCATTCCCCGTGGGCACATTTCAAACGCACGTTTCGTAAAACACAGCAATATTTTTCTATGCAGCATTAATATGCATTAACTCACAAACATTTTTATGTTAATTTTGATTATAAGAGCTATGCTCCCACACAGATAACTGGATTACTTCATTTTAGGTCACTTCCAGAGCTACAAAAAACCCCAGAGGCAGCTAGTAGGGTAGTGGTCTACTGACGACAATCTCAACCACTCTCTCCAGTATGACTATAGCTACGGTCCAGCCCCATCCAGCCAGCTGATTCTTCCTCCAAGATGCCATTCATTGTCTATGATGTCATTGTGAGTGTTAGAAAGCTAACCTTTCTGGACTGCCAGTTTGAGAATAACCCCAGAGCTTGGGCACAAAGAAGAGCAGGATCCAAAGCTTCAGTCCTTTCCCTGGCAGACAGCAGTAGTCTAGTTTTTCTTGTAGTGTTCTGCTTTCCACATGGTGGGAGCCTCATGATACAGTGATAGCTCAGAGGCTGTTGTTAGAGGACTCCGAACCTATCTGATGTAGGTTCTTACCCTGGGTCCTTCCCACATTGTCAGAAAACATCTGTCATACAGTTCAAAGAATCAAAAAAATTACCATTTTAGGCTTACATGTTCACATAGGATACATTCTTTTTCACATCAGTGAAACATCTACTTAAACTGGTCTTCTTCGACTGCTGTGCCCACGAGTAAGCGCATCCAATTTGGCTAGTGAAAGGCCAACTTCAAGGGCAAGCACAAACTATGTCTCTGTTCTCTTATAAACAGTAAGGCTCCAGGGTATATTCGTGTTCTTTATGTGGGCATTTGATGTCAGATTTTGTCCACTCCACTCCCCTCTGTGACATAAAAGTTTAGTTTAAAAGTTTAGTTTAATGTTCCTATAATTACCCCTCCCCTCTCCTCCTGCCAGTAATCCTTCCGGGGAGAAGGATCCTCTAGTGACCCCTTGGTCACCAGGAAGACCCTAATCAGGTATGTTCTCATTGAATTACAGTCATTGCAAGAGATCAGAGTCTGACAGAAACAGTTTGGGTGACTGAAAATGCCCAGTCAATGATGAACAACATTTCTAAAAATGATCTCTGTGATAATTCTATCATAAATCTAACAATAGAGCAGGCAGATCAACAGTTTGGCAGACAGGACACTTTTCCACATGTGCGGGAGAGCACCTTGCCCACCAAGCTCTCAATAATCCCACACCTTCCCTAATGAATTCGTTTTAGTAGGTGAGAAAAATATTATAGCTAGTCCCTGCACCAATATAGGCATTTTTGAACTTTCTACATGAGTCAGGCCTTTGTAAAAAGGAAAGTTGTTTTAGACTGTTGAGTAAGTAGCACTTTAGAATGTTGTTACTGCAATGATATTGAAAAGTACTTACCTCACTTTCAATTTTACACTTTTACACACTTTGCAAGCAGGTTCTGGGTGTTCGAGGCACATTTTACAGGGCACTCACTTCATGATAGAAATATGCTTTTAAGCATGTCAAAGTGGTGTATTCTGACATGTAGTTGCTGGAGCTTTAGGCTACGAGTGGTGCACGGCAAACTGCAGCTCACGCATGCCATCTTAATTCGATGCTACTTACACTACCTCTGCACATATTTCCTGTGGCCTTGCTTAGTAGTCAGACATAACAACTGAGGCAACTAAATTACTGGTCAAGTTTCAGGGATTGGTATTTAACAGCTTCCCCATGCCCAGAGGTCCAAATATTCCAGCAAATCCAGTCAACAGGTGCAGATTCCTACAGTTAGCATGTAAGAATTTTAAACTTTCCTCAGTAATACAGGAAGCAGATGATCCAGTCATCCTACACTATTTACCTTTTGTGTTACAAAATGTTTACAAGCCCTAGAAGATACTTTGATGAATACTCTGATAACAAATAGCAAGAAGACAAATATATTGGCCTACTGAAAATATGAGTTTCATGTGATGATTTGGAGTTTAACAATAGATAGGAGGTGGGCTAAAATGAATTTAGTGTCCGACAAGCCATAGGTAACTTCTTAATAATTTGAAAAACACATCCTCCTTTTTGATTTACACTTTTCAAAACCTGCATGTGAGCATTTATAGCTCAATAAAAATATTTGTAATCCTTGTTTTAAAGGCCTAACAATGCCTGTAATTGTCATATGAATCAGTTGTCTTTTGGGATAAACAGTGTTTCCACAGTCACAGTCATCCTGATGAGGTCTCCATAATCTGCAAAGAGCAAAGGGCAAAGTAGGACTTCAGAGTTCTGCAGCAGATAACATTTGTCAAACAATTATTTTATCCTATATTGCTTAATCAAGGCCATGAGTTAGTAGACAGAGGTGTGGCCAAGCCTTAGATATTGCCCTTTCCAATGTGTCAAAGCTCATGTGCAGAGGGGTGCCCACTTCACAGTGGGCACAGGGCATGGCTGGAGGCCAGTGTCTGCAGCCAAACTCCCAAGGAGGGTTGGGTGCAGGCCCTGCCTGGAGGCCAGACCATGTGCCCAGCTTCCGTGGCTTTACAATACCAACAGCACACATGACCTTCTTCTCAGTCTCTCATTGTCTCAATCATTCGCTCTCCCTCACACTCTCCATCACATCATTCTTAACTCTCACTTAAGACCTCATTACAAGGCTGGCAGGCCAACTGTCAGCCTGCTAGCCCCATGGAGAGGAGACCATCATAGAGCCGGCGGTCTCCCGCCCCACTACCCCGGGCTAATTACAAAGTTTTCACTGGGTTAATCGGCGGAAACCTCCATGTTAGGAAGTTTCGGCCAGTCAGCCCAGTGGAAACAGTGCCGCTGCATTGGCCTCTGTTTCTCATGGAGCTGGGGCAAAATCTGTCGCACTGAGAGGGCCCCCAGTATCCTCAGCAACAGCAGACAGTGTGCAATTCGATGGTGCTGGGTGTGGCAGCCCTGCACTGCGTTTTTGCCAGACTTTTCATGGCAGGGACCCTGCCATGCAAAGGCTGGCAGAAAGGGGCCTCCTGAACAGCACAGCGGTCCTAAACTCAGCACCTCCATGGCTAATCATGACTGCGACCGCCATCACACTGCTGGGATCCATGATCCTGGCAGTGGCGGAGGTCTTCTGGCAGCTCGACAGCCAGGGTTGTAATCTGGCAGCCAGGCCACCCGGAGTGTGGTGGTCCATCCACCACCAAACTCATAATAGGGCACTTAGGGCCATATGTACGAAAGCTTTTTCCCATAGACACAGAATGGGTAAAATCCTTTCGTACATCTGCCCCTTAGTCTCCCTATTTCATGATCATTCACTCACCCTGTCTCACTCACTTCCTCACTTGTGCACTTTTTCACTTTCACCTACAAAACAAACAACATATATTTTATCATTGGTAAACCATCAGAGATAGTCTTCTTTTTACTTATAGAGTTTTATAAATTGGAGAAAACAAAACAAACAAACAATATGAAAAATGGAAACAAATTATGTATTGCATATGCTCTGTTGGAGAAGGTCTTGATTTTTCATGCTCTTCAACTTTGCTCTGTACCTTGCCACATACCTAGCAATGCAATACCACAGTTTTGAAGAAGGGTTCAATATCTTCTTCCTCCTTCAGTAATATAAGTTCAGATTTTTTTCTCAGCAATGAACTGCTGTTTATAAAGTGAATTAAGTTGCCTGGGCATAAATGTGGTTATGAAGCTGTATTTTCCTTTGTTATCCTTGCTTAGCCTCATGTCACGTATTTGAATAACAATTGTTTTTCACCCAGTGGAAAGGGGAATATTTTTTGTATAATGGATTCTGCTGGTGACCTGGAATCCTCAGAGTGAACACCTTTTTGTTCTTTGGTTCCCTTCTGTCAATCTTTCAGCATTGTGGAATTATCCTCTCTTGTTTCTCTAGTGCAGATGTAGTAAAAATTTAAACTATACACCTTTGCTGCAGAGCTGTCCTATGGCAATGAATACAATGAAGTGTTCAACAATTTCATGAACCATTTGAATGTGGAGCAGTACAATCGCAGGAACCAATCACATCTCTGCAATGGTCCATACAGATTACTGGATTCGATGCAACCATGGAAAAGAGACACGGGTAAGATCAGCCTGCCCTCGTTCAGCAAAACCAAATCCTGGTTTAGTAAATCCCAAAAGATGTATAACTTATAAATGAAATGTAACACTATGCCTGTGACTTTAGAGTTGTACTTAGATAACCGTCGGTTATTGAGTAAGTTCGAACAACACATTACAATTTGTTTTCAGACCACACATGACTTTCAAAATAGTTTACAGGGTTCATGGTACTTGTGTTTGCATTTGCGATACTTGAACTTCTGCTTTCTTCAGAAACTCCGAATCCTCCATGAATTCTAAGTATCCGAAAAAAAAAGCCAAAACAAGCTCGTGTGCCCAACTAAATAAATCTCTGCTTCTTCGAAAGTTATAGACCTCCATGCTTCAGAATATTTCAGAATCAAAGCTCCCAAAACCAATAAGCAGTGGTATCAGATAATGGCCAGCAAAATCCTATTTAGCAAAAGAAATACGTGAAGGCTGTGGATGTACTGAAAACTTTATAAGGAATTGAAGCAGATCGTTCTGTAGAGGGCTGTTGCATTCAAATTCTTCAGTCCCCTAAGTGGCAAACAGAAGATCAATACTTTAAAAGTCACATGCAACTTGTGTGATTAGATTCTACAGAGGGGATACCTTGACATGTACTCATTTGGCACAACAGGCATGATCAAGCAGTTTCATGAAATGTACCCCAATTAGCATTCTAGAACGCAGATGGAAGAAACACGCCCAGAACAAGGACAAGTTGAGGAAGCTGCACAACAAGAAGAGGATATGAGATTAGCTGTTTTTTCCACTTACTGCAAAAAATGCAAAAACTCATATGTTCTTGCACAAAGAATAAAACAGTTATCCCAAGATCTATATACCTATCTTCAAAGAAATACAGTAAAACTTCCATTGCTGCTTTGAATTTTTAACCATATTTTATTGAAAAGTTTAAAAACATGTCACAATGCCTAAAGCAGTTTTTCTTTATTATTAGAAACAGTTCCAGACCTTAACATTTTTTTTCTAAAACGTTGTATCCAAAATCACAAAATAAATCTGACAATGAACACAAAAATAGATCCCTTTCAAAACCAAAACAATCCTCACAGATATAACAGATATATGCTGATTTCATGATATATATATATATATATATATCGGGTTATCAGTTGGAAGGTGGAAGCGTCACTCAGGCAACAAAACAATCTTTATCAGGGTGAACCACAAAAATCATTAAACTAACCTGTGCATAATCCTCTGATAGCTTGGCACAAAAACAGTCATGCTTAACCGAGAGGCAATGTGTAAAATACATAAATACTAATAAAGTGAAAACACAATACAAGAAAAATCCCAAAACAATTTAGTAAAATATAGTAATTGTTAATAATAATTAAAACAATACTAAAATGGCACAATTCCAATCAGAAGTACCAGAGATAGACAATTCTAAAGTTTTCAGTGAAAATAGTGCCTAGAAGCACAAAGCCCTACTCGCAGTCACCTGGTCACCCTAGACAGGGGAAAAGTCACAAGTTCAGGCCAACTGCGATAGAGCGTGGGCCAGATACAGGGACCAGGTTAGTCATGCTGAAACATTACCTTCGGTCTCTGGCACAAAGAGTTTTGTTCGGGTTGGAGGAGGCCCCGGGGGGAAAGCTGAGCATTGGGGATGGTTGTCGCTGTAGTACGAAGAGCAGGTTGGGTAGTTAATATAGCTACACTTTGGCTGTTTTGGGTTGTTGTTGCTGGAGTGCGAAGAGCAGGTCTTACCGGAGCCTTGCATTGGGGTCTGGTGGTCACTGCTGACTCAAAGAGCAGGTCTCATCAGAGCTTTGTGTAAACGGTCGTCGCGGGCAGCAGAGTATTGGTGGAAACTGACTGCTTTGCAGTCATAAGGAGACCAAAGTTCAGGATTTTAAACTTTTCTATTGGAGGAATATACTCTGATGCCAGCCATGGGTCCAGGGCCTGGGGAGGTATCTCTTGGAGACCAGGTGCTCACTCCAGTAGAGCTCAGGCAGGTCCACTTGCTGCAGGCCAGCTGGACAGTTGCAGGGAGGCCTCTGTAGCTTTTTGAGTCCCTGTAGCTAACACAGGAGGTCAGTTAACTGACCCTTGGAGTCTCTCTGGCTAGCCTGGGATGAAGGCAAGCAGGTCAAGGTTTCCTATTTAGACTCCATGCTGCTTGAAGGACTGCCTACGGAGGCCTCCCTGCAAATACAATGCTCATCCGGCTCTTCGGGCTACAGCGAGGACCACTTAATAACAAGTTAATTTAGTGACTTTTGTGGTTCACCCTGACTACGATTGTGGTTGTTGCCTGAGTAGGAATTTCATTGACTTCAACCAATAACCCAATTTCTCACAATATGCATATCACAATTTAACATATGATATTGAAAACGAAAGATCACATTATATTCTACATTGAAATATTTCAGCTGTCTGTAAATGATATGGCTATTTAACAATTTTTAGAGACATTGGAAAGAACAACTGGGAGGGTTTAGTGTTAAGATGGCGGATTCAGCTCAGGAGCAGTGTTGGGCAAAGTCAACAAAACGTCAGATCAGGATTACAATGAGATGCACGAGAACCACAGAACAGGAAAAGAGAACCATCTCTATGTTATGTGACAAAAGTGGTGAGTCTTTTATAGCAGAGAAGGGAATTCTTAATGTGGGACAAGGCAGTAAGCTGAGGGTAGCTGTTTGGAGCAGCTACATTAGTTTTGATAGCTTGAACAATTTTATTCTACAGGTTACTACTTGGAGAAATATCTAGATATATGAAAATAAGACTGTAAGTGTATCACCCGCTGAGAAGCTGCTTTGATCCATAGGTGCTCGTCACAGCTGCTGATAATTCAGTTTCCTTGTTCTTTATGTCCAATGGCCATCCACGCTGAGAGTGTATGCTAAAGGAATATTTTTAAAATTGGAGTAAACAAAACTTACATTTGTAAATACATGTATCCTTTCACATTTACTGCTGCCGACGTACCACTTCTGTATGCACTAGGCAATAGAAGTATGCATTGAAATATGTTATTTATTTACATTTACATGTTTAATTTTTGGGATTTTTGTGTCGGTTGGATGCTGGAAATGTACATATATCGCAGGGGAAGTTTATGATATATAGGTATCTGCTATTTTCAAGATTTTTCGTGAATTGGTTTCTATATCATCTGACATTGTTATTTATACGATGAGTAGAAATGTTATACTGAAGAAGCTGAACCTTAAGAAACACTAGGTGGCATATTTATACTCTGTTTGCGCCGGAATTGCGTCGTTTTTTTTTACGCAATTCCGACGCAAAACTAACTCCATATTTATACTTTCGCGTTAGACGTATCTAGCGCCAAAGTCCATGGAGTTTGCGTCATTTTTTAGCGTGGACACCTACTTTGCGTTAATGATATGCAAGGTAGGCGTTCCCGTCTAAAAAAGTGACTCCGAGGCATGTGCGCCGTATTTACACTCCCGGGTAAAATTCACACCCGGGAGTGGGCGGGTCAAAAAAAATGACGTCCAGCCGCTTTTGCGCCGTTTTTTAGCGCCTGGACAAGGCAGGCGTTAAGGGACCTGTGGGCTCGGAAGGAGCCCAGAGGTGCCCTCCCATGCCCCCAGGGACACCCCCTGCCACCCTTGCCCACCCCAGGAGGACACCCAAGGATGGAGGGACCCATCCCATGGAACTTAAGGTAAGTTCAGGTAAGTATTTTTTATTTTTTTTTGTGGCATAGGGGGGCCTGATTTGTGCCTCCCTACATGCCACTATGCCCAATGACCATGCCCAGGGGACAGAAGTCCCATGGGCATGGCCATTGGGCAAGGGGGCATGACTCCTGTCTTTGCTAAGACAGGAGTCATTTCAATGGGGGTTGGGAGTCGAAAAAAATGGCGCAAATCGGGTTGAGGCGAAAAATTTGCCTCAGCCTGACTTGCCCCATTTTTTGGCGCCCAAGCTCCATAAATCCCCTACGCCGGCGCTGCCTGGTGTATGTCATTTTTTTTCACGCACACCAGGCAGCGCCGGCTAACGCCGGCTAACATCATTGAATAAATACGGCGCCCGCATGGAGCTTCAGAATGGCGTTAGCCGGCGCTAATTTTTTTGACGCAAAACTGCGTTAGCGCAGTTTTGCGTCAAAAAGTATAAATATGGCCCTAGCTTTATTGTAGAAGCCCTAAAACATTACCAGAAATGTGCATAACGTTTTCCGACAAAGAAAACATTTTGTAATGGAATATTTTAGTTGAAAGTTAGGAATTCTCCCTGTAGATTCAGTTGCCTCAGTGGCACAATACTTCAATCTTCAGTTGATCAATGTATCGATGAATGTTATCGCACTTTATTAATCCATAGCTTTTTCTCATAGACACCGTGTCATCCATGTACAGAGAGAGCATTGTCTTAAACCAAGAAAAGGCTATGAGCTCAATTTGAGGCCTAAAAATAGGGGAGCGAAGATTGAATTTTGTGGGCCTGTAAATATACAGTAAACAGTTTTCTTCACGTAAAAGAATGAGTTTTCTATGACTCCCACAAGCAACCATGTTTATTGCTCTGCAGTAAAAACAATGTCTAGAGAAAAGTAAGCGAAATACTGCTCTGGCGGCGAAGAGGGTGAATAAAGCATTCATACTTCCAGAGTCACTAGTAAGCCAGAGAGCTCATCTCTGACATTTCTAATAAACAGTGCAAACCACTCGAGCAAGAGTGGTTTCCACTGCGAACAGAATACTTCCCCTGTTCACCCAGTCGTAAAATGTATGTAACTGCACGAAAACATTCTCTCGGTGTGTATAAATAACTGTTAAAAGAACAGACCGCTCAAAGAGCTTGGCTGCTGCTGTGGCACCGAGGCTGTACAGTGCGCACCACAAATCAATGTTGCACCGTGATGGACGGGTGCATAATAGACTATGAAGGATATTTACTATACAGCGTTGTTTGTGTACAAATCAATGCTTCAGTACACTCGTAAAGCGTGCGTCAGAATGGCGACGCTGAGAACGGCGCCGGCGAGGTGTTCCACGGCTGAGGCCCGTGAACCGCACTACATATACAAAACCTACATGCAGATAGGCAGGAAAGAGCTTTTGGGAAGGTAACATTAGCGGCGTAACAAAGGCCCCCGCAGCCCCGGCGGTGGGGTGGCTCTCCAAACTCTATAGGGCCCACTCAACACTGTGCATGGGCTGGGTCCAGGGCGAGGGAGGCCTCTCCAGGTACTTTGTGGGGGGTGGGGTTCAAGTTTTATTAAGCCACTGGATAACATAAATTATGCTAGAGTCCGTTCGCTTGTGTCAAAATTAGAATATGAAATTTACTTTACTGCGACAGTATGAAGTCCCGCGATGTCCCGACCTTAGAGCTGGCGTGCCCTATGTTACAATGGTTGTTGGCACCCCCAAAGACCACCTCCCAAACTGATTCCATCACTACCACCGTTTAAAGGTGTCCCCCAAGTCTCCATAACCAATCTCTCACAGATGCATGTCATTAGTTTTATAGCGCCACTTATTCGGTTGTCAAAGCACTTTACTTTTTACACACATTACACAGAGACCACCAATTATTTGTGTGCAAATCGGTGTATAAGAAATATTACACAAGAAAGAGGACTCCAAAAGAGTGATTGATCTGGAGAAGCACAAACTCAGAATTTAAAATATAACACCAGAGTTCTACCCAATTAAACACTTTTTTGCAACATTAGGATAATGAAAGCGGGAGAAATAATGACGCTCTAATATGTTCCTTGCGGAATGCACACCTTTCTTTGATGACAATTAATAGTTTACTGTTCTATATTAGGACTTTAATTTATGAACTGTAAGAAACAAAAGAACCTCACTGAGAAAAGCAGTAACGCACTGACCCATTTGCGTTACATGCCCTTTGTCATCTGAATGGCACATGTTCTTTGCAGCAGGCATATTAACCCCCTGTGCTACCTTAGAGCTTTCACTAGAAAAAACTGCGATCTCTCTCTGGGCAAAACATTAATCACAAGAGTTATCTTGACATTTTTATTGTTGCCTGAATGGCTGCAAAAAGGGCTTTAAAAACCAAGTACAATTTTTGGCACATTCCCAGTTTTACCTGTTCTTGTGAATCTGGTAATGCATCAAAATCCATGGATGGGAACAACCATACAACACCGCTGGAAATGCCTCCCTGGCCCAAAGTAATGCAATGCCGCAATTTGTACTACATTACTTTACTCGAGATTTATGAAGCCACGCAGGGCCACGGAAGGTGGCCTTGTGTGGTTTCATAACTGTCATTTTTTATTTGTGTCACTCATGCACTACAGTGTAAAGGTGGTCATAAATATGGCTAATGTGTTTTGACGTTATCAGAAAATTGTATCAGTTCTTCAGTTGCAGTTTTCCAGGACTCCTCATGAATGTAAGTATCTACATGTGTAACTATGCATGATGTAAAGTTACTAATATGAATATGCTTAGCAAAAGGGCATTTTCACATGCTAACTTTTTTTTTCCTCAAAAGGATTTTTTTCTAAGCAGAGAACCTCACTGGCCAACCTCCATCAACTGGGGTCAGGGGGGTCATTTCCATTTTCACCCTGGATGCATATTTATCCTTGGCCTTGACAGGAGTAATGGTCAGATGTATGCACCCTTCTCATGGTTGCAAAAGGTCTGATTTGCAGAATCAGACTGCTTGCAACTGCAAAAAGGCTTTCTGTATGTACAAACCACAAAATGCAATTTGACATGTTACTGAATCACAATGTGGGTTTGTGACCGAAGGTTGAATCGATATTTGGAAGGGGCGTGTTAGGGTGTCTCTTGCAAACACCAATGCATTGGGATGAATTAATGTTTTGTGACCAAATTCCTGTCATAAAACATTAGTCTTTTATCAGGAGGTGGTAAGCTATTTGCACACAGGAAAGTGTCCCGATGGGATCACTTCCCCTTTGTGAATGTCAACAAAAACATATTGAGGGAAACTTGGTTGTATTTTTTGTAAAAAATAAAATAAAATCACAGTCATGGTCATCTGCTGTGATGGCTACGATTCCTAGTGTATCGCCATTGCAAACTACGTCCTTACTATTTATGAGGTAGATTGAATTGTGGCTTACTAGGAATCAGTAATTTGCGAATCGACCTATTAGTACCTAGGTCAGTTCTCAAATTACCAAATTGCCCCAGTAGTTTGCAACAAGTGCAATGTACCAGTGGCCCTAAATCTTTAACCATATCCAAGGTGGAAATGGGCTTTGAAAATGTTTGTTAATGTCCAAAAAAGTGCTCATCAACTTTCCAAGTAATAACCCTCCTGGATTGCCCACTTCCTGCCCACAGCAGCAGAATTAACTCCTTATGAAATTACATTATACTAGTTTCATTATACAAAGGAGTAAATCATTTTAGAAGTGTACATTCATGTTTTGAAAAGTACAAAAATGTATTTACTTTTTAAATCATCTCATTTGTGCATTTCATTTGAACTCAGATATACAAATGGCGGAGGGGGGTGGTCAAGCCAGCAACCGTGATGGCCGCTTTGCATTGAAGCTCCTATGGGGCCTGCACATACCATGCCAGTGGGCATACAGAGCAGAGGCATCTGAAGGTGAGAAGAGCAGGGGGGACTGTGACCACTCTCATCACACTCGTGTGGGTACCACACTTCCTTAGCAACCCACCTGCACTCAGCCAGTGCACCTCCAAGGCCCAGCGATGACAGGGGCCGCAGGTGAGGCTGAGGTGCATTGCGGGTAATGGCTGAAGTAACGGGAGCCAGTGGAACATCACATCGGTGCAGCTGTGCTGGGTCTATGTGGCCGTGATACATAATTGAGTGCCTGCAGACCACCTAGGTACACTCAACTGTGGCCACCACCCACTATAAAAAGGCAGGCAGCCATCTGGGCACCATCAAGATAGAAAGAATTGTCTTGAACTGCTGCGCTAATATTGATGCCCTCGGGCACCCGCCAAAAAGCAGTCATCCTCCTTGAGTCCTGCCTTACTGCCAGCAAACAGAGGAGGGCCTGTACTTCCCCCTGCTCCTGATATTGTCATTGACTGGAATTAGCTGTACCACCACTGCGTGACAAGTGCCCGATCCGCAGCCTGGGCCCTATGGGAGGAGGGGCACAGCCCTACCGGCGGTGTGATCCTGCATGGAGGAAGAGTTTGCATTCTACCTAACCCCATATCTGCCTGGTCCTGAGGACTACCCCCAAATTTGAAATCCTGCCCCACGCCATTTCAGGGGCGGAGTCCACTCTCTTGGCTGTGCATGTTATACCACAAAACGGCTGCTCACCGCCTCCTCCAGTGATAGTCAACCTGCTGACCTTCTACAGGAGCCCCAAGAGAGCATCTTTTACATGCAATTCCAAAGCAAGGCAAACCTCAGCACTTTACTGCAGGCATGGTGTGTAGGGACCCAAAACAACACAACTCCCTTTCAAGAATAACATGAATGCAAATGTCTTGTCACCAGCCTCGGGGGGATCCGCCAGTGGCCCTGAGCCTGGACAAATGGTGAGCATGGAGACCATAATGGTGGAGCTGCAAGACGGCTTCTGTGCCATCAATGCCCGATACAATACCTTGACCACCCAAATTGACAGCATGAGGAAGCATCTCGACAGACAGCAGACCCGCCCAGAGGGCGCTGAGGAGAGCATCTCAGGATTAGAAGACAGAACTCCGAGAATGGAGAAAAGACTGGAGAAACTAGAGTCCAGGGCCCATATTTATACTTTTTGACGCAAAACTGCGCTAACGCAGTTCTGCGCCCAAAAAATTAGCGCCGGCTAACGCCATTCTGAAGCGCCATGCGGGCGCCGTATTTATTGAATGGCGTTAGCCGGCGTTAGCCGACCGGCGTTGCCTGGTGTGCGTGAAAAAAAACCACGTACACCAGGCAGCGCCGGCGTAGGGAAAAATGGCGTTTGGGCGTCCAAAAATGGGGCAAGTCAGGCTGAGGCAAAAAAATCGTCTTAACCCGATTTGCGCCATTTTTTAACGACGCCCATCCCCCATTGAAATGACTCCTGTCTTAGCAAAGACAGGAGTCATGCCCCCTTGCCCAATGGCCATGCCCAGGGGAATTCTGTCCCCTGGGCATGGTCATTGGGCATAGTGGCATGTAGGGGGGCACAAATCAGGCCCCCCTATGCCACAAAAAAAAAAAAAAAAAAATACTTACCTGGACGTACCTTAATGTCCCTGGGGTGGGTCCCTCCATCCTTGGGTGTCCTCCTGGGGTGGGCAAGGGTGGCAGGGGGTGTCCCTGGGGGCAGGGGAGGGCACCTCTGGGCTCATTCTGAGCCCACAGGTCCCTTAACGCCTGCCCTGACCCAGGCGCTAAAATCCGGCGCAAATGCAGGTTTTTTAGACCCGCCCACTCCCGGGCGTCATTTTTGCCCGGGAGTATAAATCCGACGCAATAGCATCGCAGTCATTTTTTAAGACGGGAACGCCTACCTTGCATATCATTAACGCAAGGAAGGTGTTCACGCAAAAAAATGACGCTAATTCCATGAACTTTGGCGCTAGACGCGTCTAACGCCAAAGTATAAATATGGAGTTAGTTTTGCGTCGAATTTGCGTCGAACAAAACGACGCAAATTCGGCGCAAACGGAGTATAAATATGCCCCCAGGTTCAAGACAGTGGCTATAAAGAATGAGGACCTGAAGGCAAGGAGTGCCACAGAAAATCGCCCATTTCTGGAATATCTGAGTTTACGAACATCGGCAGCATGGACCTGTTTGTAACGGGGCTCATTGCAGATCTACTGGGTCACCAAAACTTTCATCTACTTTTGTGGTGGAGAGGGCACATTACTTGCTGGGGCTGATGCCCGTGTTACTCAATTACAGGGACAGCGATACCGCGCTTCACCACAGAAAAAGGACAACTCCATTACTTGGGCACTCTTGTTTCCATGTTTCCTGATTTCACACCTGCTGTCCAGGAAACAAGATGGAAATTTTCACATGCAAAGAACATTCTTCATAAATTGCGCCTCTGTTATGGCATGCTGAATCCGGCCAGGCTGCGAGTTGATGTGAATGGCAGACCCAGCTATTTTGACAACCCCGCTGATGCCATGTTTTTTTGTAAGCAAAAAATCATAAATGGCTCGTCCCCCGGGGAGTGACCCTGGGGTGTGCTACCCCAGATGCCGACCCTACTGCCAGCATAGACCTCTTCCCTCTGGACTAATGCATTTACCTCTGCTTGTGAGGGCGTACACTGTTGATCCCTAATGCCACTACACCACAATGTAGCAGCACTGACTGCAAATATGTTCCATGTGTTCCGATTATTGGTTTAAACCACTGAATATGCCCATTCTGATTCCTGATCAGCACATTTTTATCCTGTTTTGCATTGTCATGCCCGCATGGTTGATACAATTTGCATATTATTGGAGTTAAGTTGTTATTTTGTTGGGTGTACGGGATTCACTTGGCAGCTCCCCACCAGGTGTGGTTGGGGAGTGGGAACCAATTATTGGTTGGGTTGTTTGCTTTAGAATCTTACTCTCTACACAGTGCTGGGTACATCACAAGCATGACCAATCACAGTGGCACAAAACCATCCACAGATGACAAGCAACATACCCAATTGGAAGGAGACAGTAAATATAACCCTCCTGTTATGGAACTTAGGAGGCCTTAACAACCCACGTAAAAGTAAGCCAGCTCTGCAATACTTAATCAGACACAATGTGCGGGTGGCCTTCCTGCAGGAGATGCACTGCTCCATGGGCACCACACATACTGCATCCGCACTGGGGCCATATATTTATTATGCTAGCTACAGCACAGACTCCTGAGGCATCTGCATTCTGTTGCACAAGAACATTCCATTACACTTTGACGCCTCCTACATAGATGGAGAGGGCAGATATATACTTGTGGCAGGGGTTCTTGTGGGTCTAAAAGTATTGCTTGTAAATGTTTATGGCCCCTAAAGTTGACTAACCCAATTTTTTCCAAGCTTTGCAGTCCCACATGGATCATTTTGAGGCCAATCATGTTCTCTTGGAAGGTGACTTGAACATGGTATTAGACCCCTCACTAGACACCACAGCCATAGCACCAACGACTAAGCCCCGTTCTCTCCAGGGCCTTCGGGCCATGTGTGAAACATGTTCTCTACTTGATCTGTGGCGACTTCAAAACACTGACGTGCTGGCCTACTCCTTCCATTCAGCACCCCATGTCACTTGGATGGGCATTGACTACTGTTTGATATCCAGCATAGTCATCCAATGGCACACCTCCATCAAGCACCTCCCTCAAACCATCTGAACATTCACCAGTACGGAAACACTAAGGCCCAGATTTAAAAAGACCTAGCGCCTCCTTGTGTAACAGTAGCAGCATTTTTTATGACGCTAATGTGGCTCAACAAGGCCAAATTCACCGCACCAGATATGCAAAAGTGGCGCAATGCATGCATACCGCCACTTTGTAACCCCTTGCAGCACATTATGCCGGCATTAGGCATAATGTATGCAATGGAGGCATTCTCCCGTTAGGGGGACTGCAAAATGGCACAGTGGGATCTATGCGATTCCACTGTGCCATTTTTTGTGGCTATTTTTAACGCCCGCACAGAGCAGGTGTTAAAAGGGGGTGCACCATTATTCTTAACGGGCCCCTCTGTACTTTTCAGGATTAGCACCAAAACGTTTGGCGCTAATTCTGCAATGTACAACAATAGTGTAAAAAATGATGACGCTATTGTCCCTAACCTGCGCCATGGTGGCCGTATGTTAAATACAGAGTACACACAACAGCATTATAGGGCGCTAAGGTGCGCAGGAAAATTGGCACTGCATATAATGCAGCGCCTTTTTTCTTTAATTTGGTACTAACCGGCAGATTTATACGTTTTGCTGCAAACCTGCGTTAGCGCAGGTTTGCGGCAAAAAGTATAGCGCCGGCTAGCACCATTCCTAGATGCCGGCCGGGTGCCATATTTAAGGAATAGGACTAGCCGGTGCTAAGGCCTTGTTAGCGTCCTTTGAAAGGACGCTAACAGGGACTGGGAGGCATAGGGGGACCCAGGGCTTGTGCGCCAAATAACGGCAATACACTGTTTAGAGGCAAAAAAATGGACTCTAAGCAGTGTAGCGCCACTTCCTGGCGCACAAGCCCCATGGACATGGCTCCTGTCTTAGTGAAGACAGGAGCCATGCCCACCACCCCAATGGCCCCCTGGGCATGGCCTTTGGGGCCAGCGCCGTGCAGGGGGCCCCAAGTCAGGGCCCTTGAGCAGTGTTGGACAGAAAATATACCTACCCGGACTTACCTTCGGATGGGTCCCCCATCCGTGGGTGACCTCCTGGTGTGGTTAGGGGTGGCTGGAGGTTTCCCTGGGGACAGGGAAGGGCACTTGTGGGCAATTTCCATGGTCTCCAACCATGGAAATCCGCCACCAGGTCCCCTTATGTCTGCCCATACCCAAGCGTTAACTAATGGCGCTAAGCAGCCTTGAGTCCCCTTATTTAAGGCCTTCCTCCTCCTGTGTGTGATTTTTGCATGGCGTTAGGGCCTTTGAGGCATTTTTTCCCTGGGCACGCCCACCTTGGATCTCATTGACACAAGGTAGTTTTCCGCAGGCATAAAATGAAGTTAACTCCAATATTTTGGCGCTAGACATGTCTAGCACCAAAATATGAATATGGAGTTAAGCTTGCGCCAGATTTGAGTCAAACAAAATGACGCAAATCCAGCACAAACAGACTATAAATATGGGCTTAAGTGTTCCCACATAAGGGGGGCTTAAAGCAGCCATGGCGTTTCCCGGACATGGCACTACAAGATACACTATTCCATTCTGAGCTTCAAAAGGCCATCATTAAATACTTTGTAGTGAACGATGGTTCTGTAAATACCCAGGTGACCCTATGAGAGGCAGTCAAACATATATTAGGGGTATCTGCATAGCAAAGCATTCAGGGGTGCTGAGCAACATTCAACGCAGCTTGGCACATGTGGAGACACATTGGGTAGAACTAGACAGTGTAACAGCAACCCAGGAGATTGTCTCCCAACTACACGAACATAAAGCACTCACCCCCTCCCTTGCTTTACAACAATATCTTGCAGAAGTGACAATGGTATGTCTGACTACTGACCAACAGAAAATCCTTAGTGAACCCTTCACCATGGAGGAAATAGTAAAGACTATATACGCCTTAGAGAGGTCTTGAACATCTGGACTGGATGGGTTCACAGGGGTGTTTTACAAAAAATATAAATACCTTCTGGCACCCTGCATCCTGTCTATGTTCACGGAGGCTCTTTAGTTCGGGTTGCTTCCCCCAACACTGCGAGAGACAGTTATCACAATCTTACCCAAACCTGGTAAGGATCCACTGTAGGAGGCTGACCCTCTTTGTAGGGCACAAACTAGACACACTGTGTAGGGGGTCCAGGCAACCAAGAGTTGGTTTCCTCAGGCAAAAACTAGATCACCTAATGCTCTCATTTTTGAGGTAGCTTGGTCTTGGAGAGGTGCAAAGCATTTGTTGTATTCACAGTATCAACCATGCATCTCAAACATTGGAAGAAATACCTTGAGACCAATTTATCAAAAATACTTCTGATTTTTATGTAAATTTTAAGACCAAGATTATTAGCATGGTTAATTACTTTTTGAGTTATGAGTTTTTGAAGTTTAAATAAATGCAGTCTTTCTGTGTGTAATTATGCACCATAGGAATCAATAGGCAGTCGCTTTTAAAAATGCATTTAAAATCTTACACTTTTGTTACCAGGTTCTGCTTTTGCAGGTTGGTTGAGGTCATTGGTGGGCACACTGTGTCAGCTGGAGAGGTTCGGACGTCTCCCAGTTCCAGTGGGAGCAGCGTTGATGCAGGAGCAGTGACCAACAGAGACCCTTGGAACTGGCGGTAGTTCTATTTGAGGGTAGCTTACAGGACAATGGGGGCACTATGGCAGGAGATCCAGGATGTTCCTGAAGTCCCTTGACTGGGGCTTCCTCCTGATCCTTTTTCAGCTTTGGGGAAGCTGTTTTTCTTATTGTCCCACATCCACTGACCACTACCCATGGTATTAATATGGTCGGCCACCAGGGTGTACAGTGCCACCAAACTTAGCATACATTCAGGCTTTGTCCCGGTGGTTGTTGGTGTGTTGTCAAGTCTGGCTGCAACTTCCGGTTTGGGAGATATTGTCTGGTCAGTGAAGTAACCTTTACTGGCTTGTTGGTTCTTTGCTGGTTGCAGAGTGGTACCTCCACTCAAAAGGGAGATCTTGGGTGATTTGTGAGGCCTGGAGGTCCTATGGGTTTCTTGAGGTTGGTCCAGAGTCCAGCTCCTCTGCAGTGGTGATTGTCGGGTCCTGGGTGCAGCAGACAGGGTTCAACGCCTGTTCTTGATGCAGCAGTTCCACAGTTTTCTTGCTTTCGATCTTATTTGGTGCTGGTGTTCCTTGTCCTTTCAAATCTGATTATCCGGGCTGGGGATGCCCACTAAATACTGAATTTAGTGGGCATTTTAAGGGGAACCTTTGGGTGGCTACACCCACTACAGTGACCACTTCCTGTGGGAAGGGTCACTGCCCTAAACCTGATTGGCTATTTTCCTTCCATTCAAGAAGGAGGAAAATAAAATAGAGGATCCACCTCACAGGCAACACCCTAGGGGTGGTGCATGCTAGGTGAGGCCACTCCTCCTACCCTTTGTTAGGTTTCCTGCCTTTGCTCATGCCAGAAGGTGGGGTTTGCAAAGGGGGAGGACAGCTGCTACCAGCAGTAGGCTTAATGGTCGAGTTTCAAGGACAGTAAGCCCTTTGAAGCTCACAGTCAGGACAGTGCACATTCCTGAGGGCGCTCCTCCGACCAGGAAGAGCATTGTCTTACAAACCGGAAAGGCAGGGCTCTCCCCCAAGGTTTGTATATGTGCTGTGTGGAGGTGGCAGCTGGATAGGACCAGTCAGAAACAATGCCATGATAGTTGGCTTTTTCAGGGGCACCTCTAAGGTGACCCCTGGGTACATTTAGAGATACATCCAATATTGGCACCAGTTTGAATTTATCGTTGTGAGTTGTTTGATACCAAACAACCCAGGGTTCAGAGTGGCCATTCTGTAGATGGGAAACTCGTGTTTGACCAGTGTCCAGCACATGTGCTTAAAGTGGCTGCCTTGTTCACTCACTATGTCCCAGGTTTGGCAAGGACACAGTGGGGCACCCTGCCTCAGGGATGTAAGGCCTGCCATAGGGGTGTCTTACCCATAGTAAATGCAGTATATGGTGTACAGGGCACACAGGCAGTGTGCCATGTTGTTTTTGTATTTTAGGTTTGCACCAGGACACTCAGCCTGCAATGGCAGTGCTGGGTGCATCTGGATGCATGGACCTAGAGGGTGGCAAAATCAGTGCTGCTGCCCTCAGGGGCCTGCCCATAGTACCCCATGCCCTGGGCACGTAGGTACCCATTTACTAGGGAGTTATAGTGATGGTTAATGGTGTATCCAATTGTGTCAATGCATCAGAACAGATTTACGGAATGAGCTGTGGCCCAGGGAACCTGGTTAGCAGGGGCCCAGGGCACTACAATTTCTAGAACACATTAACATCAGGTAACAAGTTGTGGGATAACCATGTAAAAAAGAGGGACTTTTCTCACACTTACTCCAGTGCAGCTCCTACTGACCCCTATTCATGCTCAATTTTGATAACAAGATACTTGCCAAACTGCTAGCCAGGCGTTACTCCCTCATCTGAGACCAAATCATATTCCCAGCTCAGTCGGGTTTTTGTTCCACATTGCTCCACAGTCTTTTCTGTACTAAATTGAGTATTCCCTGTGACGCCAGCAGCGATCGCACTGCTGGATGCAGAGAAATACTTTGATTCTCTTGATTGCCCGTTCTTCCATGCCACGCTCGGGTTCCCGCTAGAATTGATGTCTCTGGTCAAATTATTATGTACACAACCATCAGCTATTATACGGCTTACCGGATCTTTATCCCCACCCCTTACCATGAAATGGGGCACCCAACAAAGGAGGCTCACTATCGCCCCTACTCTTCATCAATGGGCCTCTTGGTGCACCACCTGCAGGAAAGACACATTCACAGGGGTCTGCAATTCACCAGCAGTCCACTCTTGATATCGTTAGATGCAGACAATATCTTCTTATTTGTATGAGGAACCGATGGCAACTTCAAGCCAGTACCAGACAAAATAGTCTTGTTTGGCACATTTTCAGGGCTGCATATAAAGTTGGTAAAGTCTTACTGACATCACCATGCCACCACAAATGGATTACCCCCTGAAATGGTGCAAATACCTAGGCAGAAAACATACATCGAGATAAAGAACAAGTCATACAGCTTATCTATGGGCCCAATCGAAAGGCTGACCACACAGGGGAACCACTGAACTCCCGTTATCAACAACAGGCCACATGCCTCTCTTCAAAATGGTGGTACTACCCCAATTCTCATATTTGTTTATGAATATCCCTCTCCCACTTTCAAAATCCTTTTTTGCAACTCTTTGCGGACTGCTGATACCGCTTGTGTGGGAGGATAAACACCCCCACATCAGATGGCAAATTTTAACCCCTCCCCCCATATGAACGCATTGGATTTGGGGTTCTGCACTTTCAACTCTATTATATGACAGCACATTGCCATTTCTCTTACCATTGGTTCCACCCTAATGCACCCATACCCTACGCACTCCCAGAGTGTGGCCTTGCTGCCACAGTCCCATTCTGCTTTTGCCTCTGGAAGTCCCCATAGACCCCTGAGGCATACAGACACCGTCCAATAACAGCTGGGCATGGCGTAAACTTGTTAGGCTTCTTCAAGGTGAGTTGCTTTATTCGCCTGCATTTACTCTGGCCAATAACCCTTTCCTTTTCATCACTCAGGAGACACTCTTTCAACACACCCTGCTCTAAACATCCATACCTGTGGCAATGTCTTCCTAGAGGGCCACCTCTTTACATGCACAAGGACAAATATTTCACTAAGGCTACACATTTGGACCACTTTGGCCCTGAATTATACTTTTGGGACCAAAACTGCACTAATGCAGTTTTGCACCAAAAGGTTTAGCACTAGCCTGCACCATTTCTGTGCACCAGCCGGGCACCGTATTTATGGAATGGGGCAAGCCGGTGCAAAGGGTAGGCTAGTGTATTAAAAAGAAAAGAGGTTAGTTGGATGGGGCTGGCAGTATGGAAGAAGGGGGTTTTGAACCAAAAAATTAGGTTAGGCAGGTTAGAGTTAAAAAAAAAAAATGACTCTAACCTGCCTAGAGTCATTTCTGACACAAAAACTTCCATACCACATAACTCCTGTCTTAGAAAAGACAGGAGTCATGCCCACCACGCCAATGGCCAGCACAGGGGACCAGGGTCCCCTGGGCATGGCCAGTGCACCCTGTGCCATGTATGGGGGCCCATTTCAGGCACTTTAAAAAATAAAATAAAATAAATTACTTACCTGTACTTATCTGTACTAACCTGGGATGGGGTCCCCCATCCTCTGCTGTCCCTCTGGTGTGGGTGGGGGTGTCCCTGGGGCCTGGGGAGGGTACCTGTGGGCTTATTCCATGGTTTTCCACCATGGAAATAAGCCCACAGATCCCCTAACACCTGGCCTGACCCAGGTGTTAAAAAATGGGGCAAAGCAAGCTTTGCACCATTGTTTGACCCCTCCTCCCTCCTGTGCACCATTTTTGCACAGGAGTATAAATATGCTGTTAGGGCCATGGAGTCATTTTTTGCACAGGAACGCCTACCTTGCATCTAATTAAGGCAAGGTAGGTTTCCACGTCCTAAAAATGACTTCAACTCCATAAATTTGGTGTTAGACGGGTCTAGCGCCAAAGTATGAATATGGAGTTAGTTTTGCACCGAATTAGAGTTTTAAAAAAAGACGCTAATTTGGTGCAAACAGAGTATAAATATGCCCCTTTGTGTTCCGTCACATTCAAAGTGCCCTGTGTGCCCAGTCCCCTTCAAGCCCATTAGCCCCAACAGATTTTGCTCCCTTATCTTTGGTCATTACAACAGACTCTGGGGCACGACTCACCTCCAAACTTTACCACACGTGCTTTGCCTCCTTACCTGTTTCAGATACAAAGCTGAGGACGGACTGGGAGACGGACTTCGGGTGCCCCTTATCTGAGAAAATATGAATAACTTGTTGTGCCCAAACCCAATTGGTGTTGTATAATTGCCAGCACAAACTCATACATTTCAAATTCCTATGCAGGGCCTCCATTACACCTAGTGCCATAGCCCCTATAAGCCCCATACGGTCCCCCAACTGCCCTAAATGCCACGCACACTTGGCCAACTTCCCACATATCGCGTGGGCATGCAGCACAATCAGCCTCTACTGGACTGATGTATTTGCCCGGCTTTCACAGATGCTGGATAAAACCCTTCACCCTAACCCACTGATGGCTGTCCTGGGATAAATGGGAGGTATACCAAAGGGTATAAGGTTTTTTATTGCCATTGCGCTCTTTTTGGAAAAGAGAGTGATTGCTCTACACTGGGCCACCAAGCACCCCCTACAACTAAGGAGTGGCTGAGAAGCCTCATGTATTTTGACAATACTAATGAAATCTGTGCATGTCTCCAACCCCCTGTGGCTAGGCCCAATGATGTCTGGCAGCCACTGAGAGACTACCTATGTACCTTTAACATCACACCTTTAGGCTCACAGCACCACATGGACACATGATGGGACCTACATTATCACTTATATTGCACCCATGGACAGCTAGTGGATCTGCTGTGGTTATGTTTGATATCCTATTCCATATTGATACAATTGCATGAAAGATATACATATCTTTCCTTCACAAATGTTGACTTAACCTAATTGCACTGTACACTCCTCTTTTCATGGACTATAATAACTTGTCTGCATTGTTATATGCCATGAGAAATGATGAATAAAGTTTAAAAAAATATACAAATGGATTTGTGATTCTTGCTTTCAGAATTAAGATTAATGGATTTTCACAAGTACAGATCCACTGATTTGTGCTTAAACAAAATTCCTTCCTGCAGTAAATCTGTTTCAGGGAAGAAAAAAAGAGGAGGAAAGGGTTGATGTGGTTTTTAGTGCACAATCAAAAAGTTGTCACTTTGTGGCATTCTCAAATATGTTTCCCAAATCGAAGCACATGGGAAAACTGATTCTGAAAAATGCAAAAGTAAATTTGCTTTTCTGTTGCCCATTTCAAGTCTGAAAACAAACACTGGATTCCACAAATCTGGAATGATCTGAGTAGCTGGCTACAACTTGGTGAGAAATGTTACAGCCACCATTACAAGAAACAGGAATCAGTCCTGCTGCAGTAGCGTAACAAAGGTCCCACAGCCCCCGCTGTGTGAGGGCCCCCACCCCCAGCTACAGAGAGCCCCTCAGCTCAGTACCCACGCATCAGAGCTCCTGAGTGAGTTTGGAGAGGGGCCTCGACGTATTTTGCAGGGGGCCCCCCTCAAGTTTTGTTATGCCACTGCTCTGTTGTCCTGGTAAAAAATTAAGGGCTCATAAAGGGGAATGGTGAGTATTGTAATATTGATTTTGCCATGGGCTTGTGGACCCGTGGTCTGACTTTATTGACGCAGACCAGCCTGTGAGATCTGCAAAAAATATCTTCTATAGATTATGAACCTCGAGTTAGCTTCATGAGCAGGGACCGTAATGCCTTCAGCCAGCTTCATGGGCCTATGTTGGTTCTTCTATGAGTTCCATAAATTCAAATATAGAATGACCAATGTTAACATTAGGTAACCAACGCCTGATTTACTCCAGACCTACATGTTAATGTCCTTATTGTACCTTAAAATCCTTGTTGGGGAAAATATCCACTCTCACTGTGGGTAGAGGCAAACAGCATTCACTTTTAGTTTAATAGAATTTTATAGAATGTATCATTCCCAATATATTACCTGTAAATCCCTTTGTTTTCGAAATAGAATAATAGAAATGAGCTTCACAAAAGATGAGGTGGATAACAAGATTTTATTTCCTTTTTTACTTTTTGGTCACTCTTACATTGATGCTTCATTTATAAATTATTTTCTTATCCCATTATTTGCCAATAGTTCCAAATACATAATTTGATGAACATTTGTGTTCCAATGTGCAGTCACTGCAGATAAATGGGCTGTAGTAAAGCCAACACGTTTTCCCCACTATTTGTCATGCAAGCCTGGAACTTTGTCAAGGCTGAAAGCTTAAGGAGTTTATTATATACTGTTACTATCTTTTGTTTTTAATTCGTAGTATCTTTATTAAGAGTGATATGCAATAGAAAAATGAACTGCACCCCTGTGAGATCACTTCACATGTGATATAAATCTAATAATCTAGTAAAGTGATGTACCTAACTTTTAGGCCTATGCATGCGGTTGGTGAGAAGTGATCAGAATATTATTTATTAATCACTTTTTTATTGCTTTTATTGATTTTGGATGTCCCAGTATCCAGCTGCGACACCCAAAGGTTATTTTTTATATTTTTTATAAGCAGATGCGGGCACACTTCCCCCTCCCAAGCCTTTGCAGGCCCCGGGCAACAGATCCCCACTGCTCACATTTTTTAATAAGGTGGGTGCACATGGTCCCTCTACCTGAGCCTCTACAGGCCCCAGGACCACAGGGGCTTTCATGGGACCACATCTCCTGGGGCGTCATGTAGGTGCTACAGCACCCACTTGGGCCACCCACAAAACACTGCATTGAAGGCGATGGGAGGAGAACCAGGGCCCTTTGCCTACGCATTGTGGGAGCAGCGTTTTTCCACTGCCCCACTGGGGGAAATTAAAGTTGAGTTTCGTGCCTGGGAGAGTGTAGGCATACTCTGCAGAGAATGACATTTACACATTGGAGTGCTTCCCAGGACAGTGTGCAGTATCACATCCTGGGGGATAGGGTCCTTGGGGACACCCCTCTCCCTGTTTTGTAGATATTTGGATCCGGTGGATGTGTTTCAGGGCCCCATAGAGGCTCAGAGAGGGAGGCTGCATGCCCCCCTCTCTTTTAATGGACATTTCAACCTGCAGGATGGGGTCCCCAGTTCCCACTAGAGGCTTGAGGGTGAAGCCTCACTCACACCCCCTTCCCAAAATAAATAAATAAAGGCCCTCTCAGGTCCCAGCCCGCCCTGGTGTCCAAATATTAAAATACAAAATGCTGGTGTTTTTTTTTTTTATATGCTATTAAGGCTAGAGGCCCTCATTATAACATTGACGGTAAATCCCACTTACCGCCATGCTGACTGCCACCAACATACTTCCTCCGCTGCGGATATCTGTTCACTATATTATGACACACACCAATCCGTCACTATTCAGCCACACCACAAATCTGCCACATCAAAAGTCTGATGTAAACTGGCGGTATCTGAACCCATACCATTACGCCAACAGAACTATGCCCACCACATTATCACTCACAAATCACCACGGCGGACATTCAATGGAGGTAAACCATTGGTGGTACATACTCTCGCACTCAAAATACACACACACAGAGAAAACAACACCACATTGGACAATTAAAAAAACACACACCTGACACGCATACACACACCACACCCACACCACTATAAAACATAACCCGTTATGATTACAAATCATTGGCACAAGACTGACACCACAACCACAGACAAGGCCAGAGCCACACACCACCATCACCTATACACCACCCACACACCCCACATCACACACCCCAACCTATCACCCTACACGCCCTCACCCACACACCTCACTATATTGTGACACACACACACCAATCCGTCAGTATTCAGCCACATACACAAATCCGCCACACCAAACGTCAGTGATAAACTGGCGGTATCAAACCCCACACCGTTACGCCAACAGAACTACCCTCACCACATTATGACCCACGAATCACCACGGCGGACATTCAATGGTGGTAAACCATAGGTGGTACATACCGCTGTGCTCAAAATACACACACACAAATAAAACAACACCACTTTGGACAATTCAAACAACACACAACTGACACCCATACACACACCACACCCACACACCACTATAAAACACACACCCACAGTACCCACAACCCTTTACGATTACAAGTCATTGGCACGAGACTGACGCCACGACCACAGACAAGACTAGAGCCACACACCACCATCACCTATACACCACCCACGCACCCCACATCACACACCCCAACACATCACCCTACACACCTTCACCCACACAACTCACACAACACCCAGGGCACCACAAAGACACCCCAGATTCTCAGAGGAGGAGTTAAGGATCATGGTGGAGGAAATCATCCGGGTAGAGCCACAGCTATTTGGAGCACAGGTGCAGCAGATATCCATTGCAAGGAAGATGGAGCTATGGTGGAGGATCGTGGACAGGGTCAACGCCGTGGGACAGCACCCCAGAACAAGGGACGACATCAGGAAGAGGTGGAACGACCTGTGGGGGAAGGTGTGTTCCATTGCAGCAAGACACCAACTCCGTGTACAGAGGACTGGCGGTGGACCCCCACCTCCTCCCCGACAACTAACAACATGGGAGGAGCAAGTCTTGGCAATACTGCATCCTGAGAGCCTGGCCAGAGTAGCAGGTGGACTGGACTCTGGTAAGTCAACTCTATACTACTATCAAACCCCTACCTGCATGCCAATACATACCCCCACTCACACCCTCACTCCGATCACTCCCCCACCTCCCACACACCCCACCATCACTTCTCACATGTCCCAATGCCAAGCCCTGCATGCCATACCAATGCATGGACACAACTCACAGACCTGGATGGACACCCATCACTAAAGCATGCACACTAGAGAGAATCAGCTAGCCCACCACATACCAACGTACAGAAGTGAAAACTGCAAGGGCAAATACAACCAAACAGGGCAACCCACTGATGCACAATATGTCACAGACAGAAACAATAACACTTCATTTACAGAAAAGGCCCACAGTGATGACAGCAACTCTGGTCGCCTGGATCTGGATGACCAACCTGGCCCATCTGGGACCTCTGGACAGTTGGTTACCCAGGCACAGTCACACACCACCACAGAGCCTCCCCAATCAGGAAACACCACCACAGCACCCACCCAGCATACCCATACCTCTGTCCCCAGGACACATCAATCAGCAGTGTGTCCACCACTACGGCGACCCAAGGGCACACCTCGCACCCAAGACAATCAGGGACATGGGGTCTGTGGCAGTGGGCACACAGTTCAGGGTACAGAGGCGCAGGACAACATGGAAACTGGGAGTGCTGTGCGCCAGTGGGAGGACAGACCCAGGGAACCAACTCTCCAGGAGGCACTCACCAAGATCCTGGGAGCATAGCAATATTCCCAGGATACGCTGGGCCAGATCCTGGCCAACATGCAGGAGAACAGGCAGTTGCAGGAAGGACAGTACCAGGGAATCAGGGAGGACTTGCATGCCATTAACACCACCCTGGTCTCCATTGCAGGGGTGCTGACAGACATGGACTAAATCATGAGCAGGTAGTCTTACAACAGAGGGTCCTGCCACTACCGAGACATCTGAACTGCCTTCAACCTCTGCTGCCGCTAGTAGACAGGAGCCCAGACCACAGGACCAACAGGCCACCAGCACCCCTTCTCCTGCAGAAGTAGAACCACCCAGCAAACGTTCTCTGGAATCCAGGCAGAAGCCAGAGACTATTGCCAAGACCCCGCCCTGAAATGAGACTCTCCTGATTGTCACCCTTGCGTCCCACTCTGTCACCCTGTTCACCTTGAACTGCCATTGCTCCCCTTCCTATGTCCCCTTGGACAATGCACCTGTGCTACCAATAGACTGGAACAATACCCTGGACTTTCCTCCATCATCACCCCAGCCCATTGCACTTGCCCCTCTTACTTCTTAGCACTTAAATAAACACACTTTCAAAAAATACAAGTATAGAGTATGTTAAACTTATTTTAGTATGTATTTGTTTAACCAGGTTCAAACATTGCAATTCAACTGTACAGTAAAGTTCAAATAGGAAAGTTGGCTGCAGTGATCACACCAGGAGCGATAGTGGGGCACCAACATCTGCAAAATGAGTTGCCAAAGGGTACAGTGAGTGGGCATAGAATTGGGAAATAACAGCATGCCAGTGACAAAGGTTAACTATAAAATGAAAATGTAATATTAAGTAACACTGTCTTAAGTGTGTGTCATTGGAAGTATTTTCGAATCACTGCAGTTTTGTTGTCCTCATCCTCTGCCTCCTCATCCTCACTGTCCACAGGGTCCACTGCTGTCACGCGGCCATCTCCAGCCTCCTCCTCCTTCAGAAAAGGCACTTGGCATCTGAGTGCCAGGTTGTGCAACATGCAACATGCCACGATTATCTGGCAGACCTTCTTGGGCGAGTAGCACAAGGATCCACCTGTTAGATGGATGCACCGAAACCTGGCCTTCTGGAGGCCAAAGGTGTGTTCGATAATCATTCTTGTTCGCCCATTTGCCTCATTATAATGTTCTTCTGCCCTTGTCCTGGGATTCCTCACAGGGGTCAGTAGCCCTGATAGGTGGGAACCAGGGCTCACCTATTAGCCACACCCTGTGCCTCTTTAGCTGGCTGATCACATTTGGGATGCTGCTATTCCTCAGGATAAAGGCATCATGCACTGACCAAGGATACTTAGCATTGACATTGGAGATGTACAGGTCCGCCAAGCACACCATCTGGACATTCATTGAGTGAAAACTCTTTTGATTTTTGAGCACCTGTTCATTTTGATGGGGGAGCAAATGCAATATGTGTACCATCAATTGCCCCAATTATGTTGGGGATATGTTCCATTGCATGGAAGTCTGCTTTCACTGTGGCCAAATCCTCCACCTGGGGGGAAACAATGTAGCTGCATGTGTGTTTTATTAGGGCAAACAACACTCGTGTCAGCACTATTGAGAACACTGGCTGTGATATTCCTGCTGCCAAGCCCACTGTCACTTGAAAAGAACCAGTTGCCAGGAATTGGAGCACAGATAGGACTTGCACAAGAGGGAGGATCCCAGTGGGGTGACGGATAACAGATATCAGTTCAGGCTCCAGTTGGGTACACAGCTCTGTGATTGTGGCCCTGTCAAGTCTATAGGTGAGGATAATGTGCCTGTTCTCCATTGTTGCCAAGTCCACCAAGGGTCTCTACATGGGGTTATGTCCCCATCTCTTATTCATCCTCAGTGGTAGCAATCTATGGGGCAAAAGAGTGAGGAGTCGGTCACAAACTGTACATCGTAGCCACAACAGTACAATGCATTATGTTAAATTTCAATGTATAAGTGGCATTTGTCCTGTATGTCCATTTTGAACTGTGATGCAGTTATTATCCAGGGCTTGCCCCCCCTTGAAATTGCGTCCACCTCTCCTGTGTGGAGGGACAGGTGGAAGTGAGGTAATTCTGCTGATGTTGTGCGCCGTTGCGGTAGGCGGTCAGGAACCGCCATGCAACTCCTCATTGGTTATTATTGGGTCCTATGGGGTACAGTGGCCAATAGTGGCATACGCCGGCGGTGACGGTATGCACTGCCGCTGACGTCACTGCCATTTTCTATTGCATCACTCACTTGCTACCTGACCTTCAACAGGAGAGGACCTACACTACATGTGCTGCTGTGACCTGTGTCTGGAACCTACCATGGCTCATGTGATTGGGGAAAGGGCCCCTGCCTTCACCTCGACTGAGTTGGAGCGACTGGTGGATGGAGTCCTATCTCAGTAGTGACTGCTGTATGGGCCTCCAGACCAACAGGTGAGTACAATGTGAGCACGATGCATGGGGCATGAATGCATGGAGTGGTGTGTGTGAAGACCTCTTGTAGGGGGGTGGGTGGGTGTCCCCTGGGTGGCGCACAGCTTGTGTGCTTGGCCATTTGTATGCAAATGGCGCTGTGAAGGGGTAAGGTGGGCCATAAGTGTAAAAGGCAGGATGGTCTGACTGATACCTTTTCCTGTGTGTATTTCTCTGCAGGTCAGCGCTCATCAAAAGAAGGGCATATGGCGTGCCATCGGCAAGGACGTGCGGACCCTGGGGGTCTACGGCAGGCAGATCACCCACTGTTGGAAATGGTGGGAGGACCTAAGATGCTGGGCACGGAAGACGGTGGAGGCCCAGCCTGGGATGGCCTACCAACGAGGAAGAGGTGCCCGTTGAACCCTGACCGCCCTGATGGACCGCATACTGGTGGTGGCCTATCTGGAGCTGGATGGGTGCTTGGGGACATCATAGCAGCCACAAGGGGGTGAGTACAGTACCTATCATTACAACTTACGCATGGTAGGGGGGTACCCGGGTGGGGGTTGTGTGTCAGTAGGTGCCCCTAGGCCAGGCCTGACTTTGCAGAGTGGGTCCCATGTTGGGCAGGGTTCTGAAGTGATGATCCTGCTACCTAGCTTGTAGGCATCCACTTCTGGTCAGGGCTGTGTGGGTCCCAGGTGTGCTGCAGTTGGCGATATGTGCCCCTCCCCATGCCCTGGTGGCTAGCATTGTTATTGGTAGTGCATTGCTTTGCGCTTAGGGCTGTTCCCTGTGTGTGACGGTGGTGTGTATGTTAACAGTGGTGTTGGAGTAGCCATTGACCAAGTGTATCCTTTGTCTCTCCCCCCTTTTTGTTTTGTCACCCTGTCCTTACGTGCATTAGCATCATCTGGTGGAGGAGCAGAGGCACCTGCGATGGAGGGAGCTGCATCCCACAGGACCCAGGAGGCAGAGTCCACTGACCGTGAGGGCACCAGTGGAATGGAGGGCGAGGGGAGCACCACGGCAGAGACAGGAGGGGACAGTTTAGACACAGATACCTCCTCTGATGGCAGCTTCCTGGTGGTGGTGGACACTTCTGTGCCTACCCCAGCTACAGGTACAGCCACCGCCCCCCTAGCAGCACCGCCCTCCCAGCAGCCCCTCAGCGAGTTTCCCGTGCCTGATCACCCGGGAGGGTGGGCATCTCCTTTGCCCCAGGCACCTCAGGCCCTGAGTGAGGAGGCTATTGACCTCCTGCGATCCATTCTATAGGGCAGTCAACCATTGTGAATGCCATCCAGGGGCTGTCAGCCTAAATGCAACAGAGTAATACATTCCAGGCTCTGGCCTCCTCTCTGATGGTAACCACTGTCCATGTTTCCCCCCTCCCCCCTCCAGCTTCTCCTTCCCAATCCCATTCCCCTCATCCCCAACCTTTCCCAAGTACACAGGCAGACAAGCATGCACACAAGACAACACACAAGAGTGGCACAGGGAAACACAAGCACCACACATCTTCCCACAGGCACTCACACAAACATCATCGAGATACAGACAGACCAACAACCACTGCCTCCACTGTGTCCCCCTCCTTGTCCTCCTCCACCTCCCTCCCAGTTGTGACTACACTCACACCTGCATGCACTACATCATCATCCACTACAAGCATCACCACCACACCTAGCAGAACACACCTCACTTGCAGACACCACTACAACAGCCATGCACATGTCCCCTGTGTCCTCTCACACTGTGTCTGCCCTCCCCCTCCCAAGGTACACAAACGCAAGCACTCAGACTCTCAACAGCCATCCACCTCACAACACCATCCAGCCCATGCACCTACACCCAAACACAACAGACAGACACCTCCTACAACCTCTCCCTCTTCCTCCACTCCCAAACTTTCTCACTCTTCCTGCCCCAGTGCCCTAAGAAGCTATTCCTCTCTACCATTGTCCTTTCCCCTTCCCCTTACCCCCCGTCCTTCACGTCTGGCCAGGGTGGCAAAAACCCAGGCAAGCACATCACCCACCCAGTCCACGGGACCAGTAGTCTCCACACCCACTCGTGGTGGGAAAGGATCCAGGGCACCAGCCAGCCTCAAAGAAAGTGTGCCTGCCCCAAGTGCTGCCAGGAAGGGCAAGGAGCCTGCCCCAAGTGCTGCCAGGAAGGGCAAGGAGCCACCCCCCAGCTGCTGCCAGGAAGGGCAAGGAGCCTGCCCCAGGTGCTGCCAGGAAGGGCAAGGGCCCTGGTGCAGGATCTCAGTCGGAGCCCCCACCACCAACCATGGTTGTGCAGCCATCCGAGGCTGCAGGGGATGGGTTGGAGCTTCCCCCCACCACCACCAACAGCAGCATCGCCACCACCAGCAGTGGGCAGCTGTCCGAGGCTGCAGGGGATGGGCTGGAGCTTCCCCGCACCACCACCAACAGCAGCAGCAGCACCGCCACCACCGGTAGCAGCACCAGCACTGCCACCACAAGCAGTGGGCAGTCGTCCGAGGCTGCAGGGGATGGGCTGGAGCTTGCCCCTACCACCCCCAGCAGCAGCGCCACCGTCACCAGTGAGCAGCCATCAGAGGCTGCAGGGGATGGGCTGGAGCCTTCCCCCCAGTTGCTACAGCAGCACCACTAGCACCACTGAGCAGCCATCACCGCTGGCAGACGGCCTGTAGTCCTGCCTCCATGGGCTGCTGTGCGGCCTGCCCCCTGCAAATCCTGTGGGAATGACACCCAACTGAGAAACTGTGCCCTTTCAATCCCCAGGATCAGAAGTGCAGGGCATGATGCCCCCTCCAGAACAAGTGAGTAAGCCACCCACTCACCCCATCCTCTCCCAGGATCAGAAGCACAGGGCATGGCGCCCCGTCCAGAACCAGTGGGTAAGCCACCCCCTCACCCTGTCCTCTCCCAGGATCAGAAGCACAGGGCACGATGCCCCATCCAGAACCAGTGAGTAAGCCACCCACTCACCCCATCCTCTCCGAGGATCAGAAGCACAGGGCACGATGCCCCCTCCAGAACCAGTTGGTAAGCCACCCACTCACCCCATCCTCTCTCAGGATCAGATGCACAGGGCACGATGCCCCTTCCAGAACCAGTGGGCAAGTCACCCACTTGAGAGACTGTGGCCTTGCACTCCCCAGTACCAAGCACAGGGCATGTTGCCCCCTCCAGGACCAGTGATGTTGTTCTATCTGTTGGATGAGGTGCCCCCCCCCGTTCCCCGTCCCCCTGAGGTGCCTGCCTATTTTCCAACTGATGCCCCTGCAGTGTTCTCTCCGTGTTGGTGCAGGTGAAAAGTGGGGCCTTGGACTATGACCTGTGGCCCACACACAATATGGACTGGGCAGTGTCCCTTGAATTGTACATATGTATATGCCATTAGTTTGAATTTTAGTATTTCTACTGTATTTATATTATAACACTCACTTTTTTTCACTCACTCACAATTCCTGTAATCCTTGCATTATTCCTGAGGGGTATGGGGTAAATATATTTTATTACTGCATTTGGTGTGTATGGTGTGGGGGGTGGTGCGTGTGTCTGTGTCACTCTCTTTTTCCTCCCACCCTCCCCTGTGTGCTAGGTGGCTGTACTCACCGTGGTCGTCTTCGCCGTCGTTGGTGCTCGTAGTGGAGCAGCACGTAGAATAGCATGGGGAAGATCTGAAGTTCAGGCTCCATGGCGGCTTGGTTTTTCCCTGTGTCTCCAAAGGTGAGTCCTTTCCCTTCTGTGATGTGTTTCCGCCAGGCTTTTGATGTCGTTTGTACCACCCCAGAAAAGGTGGCAGATTGATGTGTCATACTATGATGGGCGGAACATTGACTTCCGCCTGCCTGTAGGCTGCTACCGCCGTGGTGGCTGTTGTTTCCGCCCTGGCAGTCGGTGTGGTAAAGTGGCTGTCTATCTGAGTTTGCGCCACCATGGTCATAATTCGGCGGTAGCTACTGCCAGCCTGTTGGCGGTTTTACTGCCCCTGAGAGTCTCTCTGCACCCCCCTCCCAAAGACTAAGGGGGTTGGGTATCCCTACCATGCCCCGTTAAATATTATATATTTTTTTCTTTAATGCTTTCAGGACAAGGGCCTAAGTCTCCAAGTCCTCTAATGACTTCCTGCAACATTTCTTCTCATGTTGCAGGCAGCCGATAAGAGTGCTCCTTTGCTCCTATGGAAGAGAGTTGGCCCAGGGAAAAAATGCCCCTTGAGCCAATCAGAACTTTCTGTTTTTTGGAAATGGAGGGACTGTGGCAAGAGATGTCATTCGTAATGTTATCAGTGATGTCATAGAACAATTCACAGTTCTAAATGCTTTCAACCATAGGTAAAAGTCATCTCATCCTTCTATGTCCAATCAACATAATGTCAACTTTGGGGAGAATCTAGTGCCTTATCAGTGCCACACTTTTTGCATACTCACAAGACCAGTAAACAAAGGAGTTGAATGCAGTCTAGATGTAAAGTATGAAGCTGCTATCCTATCGTAAATAAGAGATGGAGACTCCAGCAGAAGGACAAATATTCTAACACTTGAAGAAAGAAAATGACATTTAGCTTTCTGATTGGTTGCTCTAAGTGAGTTGGAACATTAGGTCAGGTAGCAAGTAACTGCCACGTGTTTCATAATTGCGATTGGAGAGCAAGGACTGCTAACTATGGAGTTTACTCTTCCTGATTTAAAGTGATTAGAAGAACAAAATATCTAACACTCAACTGAAAAAGGAGGTATAGTCAAGCTTACAAGCTGAAGGTACTACTAAAAAAAGCAGTACCTGGAAGAGCAACATCCTCCCAAGTAGTTCAGAATATAAGCAATTACAATTTCATGTGAACAAAAATATGTAAAAATAGCACATATGTTTAATGAAGTGAAAACAATTACATTGAGTGTCCTAGCTTCCTGAATGGTGACTCTTACTGAAGTAGAACTGTAGGTTAGGCAGCAAGTATCTGACATTTCTTTTCAAGATTGTGTTCAGTAAGCAGGAACTGCTAACTTTTGAGTTTGTTGTTATTGGTTAAATATTTTAATAAACTTTTTTGCAGAGAGATCCTCCACCGGGGTACTCACTCTGGTAAAGTATAGGGAACGTTTCCCTATAATTAACCCTGCAGAGATCTTCACACTGTCTGCACAGTTTCCCTATAGTAAAGTAAAGGGAAAATCAAAAAGTCTATTAAACACAAAAATATTGAACATATTTGTATGATAAATGTTGAGGTAAATAATTTTTATATATTTATTTTCAAGGTAGAACTAAAGAGAAAATGTCATAGCACTAGTAATTACATTTTAAACTAAAAATTATATTATTTTAAAATATATTAAATTACATTACAATTCTTTTACTCAAGGGAAAATTTTAAAATAAATTTCCACCTAAAGTAAAAACATTGATAAAATGATTGAGCCTCAGTATTTATTTAAGGAGATATATACAACTGATTAAAAGTAATTTAATTACAAATATGTAATACAATAAATTATGTACTCTTTTTATAAATTATTTTTAACAATAATTTATACTTAATTACATGTTTTACTATTATAAATAATTGCATTTAATTTAACATTATTTCATGAAGGGTTTTATTTTATGTTCCTAACTCCATTATTCTCTGTGGGAGGGGGTTTCAATGCCAGTGGTTGGCCGTGTGTGGTGCTAGGTAGCCTTACTCCAGCTCTGAGTTTGAGAACATTACTACTATTTTTGTGTGCCTTTTTGGCTGTAGTAACTATAAAAATGCAGTTTGTGAATAGCTATAGTCTTTCTTTTTTGTGGCTGGTTTAACGTCCCTCCCTAATGCCCTCCCTGACCCTACCTAAACTCTTCCTTACTCCCCCCTAATCTTTTTTTCTTTTCTTCATAAGTATGCCTTATATTCAACCACTCCCATTTTTCCATCCCTAATTCACTACTAAAATATTAACTATAAGGTGGGCGTAGATATCCAGACAGATAGGTATAGGACAGGCGGAGAAGTAAACTCCACACATCGGTTTGTGAATAGCATTTTCTGGTATGTTTTGTACTATTACAAAACATACTGCAAAACGAAGATTGTGAATAGTTCCCATAATAATCACACTTGCCTACACAGAAAAGTGAAATGTAGGCTCACAATGCTACAGTTGCCCTATTTACTATAACAAGTAATGTTTATTTTTAGTGATACATGATTTCAAGAAACTTAATTGTATAAGATGATAATCAAATCTAAAGTTAGAGCTTCATGCACAATACTTACAAAATAGCATGCGTTTGGAGTTACAGCATACAGGAATAGTTTTTCTATGGTATCCACAGCCACAATGCTACAATAAACATGGATTGGCTAATACTGAAACTCTGAGCAAGACTCAAAGTAATATCAACCAATCGTTGTCATTTCTAGTATATTTTTAAATATATCTCTATAGCACTACTGTTATTGGGTGCTGAGACCTGCGCCCCAAGAGTAATATAACCCTTGGATAACTCTAGCGAGCTCAGTTCAACTCATCTGGGGTTGAGCTGTGTGAGTTTAACTCTTCTGCTGGTGGAGATCCTCAGAAATGAGGTTGCATTTTAGTGGGTGAAATGACTGCTCCTTAACTTTATTTCTAACTTCAGCTTCTACTGCAGGTAAGAACACTTATAGTAATACTGAAGATTGTATATATGCTGTGAAGAGAGAATTGATATCTGCATTATGATGGAATACATTAAAGAATTAAATAAATGTTTGGAGTATGCCTTTTATTATTCAGAAAGCCATTTTACTTATTGAAGAATGACTTTCAGTGTGCTGGGTTTTAATTAAAATAAGTGCTTGTCTGTAAAACAAAGTAAATAATTAACATGACTATTTTAATAATACTGTAATCAAGATACTGAAGAAATTATAGCACATACAACATTTATCATTGTACCTTTACATGAAAGTCACTATTTGGAAAAAAGGTTCTAATTTTAAATATGATTTTGAGAGTATTGCTTTGCTTTGACTAGTTGTTTATGTAAATAAATTGGAGTAGTGTACATGATTTTTTTAAATGTTTTAACACATTTAATGGTATTATTTCCTTCATCTTATAGTAGTGTGGTGGTGATTACACTTGGTGTTGGAGGATAGTAGTTAGTGGAAGTATAACTGCAGTGATATTACTTAACGTGGCATTGCAAGGAAGAACATCTGAACATTACAGAGTTCTATTAATCTTTGTTCTGTACCATAAATGCAAGCTTTAGGAAGGTGCTGCTCATTACTGGACCACAGTACTGGACAAAGAAGGGAAAACTGGTTTATAAAGAGATAGTAAGTAAATGTGTTGTTAGAATGATGGGCAATTGCAGGGCACATTATACAATTATATAATGTTATACTATAGAATGTTTCTGCTTTGTTCAGTTTGAACCTCCATGTGTATAACAGTTAAAATTCTGCTGAGGTAGAAAGTGTCCTAAGTAGGTCCACCTTTATGCTGTGCTCTCTGTCTTCCACCCTCCCACACCTTTCCATAGCCAATCCATGACTTTTTCTCTATCTTTGTCTCCTCTTCTTACCCTTTCTATGGCAAATCACTTTCCCTTTCTTTCTACTACTCTCTCCATTTTCCTCTTCTCTGTGTTTCTGTGCTCTCCTCACCTCATACATTGCTTCACTCACCTCATATAAAGGAAAACATAATGAAGGTGCTGAGTAGTAGTGGTACAGGATAAGGAAGGGGAAAAGTACGGATTTCTAAAAGTTAGATGGTTAAATGAAATTGTGGGCCAGAGCAATGACCTTCGACTGCATTATAGTGCCATTACACTAACCACTTTGTGAAAACATAGTGAGGGAAAGGGCTGTTTAACTTGTGTGCAATAACAGTGTACATTATTCAGTTACAATATTAGTTATAATATGGATTGTTTTTATTATCATACTGTGCTTTTTATAGTTAGGAACTCACTGGGTATAATGGTGCTAAAATCAACTGAAGTAGAATGCTTTCCATTTAGTTCCACATTATGCTATGTCCTCTCTCCTCTGTTTTCCACCCTCCCATTCCCCTATGTATACAATATATGACTTTCTCTCTACTCTCTTCTCTCCTCCTTTTCTTTTCCTTCATTTCTCTTCTCTTAACAGATTACTTTACCTCCCTTCTTCTTTTCGATGCTCTACTGATTGTTGGAGTGTGACTTTTATAATCAATATTAACATGAAAAGCTTGTAGAAGATGTATTAACTTAGAAGAAGATTAGTGTACGCGTTTGAATTGTGCCCATGGGGAGTGGCCACCAATGTATACGATGATTAATTAAACTGACTAATGATGAATTAATAATGTCCTCATGTATGGTTTTGTATTAAAGTATCTTAATTAAGAGTTATGTGTTAAAGTTTTGCTAAGTTAATCACTAGGCCTTAGTTAGCAAGGGTCTGGGCCTAGCTGCCTGGTCTCATATTAACTGTGTTTTTCTAATGTGCAATGTGCTGCTTTCTGGCTGATGGCGAATCAACTGATGTCCTGAGGACGAAGACTGACGCTGTATGCTGCCCCATTTGGATGGGTAACTATCTGATGATAAATTGTAATTGTCTGTTTGCCTTTTCTTTCTAGGTACCAACTGCTCTTTTGATAGAGGCCGTAGTTAGATGTTTTCCAAATTCATGTTGCTAAATTGTTTTGCATGAAGCCTAACATGATGATGCTAATTCGAGGTTAGTTAAGGAGTTCACTAATATCGGGTGCAAATAGACAAATGACTAAATTCTTGCTTTGTTGAATAATGTACTAATGATACTCTGCTAAAGTTGATTCATGTTGACGTCGTGCTTTGTTCTAATGTTCATGACCTATGCTTTGATAAAGTCTTACTCGAGTTGCCAAGTTATAGTAGTATTGATGTGCTTATTGATACTGCGACTAATGAATATGAGATTAGATTGTAACTAATAGGGTATAAATATCCTAACTCTTACTAGATTTGTGTGGTTATTCGTGGCTGAAAGGTCATGGTGTGTTTCATGCTTATTAATTGTTATTGATTAGTTTGATTGATTAGTCAATGTGAATATTGATTATGTTATTGATCTACAGGTTGAAATGCTAGACAGATATCTCGTTCTGGGAAGTCCCCAAACGTGGTCAAAAGATTCATTGGCCTAAACGAGCCCCCTTGTATGTTAAATTAACAAGGTTTGGACACGTTATCATGATCTCACCCATTGCTTCTCTTGTCTTGTGGAAAATCAAGTACAAGAAAGGTGCTGCTCAGTACCGGTGTAGAGCAAGGGGTAAAACTGGTTTCATTAGTAAAATTAGACTACTTATGATAGTCTGTGCCAGACCTATGACCCTAAACTATTTTATTATACCAAGACACTAGAGGATATAGGAAAATAGATGTATAAATGTCCTGTTTAAATTGTGTGGAATCGCACTCTACATCCATATAGTATGGATTACAATACAGAATATTTGTGTATATGGTATGTTGTCTTGTATAGTTAGAAAATCACTGATAATTATGTTACAAATATAGTAATGAAGAAGATGTCCAATTTAGGTCAATTTTTTTATACTCTTTCCTCTGCTTGCTCTCCATCCTCCTTTTCACTTTCATATCTAATTTATGACTTTCTATTTCTCTCCATCCTGCCTGCTTTTACTTCCTTTTCGCTTCCTTCCTTTTCCAACACACATTCGTGTTTCTTCAGGTACCCTATCCATCCTGTACCATGATATCCTCTGGTGTCATATCTTCACAAATTACTTCCGCTGCCTTCCACTATCTGACCTAACCCGTCTCTTACTCTTCCTTCCTTTTCATTTCCTTTGTTCCCTTCTCTTCACTTTTTGTCTAAGTCCTATCCAATGCATGTATTGCCTCTTCTGTCTTACCCTTCAATTCCTTCTCCTCCCCTCCCTTAACTTCTCCTCTCCTATACTCCCCTCTCCTGTACCCTCCTCTCCTGTCCTTTTCTATCGTATTAACATCTCTCCTCTCCTCTCTTGACCTCTTCTTTTTGCTCTTCCCCTCTAATATCCTCTCCTCTCCATTCTTATTTTGCACATTCCTTTTGAATAACACATTTCCTTGCGTACCTTTACCATCTGTTTCTTTTCCTTTGCGTCCATTGTCTTCTTTTCTGTTTTCTTCCATACCGTTTTCAATCTATGTGTCTCTTCACATCTCCTCCTTCACCTCTCATACGTGACTTGTGTACTGTCTGGTACAAGAATCTTTTTTTTGGACCCCCACACCGCATACTGACCATTTTCTCCATAAATGTTTTCACTAGCAGGCAGTATCAGTGCCCCTCGCGTCTATACAGCCTCTGTCTCACATCTATTTAATTTCTTTTATAGCGCTACTAATCTCAATGCATGGTGCCAGAGCTCTTCGCTTCACTGGCACATACTATACAGAGACAGTGAATATTACAAGTGTATAAATTAATATATAGGAGTTGTTAAATGTGACTATGAGGGCTACAAGCTGTAGGAGTCATATGTCATCTATCTGGTCACAATTATATATTAAGCATGGTTGGTCTGGAGAAACACAATCTTTTGATTTGAAGCATAGCCATAATTGGGTTTCTCTATAGCAGTAAGAGCATATTAGTGCCCAAAGAAATCCTTATAGCAAATTTAGAATTTCAAAAGATTGAAGAATTGGCAAAGGTGAAACTAGCAACGTTCCAAATCTATGCGTTGAAGTTTGCATCCCTCTCTTTCATGCTGGATCACAGCTCACAGTGCCATGTTTATAGAGATTGCAACTTGTGGAATGCAATCAACAAAAACATTTCTGAGAAAAAAGTAGTGTAATCTGTTTCACATTTTCCAGAGTAAAACAAAAAACAACATTCCTAATTTTTAATATATTCATTTGAAGACTTATCTCCGTACTGTGAAACCAATAGAGAAAATAAAGGACCAAATAGCACATAACAGGAGGTGCTACAATTCAGTGTTGTCTGTGAGCCAGCCTGAAAATTCCACATTTAGAGATATCTTTGCATTTTTCTCACACATCCAAAAGAGCCAAATGCATCTCAGCCCATCCCTAACATCTTCAAAGCCCTTTTCAGTCACTGAAAACTACACCCTTGGAAACAATGAAAATCACTCAGAAGCTCAGTCACAAATCTACCTTCTACCAGTGCTGTTCTCTCGAAAAAACGTTTAGACACAATTTATACATCTCAGTGAAAAACAATATTGAAGTATCTACTACTGATTAATAAAAACATGCAAAGGGACGTGTTGGGACGGAAAAGTCCTCTGCATAGTGATCCACATGTACCCAGTGCTTAATTTGAGCTGTTGGTTATGAGTGGGGGGCCTCTGGAACTTACTTATGGGGATTGGCACTCATTGTTCCGCATCAGGTATTTCTTGAGTGCAAAAAAGGAAATAAAACACACAGATTTGGAAAGACAGAGGAAGAGAAAGATGACAAAACCATCAAATAGTCAGAAAGAAGGAACCTGCAAGAGAGAGACAATGGGGCAGAGAGTGTCTGCAAGTAGATTCAACAGGTACAAAGTAGACTTAAGACTACCATGCATGGTAATCAGTGTACCAATGTTTAATTGTACTGGCTGCAGGCTTCTAAGCAGGGCTTGGGGCACCAGCACTAATTGCTTCACAAATTAAGCACTGTGTGCTCCCTTGCGCTGAGTATGAAATTGTTCTGATGTATGGATCCCTAATACTGATCCTTGTTGTTAGAGGCAAACACAGATCAAGAGTGTTTGTCATGAAATAAGTCCGTCTCACGGATTGCAGTCTTTTTGGACTAGGAGGGGTGTCAAACTAGATAACAAGAAGTAGAGGGTCCTTCTCTTTTGCATATTACCCCAGTTTACCAGGCAGTCTTATGAAAGTATTTTGGCAGAGGATGTGGTGTATCGGCCAGAGCTGCTGACTTTGAGGCTGTGGAACCAGGTTCGAGTTTTGACATCAGTTCAACATACTGCGATTCTGGGTAAATCACTTAATTTCCCAGTGCTTACTAAAAATTGATGCGTCCTTGTGTAATGCAACTGGTGCTCATGTAAGGCGCCCCAGTGCCTTCTGGTCAAGTTCAGGCTAAATAAAACTGCAAAAAATGCATTATTATTTATTTTGTCCGATCAGAATGTATTTCTATTTGTTTTCATTATTAGTCAATGTACAAACGTAGCTTCCTTTACAATATTTAGTGCATGTTTTGATGTATGATATTTGGCCCCTCATTTGTCAGTAGTTTTTTTTAGGTCAAGCTTATAAGACCTGTTCTCAACAGATAAAAGCATGCCCAGGTTTCTTATTCGATGTGCAACCTACGTATTATTACCTCTGATCATTCAGTCAAATATCAAATGACCAGATCGGCAATATTGCTACTGCCAAATAAAATCATGTAAAAACACTGCCAAAGCCAACAGCTCTGGCTAAACACTTATAAGGTCCCAAAAGCGATACCAATGCTTATTAGTGTGCTTAGCTCACCGTTGACCTACACAGGTATATTTAGAGTGCTGTGCAGTGCGGGAGCGGTGACTCTGGATGTATGTGTGCCTGGGAAGGGTACAGTGCAGGGGTAGAACAATGCTGTGTAGTTCATACATGGTGAGTGCATGTACTGGGTGTGTGTAGACCAGAGGATTACATTACATAAAAGATGTAGTGCTGTGCAGTGAGTGCACAATAAAAACATGTGTTGGGTATATGTGTGCTTTCAAAAAGTGCAATACATGAAGGGTGAGGCATTGTGCGGTGTGGTCATGGGAAATTTGTATACAAGCAGTGTGTGTGAGTTTGCATGTACCACATCCTGGCACTGTACATAAAGGTTACAGTAGTGAGTAGTGTATGCAGAGTGAATGTGTGTGCTGAATGTATGTGTGCCCGGGGTGGCACAATACATGGATGTAACAGTACTAGACAGGGTGTGTGCTAGTTACATACACTGCAAGTGTGCCTGTAATGGTACATTAAATGGAGAACCATGGGCTTCCTTTTTGAAACACCCAGGCCTGCCTGGTGAAGACATAATGAGTAAAGGAACCCCCAGATAGATTTGTGTGTTGCTGCATTAATCTGAGCTGGGTGAGACATACTGAAGAATGGAGAGAGAAACTCCCCCTGTATACTTTAAAAGGTGCCCTTGGATTGAGTGAGAGATCACAAGGAAGGGGCCTTTACACATCTCAGGAAGGAGATGGTGCTGATAAGGGAATCATGAAGGCCAGAGATGTGATTAACATTTCGATGCACATATCACTGTGGCTGACATCCACTATATGAACTCAAGTCTCTCCCATGGCCTGTGTTGTGGGATTATCAGCTTCCGAGGCTCTACTGCTGTGACAGAAAGCCTTTCAAGAGGAAGAAGAGAGAAGAAAAGTGTGCACTTCAAAAGAAGAAGAACCTCAACATAAAACTTCAAAGACCCAGACTCTAAATCACATATGGTGTCTGGAAATAGACTATAAGAAGGGAAGGTTGAGACCCCAAATATGTGTCATTTGCCAACCAGCCTGCATAAGGAGGGGGAACTCTGCACGATGTTTGCTTGTGACCAGTACTGGGAGCCAAGGCCTGCTAGTCTCCCTGCTGGTGAGGGGACATCACCCAGGGAAACCAAGACCACTTCTCTTGAGCCGGGAGCACAAGCACCTGCCAGCTTGCTAAGATCAATGTGCCTTGTGAAGAAGAGGGAAATGATGAAAGGAGTGAAATCCAATGGACAGATCTATTGAAAGAACTCCTGGTGCAAGGTGTGAAGAGATGACTACTGCAACAAACAGGTCATTGCCTGTGTGTAGAATCAGGTCAGTGACCCCCATATGCTGGGAGATGGCCACCGTTAAGAAAATCATTAGCAAAGTGCTGTTTGGGGAGTGTGAAGTACATAACGGGATGTTACGGTGGCCCTGTGTGCCAGGAGGAGTCGCCATGAAAGTGAACACTGCCAACACCATTGCTGGTCCTAGTGGCTACCCCATATTCCAGAAAGGGCTGCAGTGGTTTAGATTGCTGTGTAGGAAGGGCCAGCACCTTGTGTGCAAGTACCACTGCAACCTCGTATGCCATGAGGATTGAAATCAAGCATCAAGAAATTGCCCGACCTGTCCTGGTAATGGAGGAGGACAGTTTAAGTACATCTACATCACTGAGAACAGACCAGGACTGCCAGGATTAAATCCCCATCCTCCTGTGGGGAGCCCTGAACTTACCTTGGAGGAGGAAGCACTAGAGGACCTCTGAAGCCTGTAGAGCTGGTCGTGCAAGGTCACAAAAAGCCTGCACCTGCTGAGTGCTGCTGCGCTTCCCACGTAAAGCCCAAATCGACCATGCAGAACTGGACCATTGCGAGTGCCTGTGGTTAGGGCACCATTGAGACGCTGAACACTTCCTCACTGCTGGAGCGAGTAAGAGTAGATATGAGCCTAAGTGGCCCCCGGGAACTCACTGCTATAAGTGCTGCTGCACTAAAGACACTTTTGACTAGATTCTAAGGCCCATATTTATGAGCGTTTTGCATCATGCTTGCACCAGGCAATGTGGTACATGTGTGATGCAAACCTTAAATCATATTTCTGAAGCCATGCAAAGCCAATTTGCATTTCTTTAAGTGGCTCCAAAAATACGGAGTAAGGCCACGCAGCACAAATGGCTGTATTGCCTTACTCTGCCCTAAGAAGGTATTCCATTGGCACTGCATGTGTATTCCCACGCAACTCCCATGGATTTTGACACATTCCTAGATTTACAAGAACTTGTAAGCCTGGGAATGCACCAAAGCCTTACGCCTTCGCAAGTGAGGCCTAATGAGGCAGAATATCTCTATTTCTCCTCATTTCATCCTCTTTGTATGTGTATAGCATCATGCAGCACACATAGAAATAGGAATATGCCTCCCAGGATTGTCTTTGTGCAGGAAGGTGCCCCTTCCTGCACCAAATCAATCCTGCATGCAATGCAGGCACCCTTGCACCATGGTGCATTAGTGCAAGGCTGCCAAAAGGGTGCCAGCGCAGGGAGGAAAGTCAGAAATGCGCTGTATGCCTTAAATAAGGCACATTCTTTCCCTTTGTCTGTGTCACAGTGTAGCGCATCAAGGTGCGCTGGGACACAATCCCATAATATGCCCCTAAGAGTCTCGAGTAAGACCTAATAGTGAGCATTCCATGGATGGGTCCACAAGTAAAGGAGGAATAACCCCAACCACAGTACGTGAAGTGGGTGGAATAGGGATTTTTCATTGAAACCCTAGAAACCCGACCTCAAGGGGCCTTTGTAATTGCTTATGAGTGTCTTATTACTTCTTTGAATGTGCAGTTAGAAAATAAGGGCCATATTTATACTTTTTTAGCGCCGTATTTGCGTCATTTTTTGACACATATTCACCGCAAACTTACAAAATACAATTGTATTTTATAAGTTTGTGCTGCTTTTGGGCAAATAATGACACAAATGCGGTGCTTAAAAAGCATAAATATGGGCCTAAATATTTCTTTTTACTATGAAAATAAGTATTTAACTGGACATTGAAAGACTGACATTGCTGCATGCTATTTGAGTTAGGAGTCATGTTAACTAAACTGTGTTTAACCTCCGTCACCCACCCCCCACCCAAAGGAACGTTGGACGGCTTGACAATAGCAACAGACAAGTGCAGAAGTGGTACTTTTCACAGTTGCTCAGAATCTATAGTAAGTCAGGCCTTGGGACAGCAGGAGTAAAATTCCTGCAGCACCATGGTTGGCCCCAGTAACCCCTTCATGACTCATGGCTTTCTGAAAGGGGTTCTGACAGGAAATATCAAATTAGACCTGCAAAATACTGATATCTGCTGTTTCAGAATACATTTTTTGGAATAATTGCAAAATGATGCTCATAAGTACTTTTAACATGTCTGCAACTGAGAACAAGGCATAAATGAAGGGGAATAAGCAGAATCAATTTCAATTCAACCCAAAATATGCATAACACAAACAGTGACTTAAGGGCTCAATTGGGTCAAAACATGTGCAAACACATCAAAATGCACACACATTGAGCCAAAAAACATCCAAACACACCTACCCAAACATTTATGAACCCTAAAATACCATAAGGCAGATTTATGAGAAGTGGCGCTGCACCTAGTGCAGCCTCACTTTTCTTGGGCCCCTTAGCGCCCTGTAACACCACTATGTGTTTGCACCCAGAAGCCTATTGTAATAAATGGGAGTCTCTTTTTAACGCCTGCATTTAGCAGATGTTGAAAAATGACAATAAAAATGGAAAAAGCAATCTCGTAGATTCCTTTGCACCATTTTTACGGCTCCCTAGTGCCAGAATGCCTCCCTTGCATACATTATGCCTGGTGCTGGCATAATGTGTCGCGAGGGGTTACAAAGTGGCGCAATGCTTCCATTGCGCCACTTTGTAAATATGGTGCAGCATTTTTGCTCTTCCAACTCCACATTAGGGTAAATAAATTACGCTAATGTGGGTGCTAGCCCTCTATAAATCTGGGCTAATGTGAGCTGTAGACGAGTGGTGTCTAGAAAATAGAAAAATAGTAGAGTTGTGAATTTAATAGCACACCAGTAACTGTATGTATTTAATAATAGAATAGTATATTTAGGGACAGTTGTCTCTTTTTTTATAAAGTTGAATTATTATTAACTATTGCATACATGTTTAACACAATACAATATACTTCTTTTTAGCCTCTTTTCCTTTCTGCTTCGGATTTACAAGTTCTTCATGATAGTATACCTAAAAAGCTTCAGAATAAAGAAAAAACATCAACATTGTCATGAAGGAAATATTGCAAGTACAGCAAAGAAGGAGTTGGCCAAGAGCATAGATTCAAAAAGAAATCTTGATAGGAGAAATCAGCATTTATAAAAAAAACAAAGAGCAAATCAGGTATAGATCAAGATAGTTTAGGAAGACCAATGAAGGAATCCAAAGATAAAAATGAGAACTGCAGATTAAGGAAGAAGAAATTCAGAAAACTGAGTGAATAATAGATTAATAGTGAACATTATGAAAGCAATGAAACAGAAGAATAGGAGTACTGCTAGACATAGACATAAACAGTTCGATGAAAATCTTGTAGAAAAGTAGTTTGCTCTAAAAAGGAATTTGTTCATTTTCATTTTGAATAGAATGACAAATGTAGATATGCTTGTGAATTCATTAAAGATGCAGATAAAAGCAGAATATAAATGTCAAACATTTGTACCATTATTGAGTCAGACTGGGAACATACTTCAAGCACAGAAGCTTTTTTAATGAGGGACGCTACTTTCAAAATTGTGGTTTTGTTTTTTCCACAGACAAAGATGCAAATGCATATGAAATTAATGGAGGTACACTAGTTCCAAAAGAGAAAATAGTGCCAAGAAAAAAGATACATTTATGGGTATGGTTTTGCAGAGATCTCCTCCAGCACCTTTTTATTAGTTCCCGTAATGTAAAATACAGGCAGTTAATAAAGTAGAATTGTTCTTAAACAAATACTGTAAAGGAATAGTTAAGCAGAAGCTTCTAATTTTGCAAAAAATGGATTCATGAAAAGTTAGGAAATTGAAAAATGTAAGTGAATTATTCAATGACTAGTAAAGAGAAGTAGTTTATCTTCCACTTGATTTAAAGCAGGATATTGAAACTCTTGGTGGGGAACAACAAGTGGAACACACTCTAGTGGTTTTAATGAATGGTATACCAACAAAAGCTAAAACAATTTGGCAAGAACTTGTTAGATGACAAAAGGTTAAACAAAAGTCCTTCAGTCCTTGAAAGCAGAAAACATTGATAAACATTTGTCTTCAGTTGTTGCCTAAGATTCAAAGTAAAAAAGGCAGTGGTCAGTTCGACAAGGCAGATTCTACAAGTGCCAAGGTTATCTATGAGCAAAATAGTATTCATTCACTAGACCCCAGAAATGTCATAGATGATGCTCTGGGGTTATTTCAAATGAGAAATACAAAAGGTGAATTGATTGGTGTGTTGGGAATATAAATTTGAAGACTATTGTTTTTCACTTTTGTTTCCTACAGGAGAAAGTTGCCATAATGATGATGAAATCAGCGCTTGGATCTTCACCACCTCATTCAGTTGCTCCGAGTGCAAAGGTAGCTCCTAGCACCGGGCTTTTCGTGCCAAAGCTGCTTTTGTGCTCCAATTGAAGTCACTTCCTTCAGGTTGCAAACCCACAGGAGGGGAGCTGCTGGTTACATCAGTCCCTATGCTGGGGGGAGCTCTGGAGTCATTGAACGTCATGTGGCTGTCGGTTTCCGGGCAGCAACAGACAAGCCCTGGTAGTTGCAAGGAGGCCACAGGTTTTCTGGAGGCTGGAGGTCTTTTGGTGGGGAGTAGAGGCTTGAAACATGGCAAGGGCCTCACTCCCACTCCTTAGATGCTGGACACCGAGTTTCTTTGGGCTCATGCACTCAGAGCCCATCAGGTCCCAGTTCTTCGCCCTCAGCCTTTCTTTACTCCTGCAACTTACGGGGGACTGGTGCCACCAGTCAGGGTTGTCTTCCATGGAGTTTCAGTGTCGACTGGGGTCCCAGTGGTCTGGAACAATGAGTTTTCACCTCTAGCACATGTTGGGCGCTTGGCTCTGGTACTAGTCTCCTTAGGTCACTCTGTGTACTTTTGTTTGTGCTGAAGGTCCTGTTGTTGGTGCAGATGTCTCTTTGTGGTTCTTTTTCTTCCAGGTAAGATCTATGTTCTGGTGCCAAGGGAGTCCCTTGAATCCCGAATAAGAAGGCCATTTAAGGGTGTGAGGGACAGCGGCCAATGGGTTACTGTCCCTGCGGCTAGTTTGCACCTGCAGAGATGACTTCCTGTGGGGAGTACGTCACTTACTACCCTGGAACCAACTATTCTTGAGGCCTGCCAAGATGGCAGAACCCTTCATTGGCTGTGCAGACCTTCTAGCCCACCCTCAAGGGTGTGGCTAGATTGAGGGAGATGCACGCCTCCTGCATAGCTTATTTCCCGCCCGCCCAGCAGAATATGAAGGGCTTTGTACTCCATTGGGGGGACAGCTCTTGGCACATCAAAGGCAGGGAAGCCTGATGCTAATCTTACTAGCCAGCCTGGGAGGGAGAATGTATGACCTCCTTCCTGCCCAGGCCTTTTGTCTTCCATCCTGCCAAGGTGCTAGCACTGCCGGCAGGAGGTCAGACTCTTGCCTGTGGTGGCAACGGCTTGGGAGAGGCCACAAAAACAGTACAGGACTGGGTAATCTTGGTGGGCACCCTCTAAGTGTGCCACCTAGGCATCTGATATTAATTCTTAAACATGGGTATCGTGTTCAGGGTTAAAAAGCACAGTGTTTGATACCAAACATGACAGGATTAGGCCTTACCATGGCACAGTTGGACATCAGAGCAGTGTTTTTCAATGTACTGCCAGTTATTCAGGCCAGCATTTCAAATTAAATTCCTGCACAGGGGCATATGTGCTCCTGCATATATACCCTCACTCATGGAGCAGTATACCCTGCTCCCTGGGCTAGACAGGGCCTGCCTTAGGGGTGATGACTAGTCCATGGGCAGCAACACGGACTCTGCCTGCACCTGGTGTGGGCAGAGTCTCACTCAAGCAGCAGGCTGCTCGTGCAGGCTGACATGGCAGCTCGGCAATATCTTTTTTACTTGGGGGATTTAGCGTGGCACAATCAGTGCTGCAGCCCTAGTACCCCCTTCACCATCATTTCCCTGGGTACCATTTACTGTGGACCTACAGGGGTGGTAAGATGCTTGCCACTTGACCTATGCAATTCGACATATACTTTGAGGGAAAGGGCATTGGTATTGGGGCCTGTTTAACAAGACTCAGTACAATAACAGGCCAAAAGCCACAGCATCTGACAACAAAAAGTGGGGGTTAACATAAAAAAATGGGCACTTTACAGCAACCTTTCAGTATAAACCTTAAACTTATGAAATTCGAAAGATATTATAAAAGAGTAATGACCATGAACACACGTGGAGCAAAGCCCTCAACTTTCAGTATGAGGGTCTGCCTCCTCAACCAGTAGTCCACAGGTGACTTCTTAATGTGATGCTTCAACTAGTACCTATGACATTCAGCCCATGCATGTGGTAGGAAAGAAGCATGAATGTTTCATCACTTCAAAGGTTTAACAGTCAAACACTAGTGAATAAACTAACACAATGCCATGTGCAACAAGGATTTGAACCTTCAGCCTACTGAGTAAGAGTGAAAACCTTTAACATTAGCCTGGAAGTAACCTTATTATACTCTGCATCCAAATGTAACTATTACTTTCTTTCCAAACATTTTGCTAGTCTGACTTCTAAAAGAAACAAAAAGACTCACCTGGATTACAACCCTCAACTTTCAGACTGAGTGTCAGTTACCTCAACCAATAGTCCACAGATAACTCCTTGATGGAATGCTTTCAGACATATATATTACATCTAGACACACATGTTGAAGGATGGACACGTGAATGCTCCATCACTACGGAGGTTTAGTAGTCAAAACACTAGTAAATAAGCAAGCACACCACCAAGCAACACTAGGATTTCAACATTCAGCCCCCTGAATGACAGTACAAGACCTTGACCATTGGGCCAGAATTGACCCTATAGCTATAACATTTGTGCCAAATGTCTTGTTAGCCTAACTCTTTCAAGTCATGGAAAAGAGAGACCAGTGCAATAACAATCTCTCTCTCTCTCTCTCTCTTTCGTAAGAGAGAGAGAGGCAGAAAGTGAGAGATTGAGAGAGAAGGAGAGAAATTAAGAGAAACAGATTGATAGAATGAGAGAGAAAAGGGATGAGGAGTTTTTTTAGTCTTTGAGGAACGATATACGTAGAATGAGATATTTTAAGGCAAATTAAAAAGAAAAGTGTATTTGTCATTTAAAATGAGTGAGATCAGTGTTCAATATTAACCTTAAACCTTCGAAGTGTAAAAGAAACAAAAAGACCACAGACACACCTGGATTATAGCTCTCAACTTTCAGTGTAAGGGTCTGTCACCTTAACCAATATGCTGCAGGTGACTCCTTGATGTGATGCTTCCAGACATACCTATTGCATTTAACCCACACATTATAGGAATGAAACATGAATGTTCCATCACTAAGAAGGATTAACAGTCAAAACATTAGCAAATAAACAAACACATTGCCAAGCAATACCAGGATTTGAATCTATCCTACTGAAATACAGCACATGACCTTGACCATTGAGCCAAAAGTTATCCTTGCCTGCTCTACATCCAAGCATAACTATAACATTTGTGTCAAACATCTTGCTGGGTTAACTCTTTCAAGTCATTGCATGGAGAGACCATTGTAAAAACAATTTCTCTTTTTCTTCCATCCTATTATAGGATGCAAGAGATAGAGATTGAAAGTGAGTGATTCAGAGAGAAGGAGAGAAATTTAGAGCAAGTGATTTACAGTGAGTGCTTCAGAGAGAAAGTGAGAGGGAGAGATGTTGTTTAGGCTTTGCAGAATGATACACCTAGAATGAGAATTTTTAGAACAAATCAAAAAGAAAAGCATATTTCTCATTTAAAGCGAGTGAGATGACCTTTCAGTATGATCCTTAACATCATTAGTGCGGAAGTTGGCCACTGGCTGACGCCCACACTACCTTCCTGGTGCGGGTCACGCCCAGTGGCTGACACCAGTCGTTATTAAAAAACCCTCGGGAGACACAGTAGATCTTCTGTGTCTCACCCCGCCCCCCCACCTGCCATATGTGGCGTCAGCGCGCCGTGCTCTGACGTCACTATCTGTTCTCCCGATCAGAGCAGCAAGTGGCCCTAATGTAGATTTACCCCTGGGGGGGCGAGATTGCATCTGATCGGGCCCCCCAGGGGTTTAAAATTCGTTTTTTTTAATTAATAAAAAAAAGGAAATTGGCAGGTGGTCGCCTGTGAGGAAGGCGACCCCCTGTGGGGCCAATTATTTTTTTTATAGTTGTATGGTTTCCCTGGGGGCCATTATAGCCCCCAAGGAAACCATACAGCTATTAGAAATATATATAGATCTATCTATATATATTATCATATATATAGACAGATCTATAGATAGACATATCTATGTAGATATATCTATCTATATATATAGATATATCTGTGTAGATATATCTATCTATATAGATAGATATATGTATATATATATATATATATAAGTCTATATATATATATATATATATATCTATATATATATATATATATATAGATATAGAGATCACTTTTGTCAACGTGTGTGTGGTTTCCCTCGGGCTGCGTTCGGCCCCCAGGAAATCCACACCCACATTTAAAAATAATATATATATATATTCACCACCAATTCTCTTGCAGTTGCAGCTTGCATCTTCAAAGCAATGCACATAATTCAAATGATGCGTTTCAACTGTAGCTTTTAGACAGCAATTAAAAAGTTAAGTAAGTCTTGTGATTATGCTTCTGCTACAAAAGGATCTGATTTTGTCTAGTGTCAGTTTTGATGCCATAAAGTAGCGCAGAAGGCTTATATGCCTACTGCAAAGATCAAATCTATATTTCATGTAAATAGCTGAGTGGATTAGTAAAGTCAGCCATTACGTGCGCTATAATACAAATAAAATGTATGTGCGGGGATGCTATGGAGAAATGAAGGGCACTTTTCCTGGGTGGTAGTGAGAGAATCCGAGTAGAAAGTCATGGGAGTGGGAGCACCAATAATGATTGTTGGGCTGAGCGCTAGAGGCGCTAAAGACTGTGACGATTGGCTTGTGACAAGGTGAAGTAAAAGTTTGTCTTTTTTTGAGTGTCTTGAAAGAACGTGCTGATTGAGGGAAGAAGTGAAGGTAAGGTGACATCTACTGTTGCACGTATCACACAAACACACACACCCAATAGCAATTTTGTGACTGTCAACATAGGCCAGTGTTTTAGAGTAACAGTTTAGCGAGTAGCAAAGATGGCATCTTGTTGTATGACTGCCGCTCAAGCCCTCACTCGGGTTATAGAGGGCAGCTCTGATGTAGGATCAGAGACTGAGACAGCATCTGAGAGATAGGACAATGGCGCAGACTCTGGGAGTGATTTTTCAGTTGGAGGAGTCCCATTCGATAACTCCTCTACCATTTATTATGAGGGAGGTGATGAGGACAGTCCTGCTGTCCCTTCACAAGCACAGGCTGTGCAGCGGGACAATAGTGGGTTAGCCCAACCCAGAGAACAGGTGCATGCGGTGGCAAGCACATAGTGAGTGCTCTCTTTGGAGCTCCCCAATTAACCTACGAAACACAGACATTTCTGGAAACTAGACATCCAGAGGAGTCCACAGAGATGTGGCTTGTGTGGACTCCGCAAAGTTTTCTTACCCAGAATACCCTGCAAAGGTGAAATGTTGAATACAAAATATTTTTTTCTTGCATTTCTGTCACACAAAGACAGGAATATGCTGGGATCCACAAAATTCCTACCACCCAGTGTTTCCCCACCTGTCCTGATAAAAACGCTACCCCATTTGAGTGCCTGTACCTAGTGCCTGCATCAGGAATGGATCACCCCAGGGTCAACAGTTGCCCTCATGTAAGGAACAACATTGACCTTTGTGTGATCTATTCCTGTCACAGGCACTAGGCCTACCCACACAAGTGAGGTACCATTTTTATCAAGATACTTGGGGAAATGCTGGGTGGATGGAACTTTGTGGCTCTTCTCAGATTCCAGAACTTTCTATCACCGACATATGAGGAAAAAGTGTTTTTTGCCAAATTTTGAGATTTGAAAGGATTCTAGGTAGCAGAACTTGGTGAGAGCCCCACACACAAGTCACCCCATTCTGAATTCCTCTTGGTGTCTAGTTTCCAAAAATATATAGGTTTGCTAGGTTTCCCAAGGTGCCGGCTGAGCTAGAGGCCAAGATCCACAGCTAGGCCCTTTGCAAAAAACATGTCTGTTTTCATTGGAAAAATGTGATGTGTCCACGTTGTGTTTTGAGGCATTTCCTGTATTGGGCACTAGGCTTACCCACACAAGCGAGGCACCATTTCTATTGGGAGACTTGGGGGAATGCTGGGTTGAAGTTTGCGGCTCCTCTCAGATTCCAGAACTTTGCAGCACCAAAATCTGAGGGAAAAGTGTTATTTTTGCCAAATGTTGAGGTTTGCAAAGGATTCTGGTTAACAGAACCTGGTGAGAGGCCCACAAGTCATCCCATCCTGGATTCCCCTAGGTGTCTAGTTTTCAAACAAGCACAGGTTTGGTATGTTTCCCTAGGTGCCGGCTAAGATAGAGGCCAAAATCTACAGCTAGACACTTTCCAAAAAACACGCCAGATTTCAATGTCAAATTGTGATGTGTCCATGTTGCATTTCCTGTCGCGGGAATTAGGCCTACCCACGAAAGTGAGGTATCATTTATATTGTGAGACTTGGGGGAACACAGAATAGCAGAACAAGTGTTATTGCCCCTTGTCTTTCTCTACATTTTTTCCTTCCAAATATAAGACAGTGTGTAAAAAAGATGTCTATTTGAGAAATGCCCTTTAATTCACATGCTAGTATAGGCACTCACGAATTCAGAGATATACAAATAACCACTGCTTCTCAACACCTTATCTTGTGCCCATTTTGGAAATACAAAGGTTTCCTTGATACCGATTTTTCACTCTTTATATTTTACCAAATGAATTTCTGTACACCCGGTATACAATGAAAACTCGTTGCAAGGTGCAGCTGTTTTATTCCCTCTGGGTACCTAGGGTTCTTAATGAACCTACAAGTGCTATATATCCCGTAACCAGAAGATTCCAGCAGATGTAATGGCATATTACTTTTGAAAATAGGACATCGCAGTTAAAGGTTACAGACTAAAACGTGAAGAAAAATGGCTGTTTTTTTCACCTCAATTTCAATATTTGTTTTTACTTTAGCAGTTATTTTCTGTAGGAAAACTTTTTAGGATCTACACAAATGACCCCTTGTTGAAATCAGAATTTGGTTTACTTTTTAGAAATGTTCAGCTGTCCGGGATCCAGCACTGGTTTCACAACCATTTCTGTCACTAACTGGAAGGAGGCTAAAAGCACAAAAAATAGTAAAAATGGGGTATATCCCAGTAAAATGCCAAAATTGTGTTGAAAAATTTGGTTTTCTGATTCAAGTCTGCCTATTCCTGAAAGCTGGGAAGATGTTGATTTTAGCTCTGCAAACCCTTTGTTGGTGCCATTTTCAGGGGAAAAAAACACATGCTTTCTTCTGCAGCCCTTTTTTCCCCATTTTTTAAAAAAAAAACATTTTAGCTGTATTGTGGCTAATTTCTTGGTCTCCTCCAGGGGAACCCACAAACTCTGGGTACCGTTAGAATCCCCAGGATGTTGGAAAAAAAGGATGCAAATTTGGTAACTTATGTGGACAAAACGTTATGAAGTCCTAAGCGCAAACTACCCCAAATAGCCAAAAAAGGGCTCAGCACTGGGGGTGGGGGGTATTACTAGCAGCTAAGGGGTTAAACTTGTAATGTTTAAAAGAAATTGAAGAATGAAAAAGCCCTTAACACATATGGGGTAGAACCCTCAACTTTCAGTGTGAAAGCTTGTGACATTAACCATTAGGCCGCTGGTGACTGCTTACAGAGCATTTTCTAGACATACCTGTGACATTCAACCCACACATGTTAAAAGATGGAAATGTGAATGCTCCATCACTAGGAAGGTTTAACAGTCAAAACACTAGTAAATAAACAAATACACCACCAAGCAACACCAGGATTTCAACATTCAGCCTACCGAATGACAGTACAAGACCTTGGCCGTTGGGACAGAATTGATCTGGTCTTCTCTACATCCAAGTGTAACTATGACATTTTTGCCAAACGTCTTGCTAGTCTAACTGTCCCAGGTCATTGTATGGAGAGACCATTGCAATAACAATCTCTCTCTCTTCCATCCCATAATCAGATGGAAGATAGAGAGAGAGTGAGAGAGATAAAAAGTGAGAGAGATAAAAAGTGAGAGATTGACAGAGAAAAAAATGTAGAGAAAGAGAGTGACAGAGAGTACTTGAGAAAGAGAGAGGGGGAGAGGTATTCTAGGTTTTGGTGAATTATATATGTAGAGTGAGAATTTTTAGTACAAATTTCAACAAAAAGCATATTTCTCATTTTAAACAAGTGAGGTGACCTTTCAGTATGACCCTTAAACCTTTGAAGTTTAGAAGAAATTAAGGAAGGAAAAGGCCCTTTGAAATACATGGGGTAGAACCCTCAACTTCCAGAATGAAAGTATGTGACCTTCACCATAAGGGCCTTAATTGACTCCTTTCTGTACAGCTTCCAAATGCACCTATGACATTCAACCCATGCACGTGATAGGAAACAAGCATGAATGAGTGCATCATAAGGTAGGTTTATCAGTCAAAACAAGAGTGAATAAACAAACACACTGCCAAGCGATACTAGGAATTGAATCTTTAGCCTACTGAGTAACACTACAAAACCTTGATCATTAGGGCAGAGCTGATAATGTTCTGCTCTCCTTTCAAAAGTACCTATAACATTCTGGTGCAAGGTGAAGGTATTCTATGGAATGACTAAGTAGTTTTACCAGGGAATACCAACAAAATACCCAGTAGTGGACCACAGATTCACTCGCAGCGAACCCTAGTTCAGTCCTCGTGGTTTTGCAAAGAGCAGTCAGGGTACTTTGAGTAACATGTGTAAAGCATTTCACATTACCAGCATGGAAAATAAGTAAATGACATGACTCAACAGAAATCAAATACCAATCTAGAAAAATAGATTAGATTTTAATCTTAATTTAGACACCAAAATGAACTTTGTAGCATTTGTACTACTGAATGTGTGAAATTTTAAGCCTTTGGAAAATACAGTACTTTGCAGATTTAAAGGGCTTCCATTGAAGTCAATTGGGAAAATAGCACTGGGCAGTCGGGCACTTGTAGGTTGAGCCCCGGTGAACCCAGGGGAAATTAAGGTTCTGCGGGGACCTACACCAAGAATCAACAGTCAAATATTTGTTACCTTGCCCAGGGAGTCCAGTTGCAGAGGTGACTTGGCAGTCCTTCGTGCTGAACAATCCACAGTGGCATTTTGCACTCTGTGCAAAACTGGACCTGGGGCTGGACTCACACTCTACCATCTGGACTAAGAGGTCTTTTGGGGGCCAGGACCAGGATTCAACGCTTAGCTCTTCACCACTTCGTCCTGTGGCTCTGGGTGCAGAGGTAGCTCCTAGCTGTCAATCACCAGGCTGGTTGTGCCAAAGCTGCTTTGCTGATCCACTCAATGTCACTGCCTTCAGGCTGCACACCCAAGGGGGGGGTCATTAGTGATTTCGGTCCATATGCTGGGGGCAGCTCTGGGGTCAGTGAATGTCGTGTGGCCTTCAGTTTCCGTGCAGGCAACGAACAAGCCTTCGTAGCAAGAAGGGTGGTCCCCCAGCTTTCTGGAGGTTGGAGGTCATTTGGTGGGGAGTAGAGACCTGAAACGTGACACAGGCCTCCCTCCCACTGCTTGGATGCGGGACACTGAGTTTCTTTGGGGTCAGGCACTCAGAGCCCATTGGGTCACAGTTCTTCATCCTCAGCACTTCTTTACTCCTGCAATTTGCAGGGGACTGGTGCCTCCAGTCAGGGGAGTCTTCCTTGGTGCTTTGGTATCTCCAGGGGTCTCTCTGGTCGGACCAGTGAGTTTTCACCTCTAGCACGCGTTGAGCACTCGGTACTAGTACTGGCCCCCTTAGGTCACTCTGTGTCCTCTTCTTCACGCTGGGGCTGGGATCCAGGTCCTCTTGTTGGGGCAGTCGACTCGTTGTGCTTCTTTCGTCTTGTCCATGTAAGATCAAAGTTCTGGTACGAGGAAAGCCCCTCAAATCCTGGTAGCCAAAAGGCCACTGTCTCTACGGCTAGTCTGTCCCTGAAGTGATGACTTCCTGTGGGAGTACATGCCTTTCTACCCAGAACCCACTATTCCTATGGTCTGCAAAGATGCCAGAACCCTTCCTTGGCCGTGCAGACCTCCTAGCTCACCCTCAAAAGTGGGGCTAGTTTGAGGGAGGTGTGCGCCTACTGCATGGCAAATTTCCCACCTGCCCGGCCAGGTAGGGTGTGAAGGTCTTTGTTCTCTGCTGAAGGGACAGCTTTTGGCACATCAAAGGTAGGGGAGCCTTTAAGTCTCACTGCCCTGATGTTAATCTTACTAGCCAGCCTGGGAGGGAGGAGGTGTGTCTGCCTTCATGCACAGGCTCTTTGTCTTACATCCTGCAAAGGTTCTAGCACCACCGGCAGGAGGTCAGACTCTAGTCTCTGGCGGCAGAGGTGCAGGAAAGCCTGCCAAAACAGTACAGGATTTGGTACTTGGTGGGCGCCCTCTAAGGGTTCTGCCTGGGCATCTGCTTTTTAATCCTAAACATGGGCATCATGTACAGGGTTGAAAAGCATAGTGTTTGATACCAGACATGATCGGATTTAGCTGGACCATTGCAGAGCTGGACATCTGAGGAGTGGTTTGATGCCAGCCCATGTTATCCATTGGACCGCCAGTTACTCCGGCCGGCATTGCATTCTGGATGCCAGCACGTTGGTATATGTGCTCCTGCACATGTGCCCTCACTCATGGAACAGTGCACCCTGCCTCCTGGGCTAGAGGGGCCTGCCTTAGGGGTGACTGACCCGTCCATGGGCAGTAACAGGGACTGTGCCAGCCCCTCCAGCAGCAAGCTGCTTGTGCAGGCTGACACAGCAGATCTGCAGTCTCTCTTTTACATGGGGGACTCAGGGTGGCGCTGATATCCCCTTTACCACCCATGCCCTAGGTACCCTGGGTACTATTTACTGGGGACTTACAGGGGTAGAAAGGTGTCAATTGGCCTATGCATTTTGATATACAATTTAAGGGAGAGAGCACTGGTACTACGGCCTGGTTAGCAGGCCTCAGTACACTAACAGGTCAAAAAAACACAGCATTTGACATAAAAAATCAGGAATGACCATCCAAAAGCAGCAGTTTACAACAAATAGTGTATTTGTCATTTAAAACGAGTGACCTCACCTCTCAGTATGAACCTTAAACTTTTGAAGTGTAAAGTAAATTATAAAAGGGAAAAGACCACAGGCACACCTGGAGTAGATCCTTCTACATTTAACATGTGGGTCTGTGACCTTAACCATTAGGCCACAGGTCTGTGCTCTTTTTAGACATACCTATGACCATTATGCCAAAAGTGACTCTGGTCTGCTGTGCATCCAAATGTAAATATAATATTTGTACCAAAAATCTTGCTAGTCGGACTTTTTGAAGTCATTGTATGGAGAAACCATTGCAATAACAGTCTCTCTAGAGAGAGACAGAAAGTGAGAGACTGAGAAAGAGTACTTGAGAGAGGGAGAGGGCGAGAAATGTTTTAGGCTTTGACCAATGATGTCTGCAGAATGAGATATTTTAGGTCACATTGAAACGAAAAATGTATTTCTCATTCAAAACTAGTGAGATGACCTTTCAGCATGAATCTTAAATGTTTGGAGTTTAAAAAGAAACTAAAGAATGGAAAAGACTATACACACTCTGAGTAGAACTCTCAACTTCCAGTGTGAGGATCTGTCACCTTAACCTTTAAGCCTCAATTGACTGCTTACTCTGATGCTTCCAGACATACCTATGACATTCAACCCATGCATGTGATAGGAAAGAAGTGTGAATGTTCCATCACTACGCAGGTTTAACAGTCAAAACATTAGTGAGTACATAAACAAGCAGCTAAGTGATAGTAAGATTTGAACCTTAAGCCTACTGAGTAACAGTATGTAGGAAAGTATCATCCTTCTTGGCATGTTACCCCCAATTTCTACCTGTTTGTAAGTGTGTTTTTACTGTCGCACTGGGACCCTGCTAGTCAGGACCCCAGTGCTCATAGTTTGTGGCCTATATGTCAGTGTGTTTTACTGTGTTGTCCTGCTAACCAGAACTCCAGTGCTTATGCTATCTCTGTTTCCAAATGTGTCACTATAGTCTAGTGACGCCATATTCCAATCCATATTGGCACACTGTACCCCCCATATAAGACCCTAGTATATGGTACCTGGGTACCCAGAGCATTGGGGTTCTAGGAGATCCTTATGGGTTACAGCATTTCTTTTCCCACCCATAAGGATCTCATACCAACACTCCTTCAGGACTGCCACTGCAGCATGAGTGAAATGTTGCAAACACTATTTCACATCCATTTTCACTGCACCAGGTAACATATAAATCACCTATAGGTCTAACCTTCAGTTACTAAAGGCTAGATGCAAAGTTACTGTGTGTGAGGGCACCCTTGCACTAGCAAAGGTGCACCCACATTGCCCAGAACCAATTTTCCAAACTTTGTGAGTACGAGGACACCATTATAAGCATGCACTACATATATGTCAATACATATATGTAGCTTCACAATGGTAACTCCGAATATGGCCATGTGAGGTCTAAGATCGAGAAATTGTACCCCCAATCCAACTCTGGTATTGAGGGGCCAATTTCATGCACCCTGGGGGCTCCACCATGGACCCTTAGTACTGCCAATCCAGCTGCTGCCACCTTACAGCCAGGTATTCTGCCCTCCTGAGGATTGAGCAGCTCAATCCCAGGAAGGCAGAACAATGCATTTCCTTTAGGAGAGGGGTGTTACACCCTCTCCCATTAGAGATGCGTGTTACGGGCATAGGAGGGGTATCCTCCCAGAGCCCCTGGAAATGTATTGAAGGGCACAAATGGTGACCTCTTTGCATAATCCAGTCTACACCAGTTCGGGGACCCCCAGTCCATGCTCTGGCACGAAACTGGACAAAGGAAAGGGGAGTGACCACTCCCCTGTCCATCACCGCTCCAGGGGTGGTGCCCAGAGCTCCTTCAGAGAGTCCCTGGCATTGGCCATCTTGGATTCCAAAGTGTGGGGACCCTCTGGGAGCATCTGAGTGGCCAGTGCCAGCAGGGGATGTCAGAGACCCCTCCTGATAGGTGCATACCTGGTTAGGTAGCCAATCCCCCTCTCAGGGCTATTTAGGGTCTCTCCTCTGGGTGTTTCCTCAGATTAGGTTTGCAAGACTCCACCAGGACTCCTCTGCATCCTCTGCTTCAGCTTCTGACCATTGGATCAACCGCAGACTGCTCCAGGAATTCTGTAACTGCAACAAAGTATCCAAGAAGGCTACTGCAGCTCTGCAACTTCAGCAACAGTTTCCAGGTTGTGCACACTCTTAGGACTGCCTGCCTTCATTCTGCACCAGAAGGTCCAAAGGAATCTCCTGTGGAGTGACGGAGTCACTTCCCTGCTTCAGCAGGCACCTCTCTGCCACGACAACCAGTACTCTAGGACTCCTCTCCTGTCAACGAGCGTGATCCCTGGAACTAGGTGGTGGACTGAAGTGATCCTGACTATCCAAAGTTCCAGCTGTCCAAATTTAGTGGAGGTAAGTGCTTACCTTCCTGAGCCAGACAGTACCCCTATGCACCATGTTTTCTGCAGCTTATAGGGCTTCTGTGTGCTTCTTCCAGAAATCCTTCATGCACAGGATAGCCCAGGGCCCCAGCATTCTATCCTGTGACGCTCAGCTCGCTGAGTTGTTCTCCAGCGGCGTGGAATCCCTTTGTGTAGTGCTGCGATGACCGCGTTTTGCAACTCCTTTGTCCCCTTGTTCAGGGACTACTGTGGGTGCTGCCTGGTCTTCTGAGGGCTCTCTAAAGTGCTGAGAGCCCCCTTTCTCCTCAGTCCAAGTTGAGGCACTCAGTTCCCTCCTGAGCCCAGGTAGCTCCTTTTTCCACCAACTGCAACATTTGCATGAGCTAAGGCTTGTTGGTGGAATCCAATGACGAAAACCAGCCTGCATCCAATAACTCGACGTGGGACATCTCTTGCACCAAGCAAGAACCCGCAGCTGTCTTCATTGGTGCACTTCAGACTTCTTCTTCCAACCGGAGGATCCACTTTTGCACCTTTATCCAGGTTAGTAGGGGCTCCTGTTCTTCCTGGACTCTTCATTGACTTCTGGACTTTGTCTACTCTCTCCGCAGGTCTTCAGGTTCAGGAATCCATCGTTGGTGTCTTGCAGTCTTGCTTGGTTTTTGCATAATCTTTTACCATGACTTCTAGTGTGTTCTGAGGAAACTTGCTGTACTTTACACCTGTTTTCCTGGGCTCTGGGGTGGGGTACTTTACTTACCTTTGGTGTTTTCTTACACTCCCAGTGCACCTCTACATACTACATTTGCCTAGGGGGGAAACTGACATTCACATTCCGCTATTTTAGTACATGGTTTGTGTTGCCCCTAGGACCATTGACAACCTATTTAGTTTTTCACTGTTTGCACTATTTTATGACTGTTTACTTACATGATTGTGGTTACTAATATGTATATATATATTGTGTATAATACTTACCTCCAGAGGGAGTATAGCTTCTAAGATATTTTTGGTTTTGTGTCACTAAAATAAAGTATTGTCTTTCTTGTGTACCAGTACTGTGTGACTATAGTGGTATTGCAAGAGCTTTGCATGTCTCCTAGTTCAGCCTTGGATGCTCTGCTACAGCTACCACTAGACAGCCTAAGCTGCTAGACACTGCCTACATTTCAATAAGGTGGATCACTGGACCTGGTATAAGGCGTAAGTACCTCTGGTACCCACTACAAATGAGGCAAGCTTCTCACACAGTACAAAAACTTGAGAATTAGGCCAGAAGTGACCCTTGTTCTGCTCTACTTTCAAATTTAACTATTACATTCATACTAAACATCTTGCTAGTCTGACTCTTTGAAGTTACTCTACGCAGTGAACATTGTAATAACAATCTCTCTTGCTCTCTAATTTCCATCCCATTATGAGATGGGATAGAGAGAGCGAGAGAGACAGAAAGTGAGAGATTGAGAGAGAGGTATATAAATTAAAAGAAAGAGATTGACAGAGAGAAATACAGAGAGAGAGAGATAAGGAGAGACAGGGAGAAACGTTAATAAGGCTTTGATGAATGATATACGTAGAATGAGATACTGTGGGACAAATTTAAAGGAAAAGCATATTTGTCATTTAAAACAAGCGAGATGACCTTTCATTATGAACCGTAAACTTTTGAAGTTTGAAAGCATTAAAGAAGGGGAATGACCATGGATGTACCTGGAGTAGAACCCTGAACTTCCAGAGTTTTGACCTTAACTAGTCACAGATGACTCCTTAGGTAGCTGTTTCCAGACATACATAGGACATTCCAACCACACATGTGATAGGAGTGAAACATGAATATTCTATCACTAGGAAGGTTTAACAGTGAAAACACTAGTAAATAAACAAACACATTGCCAAGCGATACTAGAATTTGACCCTTCAGCCTACTGAGTGACAGCATAATATCTTGCCCTTTAGGCCAGAAGTGACACTGGTCTGCTCTTCATTCAAAAGTAACTATAACTTATGTAACAAACATCTTGCTAGTCTGGCTCTTTGAAGTTATTGTATTCAGAAACCATTGCAATAACAATCGTTCTCTCTCTCTCTTCCATCTCATTATGGGATGGAAAAGCAAGAGAGACAGAAAGTGAGAGATTGAGAGGGAGAGAGATTAAGAGAAAGAGATTGATAGAGAGTACTTGAGAGAGGAAAAGAGAGGGATAAATGTTTTTAGGCTTTGATGAATGCCATACATATAATGAGATATTTTAGGGCAAAAAAAAGAAAAGTGTACTTGTCATTTAAAACGAGTGAGATGACCTCTCAGTGTGAACCTGAGGCTTTTGTGTCTTAAAGAAATTAAAGCAGAGAAAATACCACAAACACACCTGGAGTAGAACTCTCAACTTTCAATGTGAGGGTCTATCACCTTAGCTATTAAGCCTCAGTTGAGTACTTACTGTGATGCTTTCAGACATAACTATGACATTCCACCCACACATGTGATAGGAAAGAAACATGAATGTTCCATCACTAGGAAGGTCATTGTTCTGCTCTCCTTCCAAACGCAACTATGACATTTGCACTAAACATCTTGCTTATGAGATGGAAGAGAGAGAGAGAGAGAGACATAAAGTGAGAGATTGAGAGAGGGAGAGAAATTAAGAGAAAGAGATTGACAGAGAGAACTTGAAAGAGAACGAGAGAGAGAGGGGGGAGAGACAGAAAGGGAGAGATGTTATTTAGGCCTTGATGAATTATATATGTAGAATTAGATATTTTAGGACAAATTAAAAAGAAAAATGTATTTGTCATTTAAAACTAGTGAGATCATCTTTCAGTCTGAAAACTACATTTTTGAAGTTGAAAAGGAATTAATTAAAGTGAAGAACCACAGACACACCTAGTGTAGAAACCTCAGCTTTCAGTGTCGTGATTTGTGACCTTAACCATTAGGCTACAAATAACTCACTGTTGTACCTCTCACATTCAACCCACACATGCGAAAGGAAAGAAACATAAATGTTCCATCACTAGGAAGGTTTAACAGTGAAAACATTAGTAAATGAACAAACACACTGCCAAGTGATACTAAGAAATGAACCGCCAGCCTACTGAGTGATAGTACAAGACCTTAACCATTATGACTGTAGTGACTCTGGTGTGCTCTGCATCCAAACGTACCTATGACATTCGTACCAATTATCTGCTAGTCTGACTCTTTGAAGTCATTGTATGGAGGGTCCATTGCAATAACAATCTTTCTCTGTCTCTCATACATCCCATAATGGGATAAAAGAGAGAGAGACACAGAAAGTGAGAGATTGAGAGAGAGGGAACAAAATTAATAGAAAGAGATTGTGAGAGACAACTTCAGAGCGAGAGCTGGAGAGAAGTTTTTTAGGCTTTGATGAATGATATCTGTAAATTCAGATATTATATGACAAATTAAAAATAAATTAGTATTTGTTATTTAAAACAAGTGTATAACATTTGTACCAAACATCTTGCTAGTCTGACTCTTTGAAGTCATTGTGGGTAGAGAGAGAGAGACAGAAAGTGAGAAAGAGGAAGAGAGGAAGAGAAGTTAAGAGAAAGAGATTGAAAGAGGGAACTTGACAGAGAGAGATGGAGAGACATTTTAGGCTTTACTAAATGATACATGTAGAATGAGCCATTTAAGAACAAATTGAAAAGCAAAGTCTATTTGTCATTTAAAATGAGCAACATCACCTTTCATTATGAACCCTAAACTTTTGAAGTTTAAAAGCAATTAAAAAAGGGAAATGACTGTGGATGCTCCTGGAGTAGAAGCCTCAACTTTCAGGGTGAGAGTGTGGGACCTTTACCATTTTGCCACAGATGGCTCTGTGCTATTGTGTTTTCAGACATATCTATGGCATTCAATCCATACATGTGAAAGAAAAGAAACATGAATCTTCCATCACCAGGAAGGTTTATTAGTTACAACACTAGTAAATAAACAAACACATTGCAAAGCGATACTAGAATTTGACCCTTCAGCCTACTGAGTGACAGCATAATACCTTGCCCTTTAGGCCAGAAGTGACACTGGTCTGCTCTTCATTCAAAAGTAACTATAACTTATGTAACAAACATCTTGCTAGTCTGGCTCTTTGAAGTTATTGTATTCAGAAACCATTGCGATAACAATCGTTCTCTCTCTCTCTTCCATCTCATTATGGGATGGAAAAGCAAGAGAGACAGAAAGTGAGAGATTGAGAGGGAGAGAGATTAAGAGAAAGAGATTGATAGAGAGTACTTGAGAGAGGAAAAGAGAGGGATAAATGTTTTTAGGCTTTGATGAATGCCATACATATAATGAGATATTTTAGGGCAAAAAAAAGAAAAGTGTACTTGTCATTTAAAACGAGTGAGATGACCTCTCAGTGTGAACCTGAGGCTTTTGTGTCTTAAAGAAATTAAAGCAGAGAAAATACCACAAACACACCTGGAGTAGAACTCTCAACTTTCAATGTGAGGGTCTATCACCTTAGCTATTAAGCCTCAGTTGAGTACTTACTGTGATGCTTTCAGACATAACTATGACATTCCACCCACACATGTGATAGGAAAGAAACATGAATGTTCCATCACTAGGAAGGTCATTGTTCTGCTCTCCTTCCAAACGCAACTATGACATTTGCACTAAACATCTTGCTTATGAGATGGAAGAGAGAGAGAGAGAGAGACAGAAAGTGAGAGATTGAGAGAGGGAGAGAAATTAAGAGAAAGAGATTGATAGAGAGAACTTGAAAGAGAGCGAGAGAGAGAGGGGGGAGAGACAGAAAGGGAGAGATGTTATTTAGGCCTTGATGAATGATATATGTAGAATTAGATATTTTAGGACAAATTAAAAAGAAAAATGTATTTGTCATTTAAAACTAGTGAGATCATCTTTCAGTCTGAAAACTACATTTTTGAAGTTGAAAAGGAATTAATTAAAGTGAAGAACCACAGACACACCTAGTGTAGAAACCTCAGCTTTCAGTGTCGTGATTTGTGACCTTAACCATTAGGCTACAAATAACTCACTGTTGTACCTCTCACATTCAACCCACACATGCGAAAGGAAAGAAACATAAATGTTCCATCACTAGGAAGGTTTAACAGTGAAAACATTAGTAAATGAACAAACACACTGCCAAGTGATACTAAGAAATGAACCGCCAGCCTACTGAGTGATAGTACAAGACCTTAACCATTATGACTGTAGTGACTGTGGTGTGCTCTGCATCCAAACGTACCTATGACATTCGTACCAATTATCTGCTAGTCTGACTCTTTGAAGTCATTGTATGGAGGGTCCATTGCAATAACAATCTTTCTCTGTCTCACATACATCCCATAATGGGATAAAAGAGAGAGAGACACAGAAAGTGAGAGATTGAGAGAGAGGGAACAAAATTAATAGAAAGAGATTGTGAGAGACAACTTCAGAGCGAGAGCTGGAGAGACGTTTTTTAGGCTTTGATGAATGATATCTGTAAATTCAGATATTATATGACAAATTAAAAAGAAATTAGTATTTGTTATGTAAATCAAGTGTATAACATTTGTACCAAACATCTTGCTAGTCTGACTCTTTGAAGTCATTGTGGGTAGAGAGAGAGAGACAGAAAGTGAGAAAGAGGAAGAGAGGAAGAGAAGTTAAGAGAAAGAGATTGAAAGAGGGAATTTGACAGAGAGAGGTGGAGAGAGATGGAGAGACATTTTAGGCTTTACTAAATGATACATGTAGAATGAGCCATTTAAGAACAAATTGAAAAGCAAAGTCTATTTGTCATTTAAAATGAGCAACATCACCTTTCATTATGAACCCTAAACTTTTGAAGTTTAAAAGCAATTAAAAAAGGGAAATGACTGTGGATGCTCCTGGAGTAGAAGCCTCAACTTTCAGGGTGAGAGTGTGGGACCTTTACCATTTTGCCACAGATGGCTCTGTGCTATTGTGTTTTCAGACATATCTATGGCATTCAATCCATACATGTGAAAGAAAAGAAACATGAATCTTCCATCACCAGGAAGGTTTATTAGTTACAACACTAGTAAATAAATAAACAAAATGCCAACTGATACTAGTATTTGAACCTTTAGCATACTGATTGACAGCGCAAGAACTTGACCATTAGGCCATAAGTGACACTGGTGTATTCTGTACCAAATGTAACTAAAGCATTAATACCAAACATCTTGCTAGTCTGACTATTTGAATTAATTTTTTGTAAAAGCAATCTCTCTCTCCCTTTTCCATCCCATTATGGAATGGAAGAGGGAGAGAGAGCGAGAGAGAGAGACAGAGAGAGAGAGAGAGATTGAGGGACACAAATTAAGAAAAGAAGATTGGCAGAGGGTACATGAGAGAGAGAGGGAAAAGAGAGAGAGAGAGAGAGACGTTTTTAGGGTTTGATTAATGATATACGTAGAATCAGGTATATTAGAACAAATAAAAAAGAAAAGAATATTTGTCATTTAAAACTAGTGAGATTACCTTTCAGTATGAACCATAAAAATCTGAAATTTAAAAGAAAGTACAAAAAAGAAATTACCACAGACACACCAGGCATTTAACCCTCAACCCTTAACTCTCAGTGTTAGGGTCTATGACCTTAACAATTAGGTCACAGGTGACTCCTTAATGTGCTGCTACTAGACATCCCTATGACATTGAACCAACACATGTGATAGGAAAGAAACGTGAATGTTCCATCACTAGGAAGGTTTAACAGTCAAATTACTAGTAAATAAACAAACACAATGCCAAGCAATAGTAGGGTTTGAACCTTCAGCCTTCTGAGTAACAGTACAAGTCCTTGACCAATAGACCAGAAGTGAGTCTGGTTTGTGCTGGATCCAAACGTAACTATTACATTCGCACCAAATATCTTGCTAGTCTGGCTCTTAGAAGTCATTGTGTGGTGAGACATTTCAATAACTATCTCTCTCTTTTCCATCCCATTATCAGAGGAAGAGAGAGACAGAAACGGAGAGATAGAGAGAGAGAGAGGGAGATAAATTAACAGAAAGAGATTGACAGAGAGTACTTGAGAGAGGTAGAGAGAGGTAGAAAAGTTTTTTAGGTTTTGATGAATGATATATGCAGAATGAGATATGTTAGGACAAATTAAAAAGAAAAGTTAACTTGTCATTTAAAAAGAGTGCGGTGACCTTTCAGTATGAATCTTAAACTTTTGAAGTTTAAAAGAAATTAAAGAAGGGAAAAGATCACAGACACACATAGAGAAGAACCCTTAACTTTCAGACAGAGGGTCTGTCACGTTATCCATTAGGCCTCAATTGACTCCTTGTGCTTCTTCCAGACAAATCTATGACATTCAACCCATTAGGTGATAGGAAAGAAGTGTGAATGTACCATCACAAGGAAGGTTTAACAGTTAAAACACTAGTGAATAAACAAACACACGCCAAGTGAGACTAGGAGTTGAACCTTCAACCTACTAAGTAACAGTACAAAACCTTGACCACTAGGCCTAAGTGACATTGTTCTGCTCTGCTTACATACATAACTATACCATTCGTACCAAACATCTTTCTAATCTGACTCTTTAAAGCCCTTGTGTGGAGAGACCTTTGCAATAACAATCTCTCTCTCTCTCTCTCTCTCTCTATTTTTCTCTCTGCCATCTAATTGTGGGATGGGAGAGAGAGACCGAAAGTGAGAGTTTGAGAGAGAGTGAGAGAAATTAAGAGAAAGAGATTGACAGAGAGAACATGAGTGAGGAAGAGAGAGGGAAATAAGTGTTTTAGACTTTGGTCAATGATATACGCAGAATGGGACATTTTTGAACAAACTAAAAAGAAAAGTGCAATTGTCATTTAAAATGAGTGAGATTACCTTTTAGTATGAACCTTAAAATGTTGAAGTTGAAAAGAAAATAATAAAGGGAAAATACCACAAACAAAGCTGAAATAAAACCCTCAACTTTCAATGTGGGAGTCTGTGATCTTAACCACTAGGCCACAGGTGACCACTTACAGTGCTTCTTCCATGGCATCCAACCCTCGCATATGATAGGAAAGAAACGTGAATGTTCCATCACAAGGAAGGTTTAACAGTGAAAACACTAGTGAATAAACAAACACACGCCAAGTGAGACTAGGAGTTGAAAATTCAGCCTACTGTGTAACAGCACAAAAACCCGACCAGTAGGCCAGAAGTGACTTTGTTCTGCTCTGCATCCAAAGGTAACTATAATATTCATACCAAACATCTTGCTACTCTGACACTTTGAAGTCACTGTATGGAGAGACCATTGCAATAACAATTCTTTTTTCTCTCTCTTTCATCCAAATATGGGATTGAAGAGAGAGAGAGACCGAGAGGCAGAAAGTGAGAGATCAAAATTGAAGGAAAATAATTAAGAGAAAGAGATTGGCAGAGAGAACTTGAGAGCAGGAAAGAGAGGGAGAGAAGTTTCTTAGGCTTTGATAAATGATATACGTAGAATAAGATATTTTCAGACAAATTAAAAAGATAAGTGTGTTTGTCATTGAAAACATATCGCCTTTCAGTATGAACTTCAAACTTGTGAAGTTTAAAAGAAGCTAAAGAATGGAAATGACAGTGAACACACCTGGAGTACAACCATCAACTTTCAGTGTGAAGGTCGGTACTTTAACCATTGGGAACATGTGAATCTTTACTGTGATGCTTCCGGACATACCTATGACATTCAACTCATGCATGTGATAAGAAAGAAATGTAAGTGATCCATCACTGGGAAGGTTTAATAGTTAAAACAAGTGTGATTAAACAAAACACACTACCAAGCAATACTAGGAATTGAACCTTCAGCCTCATAAGTAACAATTTGATATCTTGACCATTAGGACAGAAGCGACCTTGTTCTGTGCTGTATCCAAATATAACTATAACATTCATTCCAAACATCTTGCTAGTCTGACTCTTTGAAGTCATTGTGTGGAGAGACTATTGCAATAACAATCTCTCTCTCACTCTTCCATCCTATTATGGGATGGAAGAGAGAGAGTGTACGGATAAAAAGTGAGAGATTGAGATTGAGAGAGAGAAATCAAGAGGAAGAGATTGACAGTGAGAGCTTTAGAAAGAGAGAGAGAGGGAGAGAAGGTATTTAGACTTTGATGAATGACATACGCAGAATGAAATATTTAGGGGAAAATTAAAACGAAAAGTGTTTTTGTCATTTAAAATGAGTGAGATCACCTTTCAGTATGAAACGTAATCTTTTGAAGTTTAAAAGAAATTAAAGAAGGGACATGCCCATGGACACACCCAGAGTAGAGTCCTCAATTTTCAGTGTAAGGATCTGTGACCTTAACCATTATGCCACAGGTGCCGCCTTACTGTGCTGTTTCCAGACACACCTATGAAATTCACATGAAAGTTCCATCACTAGGAAGGTTTAACAGTTAAAACACTAGCAAATAAACTAACAGACTGCTAAGCAATACTAGAATATGAACCTTCAGACTCCTGAATTACAGTAAATTATCTTCACCGCTAGGCCAGATATAATATTGTTCTGTGTTGCATCCAAATGTAACTGTAATATCCATACCAAACATCTTGCTAGTCTGACTCTCTGAAGTCATTGTATAGAGAGATGGTTGCAATAACAATCTCTCTCTCTCTCTTCCTGCCAACTATGGGATGGAAGAGAGAGAGAGAGAGTGAGATAGAAGGAGAGAAAATAATAGAAATACACTGACAAAGAGAACTTGAGAGAGAGAGGGACAGAAGTTATTTTAGCCTTTGATAAGTGATAAACATAGGATGAGATATCTTCGGTCAAATTAAAAAGAAAAATGTATTTGTCATTTAAAACAAGTGAAATTACTTTTCAGTATGAACCTTAATCTTTTGAAGTTTAAAAGACATTAAAGACCACAGAAGGTCTGTCACCCTAACCATTAGACCACAGGTGTCCGCATTCTGTGACTCTTCCAGGGACACCTATCACTTTCAATGCACTCAAGAGATATGAAAGAAAAGTGAATGTTACATCGCTAGGAAGGTTTAACAGTGAACATACTAGTGAATAAACAAACACACAGCAAAGTGATACTAGGAATTGAGCCGTCAGTCTACTGAGTGACAGTACAAAGCTTTGCCAATTAAGGCAGAAGTGACTTTGATATGTTCAGCATCCAAACATACTATAACATTTGTATCAAACACCTTAATAGCATAACTCTTTGAAGGCATTGTATTGAGAGACAAGTGCAATAACAATCTCTCCCTCTCTCTCTCTTTCATTCCATTATGTGACGGAAGAAAGAGACAGAAAGTGAGAGATTGAGGGAGAGGGAGAGAAATTAAGAGGACAAGATTGTCAGAGAGAACTTGAGAGAGAGAGAAAGAGAGAGCGAGGGAGATAAGTTGTTCATACTTTGATGAATGATACACATAGAATGAGATATTTTAGGGCAGATTAAAAAGAAAAGTGTATGTAATTGAAACAAGTGAGATGACCTACCAGTATGAACCTTAAACTTTTAACGTGCAAAGACCATGGATACACCTGATGTAGCACCCTCAACTTTTAAATGTGACAGTCTGTGACCTTAACCAAAATACCACTGGTGACTCTTTACTGTGATGCATTCAGATCTACATATAACATTCACCCCATGCATGTGACAGGACAAAAACATGAATGGTCCATCATTAGGAAGGTTTAAGAGTCAAAACACTAGTGAATAAAGAAACACAATGCCAAGCAATATTAGGATTTGAAATGTCATCTTACTGAGTGACAATAAAAGACCATGACCATTAGGCCAAAAGTGACTCTGTTTTGCCTTGCATTTCAAGGTAACTGTGAAATTTGTATCAAATATCTTGCTAATCTGACTCTTTGAAGTCATTGTTTGTAGATGCCACTGCAATAAGAATTTCTCTCTCTCGCTCTCCCATCCAATTATGGAATGGAAGAGGGAGAGAGAGACTGAAAGTGAGAGATTGAGATTGAGTGGGAGAAATTAAGAACAAAGATTAACAAAGAGAATTTGAAAGACAAAGAGAGAGAGACAGATAGAGAGGAGGGATGGGGGAAGTTATTTAGGCTTTTATGAATGATATATATAGAATGATATATTTTAGGACAAATTAAAAAGAAAAGTGTATTTGTCAGATAAAAGGACTGAAATTACCTTTCAGTATGACCCATAAACTTTTGAAGTTTAAAAGAAATTAAAGAATGGAAAAAAATACAAATACAACTGGAGAATAATCCTCAACTATCAGTGTGAGGGACTGTGACCTTAACCATTAGGCCACAAGTGACTCCTTTCAATGCTGTTTCTAAACATATATATGACATTCAAAAACAGAGTGTGATATGAAAGAAACATGAATGATCCATCACTAGGAAGGTTTAAAAGTCGAAACACTAGTAAATAAACAAACACACTTCCAAGCAACACTGGGATTTGAAGCTTCAGGTTACTGAATGACAGTACAAGACCTTGACCATTAAGCCAGAAGTGACTCTGTTTTGCTTTGCATCCAAATGTAATTATAACATTCGTACCAAACATCTTGCTATTCTGACTCTTTAAAGTCATTGTATAGAGAGACGATTGCAATAACAAGCTCTTTCTATCTCTTCCATCCCATTACGGGATGGAAGAGAGAGAGAGTGAGAAAGTGAGAGAGGGAGAGACAGTATTAAGACTTTGATGAGTTGTGTATATAGAATGAGGTATTGTAGGACAAATTAAGAAGAAAAGTGTATTTGTCATTTAAAATGAGTGAGATGATCTTTCAGTATGAACCTTAAACTTTTGAAGTTTAAAAGAAATTAAAGAAGGGAAACGACAACAGACACACCTTGAGTAGAATCCTCAAATTTTAGTGTGAAGGTCTGTAACCTCAACCATTACGGCACAGGTGACTCACTACTGCGCTGTTTCCAGACACACCTATGAAATTCAACCCACAGAGTATGATAGGAAAGAAACATAAATGGTCCATCACTAGGAAAGTTTAACCGTTAAAACACTAGATAATGAACAAATGTAATACCAAGAACTACTAGGATTTGAACCCTCAGCTTTCTGAATGACAGTATAAGACCTTGGCCTTAAGGCCAGAAGTGACTCAGGTCTATGCTACCTCTAAACCTAACTATTTCTTTCATGCCAAACGTCTTGCTAGTCTGACTCTTTGAAGTCATTGTATGGTGAGACCATTGCAATGACAATCTCTTTCTCTCTCTCTCTCTCTCTGCTATCCCATTATGGGGTGGAAGAGAAAGAGAGACACAGACAGAAAGTGGTTGATTGAGAGAGAGGGACAGAAATTAAGAGAAAGATTGACAGAGAGAACTTGAGAGAGAGAGAGAAGAGGAGAGAGAGAAATTACTTTTGGACTTTGATGAATGATATACATAGAGTGAGATATTTTAGGATAAATTAAAAAGAAAAGAGTATTTGTCATTGAAAGCGAGTCAGATTGCCTCTCAGTTTGAACCTTAAACTTTTGAAGTCTAAAGGAAACTAACGAAGGGAAAAGCCCACAGACACACCTGGAATAGGTGGCTGGACATATAGCCATTTATTTACTGTCCATCACCGCCAGGCAGCAAGGCACAATAAAATCCTAATAATAGCCCCTTCAACATGGGGGATGACTCCCATTGTGAGGGGAGAAATATACTTTTTATTTTCAAAAAGAAAATCCCATTATGGGATTTAGAAAATTAAAAAAGAAAACTATTTGGTACAGGGCCATACTAATGCAGCCCTACACTAAATAGTGAAATGCATTGCCAGAAACTGCCATGACGGCAACTCCTGGCCATGCATTATAAATGACTGCCTATTGGTTGGTCATTTATACATGTAGAGGGTGGTCCTTCTGCCAGGTGAATGGAGTCATACACTCTGGTCTCCTAGAGAAATGATGGATGGTCTGCCAATTTAAAAATTAAACCCTTAATTCTGATCATCCACTTTAAGACAGTTCAGTTCTGATTCAATACCATGTTCGTCTTCTGTTTGAAAGTGAACTTGCTGTTCTGTTCTGTGCTGTAGCACATACTCGTAATGCAGGAGACTAAATTCCTAATATGACTACAAGATCATTTCTCAAAAAGTTATTTGGTAAAGATGAAATTCTTGAGTACAACATAAAGAGTACTGCTTCTATCAGCATGCTGAATTGAAGTGTATGGTACATACCTTAGGTGCTCCTTAACTTTCAGCTGGTCTGAGTATGCTTAGAATCATCTTTATAAGTTTCTTAGGCAAACAAACTAAATATTGCTGGTATCAATTTCAAGAAACCTTGAGAATTGTGTGCCATGGATCTGGCAAATATCTATTGATATTTCAATCACAGCTTTCAAGCCATACTTTTGTTCATCTGCTACAAAAACATCTTTAATTTGGTGAAGTCGTTCATTCATTTTGGAAGGTAGAATATCAAGCAAGAAGTGTCCCACACATGTATATGTTATTTTGGGTAAACTATGGACTACAATTTGGGGAAGGCAGGTACAAATCTGTTTATGTCACTTTCTGAACAATATGCAACTTGTAAGATTTCAGAAGAGGCTCAAAATAAAAGTCTAAAATAGGAGGGGCTGTGATATAAGTCACACAATATTGAAAATACTGCTACCGCAGATACAGAGCAAAATGGAAATACTACATCAAGTGTCACTTTGGTTTCCCTATGTCTTTAATTTTGAAAGGTAAAATAAGTTATTTCATATCTGCAGTCAAGCATACTGTGACTGATAAATCACTAAAACACATATAATTATAAGAGAGGTGAGGCTTCCAAACTTATAAATGACAACAACTCTGTCATTGTATCTATGTGTAATAAACACATGGACATTCAGTTTGTTGCAGATAATTTGATTGCTGTTGTGTGCTATGAGCTTAATATATAGCAAAGTCTGATTAGACAGAAATGAAATCTCAGCAGAAAAATCTTTATCCGAGTAATTGAACAGCTTCGGCTTGAAGATCCTGTCACATAGGAAGATCTGCACATACAAGATGTTTGAGTGTGTTTGTTCTTCTACTTTATACAGTGAGTTTTGGCCCGGCATTAACATGAAAAAGAGTGCTAAAGTCCTTTGTAGGGACTGAGTATCATGCCAATTTCTGCTCACCTTCTCCCAGCCTCAGTCAAAGTAGTGTAAAATATTGGAATACAATTTGATGCTTCACTATCCTTTCATCCTCAATAACCTTCTGTAGCAGGAATGTTTCACATTAATGAAATCCTTGAAAAAAACTTTCAATTCACTTCCTCTATCAGCATGAAAACTTTGGCAGTTGCAGTGATAACATCTAGGCTTGATAATTGCAACGGTTTATATGCTGGAGCCACCAAACAAATGTTTCAGAGATTGCAGGTAGTACAAAATGCCGCTGCCAGGCTGACGTTGAAACTACCTCATTGCTCCTTCACATCAGCTGTTTTGAAAGCTGTCCATTGACTGCCTGTTCATAAGAGTTTTTTTTTTTATTCTATTGTTCACTTTCAGCACCTATAGCGCATGAATTCCCAAGTATCTTATTGAGTGATTCACTGACTATATTACGTATCAGATCCTAAGATCTTCATCAGCCAACCTCCTTATACCTCCCAGGTTTAGACTTGAAACTAGAGGTGGCAAATCCTTTGCAGTCCTATGATCAATAGCCTGGAACTGTCTCCCCTTGTTGTTCAGACATATTGAGTCAGAAGCATGTTACAGAAAACAGTTCAAGACATGGATCTATAATGCCCCTGATGCTCTTTGTCAATCACTGATACATTAATGTGGGCCCCGCTGGCAGGATGCTCCTTCAATAAGCTCCCAGGCTTTCGGTTCAGGGCAAGGATGCTCCCTTGGGAGTATATGTGTGCTTTATAAATGTCTATTCTATTCTATTCTCATGCAGAACTGGATAGTATTGACATAGTTAAAACCAACATGCTAGACACTTATTATCCCAAACTCAGTACATGTTTATAGAACTTATATCTGTATGAAATTGTTCAGTTCTACACATCCCACAACAATTGTGGAGAAAATGTAGTAGCAGATCACTTCACAGTTTCAGGCTCCAATGGTTGGTTAGTGAAAGACAATAACACAAATCTCATTAACCATCAAAAACTAAGTTGTCAGACTCCAGAAAGAAGAAGTTCTATGAGGCTCTTCTGCAACCTTTCAAACTTTAGTGCAAACCAGTGCTAAAGTGCTTGGGCTCACTCCCTAAGATGTGGTAAAATTGAACTACACCTAACTGGAACATATAGGCCCTCATTCTGACCCTGGCGGTCGGTGATAAAGCGGCGGCCAAGCCGCCAACAGGCCGGCGGTCTAAAATATGCAATTCTGACCCTGGCGGGAACCGCCAACACAGCCCGCCAACTTAACACTCCGACCGCCACAGCGGTACAAACAAACAGCGCGGCGGTTCCCGCCAACAGCCCGGCGGCAGACAAAGTACCGCCCACCCTATTACGACCCACCAATCTGCCACCTTTTCCGGGGCGGGAGCACCGCCGATAAGAACACGGCGGAAACAGACTACGAACGGGAAAACGCTCACCTCTACGCACTCCACGCGAGATTCCGGCAGTATGGAGCCAGAGTTGCAGGTCATCCCCGCACTCCTATTCCTGCTCATATACCAGGAGCACGCACGGCGGCGCGGAAGACATCGGTGAGTACTGCACCTACGACACAGGGGAGGGAAAAGATTACCGGCACACACCCACCCACCCACACCCACTACAACACACACATCAATGCATTCCCACAGATCACTGTCACAACCCACAAACCACCCCCCTCCGAAATAATGCAAAGACCAAAAGAAGAGATCATAAACGGGCAGATATATTGAAATATGTACACCAGTAATCCCAATAAATAAATAAACTATGTACAAAATATATACAGCTACTAAATGTAGTCCAACCACTGTCCGTGGATCACAGGGGTCCTGTGCAAAGGGGCAAGGCCCAGTCCCACGACAAGAACTCCACGGAGAGAACACTGCAGGGGCATCAGAAAGAAAATAGGACAGGCACCTCAGGGGGAAGGGAAGGGGGGGCACCTCAGCCACTTGAGTACACGACGCCAGATCCACGAGGGGACTCCATGACCACTGGCCCATCCTGGGGAGTGCAAAGCCACAGTCCATACAGTCCATACAGTGGGTGGCCTGCCCACTGGGCCATCCTGGGGAGAGCAAAGCCACAGTCCATACAGTCCATACAGTGGGTGGCCTGCCCACTGGGCCATCCTGGGGAGAGCAAAGCCACAGTCCATACAGTCCATACAGTGGGTGGCCTGCCCACTGGGCCATCCTGGGGAGAGCAAAGCCACAGTCCAAACAGTCCATACAGTGGGTGGCCTGCCCACTGGGCCATCCTGGGGAGAGCAAAGCCACAGTCCATACAGTCCATACAGTGGGTGGCCTGCCCACTGGGCCATCCTGGGGAGAGCAAAGCCACAGTCCATACAGTCCATACAGTGGGTGGCCTGCCCACTGGGCCATCCTGGGGAGAGCAAAGCCACAGTCCATACAGTCCATAACAGACCCCACTGCCACTGGAGGAGGCAAGTTGGCCAGAGGACATCCTGCAGCCCTGCCCGAGATAGATCCTGCCCTGCCACGTCTGCCAAAGGGCCAGCGGTTCTTGCCCTGAAGGGCCCAGTTCCGCGGTTCTTGCCCTGAAGGGCCCAGTTCAGCGGTTCTTGCCCTGAAGGGCCCAGTTCAGCGGTTCTTGAGACGGCGGGGCACAGCGGAGCGGTTCTTGCCCTGAAGGGCCCAGTTCAGCGGTTCTTGAGACGGCGGGGCCCAGTTCAGCGGTTCTTGCCCTGAAGGGCCCAGTTCAGCGGTTCTTGAGACGGCGGGGCCCAGCGGAGCGGTGCATGAGACGGCGGCCGGTCTATGGCCAACTGCTAATTGCCTGGTGGTGCCCTCCTGGGCAGCGGGGATGGTGCTCCTTCACTGCCCACCTGGGCTGTGGGTGGTGGGGCCCTCCTGGCCAGCTGGGCTGGGTCCTCCCTGGGCAGCGGCTATGGGGGTGGTGGGCTCTCCCGGGGCAGCTGTGCCGGTTCCTCCCGGGGCAGCGGCTATGGGGGTTGTGGGCTCCTCCTGGGCAGCAGGCCTGCTGCCTGACCTCTCCGACTTGCTGCCCTTGCCCTCCTTAGTCGTGGGCCTGTGGCCCCTTCCTCCCTTTGGAGCTGTGGCTGGTGACTGTCTCTGGGTGGTGTCCGGGGGGGATGTAGAAGGCGGGCTCCTGCGGCGCCCCTTCCGCCTTCTGCTCCTCTTCCCAGGGGGTGGGCTGGCTGTCCCCTTGCTGCTGGGCGAAGATCCAGACATGCGGGCTGGCGGGCTCCAATACCCCTGCACCCTTGTCAAGGGGCCTGCAGGGCTGGTGGTGGCTGAGGTGCTCTTTTTACCCCGACGAGAAGGAGGGGGGGGGCTCAGGGTCAGGAAAGAAGTTAGTAGTGGCGAGGAAGAGCTTCTTGGGACAATGGAGAGTGGTAGGTACAGTGGGAATGGGAGTGGAGGGAGAGGATGTGGTTGTAGGTGAGTCACGTTTGCTGTCTTTGGGTGCAGGTGCAGGAGGGATAGGCTGTCGTGAGGTGGATGGCTGTTGGGTGGGTGGGTGGCTGCGTTTGTGTGGTGTGGAAGAGGGGGTGACAGACACAGTGGGAGAGGACACAGGGGACGTGTAAATGGCAGTGGGGGTGGTGACTGCACGTGTGCGGACTGGAGTGGAGGGTGTGCTGGTGATGGAAACACTGGCTGATGGTGAGGTGAATGGAGGTGTGAGTGTAGACGTCACAGGGAGGGAGGAGGGAGACGAGGAGGTGGGGGTCACAGAGGTGGTAGTGACTGTTGGCATGTCTGCATTGGAATGTTGCGTGTGTGAATGTCTGCGTGATCTGTGGTGCTTATGTTTGGATGAGCTTCTCTTGGGTGTTGAGGTGTGTGCAGGCTGGTCTGATGGTGTGGGTGGGACAGGCAGAGGAACAGGAGACTGGGAGGAGGGAGTTAGTAGAGGCAGGCAGGAGACAGGGACAATGGCTGCCGTCAGTGCTGAGGCCAGAGCCTGGAACGATCGCTGATGGGCAGCCTGACCCGAATGAATGCCCTCCAGGTACGCATTGCTGCGATGAACCTCCCTCTCCACCCCCTGGATGGCATTCAAAAGGGTAGTCTGCCCAACAATGAGCGTTCGGAGGAGGTCAATGACCTTCTCACTGAGGGCAGCGGGGGTAACAGGGGCAGGGCCTGAGGTGCCTGGGGCGAAGGAGATGCCCGGCTTCCTGGCAGAGCGGGCACGGGGCGAACGCTGAGGGGCTGCTGGGAGGGCGGAGATGGTGCGCTGGGTGGCGGCTGTACCTGTAATGGCGGGGGGCACGGATGGTGCCACCCCCGCAAGGGAGCCCCCTTCCGAGGACGTGTCCGTGTCGCTGCAGGGTCCAGTCGTCCCCGTCGTGGAGCTCCCCTCGCCCTCCGTCTCACTGGTCCAGTCTGACTCTGTGGCATGGCCCTCCTGGGCCATGTGAGATGCAGCTCCCTCCTGCCCCGATGCCACTTCTCCTCCGCCTGATGATGCTGATGCACACAAGCACAGAAAGACAAACAAAAAGGGGGGGGGGAGAGAGAAATAAAGGGATATTGATTACATGGATCGCCGGTACAGTTAGCGGACATGACAGACACAGATGCCCCCTGCACTAAGTTGCGCACTTGGGGTCCGCTACGCATTCCGTGGAACATGCCCTACACGCCTAGAGTTGACAACTGCACCCATGGATGACACGGCCCAGGGATGGCTGTACTGACAAACTACTGAGGGTGGTGGCTGGGGACACAGGGGCTTACGGGGGTGCCCAGCCTACAGATATCGCCCTGGCCTAGGGGGACCCCCAGCCCTCCTCCCCCACCCAGACACCTCCACTGCGCGACAACAGAGTAGATAATGCTTGGACTCACCCCCTTGTGTCTGCTGTGCTGCCCTCACGCGCCCATCCAATTCAGGGTAGGCCACCGCCAGGATCTGGAACATCAGGGGGCTCAGTTGACGGCAGGCACCCCGCCTACGTTGGGAGGCCATCCCCAGCAGAGACTCTGCGGTCTTCTTGGTCCCGCGGCGGATGTCCTCCCACCTCTTGCGGCAGTGGGTGCCCCGTCGATGGTGGACCCCCAGGGCCCGGACCTCCTTGGCGATGGCACGCCAAATCCCGATCTTCTCATGGGCGCGGACCTATGTGACACGTACAGGGAGGGAGAAATACCACGTTCAAGTTTCTCAGCATTTTCCTTTCCAGTGGCCCAACGCCCCCCATCCCCGCCAGGCCCCCCGCCAGGCCCCCCGCCAGGCCCAACATGCCCCCCATCCCCGCCAGGCCCCCCGCCATGCCCCCCGCCATGCCCAACATGCCCCCCATCCCCGCCAGGCCCCCCGCCATGCCCAACATGCCCCCCATCCCCGCCAGGCCCCCCGCCAGGCCCAACATGCCCCCCATCCCCACCAGGCCCCCCGCCATGCCCAACATGCCCCCCATCCCCGCCAGGCCCCCCGCCAGGCCCAACATGCCCCCCATCCCCGCCAGGCCCCCCGCCAGGCCCCCCGCCAGTCCCCCAAGCCAGCCAGTGGCCCCAAATCCATATTGAATTAAACTCACTTGTTGGTCTGGAGGACCGTAGAGTAGCGCATACTGGGGGAGGACCCCATCCACAAGTTTCTCCAACTCCTCTCCAGTGAAGGCAGGGGCCCTTTCCCCAGGCGCAGCAGCCATTGTCCCTTCCAGACCGAGGTCACAGCAACACTTGCAGTATAGGTCCTCTCCTGTGAAAGTTCAAGTCGCAAGTGGATAAGTAGATAGAAAATGGCGGTCACGTCCGCGGCGGTGCGTACCGCGGCGGTGCGTCCCGCCACCGCCGGCGCCCTTCGCCATTGCCTCCTGAAACCCATAGGCTTCAATGTTAACCAATGCGGCTTCGCGCCGCGGTCTTGGCCCGCCGCCCGCCACGGTGTGCCACGCCAGCGCATTGACCTCACATCCCATTGTCACACTTCACAGGTCAGGCAGCCGCCATTTCCAGGGCCCACATGGCTCAATTTCAACTGCGTCACACAGGCCTAGGCCTTGCATAGCCACTCAGACACGCCATTCACTGCATAGAGAATCGTATACTGTGCTAGCTGTGAGTACGTACCTGTGGGTTGCTTGACTCTGTGCTCCATGTTGTCCTTCCTAGGCACCGTCCGCTGGGTTGGGCGAGGAGACGGATGAATCCTCCCGTGTACCGACCGCTGGTGGACCTGTCGACAATGGAAGAACGCCACATTATCCTGACCTACCGTCTTAACCGTGCCACTATCCATGAACTGTGTGCCCAGCTGGAGCCCGACCTGATGTCCCCCATCCGCCAACCCACAGGGAATCCCCCTCTGGTGCAGGTCATGTCAGTACTCCATTTCTTGGCAAGTGGGTCATTTCAGACAACCGTGGGAATTGCTTCTGGGATGTCTCAGCCCATGTTTTCGAAGGTGTTATCCAGAGTGTTGTCTGCCCTGATGAAATCCGTGAGGAACTACATCATTTTCCCTGAGGTGGGCGAATTGGCTACAGTGAAGGGTGATTTCTACGCCCTTGGACATATTCCCAACGTAATTGGTGCCATTGATGGGACCCATGTGGCTTTGGTTCCCCCAAGAGACAGGGAGCAGGTGTACAGGAACAGAAAAAATTACCATTCAATGAACATCCAGGTGGTGTGTTTGGCTGACCAGTACATCTCGCATGTAAATGCCAAATTCCCAGGGTCAGTGCATGACGCCTACATCCTCAGGAATAGCAGCATCCCTTACGTGATGGAACAGCTACAGAGACACCGTGTATGGCTAGTGGGGGACTCTGGGTACCCCAACCTGTCGTGGCTACTGACCCCAGTAAGGAATCCCCGGACCAGGGCAGAGGAACGGTACAATGAGGCCCATGGGCGTACTAGGAGGGTGATCGAACGCACCTTTGGCCTCCTAAAGGCCAGGTTTCGGTGCCTGCATATGACAGGTGGATCCCTAATGTACTCACCTAAGAAGGTGTGTCACATCATCGTGGCCTGCTGCATGCTTCACAACCTGGCTTTGCGCCGCCAGGTGCCTTTCCTGCAGGAGGATGGTCGAGACGGTGGTGTTGTGGCAGCGGTGGAACCTGAGGAGAGTGACGAGGAGGAAGACAACGGGGCAGAAACAGACAACAGGGACAGAATCATTGAACAGTACTTCCAATAGGACACAGGTAACATTTCAAAGATAATTTAGTAAATGCTAACTACTCTCCAGCATCTCTGCTGCCTGTCAATTTGCCCCAGTGTATGATGACTGAGTTTTGGCTTTTCCCTCCCTATTTCAGATCTGGGGTCCCCACTACGAGTCCTGTGCTTCGTTTCCCCATGGACTACAGCTTTGTGGCAGCTGTTTGTTGACTTCACCATGTACAAGGACATATTTGCACTGTCATGTCAATTACAATCTATTGAAATCACAGCCAGACTCCTGATATTTTGGTGCAAAATAGGTGTTTATTTAAGTGCTCAAAATGGGATGGGTGGTTTCAAGTGGGTGGGGGCTATGGTGAAGGAATGTCCATGGCAGAGTCCAGAGTAACAGTCACACAGGTGCATTGTCCAGAGGCCTGTGGAGAGATGGAGCATGGGCAGTTCAAGGATGGACAGGGTGACAATGTGGGACAGTGGGATGACATCAGGTGGTATCCATTGCTGGCGGGGGTCTTGACATCCTACTCTGTCTTCTTGCGAGATCTCAGGGCCCTCTTGCGGGGTGGTTCTTCTCCTGCAGGAGGTGGGGGTCTGGTGGGCTGCTGCTGTGCGGGGGCCTCCTGTCCACTAGCGCCGGCGGAGGTGGTTGGCTGTTCTTGGTCCAGGCTAGTGGCAGGGGCCCTTGGGTGTTGTTCAGTGTCCGCCCTGTTGTTGACGAGGTCCTGCAGCAGCCCTACCATGGTAACCAGGGTGGTGTTGATGGCTCTGATGTCCTCCCTGTACCCCCGATAGTGTTCCTCCTGCAGCACCTGGATCTCCTGGAACCGGGCCAGTACCGTCGCCATCGTCTCCTGGGAGCGGTTATATGCTCCCATGATGGTGGTGAGGACCTCGTGGAGAGTGGGTTCCCTGGGCCTCTCCTCCCCCCCCTGTCGCACAGCTGCCCTCCGAGTTCCCCTGTTTCCCTGGGCCTCTGCCCCCTGGCCGGTGTGCCCACTACCACTGCCCCCAGGTCCCTGTTGTTGTTGGGGTGGTGGGTTATCCTGGGTGCCCTGTAGTGGTAGACACACCGCAGATTGACGCGCCCTGGAGACAGAGGCATGGGCCCGCTGGGTGGGAGCTGTGCTGGTGTTCCCAGAGGGGGTTGGGTCTGTAGTGGCCTGTACCTGTGTGAGGGGAACCGACTGTCCAGAGGTCCCCGATGGTCCGGGCTGGTCATCGGTGTCCAGGTCGACAGAGCTGCTGTCATCGCTGACGGCCTCTTGGGTGGGGGGTGTGGAGAATTCTGGCCCCTCCGCCGCGGTGTGTTGACGGTCGGGTCCTGCAGGGGTATAGAGGTATGGTTATAGTTTCAATGTGTGGCATATGGGTGTATCTGTGGGTTCCCGTGTCCCCAAGTGATGGCATTCGTGTGTGGGGGCTTTGGTGAGGGTGGCTTGTGGGGGGGATGTGTATATGCATTGGGCATGCTTTGGTGATGGGTGTCCATGCTTAGTGGACGCATGCAGGCCTAGGTTTTGGGATGTGTGGGTTGTGATGGTGAGACATTGGCGGGGAATAGGTGTGCTGGGGGTGGGGGTGAGGATGGTGGTGGGGGTGAGGATGGTGGTGGGGGTGAGGGTGGGGGTGAGGATGGGGGTGGGGGTGAGGGTGGGGTTCGAGGATGGGGGTGAGGGTTGGGGTCTGATTTGGCATGCAGGTGGGGGGGAAGCAGTATTGAAGCTTCAACTTACCAGTATCCATTCCTCCGCCGACTCCTGCGAGGCCGTCAGGATGCAGGATGTTCAAGACTTCCTCCTCCCATGATGTGAATTGTGGGGGTTGAGGTGGGGGTCCTCCGCCAGTCTTCTGCACGGCGATGTTGTGCCTGGATACCATGGAACGCACCTTCCCCCGTAGGTCGTTCCATCGCTTCCTGATGTCTTCCCGATTTCTGGGGTGCTGTCCCACTGCGTTCACCCTGTCGACAATCCTCTGCCATAGCTCCGTCCTCCGGGCAATGCTGGTGTATTGTATCTGTGTGCCGAACAGCTGGGGCTCTACCCGAACGATTTCCTCCACCATGACCCTGAGTTCTTCGTCTGTGAAGCGGGGTTGTCTTTGGGGTGCCATGGGGTGGTGTGTATGATGTGTGGGGTGGAGTATGTGTATTTAAGTGAGTTGAGTGTGGTGGTGTGTGTTGTTTTGTGTGTGGATAGTGTGTGGGTGATGGTGTTGAGTGGCTGTGGCTGTTATTTTTTGGATGCTGGTGTCTCGCTCTTGCCTTCTTGACGAATTTTTTAGCGTAGGGGTTTGTGGGTGATGTGGGTGTGTGTTTTATATTGTATTGTGTGTGTGGGAGTGGTGTGTGTATGTGTATCAGGTGTGTGGGATTCAAATCGTCCAATGTGGCTGAGTTTTGTTTGTTTGTGTGTATTCTGACCGCGGCGGTGTGTCCCGCCAATGGAATACCGCGTTTGAATGACCGCCGCGTGGATTCGTGGGTCGTAATGGGATGGGCGTATTTCTGTTGGCGTGGCGGTGGAGGTTTGGTCACCTCCACCTTTCCGCCGACCGCTGGTCTGGCGGTCTGTTGTGGCGGTCGGATTTTTGGAGGTTTGCCTTCTGCGGGTCAGAATGACCGTGGCGGGTTTCCGCGACCGCGGCGGGATTATGGAGGATTTCTGACCGGCGGTAGGCGCCTTTTACCGCCGAGGTCAGGATGACCCCCATAGTTTGCTTGTAAATCCATGGTAAAGTGGTGCCTCATGTACCCAGGGTCTGTAAATGAAATGCTATGAGTGGGTATGCAGCACTCATTGAGCCACCCACAAAAGTAGCTTTATAAAGCATGTCTTAAACCTTCCACTGCAAACTGTAGTACAGATTTAAACGGCCTTTTAAGTCTGGCAAAATACACCTTTTTTCAGGCCTAAACCTTTCTTTTTAATACATATGTCACCCCTAGTAGTAGACTAGTAAGTCCTAAAGGCTCATGGGGACGACATGGCCAAGATGGCAGAGCGGTGAGACGATCCATGCATTGCTCCTGCAGGCCAGATGATCTTTAGGAGTTTTTAGTTCCCTACTAGCCACTTGTAGCCATGCAGCTGACCATTCAGGGACAAAGGGCTTCTCACTGTCTGCCCTCAAAAATGTAGATGAGTGGTGCCAGGCAGCCAACACGACTGACACACTTACTGCAGAGCCCAGCTGGTGGCCCCGGAGCAAGGCCACGGGGGAGGTGAAGGAAACCTGACCTCCAAAGGTAGAGATCTGACTCTGATGAATCCACAAGGTGCCCCCCTGAATCCCTATATGACCCCTCCAAGGTACGGAGCCAACCCTGGCTATGCCCCCAATGAGTGTGATTGGCTCGTACCACCCGCTCCCGAGTGATATAACATGGACAGCAGAGGGCCGGGGCCATATTGCCCTGGAGAGTTACAGGATTCTGGATGCCTGGTGAGACCACAGAGTCCCTGGACAGTGGGGAGGTGAGGTTGAGGGGCACGCCCTGTTGGGCTATATCATGTCCTGGTAGATGGTGCCCCAAAACGTCATCACTAAATCATCATTAAAAGACTGATGAGGATGCACATGTGAAGGGGAGAAGTTGCCTGAAATGGTAGAGGGCATTGGATTTCAACATTGGCATGCCCTCAGGCTTGTTCTGGCCATCAAAAAAGAAAATGATCTGTCCGAGATTGTTGAACTCCACTAAATCAGAAATGAAAAATTGAGGCAGCCACGAAAGCCTGGTCTATAGATAGAGGAAACAAGTGGGATGTGGCGCAATGTGGGTCACTTGAAGTGCCCAAACTCTCTGAGGAGGATGGGCTAATGGACGACAGAAGCACCATACGTGTGCTGGGCAGAGTTGTATAAGTTAGAGGAGGACGCCTTCTCCATGTTCCCTAAAAAGAAAACCCCAGCATAAGGAGCACTCCTGCCGTATCTGGGCTGTCCCAGAGCTGAAGTTGTGGCTCCGAAGAGCAGTACTCCCGGTCCTGCAATGGCACTAACCAAGTCTGATTTGACCAACAGCCTCCGTGCAATGGAGCTCCAGGACAAACTCAGGCAAGATCTTGCAAAGAGCCTTACAGACCTGCACACGACCTGGAGACTCAAATAGTGGCACTTAGAACAGACATAGACTCAATCGGACAAAGAATTGTAGAGACTAAGGTACACCTAGAAATGGTAGTGATGACTCACTCTGTTATAGTGGAGAGATACATGGCACTGGAGGACCAACTGAGAAACACTATGAAGAAACCTGAAGACCTGGAAAACCGCTTGAATCAAGTAAACCTTTGGCTCAGAGGACTAAGCGAAGAGATCTCAGACTCCAGTTTTGAAACCTTTGTGGTGGGGAAGCTCTCTTTTCTGCTGGGGTACACCCATCCTGAAATAACCTATGACAGGATAAAGCGAGCCTAGATTATCCATGTACATTGCCCACAACCCCTGATGTGTGGAAAAGATGCAGGGGGATTGCAGAAAATGGGGATGGCTCCCCGGAGTGACCTATGGTGCAGATATGAGGCAGTAGCCAAAGGATGAAACTGTGCCCCTAGAATGTGAAATGGGATAGCGCCCCTTGCCCCTTTTTGTGACCAACCCCCATGCAAAGGACTTGGAGACTGTACAATCACATCAGTAATATGGCCATGCAGGAGTGGCAGGGAGACCTAGGGAATTCTCCTTGGTGGATTATCCCTGACTGACCAGAATTGTTCTGGGTGAGGGAAGCTGATTCACCTGTAGGGAAGAGCCGCCTGTCCCCATAAACATCAACGCTGAGGGTGGCAGTGGTCCTCACCCACCTACTGAAGGGAGTGTATAGGTGACACCCATAGCAGTATGTAACTCATGGCATCTGGGTTTTATTCTGTTTAAATTGTTTTTTTTTTCACTTTTCTAGTTAGGAATTGTTTTGGGGGAAGTTGGTGGGGAGGGCACACCACTGGCTCCACCACACTGAATGTTTACAAGTGACTCAAAGCTCTGTCACACCTCCACAACACTAATTCTGATCCTTTAATGATTGAAAGTACTTTCTTTAACACAGATAGGCTGACCTCACAAAATAAGTAAGCAGCTGTCTGCCGTGCGCTCTGAGATTACACACCGGATATTATATGCCTCCATGAATCTCTTGTGCAAAGACCAGGAGAAAGTGATACAATGGCATACCCCACAGGATCAAACTCCTCAGCTACCACCAAACAAAGAGGAATGGCAACACATTTGAGACATAAATTACCCATGACAGTGTTGCTTGCCCACACAGACAGAGAGGGTAGGCACCTCATTTTAGTCGGGTCATTGGAATGCCAACCTCTCACTATAATCCCAATGTACGCACCTAACTCTGACTAAGACTCTTTCCTAGTTTACTTCATAGAGAAATTAGCAGGCGTGGCCCAAGGGGACAATGTTTCAACTGGGGACTGCAACGAGGTGTGGGAGCAGCATAAAGACAGGGAGGGAGGGTAGTATAGCCACGCAGCCTTCTCCTTATGATTACAATTTACCCTGGGCTAACTGGGCCTGTGATATGCCTGCCAAAAACTCAATCCGGCCATAACAGTTTTCACCTTTTACTCCGACTTGCATCACACGCACTTACAGAACAACTATATACTACTAAGCAACCCCCTTATTGGATTGACCCGATGCGCAGATTTCATGATGATATCAGTTTCAGACCTGCACCTGTCAAGGTCCAGCTAAAAATTAAAGAAGACAACAGATAGATGAGTTTTTCAAAAAAGAACAAGTGAGCGGAGGTGCCCGTCCATGGGTTATGGAACGCGTTTAATGCAGTTAGCAAAGGCAGTTTTATAGCAGGGCCAGCTAAACGCTAGGGACTACGTAAGATAGAAGTGCAGAATCTTGAGGCAGAGACTTGAGATATGGAGGTAGAGAGGCTACGATCACCTGCCACATCACCCGAGTGCTCACGATGGCAAGAGGCGAATTATGAATGCACTTCACTAACAATCATACATTGCAGGTGATAAAGTTGGCACCTCTCTTGCTAGAATTCCATGGGGCAAAAGAAAGAAAGAATATGTTAGAGAAATTGTCACTGCTTCTGGGCCCTCGAAAGTGGGGGATACAGTGAAAGAGGATGAATTCCAGACTTTTTATGAAAACCTATACAGAGGAACATCCATCCCACCAGGGAAGGGGGGGGGGCTTTCTAAATGACTTCTACCTATCAAAACTCACAGATACCCAAGGAGAGTCTCTGGAGAGCCTGATTCTCCCAGAAGACGTTAAATTAGCTATTAAAACTATTACATTTGTCAGGACACCTGGGCAGTATGGCCTCATGGCCCAGCTCTATAAGATATTTGTAACCCGGCTGATCCTAACACTTAGAGGCATATATATAAGTCCCTAGCGCCACCTTGCACCACATTAGCATAATTTGTTTGCACTAATGTGGCCCAACAAGGTCAAAATCCTCACGTCACATTTACAAAGGGGCCCAATGGATGCATTGCACCACTTTGTAACCCTTTGTGCTACATTATGCCTGCGCCAGGCATAATGTATGCAAAGGGGGCATTCCCCTGTTGGGAGGACCAAAAAAAGGCGCAAGGAAATCGAACAGATTTCCTTGCATCATTTGTTACGGAACGTTTAATAAAAAATGACGCTATTGCCCTCTCCCCGTGCCATGGTGAGCCGTATTTTACATACAGGGCACACATGGTGGCATTAAGGGGCGGTAAAGGGCACAAGAAATTGGTGCTGCACATAGTGCAGCACCACTTTTCTTAAATATGCACCTTAGTTCTCTGTTCATCCACAACCACCAAGGGCACGGTAGCCCACCTGGAGACCTCCCGGAGTGACAAGCCTTTGCTTTACAAGAACCTCCTAATGGATTTATTGACTGACACATCCTCACTCAGGGGCTGCCAAAGCTAAAAATCCCTTTGAACTCCAGTTCCCCAAACTGACTGGCACCCGGGGCACCATTTTGACACTATATAAACTACTCACATAAGATGCCGCAGATGTGGCCACCCAAAAGAGATTGGGAACGTGCTTTGGGGACACCAGCAATGCCTAAAAGATGGGACAGACTACACAGAGACATACACTCCTGTTCTCCTTCCACCCTATGGTGGGACATACACTATAAAGTTTGGTTTGTGTGACAGTAGACTCCCCATAAGCTACAACTCATGTTCCATAATGCTTCTCATAGGGGGTGAGGGATATGCAGGTGCTAGTTGAAGCACTCCGCATATGGTGGGACTGTCCCGTGATAAAACTCTTTTGGAAGGGTGGCTAGGCTACTTCATATTGCTTTTACCTTCTCTGTCCCTACAATGCCAGGAGTGATGCTTCTGGGCCTCAAGCCTCTTAATCTGACCTGAATGACTAAAGATAAATGCTACTTGTGCCTACAGTGCTTGGGAGCTGTAAAACACACCATTTTAATTGTATTTATATAGTGCTTACTACCATGACAAAGCGCTTTTCGGGGAGTAGCATGCAACCGAGGTACCTAAAAAGGATTAGAAATGGATTTGTATAGGGAAATAGGCATTATTTTGAATGGTGGACATGCATATCTGTTAGCTCGATTGAATAGGATGATGGAGGGATAGCAGAGGGAAGAGTCTTGAAAGTGTTATTGGGAGATCATATTAGTAAGATGAGGTTTGGGATGAGTAGAGGAGAGATGGAGGAGGGAAAGTTCTCTAGAAATGAATTAGGGAGATCATATTAGTCAAATGAGGTTTGGGAGGAGGGGTATGTGAGGGGAGAATTTAGAGAGGGTAGTTTGGTAGATCATTGTAGTAAAATGAGATGTGGGGTCATCCAAAGAGGTATGGAGGGAGAAGAGCCTAGAAAGGGTTATTTAGGAGATAGTAGTAGAATGAGATTAGTCAGAGAGTGGAGGTAGAGGATATATTGAGAGAGGTATAGGTTGGGACATAGATTAGTGCATTAGAGAGAGGATTTTTTTTCTTCTACAGTAGGATTAAAGTAATAAATGCATACATACATAAGTACAGAGAGAGAGGGTGTTAGAAATGGGGGTCTTTAGTTGGCAGTTAGCACCCTGTCCAAGTAGGGACCCTCACTCTAGTCAGGGTAAGGGAGTCACACCTGAGATAACCTCTGCTCACCCCCTTGGTAGCATAGCACAAGCAGTCAGGCTTATCTCAGAGGCAATGTGTAAAGTATTTGTACCCATACACACAGTAACACAGTGAAAAAAACACAAAAAGAACTCAACACCAATTTAGAAAAATAGCTAATATTTATCTGAGTAAACAAGACCAAAAGGACAAAATTCCAACATACACAAGAAAATATATCAATTTTTAAAGTTAAAAGAGTCTTAATCCATAGGGATCAATAGATGCGTTGTTTTAGTGCAAAGTACCCAGTGTGCGTCAAAAATAAAACTACAGTAAAGGTGATGCATCAGCAAAGCCAGCAATGTGTTAGTTCTTTACTCACAAGTGAGGCCATGCGTCGATTCGTTCCCCGCCGGGGAGGCAATGCTTCAATTTCCAGCCAGGCAGCCTTGGTTCCTTGTGCTGATGTTGATGTTGAAGATATGACACCCAGGGACGGTGCATGGAAAATCCAGATGCACGCCAACAATGGATCTGCAATGAAGCAGGTGATGTGTCGATTTTGCTGGCAGTGAGCTGATTTTTAAGCCACAGTGCAGGTATTCCATCTATTTTTCTGCTGCAAATGGCTGCAGTGCGTGGATTTTTTTACCTTTAGGTCACCAGCTTCCACATTCAAGGGCCCAGGGATTGGTTTTGGCACCACTTGGTAAATCAGGACTCTCAACAGAAGAGCCCGGGCACTGGCAGATGAAGTCTTTGTGTCCCTGAGACTTCACAACAGGAGGCAGCCTCAGTTCAAGCCCTTGGAGAACCTTGGATGCAGTTAGCAGAGTCCAGTCCTTTCACTCCTAGGGCAGACGTAGCAGCAGCAGGCCAGCACAGTAAAGCAACAGGCAGATTGGCAGGTCCTCCTCAAGCATCCAACTCTTCTCCTTGGTAAAATGTCCTCAGTCCAGAAGCAGTTTGAAGTTGTGGAGCCAGCAGTCCAATTCTTAAACTCATTTCTGCCTTTGAAGTAGGCAAACTTCAAAGGAAAGTCTTTGTAGTGCACAAGACCCTGCCTTTCCCTGTCCTGGCACCATCCACACTCTAGAGAGTTGAAGACTGTATTTTGTTAGGACAGGCACAGCGGTATTCAGGTGCAGGTGTCAGTTCCTCTAGCCCAGGAAGACCCATCAGGATATGCAGGACACACCTCAGATCCCTTTGTGTGACTGTCTAGAGTGAATTCACAAACAGCCGAACTGTCAGTCTGAACCAGACGTGCATTAAGCAAGAAAAAAACCACTTTCTAAAAGTGGCATTTTCAAACTTACAATTTAAAAACCAACTTCACCAAAAAATGTATTTTGAGAGATATGAGAGATATGCTGTACATTAGTGTTCGAGTATGGTGGTTATGTAGGAAAGAGACAACTCTTGAGCAGTCTTCTGAAGATAAGATAGTTATATGTGAATCGTATGTTTTGAGGCAATGAATTCCATTGTTTGACGGCTTGAACAGAGAAAGATGTACCATCTATGTTTTCTTTTCTTGTATGGTGGGATTTTGAGGTAAGGTGTCAATCTGGAGTGGAGGTTCCTTTGTTGAATGTATCTGATGATTTTATTCCAGATGAAAAGCAGTCCTGTTCCATGTATTTCTTTGTGGGTAATAGAAAGCAGCTTGAAAATAGGTCTTCTGGCAACCGGTAAACCAATGTAGGGCCCGCAAGGCAGGGGAGATGCTGGCTTGTGGCTTTCCATGCAGGAGCAGTCTGGCAGGAAAGTTCTAAATCCATTGTAGTCTTTTGATAAAGATAATCCATGGTAGAGGCCATTGGAGTAATTAGGTTTAGATATTACAGAAGATATAGTAGCCTGGACTTTGTTTGGAAATCCCAGGAGGGAAAGATGCGCCACAGAGTTTTCATAGTAATGAATCTCAATGTAACAAATTTGTCCATTTGGGCATTCCTTGAGTCAGTTTTACTTCCTTAGATACTTTAGGAGGTGGTCCCAGATCATCAGGCCAGGCGCAGAGTGGGTTTCCAATCACCACATGTGAGTATATCAGTTTTGGAAGCATTCAATTTGAGATGGCTCCATGTCATCCACTGATCAACGGCTCTGGGGCAACTGAAGATTTTTGAGTCTTTAATGTCTTTGGGGCTTTTCAGTTTAAGTAGAATTTGTATGTCATATGCACAGTTATAGCATGTGAGCTGAAATTCATTGATCATTGTCGGTAATGACTTCATGAAGATGTTGAAAAGCATGGGTGAGATGATAGAGCCTTGAGGGCCCATTGCTTTTGTGAAATACGGTTCGAAAGAGAAAGAGGGGTATAGATTATATTTGTTCTGTTTTGAAGGTAGGATGTGATCCAATCAAGAGCAGTCCGCTGTATGCCAGCTTCGTAGAGTCTTTGTATTAGAGTGTCATGATCAACTGTGTCAAAGGCAGTTAAGCAGTCCAAGAAAAGCAGTGCAGCGGCCCTGCTCCAGTCAACTGTGTTTTTAATGTCATCCCAGATGGCAATTAATCCTGTTTGGTAGTCTGAACGTGAGGAGTAATTTCATTGAATTGTGACATCTGGGTGAATGCTGCACAAATGGAAAAAACTGAATGCCCACCACCATTACAATGGTATCATAGACTGTGGGCTATTCTGGCTATGGGGCAATTAACAAGCAATATCCAGGGATGCCATCTCTCATTTGAGCTCAAACGGAAGTCCCTGGTTAGACACCTGCGCAAGGGGAACCACAACCTGGCCCTCCACACTGTGTAAGACGCTTGATCTCTCACATCGATGAGGGAAGAATTAAATTTGGTACCCTTATTATGTTGATGATGTCACAAGATGGCCCTGTTGTAATGCATGGAGATGAAAGCTGACACTGTAATTTTGTATTTCTAGGTGGACATATGTGATCTTGTCAACCTTTTGTAGTTAGGGTAAGCAGAAGGTGGGGAGGTGGGAGGCAACTGGAAGATGAACATGTAAACTATGCATAGGAGGTGTGTTGCACATGGATAGAAAATTATTTTCTCTGTGACTGTCTTCAGCAAGTGGTGCTTCCCGCCCCATGAGGCATGGTCATCATTATGGTGCTCAAATACTGGACTGTACATGTCTCACTTGAACATGTCAATAAAATGTTTTCAAAGAAAGGCTCTTAGGGCAGGGTGCACTGTAATAAAAAGTAGGACATGTGGGTTTAAGGTTTACATGCCCGGGTAGTCATTTTTCACTGGTTTAACGCCTATCTCTGCCATTTTGCTTACACTATTGCATTTAGTAAGTGACCTTTGTCACATGACTGTGATGGAACAGCTGTTCAGGTTTGTATACACCTTCTAGTTAGTGAGACAAAAGGTGACTAGCTGTGAACAGAATGGGCCATCTTGCCAGGATGGTTGGGAAGCAACTATTCCCTGCCCCAAGAGGTGTCTCCTCAAGTCATGGATGCATGGTTGGCATCAGACTGAACTCCTTAGCAAGAAAAGGAAAAATCTTGAAGTTTTAAGATTGTCAGTCTGGGAATAGACCAGTTTTGCCAAGACTCTGTCGCCTGTGAAGGATGCCAATTCAAAGTTCTCGTGAACCTGACTCTTCCTGCTCCAGCTACTACCAGCAATGACTGGCAATGTGAGATCTGCACTCCACGATATAGCACGGATTGCTATTGTGAACACTAAGGTGAAGCACCAGCAACAACAATCTGTGATGCCTAACTGGGTTTTAGGTCTACAGCGATGACAGCCTGTGCCGTCCAGCCTGTACTTCTACAGCAATAACACTATTATTTGTTATTTGCACAAAGCTTTGAGAAAGTAACTGGTTTCAGCTGGACCAGCCTGGTCCCTGTCTCTGCCTCGGGCTCCTCGGTCAGCCTGAACATGTGAATTTTCCCCAAGCTATCACAACCAGATGACCTTGAGTAGAGTTTTGTGCTTTTAGGTTTTATACCAGTCTGAAACTTTGAATTTAAATATGTCCAGTTCTACTGATTAGACTTTTGTCGTTCTGGTGTCATTTTATTTATTAAAACTGTTCTAGAATTGTTTGAGCTGTGTTTTCACTTTATTACCGTTTGTGTGCCACGTAAATACTTCACACTTTACCTCTACGTTAAGCCTGACTACTTTGTGCCAAGCTACTAAAGGGTGAAGCACAGCTTAAATTACTTATTATTGTGGTTCACCCTGGCAAGGATTGTGGTTGTTGCCTGAGTGAGACTCCCTCCCCCCCTTTAATCAACAACCCCAATTTAATTCAGCAATGATTAGTCTTTCCTATGTACTTGTTAGACCTGTCAGTCTTGTGGTGGTCTTCCCCCAAACATTTTGCATTCCTTCTCAGTTTTTGGTGATCATCTTTTGTGCATGGCCTTAGCACTTTACCAGCCTTAACCAGTGCTTGAGTGCATGTGCTCACTCCTTAAAACATGCTAACAGTAGTTTATCAGCAACTAGCCTTTTTAATTTACTTATAAGTACCTAGTAAAGTGGCACTACATGCATCAAGGGCCTGTAAAATAAATGTTACAAGTGGGCCTGCAGCATGTTTTGTGCCAGCTACTAAATTATCCCTTAAAACATATTTCAGACCTGCCATTGCAGCCTGCGTGTGTAGTTTTAAACTGCTATTTTGACCTGGCAAAATAAACCTTTTGCTGGGCCCAAACCTTTCTTTTTAGTGCATGTAAGTCACTCCTAGGTATGCCCTAAATAGCCCACAGGACAAGGTGCAATGTATCTAAAAAGAAGGACATGTAATTTTAAGTTTTACATGTTCTGCTAGTGAAAAACTCTTAACTTTGTTCTCAATACCGCAAGGCCTACCTTTCCTATAGGCTAATATTGGTGTTACCTTATCACATTCAATAATTTGTAATTTTAAAATTGGAATGGAAAGCCAGTTCATGTTTTGTGTTTTGGGAATTGTAATGAAAAATTCTCTCCTATGGTAAACTTGAATTTTAAATTACAGTTTTGAAAATGCCACTTTTAGAAAGTTGGCATTTTTTTGCCTTAACCACTTAGGCCCATATTTATACTTTTTTAGTGCCACATTTGCGTCATTTTTTTACTCAAAAGCAGTGCAAACTTACAAAATACAATTATATTTTGTAAGTTTGCGACGCTTGTGCATCAAAAAATTACACAAATGCGTCACTAAAAAAGTATAAATATGAACCTAAGTGTTTGCAGCCTGTCTTTCAGTCACATGCCTGGGTGTAGCCGATAGTTAGTCTTTGTGCATTCCTCTTAGACCGCCGCACACAATAGAGATCTTGGGGGTGCTTGAATGGGCTATCACTGACAGAATGGGAGGGTAGAGCTGGGCACATTCCTACTTACTCTTGATAAGGCTGTGTCCTGCCTCCACACAAAGGACTGTATACCCCCTATATTTAGTCTGGAGCCAGGACAGGAAAAGTAAGATACCTGGAGGCTTCAAAGTGAAACCTCTAGAAGCTTCTCCCACCTTCCAGAGGAAGGGCACCAGCTCTAAATGTTGGACTTCAGGCACCACTTCTTCAGTACGCTTCTAGACCGGTGAATATTCTGCCAGGAAGAATGACTGCTGTGCTTCTGAATGGACTGCCACTCTGCTCACCTGATGCTCGGAAGGACTGCAGTCCTACTGTTCTGATCTGCTGCCTGCTGCCCTCTTGTCTGGGTGAGAAGGACTGGACCTGCGTCTGTTGAAGCCAAGATCCCTAAGTGATTCCAAAGGCTAGTTGACTGTCCTCCTGACTAGAACCTGAGGGACCGAAGACTCCAACAAACTTGAAACTAGCACCTGGACTCTGCCATCTGTGAGTCTACCCAAAGTGGTGTTACCCAAATCCTGGCCCATGGATGTGGGCCTAAGGTGCTCTGCCAACCTCGGTGGACCCAGCAGAAGTACTGCATCTCCTCTGCCACGGGGTACAGCCCGAGGAGAACTGACACCTCACCACTGCTGCCTGGATCAGTCCAGTCACAAAGATTAGCATCATATTGCAGCCGGTTGTCTCATTGAAACCATCACTGTGAGGCGCATCCTCAGTGCAAGCCCTCACATCCCTCATTGATTGAAGCCTCATCAATGACTCTGGATTCCGCATCTCAGCCTCACACTTCCTTAGAACCGAAGCATGCTGCCACTGCGCAGTGCCACCTCAACGCCAACTTTGCATTAAAAACCCTCATTGACGGGATCCTCAGTGATGAAGCAGGACCTTGCACCACAGCCTCACCACAGCTCAGAAGCAATGCATTGCATCAACTGTACCACGCATCTTCGATGCAGACCCTCGAAGCACTCCATGAACCAGGATTTAAGGTACATTTATTCAGAAGCTGTAACTGGTCCATATGGCCAACTCAAGCTCCATCGTTGTTGGCCTGAACTTGTGACTTTGCCCCGGTCTGGCACTACTAGAGATTCACAGTTGGCACTTTGTGCTTTTTGGTGCTAATTTTACTGAAAACATTAAAAATGAATAGCTACTGTTCTATTGATTGGGTTTTTGTCATTCTTGTCTTGTTTTATTTATTGAAAATTACTCTATTCTTTTAGATTGTGTGGGATCCTTTTTGTGGTGTGTTTTCACTGTGTTACTGTTTGGAATGTTGCATAAATACTTTACATATTGCTTCCGAGTTAAGCCTGACTGCTCTTTGCCAAGCTACCTGAGGGTTGCGAACAGGTTAATAGAGGGATAACTTGTGACTTCACCTTGAGAAGAATTGTGGTTGCTGCTTGATAAGGGTTTTAATGACCCCCCAACCAGTAACACAATTTCTTGCATTACTTATAAATGTTGAATGATGAAATTCAACTTGAGACAACAATTGCACTGGGAGATTCCTAAAAGAGTCCTAAAGCAAGTCCACGTTCAGGAACAGTGGTCATGTACCCCTCCACGAGAAACAGTTGTTGGAAACAAGACAGCCACTGCTATGAATGAAGTACAAAATACTATATATCAGATCAGAATGGATTGATTATAGTCTTGTAGCACAACTTGTTGAAGAGCAGTTTAAGATTTTCAGGGACATTACAGCATCTGATCATCATGGAATTCTACATGAGAAATAAAAATTTACCTGAAACATATTCAAGCCCACACTTCTTTCCGTCATTGCTCAGGCTGCTACCAGGAAAGATTTCCCTGTTTAAGTATGTACAGTGTATGTGCACAAAAAGACAGGTTACAACCTTTCATGTGATGTAACAACACCAATCTGGAATACTTGAAGTTATCCTCTGATGTCATTGATGACGCTAACAGAGTTCTTAGACAATTGAAGGATCTTATTATTGTTGAGGTTAGCATGGTTTCAAATTTCATGATAACCCTCATTCATTTGAGAAAGTAAGAAGTTCTCAGAATAGACTATGACACACTATTTGAAGGAACGCATGCCATAGTGTTTGGTGTTCTTGCTCTGCTCACTCCAGTTAAAGGGCAACCAGTCTTCAATAAGTTGGTTCATGAGCAAACAAAGAACTCTTTAGGCGGTATTGAAAATGTCAAGATATAGTTACATTTCCAATATGTTAAATTAACAAAGAATATGAGGTGGGCTGCAGAATAGAAGTATGGCACAATGCTAAAATGCATAAGCATTGAAGTAGTAAGTGAAGAAGCTAAAACAGCACAGAAGATTCACACATTAGCTTTTATGTTTCCAAACACAATCTTACCTCCAACTGTAATGGAGGGTCTGCAGAAAAACTATACAAATATTGTATGCCTCATGCCATGTTGGATCAGTGTGCACAGTTACCACAAATACTTTTCATTTGCAGAAGAACAAAATTATTCAGATGAAGGGCATGATTACGTCATTGGTGGTCTGACCAGCCAACCCCCAGTGCTGCGGGGAGGACACCATTGTCACATCTGTGGCATCCACCCCTGTCCTATTACAATATTCCTGTCGGGCAGACCAGCGGGAACATTGTAATTGAGAGTTCCTGCCGGTCAGTCTTTTGGGAAAAGTGCTACTTAGAGGACTCGACTCCATTAAGGGAGTCAAGTCCTATACAGTAGCACAAAGGAGGCCAACCAGTACCCTCGGAATGTGCACTGTCTACAAAGTAGACAGTGCGCATTCCTACTGTGCTGGGCAGGCAAGCCCCTGCACTGCCTATGCCATGGGCAGTGCTGGGGCCCTCCTGCGGCCCGCGACACTGGCTTTCTGCCAGCCTTTTCATGAGTGGGTCCCCACCATGACAAGGCTGGCAGTAAGTGGAGTTATAATCAGCCAGGCAGAGCTGAGTTCAGCGATGCCATGGCTGATAACAAGCCTGACCGTCGTAACCCAATTTGGATCTATGACCCTGGTGGGACGGCAGCCTTTAGGCGGGTCCCCCCACTAAAGTTGTAATTGGACGGTTGGATCGCCTAGAGTGTAGCTGTATGACCGTCAATGTGAGAGTGGAGGTCCTCAACCGCCACATTCGTAATGGGGCTCTATATCTATAGACATGACAGCAAAGATTAAACTTTGTCAAAAAGTGTTGAGGGAACATGGTGATTTAGAAAAGTCAGTTTCATGTACTGCAGGTTTAAAACAATTTCTAAGGGGCTAATTTAGAATTTCTCAGAGAGGATGCTCACAACAGGAATGGAGGACCCTCTCCACTAAACTGAAGTTCAGCCCACCTGATTTACAGATGGGTGGACATTAAGTAAGTCAGTGACAAGAGTGCCTGTCTTATTTATAGTAGGTGGTTGAATGGCTAGTTTTTACTCTCCTTTACCACTGTGAAACATGTGGGAGTAATTTACAGCAAAAACCTTTAACTGACCCCACACCATAGGTGACAACTCCCCTGGAGTGGCTGTCATTAGTTGTTTTACAAAAACAAACTCCTACTTTAGAATTTTGTTTTTGAAAGAACATAAACATGTTAAAAGTTTAGCAAACAGTATCAACATTCTGACCGTGCCATTCATCAAACCTTTAATATATTGACAGAAACCTCCATGGCAGAGATTCCTGCCAATGTTTAGAGTTGCCCACAGGGTTGGTAGGCAGCTATAAATTTCATGGGCAGTGGACCCTTGGTATGGCTGAAGCAAAGTACTCAGTCATACCGCAGAGCTTACAGCTGCCCGTCAAACTCTATATCAACCATAAGTCATTGTAAAAATTTCAGAATAACTTTACATCATAATTTGAGTTTAGAGCAGTGTCTCGTAAATGGAGCAATGCAAATGTAGCAGACTTTATTACATATTCCAACAGAAGTAATTTTGGACCCATTTTGGTCAGGTTTGACCATATAGTGGAACCTAAGCAAAAATATAGATACAGTATTTGATTCCCATTAGTCAAAGACATCCATGTTCACAGAGAACAAATTTGTCTTTGTTTACATTATGTTGTCACCATATATAAATGGATGTACACAGCACTGATAAATGTACGATGCATAGTATTTATGGAAGGGATGTCTTTTGTAGCACTGTCACATGTTAGACCATTTTCTGGACAGTACCTTTTTTTTATTGGAGAAGCGCAAGGTAAGTGCACGCATCTTGTGTTAAAGAGTATACTAGATTGAGATCTTTGTTTGCACCTCAACTGAGTCAATACCCAGTACTGTGAAAATGTGCAATCTCTACCAATTGAAAGTTTGACAAAATGTATGTAGATAAGAAAGCAGCAAGGGAGAAAACACTCAACAGAAAAAAGCAAAATCAAATGTGGTAAAGGATAGCTGGGATCGCAATTATCTTATTTATATGGAGTGAACTACTACTGTAATGTAATGGTAAATGTTCTATTTCAGTTAACTCTCATTGAAGGGAACATTGATAAGCCACTATGTAAATCACTGTCAATGTCACTGTGAACAGTGAACACAAAGAAAAATGCACCTTAGCCAGGAAACTGGTATTAGCAATACTGTTGATTTGTGTACAGGAAGAGTGCAGTTTACTTTAAACTCATGAGAGGACACCTAATAATTTCTTATGGTTGTACTAGAAACACATCAAAATGAAAATATACCAACTGATTATTTCTTTGGAATTAGCTGTGTCTGGGACTATGAATGTCTGAGCTGTCATCATTCTCCAGAATGCAGATCAGTGCCATTTGATACCTTATTTTTTTTTTTAAAGCTGTGCAAAATATCATATATCCAAACTGTAGAGCAGAAACACTTTCAACTTTATTTGTTAGGAATGCTGGAAAATATGTTATCCTGCTGTTACAAATATGTCATGAAAGCTAACACTGAAATCTCAAATATGGTCAAGTGTTCATAAATAGAAAAACTTATGAGACTGTTGGCATGATTTTTTTGATAAAGGAGAGGCCATATCTTTCGGACAGTATTCCGTTTATTTGAAAAATAGGGCATACTGGAATGAATCTAATAACACTTGTCCTACATTCAAGGGCATTTTGCCAAAAATAAATTAAGAAATTCGTGTTTTTTGTCTCTGGGACTAATTTTCTAGAAAACTCAGACCTTGGGGTCAAATGTACTTAGGATTTTTGCAGACGCAAGGGACTTTTGCGGAATCATAATTTGGGTCGGTGACTACATACAGAATAGGTACTTCAAAAAGGACGTGCTTAGGGCTCTCTTCCAAATAGCGATTGGGAATGGGATGTATTAATGTTTCACAAGTAAAATATTTATATTTTACTGCCTCCTGAAAGATAGTGGCAAACCATTCACAAATAGGAAGGGATCCCCAAGGTACTTCTTCCCCTTTATGAATGTGACAAAAACATTTTTTAAGAGGATGGCAATGAACTATGGAAAGGTATAAGAACATTTCAGTATCTTGTTGTCAAGGAAGCAATGTCATTTATCATTTGAACATGAGGCATAGAAAGTGGTCACAATGGTATAGTTTATTTGGGCACAGTAGATTGCACTTCATGAGTGTTCATTGAGTATAAAACATGCTAACCACCACACGTATACATATGCTAAATGTTGCATAGGTGGGTTCATGATACAATAGAGCTTGATTATGTATCAACAATACAAAACAGAGAAAAAACATCATATAATAAAATATATCGTGCTAACCTGCTCTCGCCCTTTAATGTAACACCCTTTAGCAACAAAAGTTACTGCACTGTGTTGGGTGACAACTTAATTTATACGTCTCATATTCTCTGACTGATATCCTTCAGATGCCATCGTGAAAGATGTTCTGAACATAGTTAATTGAATACAAAATTAGAAAGCCCTCAAAAACATACAAGAGAGAGGACAAGATGTATATATAATGAAGTGCAAATCCTTGATGAAAGAACTAAGGAGGGAACCTCTACAAAAAAGAATAAAGAGAGTGATAGGACTCAATCAGAAGCAGCTTTACTGTGAGCCTTTAATATTGTAGGGCCATTCTTTGAACAGTGGTACTGCAACACCTAGAAATTCAGCAATGGCAACAAAAACTCCAACCTTTCACTTATTTGACCCTGTCAAGAAACCCCTAGGTTCAAATTAAAAAAGAAAAACTATCCCTTCACAGTAAGCCCAACTTTCAGGTACTGCAGTATGTTTTTTTCACTGCTGCTGGACTCAGTAAAAGAAGTAAAGACCTTGAGAGGGTAAGCCAGCATTATATCATTGTCTCTATTGGTCCTGTGGGATTAGAGTGGGAAATTTAAGACTCCTAAAAAATTCATAAGCATTAAGTTAGCCATCTGGTTGGACACTCAGAGAATATCATTCAAAAAATAACACAGACTTCAGAAATAAACAGAAAGCAATTTCCTGTACTCCATTAGCATTTTGCTGTTTTAGAGAGGAAGATTGTCCAGAGCATCCAACTGCACCATGGTGTCTGGACAAACTTCACATCACGGGCTATCTACCACACCATGCACTGGCCCTTCCCCTGCTGGAACATCACAAGATGATGAAGTCATGATGCTGCCATCTACATCTGTCTACACCTGCAGCAGCAAAAGCCAATAGACATGCAAAGGATCTATGAAATGTCTTACTCTTTTATTCAGGTAGACAAATCAATGCCAAAAGTGCCAGATGTGCCTTGTGTAATCAGGTGCTGCATAAAGGGTCACCAGGGCAATACTCTATAGGTATACGCGGTATATGTAAGAACCTTGCAAGCCCTGCACCCCAACTGGATTGCATACCCAGAAATAGAAAGAGAACACTAGGAAGCAGACAAGCAAGCTGAATGTGCCACACCTGATGTACAGAAGACCTGTGTATATTCTTCTCTGCACACATCTACGAGTTGTGTGCAGAGGGTTCAGGGCGGATGCTTGTTAAAAGTTTGACACAAGGTATGAATAGAAACCATGCCTTCTGCACTATCCGTAATACCACAAGAAGACAAGAAGATGCAATGGTGACTAATGTAATTTTGCAATACTACAACAACCTTATCAACTGAACAATACAGTATATATTTTTGTAGCATGGTCATCATAGGCCACCTCATTAAACCCTGATAACATGACACTATAGGGATTTCTTAATAAAACATACTCAATACTTTAGGGTTCAAGACTATTTTATGAAAATAACTCAAAGTAAGCCCAAAGGGACGTAACTTAATTTATGGGTACTAGGGTTATGATTTAAAACGAAAGAGAAAAAGTGGATGACTTTGTGTATGATGACCCAATCTTCCTTAGTGGTGCCAACATGTTTCAGACCACCTTGTGACCAGGCATGCATCAAGTGCCTTCATTTGGGCATATGGGATAGCTACCACTATTTCTGTCCTGAACAATCATACGTGGGTAAGGAAGTTGCCTACATTCAAATTAACACTGTAGTACCTAAAGGATTAAAACATAAATTAGGTGCTACACAGTGTGCTTAATAGTATAAGTATTCAATGTGCACTGGAAAAAACACAGGTTGTTGCAAAATAACTGTTACAAACATTGAAAAGCACAGCAAATACACTGAGAAAATGAGACACTCGTACACTGCACATACTTACTCTAACTTTAAATATGGTTGTCAGTCTGGTCTGGGCAAAGGAGGACACCCTCTGTAAGTCACACATGTCTAGACTGCAGGAGTAGAAGTTAGTAAACAAAAAGAGTTGTGCAGCTTAACCCACATGAGGGAATGTCAGAACATTTGTATCCACAGTGTTGTGTACTGCTTGGTAAGTGTAAGCAAATATGCCTCATCCATACTAAAGGACTCTTGGGTAGATCCACAACATGACAACAGGCTTATAGTTACGGTTGGTAAATAAAGCAAGCACTTGTCTTTCAAAAAATATTGTTGATGGCAGTTGGGCTTCCTACTATTTTTGAGTAACCATAATATAAAAGAAGTAAGTGTCATACATAAGCAGATGCTATCCCTTTTCCAAAACCTCCACATATCACATCAGCACAAATATACACAATATTCAGTCGATAATAACATGCTCCCAGTTTCAAAGACATCATAGATTGCAGTGGGGCCTTGTAACATTATATAGTGAATGGCTCTCATGTAAAATTGAACAAATGTCAAAGCTACACAGCCTTTGCACATATGTAAAGCAACAGCAGACATAAAAAACCTCACAGGACAAATAATGTCCCCAGCTCATAGAAGAAAATCTCTCCGACACTGACCCTTAAAGAAACTGCTTACTTCATCAAGAGGTGTGCCCTCTAGGAACACCTACAGGCCCTCCATCAGACAAACCACGTTGACACTTGGCTTGGTAAGCTGTTAAATTTGTTTCAAACCTGAGTAGTGCCTAACGTGCATGTACCATGATGCACATTGCATGCACAGTGACGTCACAGGCAATGGGCCATGGGAATAGTAGGCCAATAAATGGCGTGTAGGACATAACCATAACAACAGCCATTTCCAAAATGGGGCAGCAGCTAAAAATATACATCTATAGCCTCATTACAGGTGAAGGTATGGAATACCACAACCCCGATAGCAGAAGAAGATTTTTAAATATATATTGAACAGCATTAACTGTGTCTCACTTTATAAAGAAGAATGTTGTGAACTAATATCTAGGGGCAATAATGTGCAATTGCCACCGAGTAGATAAGTGGGAGAATACAACCGAAGGCCCAGTTCACAAGGGTAAACTTAGACCTGAAGTCTCAGTTTAGTCCCGAAGTCTAAGTTTAGAACTGAAGTCTAAGGGCCCGATTCACAAAGTTAAACGTAGACTAAGTCTAAGTTTACCTTTGAGACCTCAGACTTCAGGTCTAAGTTTACATTTATGAATTGGTCCTTTAGACTTAAGGTCTAAATTTAGGGCCTTATTCACAAAGGTAACTTACACTATGATGTAAATTTGCGATTATTTGCTATTCACAAAGGGATTTACGAGTAGTATCTTTACGACTGTGGAGTCTCTGCACATAAAAAGAGAGGTCTTTATAGGTGCAGAGAATCCATACTCACAAATATACTACTCATAAATACCTTTGTGAATATCAAACAATCATGAACTTACACCAAACTGTAAGTTTGCCTTTGTGAATCAGGCCCTTAGACTTCAGGTCTGAGTTTTACTTTGTGAACCGAGCCCTGAGTGTATTGCACAGATAATTCACTTTTGTATGAATAGTCATTATGATACAGTGAAATGCGTTTCCACAATACATTGTTGTGCACAACTTAGTAGAGCATGGGATGAGTATAGCAACTAGTCCAGGGTTACAATTGTGTACCATTCAACACTCCAGTCAGGAATGTTAGGAAGAGTACAAAACATAGCAGGAGTATGCTGTAAGAATTATAAATCATCCATGTGTAAAGACTTTGTTATCTGTTACTAATTTGTCACCATGGGATTTTATTGTTGAGCCCTCTGTGTCTGTCCTCAATCAGTAAATCCAACGTTGCTCAAAGAATATCAAGGAAGATGTCATGTTAGTGTGTTGAGGTGTGATCCTTTCTGTGATGTACCATAATAGGTTGTTCTTCGTGTGTTTCAGATCAAAGACATATTTTGCCATTTATGTCATAGTTTTCTGCACCTCATGGTACTGTGATGCTTCTTAAACCAAATGTGTATTTTCCTCAAAGTAATCTCCACATATTTGGGTCCACACAGGCCTATGATGACATATATTACAATATTTGAATTACAACTTGTGTGTTGTTTCAGGGTCAATGGTATTGGTAGGCCCAAGTCGATTTCCGTAACCTTGTTAGTTAGGCTACAGACATTGCAGTTCCCGCATCAGAACTTAACATACCAGATGGTAAATTTAAGATGGTTCTTTGGTTGCTCCTTGCCCTTGGAGCGATGGGCCAGGCGTGTACCAAGATGTCACTCAAGCTGCACCTAGTCTTGGAAGAGAACACTGGTTTCCCAAAGTTAAGGTTCCCGTAGGTGAGGATGCAACAATGTTTGTTCACAATTTTATTAACAGTATTATGGTGAGGACTGAACATGGTCACACAAATAAATGTATTGATTTCACTCTTAACAAGGGACAGTAATAATTGCTCCTGATTGTTTTTCAATGCCTGTTTTTTGGCCTGTTTGTTGATTTAATCGGTATAGTCGACTCTGTAGGAGACTAGCCATCTATGTTATGTGCAAAACTAGGCACACTGTGTAGGGAGTCCAGGCAAACATGTTGGTTTCCAGAAGTAAAAATTAGACAGCCTCTTGCTCTAATTTTTTAGGCAACTTGGTCGAGCAGTTAGGCTAATCTTGGAGAAGTGCAAAGCATTTGTTATACTCACAGTATACATCATGCATCACACACGTTCGAAGGAATACCTCGGGACCAATTTATAAAAATACTTCAGATCTTTATATAAATGTTAAGACTAAGATTATCAAAATTGGTTAAGTACTTTTTAAGATATATATTTTTGAAGTTTTAATAAATGCAGTATTTCTGTGTGTAATTACGCACCATAGGAATCAATAGGCAGTCACTTTTAAAAATGCAAATAAAATCACACAGTGGGTTTACCAAGTTCCACTTTTGCAGGTTGGTCGAGGTCATTGATGGGCACACTGTGCCAGCTGGAGAGGTTTGGGCGGCTCCTGGTTCCGGTGAGAGCAGCGTTGAAATGCCTCTTGGAGCAGGTGCAGGGCCACTGAGAGTGACCACTTAGAAAAGGGTATTTCTTGCAGATTTAAAGGTGGTGTCACAGGGCCCCCATGTGGTGTTGAGGTCGCAAGGGTGAGGGACCCTTGGGGCACAGCTGGTTCATTGTTGTAGGGCACTGGACAGCCGGGTGTAGAGCAAGTCGGTGATTCAGGGTTTGTGTTCAAAAGAGCGCTTTGGAGCTGAAGATAAGTCTCTTTGAAGGCTGCTTACAGGACAACGGGGGCACACTAGCAGGAGGTCTGGGGTGTTTCTGAAGTCCTTTGACTAAGGCTTTCTCCTGATCCCTTTTCAGCTCTGGAAGAGCTGGTTTTCTCGTTCTCCAACGTCAGCTGGCCAGTGCCCAGGGTATTGGCACGACTCAGCCACTGGAAGGTGCAGTGCCACCAAACTTGGCACACTTGCAGGGTTTGACCTGGTGGTTGTTGGTGTGTTGTTGAGTCTGGCTGCAGCTTCCGCTTGGGGAAATATCAGCCAGTCAGTGACGTGACCCTCACTGAGTTGTTGGTTCTTTGTTGCTTGCAGAGTGGCACCCCAAATCTGGAGGGAGATCTTGGGTGATTTCTGAAGCTTGGAGGTCCTCTAGGTTTCTTGAGGTCAGTCCAGTGTCCAGCTCCTCCACAGCGGTAATTGTCGGGTCCTGGGTGTAGCAGGCAGGGTTTGGCACCTTTTTCTTGTGCAGTAGGTCCACAGTTCTCGTGTCTTGGTTCTTCTTTGGGCTGGTCTTCTTTGTCCTTTTGAATCTGATTTCTTGGCCCAGGGATGCCCACTAAATGCTGAATTTAGTGGGTATTTTAGGGGGAACCACCTGGTAGTGTCAAATGGGACACTTACCTTTGGGTGGGTACACCCACTATGGTGACCATTTCCTACGGGAAGAGTCACTTCCCTAACCCTAATGGCTATTTTCCTTCCTTCTAAGATGGAGAAAACTGAAATGGAGCGTCCACTCCACAGGCAACGCCTTAGCGTGGTGCATGCCAGGTGAGGCCACTCCTCTGACCCTTTATTTGGTTTTCTGCCTTTGGTCCAACCAAAAGTGGGAGTTTGCAAAGGGGGAGGCCATCTGCAGCAGACCTGGGGTCAAGTTTCAATGGTGGTAAGCCCTTTGAAGCTCACTGCCAGGGCAGTGCACATTCCTGAGGGCGGGGCTGTTAGCTGCTCCACCCAGGAAGGGCATTGTCTTACAAACCAGAGAGACGGGTCTCTCCCCCAAGCAGTATTTATAGCACTTCTTTTCTTTTGTTCTTTCTTTTTTTCTTGCTTTCCTTCTATTTCTTTCCTTCTTTCTTTCTCTTGTTTTCATTCTTTCCTTTTTCTTTCATTCTTTCACTACTTCTTTCTATTGTGTCTTTCATTCCTTTTCACCTTTCTTTCTAAATAATATACTTTCTTCTTTCATACTTTCAATCCTTTTTTCTATCATTCTTTTATTCCATCTTTCAATCTTTCTTGCTTTCTCTTTCATTATTTAATTCCTTCCTACTTTCCTTTTCTCTTTCATTCTTTTATTTCTCCTTTCCTTCTTTCTTGATTTTTTGTCCATTCCTTCTTCTCTTTCTTGCTTGCTTTTTTATTTTTTCTCCTTTCTTGCTTTCTTTTTCCTTTCACCCCTGTACTTATTTCTTGCTCACTTTCTCTCTTGTGTTCTTTCTTTCTCTTTCCTTCATCCTGGCTTTCATTCATTTTCCTTCCTTCTTGCTTTCATTCCTTCCTTGCTTTCTTCTTGCTTTCATTCCATCTTTCTTGATTTCATTGCTTCTTTCCTACCTTCTCTTACCTTCCTTCTTTTTCTTTTTTGTGTTATTTCTCTCTTCTCTTTTTTCTTTCTTTCTCCCTCTTTTTTCTTCTCCCTTCTCCTTCTTTCTTTCCTGCTTTCATTGCTTCTTCTTTCCTTTTATGTGTTCTCTCCTCGTTTCTTGCTTTCTGACTTTCTAACCTTTCTTACTTTCCTTCATTCATTCGGACTGTCTATCCTTCGCTCTTTCTTTCTTGCCTTTTCTTCCTTATTGCAAGCCTTCCTTCTTTCTTTCCTTCTTTTTGTCTTCCTTCTTTCTTTTTTGCATTCCTTCTTTCTTTAATGCCATTGTTTTCCTTCTTTATTGCCTTCCTTGTCTTTATCCTTTTTTTCAGTCTTTATGTACTTCTTTAATTTCTTCTTTCTTCCCTTCTTTGTTTCCTTCCTCATTTACTTCCTTACTTTTTCTTTCTTTTAGTCTTCTTTCTTTCTCAAAGACAAGAGACTATCAGCCAATGGCACAATAATTGGCTTTTTTAAGTCCGTGTTAGCCAAAACCTTTTAATTTTACTAAAATAATGTTTATGACTTAGGCCCATATTTATACTTTTTGACGCACAACTGCGCCAACGCAGTTGTGCGTCAAAAAGTTTACCGCCGGCTAACGCCATTCCAACGCGCCATGCGGGCGTCTTATTTATGGAATGACGTTAGCCGGCGCTGCAGACTGGCGTGCATAAAAAAAAATGATTCACACCAGGCAGCGCCGGCGTATGGGAAAATGGAGGTTGTGCGCCAAAAAATGGGGCAGGTCAGGTCTGAGGCAAAATTCAGGCCTCAAACCGGATTTGCGCCATTTTTTTTGACGCCCAACCTCCATTGACATGACTCCTGTCTTTGCCCCCTTGCCCAATGGCCATGCCCAGGGGACTTATGTCCCCTGGGCATGGTCATTGGGCATAGTGGCATGTAGGGGGGCCCAAATCAGGCCCCCCTATGCCACGTAAAAAATCTGAAAAAAATACTTACCCGAACTTACCTTTACTTCCCTGGGATGGGTCCCTCCATCCTTGGGTGTCCTCCAGGGGTGGGCAAGGGAGGCAGGGGGTGTCCCTGGGGGCAGGGGAGGGCATCTCTGGGCTCCTTCCAGGCCCACAGGTCCCTTAACGCCTGCTCTGACCCAGGCGTTAAAAAAACGGCGCCCATCAGGCTGTGCGTCGGTTTTTAAGGCCCACCCCCTCCTGTGCGTCAAAATGACGTCAGAGTATGAATATGGGGCACAGGCCTTAAAGTCATTTTTTGGAAGGGAACGCCTACCTTGCATATAATTAACGCAAGGCTGGTTCTCCCTTCCAAAAAAAATGACGCACATGGTGGAATTTTTACGCCCGCGGGGTCGGACGTCAAAGTATAAATATGGGGCAGGGTTTGCGCCGATTGTGCGTCAACATTTTTGACGCACATTCGGCGCAAACAGAGTATAAATATGCCCCTTAGTAGCTGTTAGAGATTTTCAGCCACACTTCATCTATTTGTCTGTGGTTTAGTCATTCACTTTTTTCTCCAACCCACGCAAGCATGAATCAAGGGGCAACTTGTCACCCCACGTCTGCCATTGGTTGACTTAACAGTGAGTTAATTATCCTGTCCTTTCATAAGTAGCACATTCACACACAAAGTAGCTCCCTTCAGTGCCGGGGAGTACTATGGTAATGTGTGCTTTTTTGAGGCCAAAAACATGTTTGCCTTTAGTCAATGTTCTTTTTAGATTGACAAACGCATGGCAGCTTTCCGAACAATAAAGTTTTGCAAAAGTCATGACAAAAAAAGAATTACCAAAAGTCAGACCTATTTGGTTTTGCTTGTTTAGCTGTGTAATTCGCTAAGGTGGACCACTTTCATTTCCCAGTCAGACACTGTTTACGGATGTGGTAAATCCACCAAACTGCGGACTTTCTTTGTCCATAAATGCTCTCTGCGGATCCTATGTGACTGTGGCATTTTGTGATTGGTTTATTTGTGACTCGTCTACTTGCAAACATTAGCAGTCTGATCGTGCATTGGTCTATTGATAGTTTGATCCATAAATTGAAGCGTTATGGATTAAACTAGAACTTTGTGGGCACCTAAACTACTGGAACTGCCTCGAACATCCATTGTCCAAGCTTTAAAAGTGGAATTCTATTTTCATCTGAATAATTAATGCATAAATAATTTATGCTACACTTGAAGCCTTGATCACTTATCAAAGTGGGCGAATTAAGATCGATCCGTGTCCTTTATTATACGTAATTAAGAGCACTACTGTAAAATTACCGTTTGCTGCATTAGCACTGCCAGTGCCTTCCTTGTTTGCATTTTATGGCGAAAAAGAGAACAAATGAGTCAGTGCAACATATAGTTTGAAAAAGTTACAGAAGTATACATTAACACACCTACTTTATCAGAAGAGCTCTGTGGATGACATACATTAGCGCTTAAGTGGATAATTCATTTTTTTTAAATTGTTTCCTTTTGGTGCATACTTCATGCCACTGAGGTGATTTAAGGGTGCTAAAGCAAAATGAGACGGAGCAAATAAGCTAAATAGAGAAAGAACAATGTATTCGAACCACTTCTAAATAATACATATAGATTGACGTGATGAATAAACACTGATCTGAGCGTTCGAGTTTCATACCATATTTATTTAGCACGGCAGTGGGTGATAACATTACTTCACATTACACAATTTAGGTAAGCAAAATGCAATTCAGCAAAGCAATTACAGGTGTATGATAGTACGTCAACAGTGTGTATGTGCACAAAACAAGTTTAAAGGACGATGTAAGAAGGTAATCTAGTCTAGGCCTCATATATTGTCTTTACAGTGTATGTATTAATTTATGGAACATTAACTTCAGGAGAAGTTGCTAATGCATCTATATGTTAGAACGCTTGGAGACATATAACTAGATATTTAAACATGATTTGATTGTTTTATTTAATAAGTTATTAAACAAATACACACACATTCTTTCACAGACAACAGCTGTTATCAAAAGGCAGAGAAACTCACCACGAGTGCTCGGTTCTGCTACTAGTGAAAACGCCTTTTTGTTTGCATCCACCAGCCTTATGGAAAGTGTACGACACGTCTGCGTTCGCAGTGCTGAATTTTTGTTGGCTACGGTCAAATCGTTCCCAATGGTAATTAGTTTTTTCTCCGCTGTTACACATCTGGCCATTAACTAGATGCCAGCGAGGACAAGAGACCCTTCATCCCTTTCATGTCTTCTGTCAGATAGGCTTGCCCCACCCTCATGCCTGCACCCTAGTTATTTCTGACAGCAAGACTACTCATTGTGGAAATGGCTGCAATTAAAGCAATTATGCAGATCTCACATCTCCTCCAGGATCAAAGGGGATTTTCCAGGACAGTATGTCTATGCCTTGCCCTGGAAGCAGTGGAACGGAAGCCACTGCCACTGGCGATGCAGGCAGTGTTTTCCCTGAGAAAGATAAAGGCATCTGAGAGGCCGCTTTTCCTTTCTGAAGGGTGCCAGCTCCCTGCTTTTCGGCTGGGTTTTTAGATGTCCTGTTTCTACTTCCAGCCCATTTCGAGATACCAATCAACAATTTAGCGATATGATCTATTTCTAATATGCAATGACTGCTCCAAAACTATAATAGAGACGGTGCTGGTTAGTAGAATGGCCGTATTTTTCTCTCTCTGCTTGCCGAGACTGCAGGCGCCGAAGACGCCCGAAATACACTTTCCACCGATAGTCAAAAACTGGAGATTAAACTGCAAATTATTCCGTCCATCAATATTTAGATATATTGTTATGGCCGCTTCCGCCTTTGACGGGAAACATGGAAATATAGGTTAGCTTAGACTCCAAAGCTGTTTGAGTTGACCACTCGCTGCTGACATCTATGAATCAGGAGTACAACGCACACTACCGCCAGCTTGGCTTTCCATGCTGCCATGCTCACCACAACACACAGCATCCAGACAACCCACAAACTAATCAATACCTGAACATATTAGATAGACAGAGCGCCTAACTCCGGTTCCAGCAAGAGATTACTGATTAGCGGGTGACTTCTTGGTGTCTTCATGAAGTGGCAGCGTAGGCAAAGGCACATTACGAAACCCATGCTGACCAGCACAGAGCTCTGATTCTGACCCCAGCAGGCCTCCATCGGTGTGATGCAAATATTCAAAGTGGGACACAATTTAAAACCTGCCTCGTGCATTTTAATGAGGTAGTTCAAATTGCGACCCCCTACAAATCGGAATTTTGCAAACCAGCATGGTTTAACATGTTGGTTCACAAAAACCCATGCATTCGGTATAAGTGCGCAGATTGCAACCACTTTTACTGAATGCTTTGTATAAACATCAGGCGCTTAATCTCTTTCAAGGCACGAGTCTGTGTCCCCATCAACCTAAGTATCACTTCGGGGTGAGTTGGAGTGATGTTAAGAGTCTCCCGTGTATGACAAATACCCTTCTGACTGGATGATTTCTGCTGGAAAATCGGATCCTCCTAGAGGATCAGATTTGCCCACTGCAACCCCCATGAAGGTGTGGGAGTGAGATTGCTTCTTCTACCTCAGAAGATGAAAAAAAGACTGGAGTTGCACCTGTGTTGAACGGTTGAAGGAGGTCAACTGAGTTACCTGTAAACTGAAGAATGAGTTTTAGATTAGTTGGCCTAACCTTGGTATTTCCGGGGCAAGGTGGGCCCTACACCAGGTCAAGGTGAATTGCAAAAAGGATATTGTCAGGTTCTTGTTGGGCAGACCATTTGAATGTGCTTGCCGTCACTTTATACCTACGAGTGGAGAGAGGAATAACACACAGAGGCGAACAGAAATGGAGTGAGAGAGAAATACTGGATAGAATGGATCGTCAGAGACTGGGCAGCCTCCCTTTTCGATGAATGGTACATCAGTAAATCAGTTGTATGGTAAAGAGGAGATCAGAGGTAAATATTTAGGTAGAGTCCGGAGTGAACTAATAGAACACATGAGCGATGTAAGGTTGCCAGTTTCGGCAGCAGAATTTGCTATAACGAGCCCCTTGTAGGCCAGGATTCTGTAAGACAGGAATGCCAGGACGTCACTACAAAGCAGACAAACCAGAAGCTGAGTAGGTAAGAGGGACAGCACAAACAAATACACAACAGGACAGATGAAATGGAGACAAACCTAACAGGAGGGAATTGGAAGGGAAAAGTAATCACAGCAAAAGTGAGGCTGGGTAATCAAATGAAATCTGGAGCGACGCAGAAAGCCACATCAACTATATGCACTTCGGCAGGCATGGACTCCACGTCACAATGTACCTAAATACTTGGCTCTAACACGTGCCCCAGAAGTGTACCAGTAACCAGAAAATTAGTTTTTAAGTGTATCAGTGTATTAGACAGTCCGCGGTCTAGTACTCACAGTCTCTTTAGTTTCCATTGTAGCATTCTCTGCAATCTCGAGCCCTGGCTAGGCCTGATCACCTGCCTCTGCTGAGCCTGAATCATGTCCCTTAATCCTTGATGGCAAATCACTAATAACATCCCAAATTGCAACCCATAAAATACATTCACTCCATCTTAACACAGCCATCACTAAAACCTGGCTCCATATTGTTCTCCAGAGGTCACCGTTGAAATCCTAGCACACACACCTGCAATTGTAATTCTGATAAATGTTACATTTCAGCCTGCATCTTTATGTATCTACATGTCTCATTTCAGTTTTGAAATTTAGCAAGGCCTGGGAGGGACAAAGAAGGGCTCTCTGGTATTTCAGATATCGAATAAATCCTACAAATCCCAGGTAACTAAAGCATCACAGAACAAAGCCAGATGGGGGCTCTACATCATCAGGAATGGGGTCAGAACCGCAACAACCACAGCTAACCTTTCACGTCCCTCAGTCACTGCACTTGCGGGATAATCTTTCATGCCAGACCAGAAAAAGGCACGCTAATAAAGCAGTAACCACGATTTGAAGTGCAGTCATGCCCGCAGGGAGTCATTTACTTTAAAATACTTCAAACGCAAGAAGGGGCCCAGGGAGTTTTCAAGCAAGAGACATTTTAATTTAACAAGAATTTAAAATTGTGCTTAGATCAAGTTCAAGTGCATGCAGCAGTTCTTCTGCATGAGTCTGTTTTGAAACAGAAAAAGTGGAAAGTCAGATAATTGCTAGTTAACTGAAAATAACTAACAAAACAATATGACAAACTGAATTGAGGACACATAATAAAATTGAAAAAACCGAACAAACACTACTAAGGTCTAGCTCTGAAAGTAGGTAATACGTGTTTAATATTTGTCAGTCTGGTGTAAACCATATTTATTAGAATGATCAGAATAACAAATAACTTAGCAGTAAGAAATATTGTCAGAATGAACCACGTGTACACTTGAAACATAACTGCAGAAGCATCCCCAATGTATTCATCTAACCTCCCTATTGTGTCCTCAGCCATGTACTACCGTTCTGCAGACCTGCGTACCTGATGGCCTTAGTATATCAGCATGAGTGCCCTTTCAGTCACCGTTTCTCACGGCATTTCTTCCCTGTCTCTTTCTCTTTCTCACAGTGGCGCTCACATACCTTATATGCCATATGCTATTAAATGACCATGGAATTGGCGGGTACCTGCTTCTCAGAACCCCATCCTAGGCAAATCGTAAATAACAATATTTGTCAATCCCAATGCTTTCATCAGAAGAATAGGAAGTGTAAGCATACGTTGTATTTGAGGCCACAGTACGAAACCGGAGGCCTAGCAAGAAGTTTTACTTCCGATTTACAGTGGGGAAAGTTTTACTTCCACGCTAATTAATAATAAGTACTGTGGAAATGTAGCAAGGTGAAGGTATTATATGGTATGACTAGGCAGTTTTACCATGGAATACCAACACAATACCCAGTAGCAGACCTCGCATTCTCTCTCAGTTAACCCTAGCTCAGTCCTGGTAGTGTGGCAAAGAGCAGTCAGGCTACTTAGAGGAACATGTATGAAGCATTTCACAATACCAATATGGACGAGAAAGTAAAAAACACATGGCTCGATAGAAATCTGACATCAATTTAGAAAAACAGATTCTATTTTAATCATCTTAATTTAGACACCAAAATTAACTTTGTAGCTTTTGTACAACCAGAGTTGTGAATTTTTAAGTCTTCAGAAAATACAGTACTTTGTAGGTTTAAAGGGCTTCCTTTGAAGTCAATAGGGAAAATAGCAGTGTGCACTCAGGCACTTGTAGGGTGAGTTCTGATGAACCTATAGAAATTTAAGGTTCTGCGTGGACCTAGACCAAGATTCAACAGTCATAATTTGGTTACTTTGCCCAGGGAATTCAGTTGCAGAGGTGACTTGGCTGTCCTTGGTGCTGAACAGGCTGGTACGTTTTGCACTTTGTTGAAAAACTGGAGTTGGGGGTGGATGCACACTCTAACCTTGCTGGTGACATCGGTCTCTATGCTAAGGGGAGAGGGGGTGGTGCCCTGGAGTTGGTGAACATCATGTGGCTGTCAATTTCCGGGCAGGCAACAGTTGCTGCAAGGGTGTTCCACAGGCTTTCTGGTGGCTGGAAGTATTTTGGCGAGGAGTAGAGGCTTGAAACTTGGCACAGGCCTCACTCTTTCTCTTTAGATGCTGGGCACTGAGTTTTGTTAGGCTCAGGCACGCAGAGCCTGTCAGATCTCAGTTCTTCGATCTCAGCCTGCCTTTACTCCTGCAAGTTACAGGGGACTGGTACCATCAGTCAGGGGAGTCTTCCTTGGAGTCTCAGTGTCCACTGGGGTCCCTTTTACATATTCACACGTCGGGCACTGAGCTCCAGTACTAGTCTCCTTAGGACATTCTATTTCCTCTCTTTAAACTGGAGTCCAGATCCAAGATGGCGGCCGGTAGATCTATCTAATTCGGACAAGCTTTCCAGCCCGCCCCGCTTGTTTACTGCTGCCACGGTGGCTCTCGCTGTTTGGCCGCGCACAGCCGCGCGGCATGATTGCAGGCAGTTTTGGAGCAGCGGCCGTGTTTTCCGGACAGTACGTGGCACGATTGTTGGAAGAGCTACGCTGGGGTGGCCGTTGCCCTGCTTGTTGTTTACAAGCTGCTGCACCTTCACCGCAGGCGCAGCTTTGTGTGGCTGGCCCCTAATGGCGCCTACAGCTATAAAGACTCCCCGGACACTACGGGGGAAGCCCAGCCTGGAGGCCACCGTGGCGAGGAGAGAGAAAAAACAGCTCACTCCCCCTCTGAAGGATCGAAATGGCGCTCAAGGAAAAGGAGCACAGCAAGGTGCGCCAGCGATGGAAAAATCATTGGGGAATGCTGCACAGGTCCCTGCAATGTTCAAACAAATAGGGAAGATAAAATGGACACCCCCCAAAAAGAACTATGTAATGATCAAGCTGGCCCCTTTGAGGACAACGGTGACCAGACACTTTTTACAGGAAAGGTGGCCAGAGGGACGGACAGTCTGGATGAGACAGGTATGACCCTACAAAATGGTGGTAGGGAGTGGGGTCCCTTGTGGGATGTTGATATGAGAAACTCCCGGCTGCTGAGGGAGGGGAACACTGAGCTGAAAGAGACCAGTAGCGGTGCAGGGACCTGCAGCTTAACTCAAAATGAGACACTACAAGAGATCGAGGATGTGCAAAATACCCCCCCCAACATTAGAATTTAAAGCACTGAGCTCCAGTTATAGAGGGAAGGAGGATAACCCCTTCTGTGCCGCGGACGTAATGGTTACATCCTGCGGCACAGTGCTGCTGTGCCCACGACGTAACCATTACATCCTGGGCACACAGCCCAGAGGGAGCGCTAGCGCTCCCTCTGTGGGGTTCCCTCCCACCCCCCTAAGGCAGGGATGGAAGGGGAAGCCCTTCCCCCTCCACCCCTGACCCCCCACCCCCTCTGTGAAATCAGCGCGCGAGCGCGCGCTGTTTGTCACAGGACCTCCTCCCATCGCACTGGAAGCTATCGGAAGAGAAATGCAAAGCATTTCTCTTCCGATCACGTAGGGGAGGTCGAGAGAGGCTTCAAAGGGAAGGAAACTGGCATGAGGGAGCGACACCTTGGGCAAGGGTCGCTCCCAGGGGGGGCATTTTTTTAAGGGCCTTTTCTGCCCCCGGGGGGGGCAGAAACCTCTAGGCACCATGGACAATTGTTTTGTTTGTTTTTGTGTTTAAGAGGTGGGGAGCGACCCCTTATGCAAGGGTCGCTCCCACAGGGGGCAAATTCTATTTAGGCCATTTCTTTTTATGAGGCCAATCTGCCCCCAAGGGGTACAGAAACCACTAGACACCAGTGAGTTTTTTTTTTGTTCGTGAATTTCACGTAAGGGGAGCGACCCCTTATGCAAGGGTCGTTCCCCTGGGGGGCAAATTTATTTTAGGCGATTTCTGCCCCCCAGGGGGGCAGATCAGCCTATTTTAATTAGGCCGATCTGCACCCAAGGGGGGCAGAAACCACTAGGCACCGGGGATTTGTTTTGCTGTTGTTGTTTTACAGATGGTGGGCGTCCCCTTAGGCAAGGGTCGCTCCCCTGGAGGGGCAAATTGTATTTAGGCCATTTCGGCCCGCTTTGGGGGCAGAACGGCCGATTTTAGGTCAATCTGCCCCCAAGGGGGGCAGAAACCACTAGGCACCAGGGATCTTTTTTTTTTGCGCCCTCACGCAAGGGGAGCGACCCCGTAGGCAAGGGTCGCTCCCCGGGAGGGGGGTGGGAGGCAAATTTATTTTAGGCCATTTCTGCCCCCCTGGGGCCGGCTGAGATAGAGGCCAAAATCCACAGGTAGGCACTTTGCAAAAAACACCTCTGTTTTCTGTGAAAAAAAGGTGATGTGTCCACGTTGTGTTTTGGGCCATTTCCTTTCGTGGGCGTTAGGCCCACCCACACAAGTGAGGTACCATTTTTATCGGGAGACTTGGGGGAACGCTGGGTGGAAGGAAATTTGTGGCTCCTCTCAGATTCCAGAACTTTCTGTCACCGAAATGTGAGGAAAATGTGTTTTTTTAGCCAAAGTTTGAGGTTTGCAAAGGATTCTGGGTAACAGGACCTGGTCAGAGCCCACAAGTCACCCCATCTTGAATTCCCCTAGGTCTCTAGTTTTCAAAAATGCACAGGTTTGGTAGGTTTCCCTAGATGCCGGCTGAGCTAGAGGCCAAAATCTACAGGTAGGCACTTTGCAAAAAACACCTCTGTTTTCTGTCACAAAATGGGATGTGTCCACGTAGTGTTTTGGGGCATTTCCTGTCGCGGGCGCTAGGCCTACCCACACAAGTGAGGTATAATTTTTATCAGGAGACTTGGGGAACATAGAATAGCAAAACAAATGTTATTGCCCCTTGTCTTTCTCTACATATTTTCCTTCCAAATATAAGAGAGTGTGTAAAAAACACGTCTTTTTGAGAAATGCCCTGTAATTCACATGCTAATATGGGCACCCCGGAATTCAGAGATGTGCAAATAACCACTGCTCCTCAACACCTTATCTTGTGCTTATTTTGGAAATGCGAAGGTTTTCTTCATAGCTATTTTTTACTCTTTATATTTCAGCAAATTAATTGCTGTACACCCGGTATAGAATGAAAACCCTCTGCAGGGTGCAGGTCATTTATTGGCTCTGGGTACCTAGAGTTCTTGATGAACCTACAAGCCCTATATATACCCGCAACCAGAAGAGTCCAGCAGACGTAACAGTATATTGCCTTAAAAAATCTGACATTGCAGGAAAAAGTTACAGAGTAAAACATAGAGAAAAATTGCAGTTTTTTTTCACCTCCATTTCAATATGTTTTTTTTCAGTTGTTATTTTCTGTAGGAAACCCTTGTAGGATCTACACAAATTACCCCTTGCTGAATTCAGAATATTGTCTACTTTTCAGAAATGGTTCGGTTTCTGGGATCCAGCATTGGTTTCATGCCCATTTCTGTCACTGACTGGAAGGAGGCTGAAAGCACAAAAAAATAGTAAAAATGGGGTATGTCCCAGTAAAATGCCAAAATTGTGTTGAAAAAATGGGTTTTCTGATTCAAGTCTGCCTGTTCCTGAAAGCTGGGAAGCTGGTGATTTTAGCAACGCAAACCCTTTGTTGATGCCATTTTCAGGGAAAAAAACACAAGCCTTCTTTTGCAGCCCCTTTTTCCAATTTTTTTGAAAAAAAAAAAATGTTCACTATATTTTGGCTAATTTCTTGGCCTCCTTCTGGGGAACCCACAAAGTTTGGGTACCTCTAGAATCCCTAGGATGTTGGAAAAAAAGGACACAAATTTGGCGTGGGAGGCTTATGTGAACAAAAAGTTATGAGGGCCTAAGCGCGAACTGCCCTAAATAGCCAAAAAAAGGCTCGGCACAGGAGGGGGAAAAGGCCTGGCAGCGAAGGGGATAAGATATTGGGAGCTAAAGGTGACTTTGGACAAGCGGACACCGCAGAGAGTTTGTTTTCCCTTTCTGACCAGTCAAAGGACTCAGATGAAGAGATCCCATTAACAGATATTGATTCAGAATGCAGCTCTCCGGCCAGTATTTTGGGGGTCGAACAAACTGACTTGCAGAAGGAAATCAATTGAACTGTTTAGTACTGGGGCTAACCTGGGGATAATGCCTAGGGGGGTGCAGCCAAAGGATCAAGAAGTTGTATGTGAACTTCAATGGGATTATACCGCCACTCAGCAGGCATTTTCAAAGATTGACAGTTCTAATGATACCCCAACATGATCCATAATGGGGCTCTCAGAACAGGCCGGGGCCCCCTCGCTGGAACTTATTTTCCGCACTATGGTACATAACCATGAACAAGCTCAGAAGGAGAGCAGAAAGGTCAAAATTGCAAACAGGCAACTGCAGTCTTCTATTAAAAGAGTGGTAAAGTCCTGTCAGGATATAAGTACCCGTATTACCTCAATGGAGACTCGTACCAAGGCTCTGGAGACAGAGGTTAAGGCTGCAGTTACACAAACGGCTACTCAGGGACAGCAGATCTTGGATATGCAGTGGAAACTAGAGGATGCAGAGAACGGTTAGCGGCGGAACAATCTCTGGATTTTGGGCATAGCAGAGGGCCTGGAGGGGCAAGACACCAGGGCCTACATAGTGTCGTTATCTAAGAAAGCTTTCCCAGATCTTCTGGAATGGAATTGGGAGACAGAGATTCAGAGAGCACATCGATTTCCACTGTTTAAAAAAAATATATATCTGATATCAGTGGAGGACAGAACTATTCAAGGGCCATTATTATATACTTTGGTAACTTCTTGCTGCGGCAGATAGTGTTTGAAAAAACCTGACCCAATTTAAGGACAAACGTAGAGGGTGTATTTTCTTTTTCAAGACCAGACTTTGCACATGCTATGGTAGAGAGACGGTGGCGGTTGAGGAAGTTGATTGCACCTTTTCAGGAGGCAGGGGCGGAAGCATATCTTCTAAGCCCCGCTCGGTTAAAAATCATCTACAAAGCAACAACACAGACTTTTGTATCTAAAATTAAAGCAGAGGAATATTTGCAGCAATTAAGAGGTAGCAACAGTGGTGGAAATGAAATCGATCTATGGGTCTGGGTGATTAGAGGAGGGGGGGTTGAAAGTTTATTATGGAACGATGTTTTTTGTCTAAAGGGAGGCCCCCTCCGCTCAATCTTGCTGCTTTTTTGTGTTGTGTGTTTTCCTTTTGTCCTTTTTCTTCTACCTTGACTGCTTCTATTGATTCGTGGGAACTGTGGCGGTGAAGAAGAATTTTGATTATGCTAACTTTATTAGCGGGCTGGGCTGGCGGGGTAGACGACTTCCATCTTACAGGCCTAGTGGCTTGGCGATCCTATTTGCAGGGTTATGGGTGGGAGGATGGGATAGGGAGCGGAGGGTTGGTTTTGAGGGGAGGGGGTCGGGACAGATCAGGGAAGGGGGGAGAGGGTGTAAAGGGACACACAGTGGGGAGGATGGTAATAATGCAAGGGGTTTCTTTAACGCAGAATTTGAAAAGATCATGTGGCTGGCCCTGGCAGGATATGAGAGAAGATGGGTAAAATATGGGTCAGGAAAGTAAAATGCGTATAGCTACAGTGAATGTCTGTGGGCTCAATGATGGTAAAAAACGCCAGCTGGTAAGGGAAACCTTCAAGGCCTTCAATGCCGATATTATTTGTATGCAGGAGACACATATTGCAGGCACACAGAAGCATTTGATGGAATTTCCTGGATGGAAGCTAGTGGCACATACAAACCAGAACACTACTACCAGAGGGATGGCCATACTTACACAAATCATGTTCCTAGTGGTTGTAAAACAGTTTACGGATAAATCGGGTCGGGTGGTTTTGCTGGAATGTTTGGCTAGAGGGTCCAAGTTCACAATTTGCTCAATTTACGGATCAAATGTGGATGATCCGGAAATTCTGGACTTAGTTACCATGGTACTCGTATCTTGGGCAACCCCGGTTGTAGTATGTGGGTACTTTAATATACATTTGGATAATGAAACCCCCATTCAAGAGCAAACAACATACAAGGGTAGAAAAACCCAAAAACGTTTGGCACTCTAGACATTAGTATTAAATTATGGGCTGATTGATGTTCGGCAGAGGTGCAGGCCGCTAGAACCAGGCCATTCCTTTTTTTTCCGCATAATAAGTCAGTCCGACTGGATTTTATTTTGTGTCAGCATCTCTGCAAAAGGGGTTAAGGATTGAGAGATATCCCAGAATTATATCGGATCATAATCTGTTGGTTTTGGTGGTGGATCTAGGGAAGGAAGGGCCACAAGTTAAGTCTTAGTCTTTCGATAGAGCACTACTAGCAGACCCACTGTATGTACAACAAATAAAAGTCTGGATTCCGGAGTTTTTTTAGATAAACCAGGGTTCTGCCACTTGCCATATTGTATGGGATGCGTTTAAAGCTGCTGTTAGAGGAGAAACGCTGAGGTACGCAATGAGAAAAGAGAGATTGCGTACTGAACAATGAAAGTTGATACAGATAAAGCTGACTGCAGCTGAACAACGACTGGGGGAGGTGATGCACAGTAAGGGAGAGACTTCAGATATTTTACACGAAATAACCGCTACAAAAGCAGAGGCCATAAAGATTTACATGGAAACGGCAGCTGCTAAATTTTTGGCATATCGTCAGGAATGCTATGAATATAGCAAGAAAGTTGGTAAGCTGTTGGCCTTAAAAATAAGGCAGAAGCTAACTCATGGCAGCATTAGTACACTTGAGAATGAAGAAGGGCAATTAGTTAGCAGTGGCCCTGAAATTCTAGCAGTATTTAGACGGTTTTATCAAAAACTTTACTCACAAGAAGGGCAACTCCAGGAGGAGGAGATGCTCTTAAATATGGGGAATATTCCACTAGGACAGCTGCAGGAGGGTGATAAGAGTGAGCTGGAAGCCCCTGTGACAGCCAAGGAAATTGGCATGGTAATCAGCGCTCTGGCGAGTGGCAAAGCAACCGGGGTAGATCAGATTCCCCTTGAGTTCTATAAAACCTTTTTTTTAGAATTACGGAAGGAACTACTCAATTTATTTCTTGAAATACAGTCAGGGTCCCCACAACCGACTTCATGGGAAGAGGCCAAGATAATAGTCTTTTTGAAAAAAGACAAGGAGCCGCACTTACCAACTTCTTTAATTAACAGTGATGCCAAAATGTATGCCAAGATACTGGCTAGTCGATTAAGCCCAGTGATTTCTAATCTTGTATCTCCGTGGCAGCACGGGTTTATTCCTGGAAAAGGCACAGCCGAGCATATCAGACGTGTTATCACACTGTTGGATGCCAGGGCTGTGGCTAAGCTCCCAATGGCAGTTATACTGCTTGACACGGAAAAAGCATTTGATCGGGTCCATTGGTCCTTCCTATGGACAATTCTGCATAAAAATAATATCGGCCCTGGGTTTATTAAGGCGATTCAGCAGCTTTATCATAACCCGACCGCCACTATGCAAATAGCAGGATTAAAATCAGCTCCCATTATTATTCAGAGAGGCACACAGCAGGGCTATCCGTGTTCACCTTTGCTGTTTGCCCTATATATTGACCCTTTGATAATGAAACTGCTTAACAATGAGCTGATCAGCCCAGTGGAATTGATAGGGGGCAGCACAAAAATACTCACCTATGCAGATGATATTGCGGTCGCTACAACTGACCCCGTCGACCGCTTTAAAGGAAATAGAATATGAGGCTGCACGGTTTGGAACGGTGTCCGGTTATTTACTGAATAAAACGAAATGTCAAATATTAGCTAATGGCTGGACAGTCTTCGAGGATGAGTGCAAAAGGACTCAGGTCCAATATCTAGGAGTCAAGCTGATGGCTAACCTTGATGAGATAGTAGAAATAAACCGGGCCCCGGTTTTAACAAAGGCCAAGAAGGACCTGTACCGTATCAATAATTTGCATCTCTCGCTGATGGGATGCTGTAATTTGATTAAAATGACCTTTCTACCTAAAGTGCTCTAGTTTTTTAGAACTATACCATTAGAAATTGGGCAGGAATGGTTTAAACAAATGGAAGGGCTGACTAGTAATTTTATATGGTCTTACACTAAAGCACACCGGGCTTTTTGCTTTTTAATGCTTCCCAGGGAGAGAGGGGGATGGGCGCTCCCTAACTTCAAATTATATTATCTGGCAGCTGTATTACAATATGCACAGACTCTATGGTGGTCATTACGGCGTCCGTACCGCCAACAGGCTGGCGGTACGGAGACCAGTATTACGGCCCGGCGGTAGCACTGCGGTCGCACCACCGGGGCCGGCGGTTTCCTGCCGTTTTAGCCCCGGCGGTGATAATCCGCCAGGGCAGCGCTGCAAGCAGCGCTGCCCTGGGGATTATGACCCCCCTACCGCCAGCCTGTTTCTGGCGGTTTGCACCGCCAGGAAGAGGCTGGCGGTAAGGGGTGTCCAGGGGCCCCCTAACAGGGCCCCGGCCAGCTTTTCACTGTCTGCATAGCAGACAGTGAAAAGCGCGACAGGTGCTACTGCACCCGTCGCACGGCCGCAACACCGCCGGCTCCATTAGGAGCCGGCTCCTATGTTGCGGCCTCATCCCCGCTGGGCCGGCGGGCGTAAACTTGGTTTGCGCCCGCCGGCCCAGCGGGGATGTCGTAATGGGGTCCGCGGGAATGTGGCCGCATTGGCGGCCGCACGGCGGTTACTGCTTGGCGACCGCCGCCCGCCAAGCTCGTAACGACCCCCTATATTTTATGGATAGAACCATGCAAGATATTCTTCCCTCAACTTATACACTAATTTTGGGTAAGGAGGCAGAGGCAGTCTTCCTACGAATTTTAGAACCTAGCTACTACAAGAAGGTTAAATTTAAAACGATCAGATCTGCTTTTAAGGTATGGGTGCAGGTTAAGTGCAAGATAGGGATGGGGCAGGTTTGCTACTACACACCGCTCTGGAACACACCTATGTTTTCAGAGATCTTCAAAGATAGGTATTGTATAGGATGGGCTAGTGGCGGGATTCAGAAAGTGGGGGACTTTTTTTCGAGGGAGTTCATATAAAGACATTTGAGGATTTAAATGCAAAGTTTGTCTTAGACAGCAGTTCTTGCAGATTAGGAATTTTTTATTAACTACCTTTAAACACAACCCGTGCGGGGGTAGGATCAAGCTGATGGAGGCTGTGGGTAAATCCATAGGCTGTACTATTAGGAACTTGTACCTGCTCCTTCTAGATACAGTACAGGATGATGTGGCACTGCTTGTTAAGAAATGGGAATTGCGGGTAGGCGCTAATGAGTCTGCAGCTTTTGAATCCATAGATATGGCTCAGAATGTCTTATTGTCGGCCGGCCCACAAGCCCAGCATTACATGGTTTTGTATAATTTATATTATACACCGGCCAAGATTGCCAGCTGGGGAAAAAGAGTGGGTAACACCTGTCCGCGATGCGGAAGCTCGGATGCAGATTTTTGCCATATGTTTACTAATTGTGGGAAATTGTCAAGGCTTATTAATGAAATATCTGAATTCTTGAAGAAAGTTCTGAAGCAGAATATTAATTTAACACCTCAACTGGTGCTGCTGGGGGTTGATGAGTCTGTCTGTAAGAACCAATCAAGATATTTTTTGTTCTTGGCAATGTCTGTACTGCGTGGATATGTTGCATCTGATTGGCGGGAATCTGACCCTCCGTCTTGGAATCAATGGATTACACGGCTCTTATCTGCAATACTGTTTGTATAGTATAAGGGGCGCAGCATCTAGGAAAAACCATTGTGCTCATCACTTCAGGGCCCTGAGAGTGGACTGATAAAAAAAAACAGTTTACTACTGAATTTTTCTGCTCTTTTCACATGAATATTTTTCTACTCTGTGTATAATTTTTTTAAATAACTGATATTTGAGATTTATGTATTGACCATGAAGCCCTCTCTGTGATGAAATTTTATACCGCTGTGTGTCCAATAAAACAAAAAAATTCCAGGTCCTTTTGTCAGTGGAGATGTCTCTTTGCCATCTTTCTTCTATTCCAGGTAAGATATGAGTTCTTGTGCCAAGGGAGCCCCTTAATTTATGGTTTAGGGGGCGTTTAAGGGTGTTAGGGACAGCGGCTAAAGGGCTACTAGTCCCTGTGGCTAATCTGCCTCTGGAGGGATGAATTCCAGTGGGGGTGTGTCCCTTTTCTACCCACAACTCACTATTCTTAGGGTCTGCCAAGATGGCAGAATCCTCCATCAGCTGTGCAGACCTCCTAGCCCACCTTAAAGGTGTGGCTAGTCTTTTGGCGGTGCACACCTCCTGCATAGCTAATGTCTTACCTGCCTTATCGGGCAGGGTGGAAAGGACTTTGTCTTCCAATGGGGGACAGTTCCTTACACAGTAAAAGCGGGGGAAACTTTTGAGGCTCACTACCTTGATGCTTTTCTCACTAGCCAGCCTGGGAGGGAGGAGGTGTGACCTCCTTCTTGCTCAGGCCCTTTGTCTTTCATCATGTCAAGGTGCTAGGACCACCAGCAGGAGGTTAGACTCTTGTCTATGGTGGCAGAGGCTCAGGAGAGCCTGCCAAAACAGTGCAGGACTCAATAACTTGATGGGCTCCCTGTAAGGGTGCCATCTGGGCATCTGCTTTTTAATCCTGAACATAGGCATCATGCTCAGGGTTAAAAAGCACAATGTTTGATTCTAAACATGACAGGATTCTGCTGGGCCATTGCAGGGCTGGACATCTGAGCAGTGGATCCAATTGTCTGCCAGTTATGCAGGCCAGCATCATGTTTTAAATGCCAGCATCGGGGCATATGTGCTCCTGAGCATATGTCCTCACACATGAGGAAGTGCGCCCTGCCTCCTGCGCTAGAGGGGTCCTGACGTAGGGGTGACTGACCTGCCCATGGGCAGAAACAGGGACTCTGCCTGCACCTGGGGTGGGCAGAGTCTCACTCGAGCAGCAGGCTGCTCGTACAGCCTGACATGGCAGCTCTGCAGTCTTTCTTTTACTGAGTTTACTCAGGATGGCACACTCAGTGCTACAGCCCTGGTGTCCCCCTTTACCACCCTTGCCCCGGGTGCCCTGGGTACCATTTACTAATGACTTATAGGGGTGGTAACGACCTAGTCAATTGGCCTATGCAATTTGACATACAATTTAGGGAAAGAGCATTGGCACTGGGGCCTGGTTAGGAGGCCTCAGTACAGTGGCAGGTTAATAACAACAGCATCTGACAGCAAAAAGTGGGGGGTGACCATCCAAAAAGGGGCACTTTACAACACTGTGGAAGCAGAAAACATGTGAACATTTTCACTGTGATCCTCCGAAATGATACATCAAAGCTGTTACCTGCTAAGTAATACACCAGCAGGAGTGGTTCTGAAATTCTCTTCTACTGCTTAAGCTATATCAGTAATATTCAGCTACTTACCAAACACAATGAAGTTAGATTATGTGGAATCACATTCCCACTTGCTCTGCTCCTTCCTTCAAATACCAGCAATATCAATTCATATCCTTAACCTTGTCACTTAGTCAAACGCATGGCATGGATTCTGGTATTGGTCTTAGAGACATTTGCTTCCTAGTAAGGGATACATCACTGGTGCACCCAGTGCTTAGTCAATGGTCTCAAAACATCTGATACCCTTTTTTCAGCCCAGGTATCCTCTACATATCTGGAGATAGGACTCCTGCTCTTAGGAACAAGAAATATTGCAGGCTATAGAGCCATCCTGACTCCATCATCTCCTCTTGGACTCTCTCTGTCCGCTTTAAATCACATGTGAGGTCTCTTGCGGCACCCACCTTTTGGACTTGCCCCATGAGCTCCAACCCCTTATTCTTTAGTTCTACCTCTCGCTCTGAGGGAGTCATCTGGTCGGGCAAGCTTTGCACCCCAGCTGTTGTGGTCATGTCTCCTTGGCTTGGCCCTTCTCTGTTGTCTGGTGCACAGCTACCATTTCTGTGTAGTATGTGGTGGACATAAGCCAGGTTATGGGTCTGTTGTTCCTTATACTGGCTCTCCATTTGACTGAATAACACCAAATGCAGGAACTTGCTGTAAGGGCAGAGAGTGTAGTGAGGACTTGGCTGCAAACCTCTCATGGATGTGATGGAGGAATTTCAATTTCCCCTTATGTTTTATTAGAGCATCAGTGACATACCAGGAAAGAAAATCAGCATTCCCATGTAAGAACCAGGGCAATGAAAAATCAAAAAGGAGAAATGTTGAAGGGCCGAAATAGGGTCAGCCTACTCATTGGACATAGTCATTATGAAGAGCCCGCCATCAACGGGTAGCCTGATTGTTCTCTATCTAAGGGTAGCCTGATTGTTCTGAATGTGGAAGTGACACCCTAATAGGTAAAGGGACCTCCACCACCAATCAAATGACCAGGCACTATGTTTCTAATGTTTTACATGCAACTTCATGTGGTAAGAAATTCCAGATAACACACTGATTGAGATGTATCCCATCAATTTCTGAAAATGTTGCCATAAATCTTCTATAACACACTATAAAACATAAAAATAACTTTACATTTACTTTGGTGAATGGTCTTGCAATGTGTTGCAGAGCCTTGTCTTTATCAAGTTTGGGGTTTGTGGTGCTAATCCCCAGACTATGGCACTTATTACAACCCTGGGGGTCGGTGTTAAAGCGGGGTTAATACCGCCAACATCCTGGCAGTAAAAAAAATGGGATTATGTCCCTGGTGGTAACTGCCATCAAAGACCGCCACTTTAACACACCGACCGCCAGGGTGGTAACGGCCGCTGGGCTGTAGACTTTGGTCTCCAGCCAGGCGGTCGTCACAATCCTACCCTCGGGATTACGACCCGGCCTATCGCCATGGTTTTCGTGTCAAACTTACCGCCACGAAAACCATGGCGGTAGGCACTATCAGTGCCAGGGAATCTCTTCCCTGGCACTGATAGGGGTCTCCCCCTCCCCAGATTCCTCCCCGACCCTCCCTCTCCTGCCCCCCGCACATATACACACCCGCACGTGCACCCATATAGATAAATGCACACACGCATACCCACCACCACCCACACATGCACACATACATACCCACACACCGCGACACACACCAACATACCTTGTCACACACATGCATTCACAACACACAACACTCACAATAACTCATTCATGCATGCATTCAACCCGACTAACACCTGCACGCATTCCAAAATGCTTGCAGGGGGTTCTCCGACTGGAGACGGTCCGCGGTGCTGCTGTCAGCAGCAGCGTCCGCCAGCAAAACACCACCAGGCCATATCATTGGTCATGATACGGTCGGCGGTATTTTGCTGGCATGGCGGTGCTATTGTCAGCAGCGCTGCCTTACCGGCGTCCGCCACCATGACCGTCGGTGGTGTTCCGCCAGCATTCTGGCGGTATACCGTCGCCGGTCATGATACGCATAGACGGCTGGTAGCCACTGCGCCGGTATGTTGGTGGCCGTCGCCATGGCGGTAGGCGGTAGTTACCGCCAATGTTGTAATGAGGGCCTCTATCTTAACTATTGCAAGTAAAATGCATTTGGCTGAGTTAATGGTAAAACCTGGAGACTGAAGAATAGAACAACATGTTCTTGATATATAAGATGTGTTCCTGAGTGTGGCTAAAAACGATAATGTAGTCAAGGTTAGATAAGGACTGTCCATTGTGTTGGCATGAGTAGCTGGACATTTTCTGGTGCTCCATGCTGTCATGACCACACAAACTTGCCAAGTCAAATCAAAGAAGTGCATGAGAAAAGCAAAGAGATATCCTCAGTGGAGACAGCAAAGCCCAAACTGGAAGAAGGTTTGCAGAGTAATCTTGCGCTTATTTCAAAGGAAGAATCAAGAAGAGAAGATCCAAGATGGCCGCTGTGAGTCCTGAAGGTTAGTTACAGTTCTAGTTTTGCAATCGGTTGGTTGCTAGGTTACGAGCTCTCCAGCTGGAAGCCTTGCACTTCAACTGAGGTCTGACAGGAATCAGCTGTGTGGAGAGAGAGCGCGCTTCAGAACAGAAACTCCTGTGAGGTAAAATTACATTTGAAGATTATATTACAGAAAACAGATAAATATTGTCAAGGTTTATTCGAAGAGTTTGATAGTAGACCGTTCCCGTGGAAGTCGGCAAGGCTACAGAGTTAATGTATGAATTAACCTTATGTTTACAAGGTTCTTGTTTAAGATATTAAAGTCAAAGAAAAAACGAACTTTAAAAGAGCAAGTATCTACAAATGTCAAGGTTATAAACAAAGGCCAAGTTTAAAGGAGAAACAAACTGTTAACAAATAAGCATTTACAAATTCAATGGTAATAAACCAAAATAGAGTTTAAAAGAGAAACGAACTTAAATAAACAAGCATTTACAACTACAAGTTATCAACAGATGTTGAAGTAAGGAAGGAGAAACTAACTGTAATAAAGAAGCATTTACAAATACAAGTTATCAACAAATGTCGAAGTAAGAAAGGAGAAACGAACTTAAATAAACAAGCATTTACAAATACAAGTATTGACAGAAGTCACAATAAGACAGGAGAAATTAAATAACATCAGCTGATTTGAAGAACGCATTATCACCAACTATATATATATAAATATATAGCAACATAAATCCAATCTCTAACAAAGGTTGAGAAGTTCTTCCAGAATCAGTAATAAGCATTTTTTTAAGAAAAGCTATCATTTATAGGGAGAAGCAATGCTACAGAGAACTCAGGGTGAGTGAAGAAATAATAGAATTAAAGAGAATTAAGTGTTGAGAGTAGAAAGTGAAAAACTGATGTTGTATGTCCCTAGTAATTGCGACTGTCACTCTTGCAGGTGCTGTATCCAATCTTAGATGTGAAGAGGCAGACTGAGTACTGGCATTCATCATCTCTGTGGCAGTCTCTCTACCATCCCATTCCCCTTTCCCCCTCCGGGGTACTCAGCACAAAGGATTAATATTAGTTGTGAGTAGCTCGGGTCGGGACTGAGGAGTTATCTTCTGCTTCTGAGGAAATCGAATTGAAGTATCCTGACAGATTGAAATGCCATCACCCTAATTTTAGGGAAAAAACAGATTTCCTCCTGAGCAGAATGGCAAAAGGAATTGATATAAAAGCATTAGCCACCGTTTTGGAAGGGTTACAGAAACAATTAAATAACACCATAGAAGAAACAGTCCAAATAAAACAGCGAATAAATGAGTTAGGGAACACCGCTAAATCAAATGAATCTGTGTTTTCACAAATCCCTAGCCCTTCACAGTCTGCAGGTATATCCACTCAAGTAATTCATGCGGTTTCCCCTATTATTCCTTTGGCTCAACCCGAGCGCTTCGGTGGGGATCCAAATAAGGCGCAGATTTTTCTGACCCAATGCTCATTGCATTTTTTATGTAGACCAGTCATTTTTTCCGAAGACCAGTCCAAAGTGGCATTTATATTGTCTTATCTGACAGGAGATGCGGCCGCATGGTCCATGCCAATAATTTCCTGAAATTATCCTGTTTTATATAATTTCCAAAATTTCAAGGAAGAGTTCTTAAGAATATTTGATCGGCGAACTGCAGCTCAAGCCACTGACAATGAACTACTGGAAATCAGGCAAGGTAATAAAGATCTAGTAGCCTATCTGGCTCATTTCAATATACTCATTGTAGAGACTGCCTGGCCGGAGTCAAAAAGAGCTGCATATTTTATCGTGGACTGAGAGATGAATTGAAAGATGCCTTAGCACAAGTTCCAAAAAGACCCACCGAAATTTCAGAGTTAATTGATCTTGTGTTACAGATTGACCACCGGTTAACTGAACGAAGAGCAGAAAAGAGAAGAGAGTATCGACCATTTCCCCTGAGAATTGATCGTGTAAGAAATGATCATACGAGAGCCGGAGAAGGGATAACGATAGAAGAACCAATGCAAATTGGTTCCATCCGCGGTCCTTTATCTAAGGAAGAAAAAGAGAAAAGAAGAGTGAATCAACTATGTTTATATTACGGTGCATCTGGGCATTTTGTTAAAAACTGTCCCAAGAAACCCAAAGCTCTTCAGTTGGGAAAAGGCCAGCTTCATCAGTAGAGGGAGTTGCACTGATGAAAGCAGAACCCAAGACAACTCCTTTAGATCAACGAGTGGCGAATACCTTACAAACCGCAGCGCCACATTTGGTACAAACAGTATCAGTTAAGACCCTTGAGAAGGAAATTCAAGGGATCTCAGTTATGATAGACTCTGGAGCTACGGGCAACTTCTGTGATATCAAATACGCTCGTAAAATGGGTATTCGATTTATCAAGAAATCTACTTTGGAAGTAGTAAGAGCTGTGGATGGAACCAATCTTTCTTCAGGACCCATTTCCCATGAGACCGAACCAATTCAGATGCAAGGTTTTGGTGGACATCAGGAGCAGATAATCTTTAATTTGATAGATGCTCCACAATTTCAACTCATTTTGGGTCTGCCCTGGCTTACAGAACATAATCCACAAATTGATTGGAGCAAAAGAACGATCAAGATGAATTCCTCTTACTGAAAAGAGAATTGCTTTCATGATGGAGTGGAAGTGTCCACCAAGTCCCAAGCGGCCTGTTTATCATCACACTCTTCAATGATCTGTGCACTAAAGACAGCAGAAATCGCAAAAGAATATGAGGATTTAGTCGCCGTTTTTGATGAAAAGGAGGCTGAGAAATTGCCACCACATCGACCCTACGACTGCAAAATTGAACTGGAGCCAGGTGCGATATTGCCATGTAGCAGAATATACGCATTGACCGAAGCAGAGAATCAACATTTAAAAGAGTATTTGGATCAATATCTTGCTAATGATTTTATTCGTCCTTCTGAATCTCCAGTGTCATCCCCACTATTTTTCATACCAAAGAAGGATGGGAGTCTTCGAACTTGCATTGATTATCGAGCCCTCAATCAGGTTACCATCAAGAATCGATACCCACTGCCTTTAGTGTCAGTTTTATTAGATCAAGTAAAGAATGCTAGAATCTACACCAAATTGGACCTGCGAGGAGCATATCATTTGATTCGAGTGGCTTCAGGGGATGAATGGAAAACTGCTTTTCGGACTCGATACGGATTATTTGAATATCAAGTGATGCCTTATGGGTTATGCAATGCTCCCGCTGCCTTCCAGCATTTCGTTAATGATATATTACGAGAATTCCTCGACCGGATTGCCGTGGTTTATATAGATGACATTTTAATCTTTTCCGACAATCTACAGGAGCACATTTCCCATGTTCGATCCATCCTCACAAGGTTGCAAGAAAACCATCTCTATGTAAAATTGGAGAAGTGTGCATTTCATGTGGAACGAGTTGAGTTCTTAGGATTCATTTTGTCACCAGAAGGAGTTAGTATGGATCCTGCCAAGATAAAGAAAGTGCAACATTGGCCTTCTCCTTGCAATGTCAAAGAGATCCAGAGTTTCTTGGGGTTCGCTAATTTTTATCGAAGATTCATATCCAATTTTTCTCAAACAGTTACACCCATTACTCGATTGTTGAAGAAAGGAGTGAAGTTTGAGTGGACAAAAGAAGCTGAAAATGCTTTAAATTTTTTTAAGAATTCCTTCGTCTCAGCTCCAATCTTGCTCCACCCCAATCCAGATGAGCCATATTATGTGGAGGCAGATGCTTCAGATGTTGCCATAGGAGGTATCTTTCCCAGCGTCATAAAGATACAGGTCAATTACATCCAGTGGCCTATTTCTCTCGAAAATTAACACCACCAGAGATAAATTATTCAATTGCGGATAAGGAGCTATTGGCAGTCAAATAAACTTTTCGTGAGTGGAGGCATTACATTTTGGGAGCTAAGCATAAAGTGACCGATTACACGGACCACCGAATTTTACAGTTTTTAAAATCAGCTCGAACTCTAACAGCTAGACAACTGCGTTGGTCCCTATATTTTGCAGACTTTGATTTTGTTATCACTTTCAGACCAGGAAAAGTAAATGGGAAGGCAGATGCTCTATCTCGAATTGATACCGGTGCAGTTAAAGAGCCTCCAGAAAAAGAATTGATTATTCCACAAGAGAAGTTCATATCTGCCATATTGTATGAAAATTTAACCAAAGAAATTCAAGAAAATTTAACATTCGAAGGAATGCTGAAGTGGTCCAAAGAAGGCCAAGGAAGAGAAATCAAAAAAGGTTTGCCATACTTTAAAGGTGCACTGTATGTTCTGACTGTGGAGCTGCAAGAAAAAATTATTCAGGCTTATCATGACGATCAATTGGCTGGACACAAAGGAATTCAAAAGACTCAAAATCTAATACAACGAGAATTTTGGTGGCCAAAAATGAAAACTCAGATAAGACAATATGGCCCTCATTACAACTTTGGCGGGCGGCGGAGGCCGCCCGCCAAAGTTGCGCGTCGTGAATACCGCACCGCGGTCGGAAGACCGCGGCGGGTATTCAGAGTTTTCCCCTGGGCTGGCGGGCGGCCGCCGAAAGGCCGCCCGCCAGCCCAGGGGAAAACGACCTTCCCACCATGAAGCCGGCTCGTAATCGAGCCGGCGGAGTGGGAAGGTGCGACGGGTGCTACTGCACCCGTCGCGTATTTCACTGTCTGCTATGCAGACAGTGAAATACATTTTGGGGCCCTCTTACGGGGGCCCCTGCAGTGCCCATGCTGTTGGCATGGGCACTGCAGGGGCCCCCAGGGGCCCCGCGACTCCCCCTCCCGCCATCCGGTTCCCGGCGGGAGAACTGCCAGGAACTGGATGGCGGGAGGGGGAGTCGGAATCCCCAAGCCGGCGCAGCAAGCTGCGCCGGCTTGGAGGATTCCTTGGGGGCAGCGGGAAACCGGCGGGAGACCGCCGGTTTCCCTTCTCTGACCGCGGCTAAGCCGCCGCGGTCAGAATGCCCCGCGGGGCACCGCCGGCCTGTCGGCGGTGCTCCTGCGTGCCGCGGCCCTGGCGGTTCTATACCGCCAGGGTCGTAATGAGGGCCTATGTGTCAACTTGTGACAAATGTCAAAGAGGGAAATCAAATAGAACAGCTTCACAAGGTCTGTTAAGACCTTTGCCCACTGCACCCCATGCCTGGCATACTGTTACTATGGATCTTATAGTGGACCTCCCTAGTAGCCAAGGTTTTAACACTATCCTAGTTTTTGTAGACACTTTCACTAAAATGGCGCATTTCATTCCTTTGAAAGAAATCCCTCGAGCCCCACAGGTTGCACAGTTGTTTACACAACACATAGTACGCGCCCATGGTATCCCAAAAATTCTAGTTTCAGACAGGGGGTCCCAATTTGTTTCTCGCTTTTGGAAGGCCTTTAGTAAAAGATTAGGAATTGATTCTCGTTACTCTACCAGTTACCATCCTGAAACCGATGGACAAACAGAGAGAGTGAATCAAGAGTTAGAACAGTATTTAAGACTCAATTTATTCGATAAAGAGAAGGAATGGCCCGAGTTGATGTGGGCAGATGAATTTGCTTACAATAATGCAGTTCATTCCACCACTGGGTTCACCCCCTTTTATCTGAACCATGGTAGACATCCTAATGTAATGTTGGGTAAAGAAGATGATTCAGTGCCTGCAGTAGAAGAGATGGTGAGGGATTTGCAGACCACGTTAGTTAGGGCTAGAAAAAACATCATTCAAGCAAAAGACTCATATAAGACTCAGGCTGATAGAAAAAGAAGAGAGAGCCCCATTTATTCGAAAGGAGACAAAGTTTGGTTATCCACTCGTCATTTACGTCTCAAAGGAAATCACAAATTTCAGCCACGATTTATAGGCCCATTCAAAGTTGACAAGATGATCAATCCAGTGGCAGTTAAATTGCAGTTGCCAGCTCATCTAAAGATACATCCTGTTTTCCATGTCTCCTTGTTAAAGAACAGTCCTCCAAATTTACGTCAAAACTCCCCTCCAATTCCTATCCAGATTAGCTCTGCAGAAGAGTATGAGGTCAATCAAATCTTAGATTTCAAAATCCGTAATGGCCAGCTTTATTATCTAATTGATTGGAAAGGTTATGGTCCAGAGGAACGATCCTGGGAGCCGCACGAGTATGTACATGCTTCAAGATTAGTGAGAAACTTTCATAGAACCTACCCAAGCAAACCTAAATTGGAGAACTGTTCCTTGAGGGGGAGTACTGTCATGACCACACAAACTTGCCAAGTCAAATCAAAGAAGTGCATGAGAAAAGCAAAGAGATAGCCTCAGTGGAGATAGCAAAGCCCAAACTGGAAGAAGGTTTGCAGAGTAATCTTGCGCTTATTTCAAAGGAAGAATCAAGAAGAGAAGATCCAAGATGGCCGCTGTGAGTCCTGAAGGTTAGTTACAGTTCTAGTCTTGCAATCGGTTGGTTGCTAGGTTACGAGCTCTCCAGCTGGAAGCCTTGCACTTCAACTGAGGTCTGACAGGAATCAGCTGTGTGGAGAGAGAGCGCGCTTCAGAACAGAAACTCCTGTGAGGTAAAATTACATTTGAAGATTATATAACAGAAAACAGATAAATATTGTCAAGGTTTATTCGAAGAGTTTGATAGTAGACCGTTCCCGTGGAAGTCGGCAAGGCTACAGAGATAATGTATGAATTAACCTTATGTTTACAAGGTTCTTGTTTAAGATATTAAAGTCAAAGAAAAAACGAACTTTAAAAGAGCAAGTATCTACAAATGTCAAGGTTATAAACAAAGGCCAAGTTTAAAGGAGAAACGAACTGTTAACAAATAAGCATTTACAAATTCAATGGTAATAAACCAAAATAGAGTTTAAAAGAGAAACGAACTTAAATAAACAAGTATTTACAACTACAAGTTATCGACAGATGTTGAAGTAAGGAAGGAGAAACTAACTGTAATAAACAAGCATTTACAAATACAAGTATTGACAGAAGTCACAATAAGACAGGAGAAATTAAATAACATCAGCTGATTTGAAGAACGCATTATCACCAACTATATATATATATATATAGCAACATAAAACCAATCTCTAACAAAGGTTGAGAAGTTCTTCCAGAATCAGTAATAAGCATTTGTTTAAGAAGAGCTATCATTTATAGAGAGAAGCAAGGCTACAGAGAACTCAGGGTGAGTGAAGAAATAATAGAATTAAAGAGAATTAAGTGTTGAGAGTAGAAAGTGAAAAACTGATGTTGTATGTCCCTAGTAATTGCGACTGTGACTCTTGCAGGTGCTGTATCCAATCTTAGATGTGAAGAGGCAGACTGAGTACTGGCGTTCATCATCTCTGTGGCAGTCTCTCTACCATCCCATTCCCCTTTCCCCCTCCGGGGTACTCAGCACGAAGGATTAATATTCGTTGTGAGTAGCTCGGGTCGGGACTGAGGAGTTATCTTCTGCTTCTGAGGATATCGAATTGAAGTATCCTGACACATGCAAACCGAAGGGATGACCTGTAAATGAGTAGAGAGTTCTTGAGGTGTTGAGAGGGTAGTCTTATATGTGTCTCATCATCATGAGAAAACTTGCCAACACAGTTTTGGAAGATCGAGGGTACTGATATATTTGCCACACCTCAATCATTCAATCTGTATGTCCACGCAGTGTCTGGGCTAGACATTGAATACTGTGGTCTTGTTCACTTATCTGAAATTGATGCAAAACCATTTTGTACTGTCTGTTTCAATACAACAACAGTAGGGCACACCACTCACCGGTAGAGGATTCTAAGATACCCATATGTAACATAATATTCATTACTTTGACTGCTGCTTTTCTTCATGCTTCCAGAATTCTTTATGGTTTAATTCTGACTGTACTAGTTTCTGGTGTTTCTGTTTTGAATTCAGTAGGGTTACTGTGAAGAACACTTGGTCCACTCTCTACATTATTAAGTTGAGGACCTGTTTTTCTTCAGATGTGGCTGACCTGATTGATAACGTGTTCTTGTACACCTGTTCTCTTCCGCGACTAAACCATACAACCCTGTGGTCACTGTCACCCATTTCTTCAGCAAGTTGATGTTGTATGTTTGAGATATAGGCTTGTGATATGGTTGTGATACTCAGTATGTGCCTTTCCATATGAGTTCCATTACTTGATATTTGTCTGTTCCATTTGGCTAATAACATATACTGAGACATATGGAATGGAGCTAGCACCTTATCCTGAACTATCAGTGCTCTTAGATGGCCCCCATTATAATAGTTTTCTGTTGCATGGTTTTGTAAAGGGCTTCGGATTAGTTTGTAATCACTTTTCAAGCCCAAGTTGTAGGCTACTAACAGAATTGTTAGAGCTCCCTCATCTTCTCAATCTTCAAGAGCTACATCTAACAAAGAACAAAAGGTTGCCTGCGGAACAGAAGCTCCAAGGGGTTAAGCCATTGAGATGCCTGTGGTGCACATATTATGAATACAATCAAGGGGGCAGGCAACTGAAGACTCGGATCGTGGCTCTGTAGAGTTCCTGCGAGATCCCCCTCATCCAACTGCTCTTTGTTGCAGCCCCTCCGCCAGGCTGCAGGGGCCAGTAGAGTTTGTCCCCTGTGTTAGAGGCAATGTGGGGAGGGCATCCTAAGTCACTGATTTTGAAGTCTTTGATGGGCGCCCAGCCAGGCTGACAGTGGGCTGGTTGAACATGGAGGGCTGCTGAGGCCTTGAGGCAATGCCAGTCACCCCAAGGCACTCTAGAGTGGGTGCTACGAAGCCCCAGGAGTGAACCCTTCCTCCCTTCCAGGCCAGGAGTGACAAGACAGGCTCCTGCATTACACACTGGGATGGCACCTGCTGAGAGGAGGTAGGCTGAGACAGTTCCAGGGTGGTGTGGGGCTCTCTACCCATGGAAGTGGTGTACATGTGGGGGGTTCTTCGGGGGCTAACCCCTTAGGGGTGAGCACTGGGTGTGGCACCTCTTCTCCCCCCCTGTGTGAGGCACAGCCATGAGGCTCCTTGCTGAGGAACTACAAGGAAGAAGATCACTGGGGCTGGGAGACAAACCACCATGATTGCCGAACCCCATAGTCCTTAGGTGAGCCACTACCCCCTGGTGGAAATTACCCTTGACTGCAAATGCCCCCTTCTCCCACTTTTCTTCTTTGTCTCTGGGAATGGTTAGGCAGGCAAAGTGAGACAGCTGCAGGAAGTGACACCACACCTCAATGCTTGTCGACACTATGCATAGGCTGCCCCTGTTATGTGGACTGGAGAGGTGTGTGAGAGTGAACGGCAAGGCCAGATTCCAGTGAGGAGGACCAGGAAAACACAGTTGTAGCTTGTGCTCCCCAACCCCCGGCTTGCGGGGGGCAGAAGGCTTGTGGCTGGGCTGGCCCTGTCAAGCCCTGAGTCCTATGCCCTGAACTTACTTTCCAAGAGCTGCACCACCAGTGGATGCTCACCACAGTTAGCCCTGCCAACAACATTGTGACTGCTTTGATCGGCACCCTTCTGAGAGCCTACAGGAGTGTAATTTGCAATCTCTCATCTGATGGATCTTTTGAAGTTGACTGAGACACTAAAGGAGGTAAAGATAATAAACAGTTCAAGTTTTGCAAAGCTGGTTTGGAAACAAAGTGAGGACCAGGAATCAGTAATTTGAATTAAGTGGTGTTATTTCTAATCAATAATCAATCAAATATACACACATGTTAGGAAAATGTTAAAAAGATACAAGATCACAGCTGGCAAGCTGAAACATCACAGTTGGTTCAGATTCATTAAATTAATGTAAAAAGCAACAACAACCACAGCAATGCAGAAACTGAGAATTAGAAATAGGCGTTCCTTTAAAAAAAAAAAGGCACTCTTTCCTAAACATGAAATATTTCTAAAATCCCCTAATCAGAATACTAAATAAGGAATGAGGATGGTTTAAATTAAATCTTAGGGAATTTTGGAAATGTGACAAGGTGTTAGCATAGTAAAGAATCAAGTAGAAGTCTTCCAGCAAAGGGAATATCAATCAACCAGAAATGTGTGTAGCGCTGCTTATCATCAATGAGGTCTCAAGACACTGTCATGGGTGTGCGGATCAGTCGAAGAGCCAGGTCTTGAGGTCCTTCTTGAACTGATTCAGTGAGGGGGCCAGCCTGAGGTGGATTGGTAGCGTGTTCCAGGTCTGTGCTGCGAGATTGGAGAAGGATCTGCCTCCCATTGTGCTCTTCCTGATTCTAAGGGGGGTGGTGAGGGCAATTTGAGAAGATCAGAGTTGTATGGTGGGAGTGTAGAAAGATAGGTGGTGATTGAGGTAGGCCGGTCCGTTATTGTGCAGGGCCTTGTAGGCATGTGTCCGGAGCTTGAAGGTGATGCGTTTGTTGATGAGCAGCCAGTGCAAGTCTCTAAGTTGGGCGGAGACGTGTCTGTGGCGTGGGATGTCTGGGATGACTCTGGCTACTGTGTTCTGAATTCTCCGGAGTCTTGCTTGGAGCTTCTTCATGATGCCGGCATAGAGAGCGTTGCTGTAGTCAAGTTTGCTGCTGACAAGTGCATGGGTGACCGTCCTTCTTGTCTCAATGGGGATCGACCTGAAGATCTTCTGGCGGAGGCCAAGAGTGTGGAAGCATGACGATGAGACGTGTTGACTTGGTGGATCATGGGCAACATGGAGTCCAGGATGATGCCCAGGTTGCATGTGTGGTTGGTCGGTAGGGGGACTCTTCCAAGGGCAGCTGGCCACCAGGAGTTATCCCAGGTAGAGGGAGTGGGGCCCAGGATGACAATCCCTGTCTTGTCTGAGTTGAAGTTGAGGCAGCTACTTTTCATCCAGTCAGTGACTGCTCTCATTATGTTGTGGAAGTTGTTGATGGTTCTTCAGTGAGGGAGAAAATTAGCTGTGTCCTCGGCGCAGGAGACTATGTTGCGACTGTGCTTTCTGACGATTTTGGTGAGTGGATCCATGTAGATATTGAAGAGGGTTGTGCTCAGGGAGGAGCCCTGGGGTACTCTACAGCAGCTTTCTGTTGGTTCCAAGAAGAACGGCAGGAGTCTGACTCCCTGGGTCCTTCCGGTGGGGAAGGAGCAAATCCACTCCAAGGCCTTGCCGAGAATGATGGTGTTGTGAGGTCTGGTGCAGAAGGTGGTGTGGGATACTGTGTGGAAAGCGGCGGAGAGGTCCAGGAGGATGAGGGCAGCCATGGTCCAATATGGTGTGGATGTCATCCGTGGCTGCGAGGAGGGCAGTTTTGGTGCTGCAGGTGCTCCTGAAAACCGCATTGAGAGGGGTCCAGGATTTGGTTTGACTCGTGGCTTGTGACTCGTGGAATTCCGTGAGCTGCGTGTTGATGCCCTTTTTGGCTACCTTGGCTGGGGAGGGGAGAAGAGAGATGGGTCTGTAGTTTATCAGATCTCTAGACTCAGCGGAACCCACTATTCCACTTCCTAGGTTTCCAAACCATCTGACAATCCTAGAAAACCCATCTCTAATTGCTTCCCAAACACCTGTAGCTTCTAATTCCTTTAAATCTTCTTAAATCTTTCTTAATGTATTTCTTCAACCCCCTCACTCGTGTTAGGATAGAGGTGAAGAATTGCTTGACCTTTTGCAGACTCCATCTTCTTTTGCGATCAGTATGTCTAGCACAAGATGATTTTGCAAAATTATATATCTCATAGCTATCATTTCAGTATCTACAGCCAATAAGGAGCTTGCTGTACTCGTGGACAATGTATCCACTACGATGGACAATTTTCTAATCTCAAGATCATTCAACATTACAACTTCAGCTGGAATCACTTCACCAAAAATGTTTCCCACTATTTCAGCTCCATTAACAGCTCGTTTTGTTTTAGGTTTCGTTTCCCACACAGGATCATTCAAATGTTCTATGTGATGAATCTTTGGAAAAATCACACCTAAATGACATACCATACCATCCTTTGGGCAATTTGAAATACACATGATCCCCACAAACAAAATAAGCACCAGGATTAACAGGATCTCGGCCTCCAAAGAACAGAAGCCATATATCTCCTATTCGAAAAAATGGTCACAATCACTTCTATCCATGAACTTAGTGATAAGGGAAGATATATTCCTGCCCACAGATAACTTCTCTTTATGTTGCCAGTCTAAAGTAGTGCAGGCATAACTCCTAAGTCTTGATGTTTTGCTTCTTCCTCATTCCACTGTCCTTTATATCTCACATCCCTTCCTGTTTTTCCCCTTTCCTCCATCGCTATCTTCCTGTCTTCTACTGAATCCCAAAAATTCTTCTCAGCTTCAGTTAAAGAACATGTCAAATGTTTTCTATGGGCATAAGCCGTGCTCAGTGTTTTAACTGGTTTAAAGAAACTGCCAACCGCCTCCATGTCTCCATGGAAATGGCGATTCAACCTCTTTACCAAAGGAACTTCAGAAAATACCAAATCATAATTTGAATAATAATATTGGAAATGTCCCCCTCCATAAAACAGACTTAACAGAAGTCCACATGTTACTCCATACATAAGAGGAAAATGGTGATAGGTAATTTCCTCAGAAGCTGATGCAGGTAACTGCGTACAGATATAACAGTTCTTTGCATCCATAGTGTCAACATATTTATAAAGCAATCTAAAAGAGGCATTTGAAGAATAATCTCCTCTAAGTGCATCTACATGTAAAGCCTTATAATTTAGTGCATGCAAACTAATATTTATAGGACTCAGAGTCTTAGGCTTAGCTACTGTGGAAGATTAACGTGAAAATAATCCTACAAGAAGAATGAGTAATACTGCATCAATGACAAAAAAACACTCCTACTATTATACAGTATATGTATGTCTATTTGTGTTATTAGTTTCAACAGTTAAGCAGAATTTAGCAGCAACCAGAGTCTTCTGTATTTTCCTACTTCTGCATATGGCAAAAATGTTCAATGCGCATTGCAAATATGTACAAAATCTTTGTGATTCTTTCCTAGCCCTACTCCATCTTCTTCTAAATTTCACCTTTACGCTCCTTCTTTTGCCTCAGGCCTGGGGACCATTCTTAATTCTTTTTCAACAATGTCCTTTTTATTATATACAAATCAAAGTTCAGTTCAAATGATCATATAAATAGTCTTTCAAATCACTGTTCAATGAGAGTGCAAGTTCAAACTCAGTTCAGGTTGTAACTTAAGTTTAATAAGGCTCAAATGGGATCACACTCTTGTCTTTCAAATCACAAGTTTCCCTTTCACAAACGTTATCAGCAAAAATTTCCATTCACTGGATGAGTACTGCTGATATGGCATTCTAAGGGCCAGATGTATCAAATTATTTTGCACTCGCAAACTGCGAAATCGGCCGTTTGCGAGTGCAAAATCGTGGTCTGCAATGCATCAAAGGCATTCGCAGACCACAAAATAAAGATCGCAAAAATTGCGATTTTCTGCGATGTGACCTGGATTTTGCGAATCGCAATTTGCAATTTGCAAAATCCAGGTCGCAAGGCGATTCTGCAAAAAATCACAAATTGCGATTTTTCGCAGAATGGTATTTTGCACATGCAAAATACCATTGTCTGCAACCAGGTGGTAACCTGGTGCAACATTTAATTTAAAAATGCAGTAAAACTGCATTTTTAAATTTAATCTGTAAAGCACACATGCTGTGTGTACTTTACATGGTAAAAAAAAAAAATTGGGGGTGCAGGAGAGTGGGCCTTAGGCCCCCAGCAGCACCCTGGCCTTCTGCATTTCCCAAATTGCGATTTCTGGTTCAGAAATCGCAATTTAGGAAATGCAAAAAATTTGCAGCTATGGGCCAACAGGCCCATAGCTGCGAATGGGGCCAGTATCGCAATTTGCGTTTCGGTAATTGCATTTGCGATTTTTAAGAAATCGCAATTACCGAATCGAAATGTGATACATGGCCCTTTGCGAGTCGGCAATTGCGATTTCTTAAAAATCGCAATTACCAAATCGCAATGGGCCAGATTCATACATCTGGCCCCTTATCAGGTAGTTTTGACAACTACCACAGCTGTGAAGTGTCCTGGAATTCCGAACTGGATTCATGCAAGCCATACGAAGAAAGTAGCATGTCCACTGGATCATGAAGAAGCGTTGTTAAGAGTACGAACAACAGCGAGACAAGTCTCAGGGCCGGAAGGAGAACAAAGGGGAACTGAGACCGGATCTGAGCCCGTTGAGGACTGTTTAGTCACCCCTGTAAGGGACGAGGGAGGAGACCTCCAGGAGGGTGTCCGAGAGCCTATCTCAATTGATGCAACTGGAGAGCCTAGTCAGAGGAGGGCTTTCCCCAAAGCAGATGATCTTGTAAGACAAACAGAGCAATTGCCAGACCCAGAAGGGAAAGGGGTTGAGGGGGATCAAAGTCACTGTGATCTGACTCTTCCTGAACAGGTTGCAGGTCCATCAAGAGAAAACACCACAGAACAAGGAAAAGGTTCAGGTTCGACAAAAGGTCCACCGAAAGGAGATAAGTAGCCGGAATCACAAGTGGAAAGAGGGAAAAAAGGGGTTGTTGAACCGACAATCGAAGAAGAAGTAGATACCACAAGGAGAGAAGATCTAAGTGAAGGAGAGCTGAATGGTGATCGAAAATTGAAAAGGAAGAGAATATCAAGTCGAAGATACGCAGGTCCTGAATGGGCGTATGCAACTATGAATGAATGGCAGCAAGAGGTTATGGGGGTCATTCTGACCCTGGCGGTCATGGACCGCCAAGGCCAACGACCGCGGAAGCACCGCCAACAGGCTGGCGGTGCTTCTGGGGCCATTCTGACCGCGGCGGTACAGCCGCGGTCAGAAAAGGGAAACCGGCGGTTTCCCGCCGGTTTCCCGTGGGTTTCCCGCGGCCCCAGGGAATCCTCCACGGCGGCGCTGCAAGCAGCACCGCCATGGGGATTCCGACCCCCTTCCCGCCATCCTGTTTCTGGCGTTTTTCACCGCCAGAAACAGGATGGCGGGAACGGGTGTCGTGGGGCCCCTGGGGACCCCTGCAGTGCCCATGCCACTGGCATGGGCACTGCAGGGGCCCCCTAACAGGGCCCCATTGAGATTTTCAGTGTCTGCTTGGCAGACACTGAAAATCGCGACGGGTGCAACTGCACCCGTCGCACACCAGCAACTCCGCCGGCTCCATTCGGAGCCTGCATCCTCGTTGCTGGGGCTTTCCCGCTGGGCGGGCGGCCTTTTGGAGGTCGCCCGCCAGCCCAGCGGGAAAGTCAGAATGACCGCCGCGGACTTTTGACCGCAGTACGGTCTTCTGGCGGTTTCCGCCAGGCGGGCGGCTTCTGCCGCCCGCGGGGGTCAGAATGACCCCCTATGTCTTTTTGTTTTGATAGAGAAGTTCTGGGTCAGTATTTTGGCACGTGAAGGAAGCTGATGAACTGAACTATTGAAACAATCTGATAGAAATTTTTGAAAGGGAAACCGTTGAAAATAACCGGAAGAGACATTGAAAACCTGATTTGGCTTTTGAACCTGATTTGTCTTTTAAAACCTGATTTTGACAAAGCTGCTTACCGATTTTGAGAAGGGATCCTGGAAGTGAAATTAAAAGCTGTAAATAACTGCTGAAAGAAGAGTTGTCTATTTTGAGTTTTGCTGCAAGTTTTTTTCTAAATTTCTTCTGCTTTCTGATTCTTTACAGATCATGATGTTAGTAATCAGGATAGAGATATTAGGTGCTGCAAATATATGAGCATTGGTTTGGCGATTATGTGTGGCATATTGTTTGTGGTGTTGATTGTGGGTATGTCTGTTCTTGATAAGAGGGAAGCCAACCATACTTCTGCTTTTAAGAAAACTACTACACTAACGGCATTAGAGAACTTTAGGTTCAATGAGAAATATTTGCATGAGGATACTAATGCGCAGGGAGAACATTCTTCTGATGTTTTCTATCACTTATGAGTGAGTATGTTGAGACTATGGATTTGAAAAATTGTTAGCGTGTACGCAGATTCCTTCATCAGTCGAGGATGGAGTCACCGATCATAGTTTGCCTTTAACCTATGAGATAAGTTGTATGTTGTTACTAACAAGATTTTATAACCAGAAGTACATTCAGTACTTTTACTCAAATTACGATGTCGTGTTTTCATTTGTTCCTATAATTAGGTATTGGAGTAGAGTAGATAAAGATAATGACATAGTAATAGTTAGAGGTTTCTTTTAACCTACATTGACATTTGGCACTGCCTATGCACATAGAAATAACTTGACATGCTTGCTTACACATTTAGAGAAACGCTTCTTAGATCATACAGATGACAGGAGAAAGGCATTAAAGGAGAAATTAGAAAAAGGCTGAGAGAAAAGGATTTACAGGAATGATTAGGCTTACAGCACAATTAAAACGCAAGGGAAATTAGCTTTAGATGCACCACACGTAGGGAAACTTTGTATATAAAGGCCTAAATTGCACACTGACACTTTATTTGTGGGAACAAGTGAATGTAGGCATGTGTTTTTGTTTCAGAATTAATGGACATTTATGTTGAATGGACAGGACCCTGCAATTCCAGGGCTTATTACCGTCTTCCAAGAGGATGGTATGGGACATGTTATTTGGGGATAGTTTTCCCAAAGATTTATCAAATGGATGATTTAAAGAAGTTTTGGAAAGTGACTGAATTATATCATAAAAGACAGAGAAGGGAATCCTCTTCTTCTATAGTGGGAGATACATTTTGAGCAGTGATTCCTTCAGTGGGAGTCATTCTGAATTCAATAAAGATTCAAAAGTTGTCTACTGTTGTGGATAACATGCTGACAAATTTTTCAGGAGCCATACTCCTGATAGATACTGAATTAGCTGCTGATAGAGCTATGACTCTTCAAAATCGTCTTGCTTTAGACATTCTTTTAGCGAAGGATGGTGCAGTCTGTAGAATGATTAATTCTAGGCATGTTGTTCATGTATACCTGATAACAGTAGGGAGATAAGAGACGTAGGGCCACATGTACAAAGATCCGGTCTTGCGACTCGCAATTTGCGAGTTGCAAAACCGGATGTACAACAGTGTACTTTACACTGTTTGCGATTCCCAATGGGGTCGCAAATGACCTACCTCATGAATGTTTATGAGGTAGGTCGCAATTTGCAACCCCATTGGGAATGACCACCCTCACAGTGATAGTGGCCTGCTGGAGACAGCAGACCACCATGTCTGTGACAACTGCTTTTAGATAAAGCAGTTTTCTATTTTTTAAATGCAGCCCGTTTTCCTTGAAGGAAAACGAGATGCATTTCAAAATCAAAAATGAAAAGTTTTCTTTTCATTTTTTCAGAGCAGGCAGTGGTCCGTGGGACCACTGCCTGCTCTGAAAAAATATTTTCACTGCCATTCACCAAGGGGAAGGGGTCCCATGTGGACCCTTTCCCGTTTGCGAATGGGCTAGCACCAGTTTGAAACTGGTACTAACTGCTATTGTTTTGCGACCACATTCGCGGCCACAAAACAATCATACATATCATTCGGATTCGGTATTAGGAAGGGACGCCCTTGACTTGCCCCTTCCTAATACCGAATCGCAAAACCCAAACTGCGATTCGGTAACAAGTTACTGAATCGCAGTTTGGGCTTTGTACATCCCAAAAAGCATTTTTCAAGTCGCAAATCGGCCCGTTAGCAGCTTGAAAAATGCTTTGTACATCTGGACCTTTCTTACTAATCTGACTAAAGATAATGCTGATTTGAAAGAATTGAAAGACCCAGGTGTTTTGGGAAAAAGTTGGCAAAGGGTTTGCTTCAGTGGAAAATTGGCTCAGCAATATTTGGAATGGGATACTATTGAACAGTTCACAAGTGATATTAATTGTTGTGGTTTGTCTAATTGTAACATGGGGATTGTGCAAATTATGCAAAAGAATTAATTTGAAAAAGTCAAAGAATAATCAGAGGAGGGAAGAAAAGGGAAAAATTATTTATGGAAAATTCAAAGGGGAAAAGAGATTGAATTGAAAGAAATGTAGCTGATGAAACATTTGTAGGTAATAGGGTGATGACACATTATTCATCAGAGAAGGGATTGCTAGCGCAAGTGTATTAATAAAAAATATTAATGAGTGTTTATGTATTTTTAATAATACATCTATGTAGATAATAAAATAATGTAACAAAATAATGCACGCATTTGAAAATGTGATTACAAAGAATGGCCACCAATGTTAACAAAATGTACTAATCAATGACATAATACTTATGAAATGTTGAATATATTTTAGACGAATGCAGTAATATGTCACATTAAGGGTTATGAATTTAGCTTTAACTTTATTAATTGTAGGCCTTAACTTAGTGCGTGTCAGGGCCTACTTGCCAGGCCTCATGTAAAAGCTGTATTTCTTAGTGTTTAATAAAATAGCTGACCAAAAACGTTAAACTGTGAATTTCTATTGTATTATTTAAATGTGCTCATAACGGAAGCCTTCCATGAGAATCAACTGCTAGAAGATGATGTTCTAACTAATGCAACATTTTATATGTAATGTGTGTGAGACTATGTTTCCCAGGACAAGATACTGACTATAGGAGAAGCTGCAACAATATTGTTACCTGACGAGCCAGATGATGAGGACATTGCAAGACAAATCAATCAATGACATGTGAACGAAGTAATACAAGAATTCATAGATTTGGGATTTTAGTTTTATTGTGCAAGATGCGAACATACGATTAAATGACCAATAGGGATTTGGGGGGTAGTTTTAACAGTTTTGACTCAACAAGAGAACAGGGAGAGAAGGCCTCCATTCCATTCCATACTGACATACTGCACTTACATTTTGCCCTTATTGCATCTTGACAAGAGGCGCTTAACTTTACTGCTTAGAGACTTTGCGTCTTCTGAACTTTGATACTGAATCCTGATGCCTTGCTGATTGACTGATGTCCTGAGGATGAAGACTGACTCTGCTTTGCTGATCCATACCGAGGATAGGTATAGCCTAAACTGTGATTATTATGCAAATGTGTTTTTTGTTTCTAGGTACCCACTGCGCTGTTTTGATAGAGCCATAGTTAGATGTTTTTCCAAATTTGTGTTACTAGATTGTTTTGCATGAAGCCCAACATGCTGATGCTAATCTGGTGTTAGTTAAGGATCCTCATTAATGAGATTATGATAACAGGGATTATTGTTTGATGAATTCCTCTGCTAAACTTCATGTACCTTATCACATTGACGCAGTTGACTTTGCTATTGATTTGCACCAAAACCTTAGAATGTGTTGTTGTTCAAGCTTTGATTAGATTACTTGTCTTCCGCCGCTTTGGACAGCCAGTGTTGTTTCTGTATGTGTTTCTTTTGATATTGAGATAAATTTACATTAATTTAGCATTGTTAATTTAGGGAAATAAACATTCTAAACTTTTACTAAAGGTGTGGTTATTCATGACTTAAAGGTCATGATGTGTGACAATTACTGATAACATTGATTATTGATTTTATTGATTGTTAATGATTATCGATTATTGTGTATTGATTATTGATTATGTACTGGAGCTATGGTAAGTACATCTTAATTGTGAGTCAAAAGGTTCATTGACCTATTCGTGTCCCCTTGTAAGTTTACTTATTAAGGTCAGATGCGCTCACAATGGACGTAAAGTATCCCCAAGTAAGTTGCAGTATTGTCAGAAGGAAATTCTGTATCTTGGACATCATATTCAGAAAGGAGCGAGGAAGGTTAAAATTAATCTGAAAACTACCCATAGAGAAGTCAGGATGTCTTGAAAATGGTGGGCTACTGTCACCAGTCGATACCCAACTTTTCCCCAGTGGTCAATCCTTTACAAAGGCTGACACACACGGATGTGTCTGATCTGATACTATGGGACATAACTGCTTTGTAGCCTTCCGAGAGCTGAGAGAAAGTTTCTGTTTTACCCCAGCACTAGGAATGGCTGATTACAATAAAGTTTTTAGTCTATTCTGTAGTAAGAGAGAGGCCGTGTTCTTTCAGTGTTTACATAGATGCATGGAGATGCAAGATGACTTGTGGCATATTGTTCTGCTACTCGTGATCCTGTAGCCACAGGACTGCCCTGATGTCGTAAAGCTATGTCAGCAGTTGGTGTCAGCATACAACAATGTAAAAATATTGTGATAGGACATCCCTTAACTGCACCTGTACCACATTCAGTTGAGATATTGTTCTCACATACTTGCACTCAGCACTTTAGAAATAGTCACTTGACAAAGTATGAACAGATTATACTTGCAGCTGACAAAGTAACTCTTAGGAGATGAGTTACTTTGAATCCTGCTACGTTAATGCCTCTTCTGGAGAATGAAAATGATGAGGGGAAGGTTGAACATGCTTGTCTCAATGTCAGTGAACTATGCACCAAGCCGAGACCAAATGCATGAGATGAGCCACTAGTAGAGTCTGATTACATACTATTTGTGGATGGGTCTGCACAAGTGGCTGAATTTAGAGCACTTTCTAGAGCTTGCTGTGCCTCTGACCATTTGAGAGTGACTATATTTACAGGTTACAGATAGCCTTTATGGCTTTGGTGTCATTCATGACTTCGGGCAGTTATGGTCACAAAGAAGATTTATCTGGATCCCTGATCTGCAACATGTTATGAGCTTGCTTGAAGCACTACTGCTGCCTACAAAGATTGCAGTTGTGAAGTGCTCTGCTCACTGCAGTGATGATGATTATGTAACAGTAGGCTACTGTTATGCCGATGAGGTTGCCCAATATTGTGCAAATGGGTCAAGGTCCCTTCCAACGAGGCTCCAAACACGTCTTTCTCAAGTGTTTTCGGACCATAACCCAGTCTCTGGCTCTCAAGTTGTGCCCTGGGTCATGGATCGGTATCAGTGTGGTGGCTTCCACCTGCTGAGAAAAAGAGCGAACCACATCAGCCGGACCTTTGCAGTAATCCAACACCATATCATCTGTAATGTTGACAGGTGCATTTGCAGGCACCGCTGGCAACCTCATTGCTCTGCCCATGAGGATCTTATGCAGCGACAGTTCTGTCTTCCTGTCAGGTGTGTTTCTCATTGACATCAACTCTAAAGGCAATGCGTCAGGCCATTTCAAATTTGTGGATGCACATATCTTTGCAACTCTTGACTTCAACGTACCATTCATCTGTTCGACTGGTCCTGATGCTTCAGGGCGGTAACTACAATGCACCTTCTGCCCAATGTTCAATGCTGCTCACAGTAATTTAATGACCTCATTGTTGAAGTGACAACCCTTATCTGATTCTAAAGAGATTGGAAACCCAAAACGCGGTATCAGTTCCCTAAGTAGTAATATTGCTACTGTGAGACTATCATTTCTCTGTGTAGGGTAAGCTTCAATCTAGTGTCTGAAAATGTAGACAATCACCAACACATATCCCAAACCTCCACATACAGGCATCTCAAGAAAATCCATCTGCATTCTGCTGAATGGACCTCCCGCTCTTCCAATGTGGCTCAAATTAACCACTGTTCCCTTCCCTGCGTTTAGTTGTTGGCAAATGACACATCAAAGGCAAACTGCTTCAGCAACTTGTCTAAACTTTGGGTTAAACCAATCATGTTTAAACAAACAAATCCTTGCATCCCTCCCAATATGTGCTTGACCATGATAATACCTCGCCATTTGAGACAACAGGCTATTTGGTAACACCGATTGACCTTCTTCTGAAACCCACAATTCATCTTGTTTTTGCACATATTTCATTTTGCTCCATGAGTGCTTTTCCTCCCTGCAACATTATTCTGCAACGTTTTCAATTCTTCCAACGTATCAATTATTTTCAATGCATAACTTGTACAAGTTCGTCTTCTTCAGGTAACAGTAACCACTTGTCTTTGAACAATATACCGTTCAATGCACAAAACCTTGCGACTTGATCTGCATATACATTTCCCAATGACACAAAGGGGGTCATTCTGACCCTGGCGGTAAATACCGCCAGGGAGGAGGTTGGCGGTAGCACCGCCAACAGGCTGGCGGTGCACCGCCGGGCATTCTGACCGCGGCGGTACAGCCGCGGCCAGAAGCGGAAAGCCGGCGGTGTACTGCCGACTTTCCGCTGCCCATGGGAATCCGCCATGGGGATTCTGACACCGCATACCGCCATCCTGTTCCTGGCGGTTCGCCCGCCAGGAACAGGATGGCGGTATGGGGTGCCGTGGGGCCCCTGGGGGCCCCTGCAGTGCCCATGCCAATGGCATGGGCACTGCAGGGGCCCCCGTATGAGGGCCCCACAAAGAATTTCAGTGTCTGCTTTTCAGACACTGAAATTCGCGACGGGTGCAACTGCACCCGTCGCACCTTCCCACTCCGCCGGCTCCATTCTGAGCCGGCGTCCTCGTGGGAAGGGTGTTTCCCGCTGGGCTGGCGGGCGGACTTTCGGCGGTCGCCCGCCAGCCCAGTGGGAAACCCAGAATGACCGCCGTGGTCTTTTGACCGCGGTACGGTCTTCTGGCGGTTCCCGCTTGGCGGGCGGCTACCGCCGCCCGCCAAGCTTAGAATCACCCCCAAAGTCCTGCGACTTCAGATGTGCACTGCATTTCACCATGGCAATCTTTTCAGGCATTTGAATAGCAAGCAACAAATCTTTAATTCTCTCACCACTTCTTACTGGTGAACCAGAAGAGGTCAGGAAACCTCTCTGTGACCACAACTGGCCAAAGTCATGGTCTATTCCGAATCCATATTGGTTATCAGTACAGATGGTAACTTTCAACTGAGCTGAAACATGGCCCGCTCTAGTAAGGGCTACCAGTTCCCCTATCTGGGCAGAATACACTCCTCGAAGCCAAGAAGCTTCCAAGGTACCAGTAATTGTGCACATATCCTGCTCTTAGTGTCCACGTATTGTCTCGCAGACAAGAACCATCAACAAAGATAATTTGGTAAATTTTTCCAATTGGGTATCTCTAATGTCCGGTCTCGGTTTTGTGCACAAATTGGTTACTTCAAGACAATCATGTTCAACATCTTCCTCTTTTTCGATTTCAACATTTTCACTCGGAAGTAAGGTTGCCGGGTTCAGCACTGTACATCTTTTCAATGACACATTTGGTGACCCTAGAATGCTCGTTTCATATCTAGCCAACCTCATACCAGTCAAAAATTGGGGTTTCGTCCATGTAAGTAAAATCTCGATAGAGTGAGAGACCATTACAGTCAGGGGATGTCCCATCAGAATGCCTCCACACTGTGTAGGGCTCTGACCAACTGCTGCAACTGCACACAAACAACCAGTAAGGCTGCTGCGACTGGGTAAAATGTAGTTGAAAAATATGCTACTGGACGGTTTATACCTCCATGGACCTGCATCAAGACAGACAGAGAACATGCATCACGCTCATGACAAAACAATGTGAAAGGTTTTGTGTAATCAGGCATACCCAATGCCAGTGCACTGCACAGACTCTCTCCCAATTCAGTGAACGATTTCATTTTGTCCTGGTCTAACACTATGGGATCAGTGACTTCCTTATGAGTCAGCTTCTGTAATGGTCTTGAAATGACTAATAAATTTGGGATCCATTGGTGACAAGAGCATACCATCCCTAAAAACATCCTGACATCTCTCTGTGTAGTCGGGGAATTTATCTTTAATGTGGTTGTAATCCTTTCTCTGGATATCTTCCTTGAACCCTTCTCAATCTGATGACCCAAGTACTTCACCACTTTCTGACAGTACTACAATTTAAGCAGAGACTGTTTGTGACCATTCTTTCCCAAATGGTTCAACAGGGCACTCATCCCTTGTCTTGGATGCAATCAGTAAGTCATCAATGTACTGCACTAAGGTCGATTGGAAGGGCAACTCCAACGACTCCAAATTCTTTTGCAAGATCTGATTAAATATGGAAGGTGACTCTGAAAACCTTTGAGGAATTCTGCAACAGCAATAAACTCGATCCAGGAATTTGAAACAAAAGAGAAATTGACTATCCTCATGAAGAGGCACAGAAAAGAATGCTTGTGACAAATTGATGACAGTAAACATCTTGGCATCACATGGAATCTGGAACATTATCAAAGCTGGATTTGGAACCACAGGACAACATTTGACCACAATATCATTTATTTTTCTCAAATCCTGAACAATTCAAACCTTCCCACACGGCTTTTTCAAACCCATTCTTGGTGAATTACATGGACTGCTCAATACTTCTTCAAGAACCTCTTGCTTCTAAAAGTCCACAATTATCTGAGTTACTTTCATAAGGACATCTTGAGGCATATGATACTGTGGAAGTTGAAGGAAAACTGCATTCGGCTTCACAGTAACTTTAACTGGCTCAACCCCCTTTATCAAACCTACTTCTTTTCCTGTCAGATCCCACACTTTCTCCTTAACCGTTGCCTGCAAATCAGGATGAAGCTCCTTTACCGTGAACATCGGGAGGAATTCAATGAAAGGGTACTCCTCATTTGTAGTTTCATATTCTATCCCTGGGGGCTTGGTCCTCTTCGTCATCACTATTCATCTCGATCTCAATCCCTTCATTTGAACAAGTAAACACCTCATTTTACACAGCAAGTCTCTTCCCAGTAGGGATACCGGACTTGAATCGCAGACTACAAATTTATGCAATCCCCGGAAATTGCCAATCTCAACTTGAACTGGGTCTGTAATCGGGTTTGTCAAATACTCGTTTGCTACTCCCACAACCTGAACTGTCCTACCTGAAAGGGGCAAGTTTGGAACTTCTGCACTTCTCACTGAAGAGCGTGTAGCTCCTGTGTCAACCAAGAATGAAACCTTATGACCCATAACTTTACCCTTCCCATAGGGTCCTCTTTGATCTACTTCTAAGGAAGTCGCAAGCACGCATGGCTCCTCATCTGAACTGTCATTTGTCCATTCATCATTTATTCCATTCTCACTGTGTAACGGGAATTGGTGCACTGTGTTACTATTTCTGTTAGGCCTCTCACCTGTGACCTTCTGAGAAAGCATCATCTGTTGCTGATCCATCGGGCTTGAGGTATTTGAATTTACTGTCTAGGTACTATAGGAACCTGCTGTTGCATTGGCTGCAACTGTGGCACATGTGCACAGGCCATTTGCACCTTCTGCATGGGCTGAAAATGTTGCACTTGATTCGCATTATTCTGAAAAGTCGGATTAGGACCTCTCTCTCTCGGTCCTCTCACATTCTGGAATGAATTGATGTCATTACTCTGCTGAACAACACCTTCCTGCACCATCATTGGACACTCCTGTTTCCAATGTCCAACGGCTCCGCAAATATGACATGGCAATAACTTCTTCATTCCCTCCACATCATTCTGAACCACTACAGTATTCAAGTCTAGACCACAATTCATATTGACTCCACGACCTCTAACTCTAATCTGGGGTTGAAACATCATGTTTCCCTGCTGCTGCTGTGGCAACTGCTGTGAAAAATTCCCTTGCACTCCTGTTTGAGCGGTTTTAATCTGCATCACCATCGCCTTCTCTCAACTTTTCCTGCTTCATCTTCTCTCATCACTACAGTATTTTGCATACTGCAACACCTCATCAATCAGTTGTGCTTGCCAGCAAATCAAATGACTCTTAATCCTCTGCCTAATTTCAAGTCTCAACCGTTCCACAGATCTGAACACAAAATGAAGCATGCCTTTCGCCTCAATTGACTCTGTACCACTGTAATGCTTGCATGCCTGCAACAATCTCTCATAATATGCATGTATCGACTCCTTTGCTTCCTGAGCTGTCCTGTCAATTCTCTGCCAATCAATATTCTTGGGCGAAATTCTTGTTTTCAAAAACTCAATCACCTTATAGCAATATTTCATCACCTCAGGACACGGTGCACCTGTATTTTTGTCTCTCTCCAGTTCACTTGTTGGCCAATCCACACTCGTCTTACACTCGATCCACAGATCAGCTGGAACCACTATCTCTAGTACGGTGTTCAAGTCCTCCCACAAACACTTCACAAGCTTTACACACCTATCTGTCTGCTGATACCACTCTACTGGTTTTTCTCTCAATTTTGGATAATCATTTGTAAATGACAGAATGTCACTTCTGTCCAAGGGACGTCAACAAAATTCCCCCCGGAATCTCTCTCATTGGTAACATTTCTACTGGATCTTTCTCCTGCTCCACACTTTCAGTCAGCTCCAAAGAATCCCTTTTTTTCTTGTCTCTTTTCTTTACCCATCTGCCTTCCCATTTGTCTAATGCTCTCGAGGTCTGAGCACTTTGGAGCAATTCTTTAAGATGTGCCTTCATTCCGGCAGATCTCATGTGTTCAAAATCTTTAGCCTCAAAATGTAATCTGTAACTCCTTTTCAAATGTTTTGTTTTCTCTATTTCTATGCCGTACTTCTCTTCCAAGTCTGCTAATCTCTGATGTACATTTCTCACTTCTCTCGTTATCTTTGAGCACAAACATCTCAATTCTGTCTCTGTGTAAGATTCTAATCTATTCACCCCCATAGTTCCCTCAATGAGTTCACCTGCTTCCATACCTAGCCTCGCACAATTCAAATAATCCTCTTCTTTAGGGGCACTCTGTGGGGTATTCAGTTTGTCTAACCATTCAGTTAGCTGCTGAGCTGTCAATCCTTATAACAAAATGTTACCTGCTTGGACTGGTGACACCTGCTGTGCAATTGCATTCGGAGTCTGCGGTGTCAATAATTGTAAACTCTGACTAACGTTTGACCCTGCCACAGTATCTGGAAGTGCTACAGATGGACTAAAGCCTAGCAATGATCTTGATCTGCAAACGTCTGTCCCACAGGAGAGACTACTCAAGCATTTTCATTATGTTCTGGGACATTGTTCCCTGTTCACCAACAGTCAGCTTTTGTGCAAATAATGGTACCGCTGGACCAACAGTAATAGGTAGCGATATAGCATCTGGGGCTGCTCTGGCTCCTACGCTCTGTGGGAGAGTAACTCCCATGTACTGATTCATCATCTGAGTCATATCTGACTGTGTCCCTGTCACTGGAGCAAATCTTGGCGTTACCTGCGGCTGCACTTGGGGCAGTAAAATTGGAGTTGGCTCAGTCTGAACCAGTATCGGTCTAGGGAAGACCTGTTCCGATGGCACCACTAAATTTGAAGTTGCTTCCATAATAGGCACACCAGGATAAATTCTCGGAACCTGTGGAAGATGCACCTTGTTTTGTACTACAGGAGTAGTAGGCACATTAAGACCACTCTGCATCGCATTCTGTGTCAGGCTAGCATTAACCTGCATCGGACTCATTGTTCTATTACCCTTTGTCGGGGCTGTCGGGTCAGCACTGGTATTAGGACCCCCCTTCTGTACTGTACATGGTGGCGGGCGATCCCTCAATAACTGCGTAATAAACTCATCATCATCCGATTCTTCCTATACTGCAGAAGACTTTCTAGCCTCCCTACTATCGGACGGACTTTTGTTAATCTTTCTAGTAGCTTTCTTTTCTTCCTTCTCATTCTCCTGCATATTTGCCGGAAACAACTTAATTCTTTTCAAAGTCTCCATCCTCCAAACTCTCTGAACACAGTCCCATCTATTCTCTGCTAGAGTCTTTTCTGTCTTTCTCATCCTTCTCTCGAATTTCTGTTGCTGTTGTTGTCTGGCTACTATCTCCCAAATCGCTAATGCCTCAATCTGTGCTGATCTCAGAAGGGGCTTCGATTCATATAGCACCATCCGTAAAAGCTCCAAGACCCTCAAATTGAACGTTCCATTTGTAGGAAACGCCAAGCTCCCATCCATCTCTGTCAATTTGCACCATTGTTTTAGTCAAAGACATGGCGCGACACCTTTCTCTTCCATTACAATGTAAGCTGGTGTACCTTCTGGCGGTGTAGCCTCGCTTACACTCATTGTAATATACGTATCTCCCCTTAGGGCAATTTTTACAGCTTTAAAAAATGTAATCTTTTCGACCACAGGAAGTGGCTTTATTCCCAAGATTCCTTTCACCCGCGTTTTCAACCAATTGACTCTTACGGATGGCTGGCAATCTGTGAGCGACCCTTCTCACTAACTGACCTATCCCAGCGTGGCTCCAGTGACATCACACTCACACATACTGCGGTTGAAAAAAGTCTTGCGGCTCGTCTTCCCAAACTCTGATTCACACAAACTAATGTAAATATTGCGAGCACTAATCAAAAAAACAAAAACAAAAACAAATCTGCTGGTTTACTACAGGAAAGATAACACAAACGCTTCAGAAACCTTACAGATTCTTCACTGATAGCTCTTCCCACACTTACAGCTACTCCTTTTTTCTCAGTCTCCCAGATTCGCAAGCAAAATTCGACCCCGCAAATTTTACTCTCAACTGATCAATGGGTCTGTCCTGGTGCACATAGGACTCGCCAAATCTCAGTCAAAACTTTTCTTTCACTCACTTTACTCACACACTGACTTGTCAACCATGCCCGATCAACCTACTAAACCAAACAGATTACAACATAAAACCAAGTGTCTCATACACTTCTCAAAATACTCCTGAGTCTTAGACCACGCAGCGTCCGTACATCAACAACCATGTGGACAATTGTTTAGCAAAAAGCGCCACACACATGTGAAGTTGGACGACTTCCCTACTCTCACACTGCGGAGTACGCACACTCCTTCTACATCTTCATTTGGAGTACGCAAACTCCCTAAAATCCTCACAAACCTCACAATTCACCTGCGATTTGCATAAGCTGTGCAATCGCAACCTATTTCACTCACACTATCACTAGAACGCCGGGAACATCCTCTAACAAACATTAGCAGATCTGGGAAAGTCATTTCTGGACTTAAGGGAACACCATTTTCTCTCCAATTATCGTTAATGAAAAACAAAATCCAAATCTCAATAATGAATTCTCAAAAGGACCAACTCATCAAACTGCTACCACGTCCATTCGTCTATTATTCTATACCATGGGTACACACAGACATTTTCACAGGGGCTAAAAAGTTTGGTCTGTGATGTGCCCGAGAGCTGTATCGATGCCAGAGGAATGGTGGCCGAGCGAGGGAATTAGGGGGATTGGCTGCTAGGTATGGGTAGGCGAAGTGAAGGATACACGCCTAGTGATTGATTTAAGCAATATGAAACTAGGAAACCTGAGATTAATCTTGTCTTCCCCACTTTTCCAAATTGTGTGATCCTAGACAATTGCTTACTTTCACTTTCCCTCCTTTTTTTCATTATCACATATGAGGACAACAAAATGTCAGCATCTACACTGTAAAAATATGCTCCTGTGTTTGATTTAAAAAAAACAATAATATTATTCCTGTACAGTCGGAGCCCAGGTCACTCAAAACGTGCACAGAACATCTGACTTGCCTCTTTAATTCACTATTGGCATATTTGTCAGGGTAGGGTAAGAATTAATGTATCTGAATTCATGTTTGAAAACTAAAACTATCACTTTTGAATTAATACTTCTCATTGCAATGATATAATAACTTATACTTAGGTTGAAAGGTTCATCATGTTAAGTTAATACACGTTTTGAATTTTGAAGCAACTGTGATATTTTTACACTTTTCCTGTAGGATGTCTTTAAAAATGAACCTGTTTCTTAAGTGAAGCTCAGGACTCTCTAGTTACTTCCTTTCCACCAGTTAACCACAAAATATTTAAGATCTTTTATTTTTAGAGCTGAATTCAGTGAACAGCAGCCCTGTACTCCTGTTGCACAGGGGGCCACATGTAAAGGTCAGAGGGGCCGCATGCGGCCCCGGGCCATACTTTGAGTATCCATGTTCTATACCATACATATATAGTAAGTTCTTAAGGAGACGAACCATCAGTCTGCTACCACGTCTGTGAGCGTGCCTGACCTTAATAAGTAAACTTACAAGGGGACACAAATAGGTCGATTAACCTTTTCAGTTGCAATTAAGATGTTCTTACCATAGCTCCAGTGCATCACTAATCAATACTCAATAATCGATAATCAATAGCAATCAATAAAATCAATAATTAATAGTATCAGTAATTGTCACACACCATGACCTTTCAGTCATGAATAACCACACCTTCAGTAAAAGTTTAGAATGTTTATATCTCTATATTAACAATGCTAAGGCCATGTAAATTAATCTCAATATCAAATGAAACACATACAGAAACAACACTGGCTGTCTAAAGGGGTGGAAGAAACGTCATTTAATCAAAGATTGAATAACAACACATTCTAAGGTTATGGTGGAAATCAATAGCAAAGTCAACTGTGTCAATGTGATAAGGTACATGAAGTTTAGCAGAGGAATTCATCAAACATTTGTCCCTATTATTATAATCTCATTAGTGAGGATCCTTAACTAACACCAGATTAGCTTCAGCATGTTGGGCTTCATGCAAAACAATTTAGTAACACAAATTTGGAAAAACATCTAACTATGGCTCTATCAAAACAGTGCAGTTGGTACCTGGAAACAAAAAGCAAATATGTATAATAATCACAGTTTAGGCTATACCTATCCTCTGTATGGATCAGCAAAGCAGAGTTAGTCTTCGTCCTCGGGACATCAGTCGATCAGCAAGGCATCAGGATTCAGTATCAAAGTTCAGAAGACGCAAAGGCCCACATTACAACCCTGGCGGTCGGTGTTAAATCGGCGGTAATACCGCCAACAGGCCGGTGGAAAAAAAAAAGGGATTACGACCACGGCGGAAACCGCCAACATAGACAGCCACTTTAACACTCCGACCGCCACAGCGGTACAAACAAACAGCGCTGCGGTAACCGCCAACAGACAGGCGGAAGACAATGTACCGCCCACCCAATCACAAGATGCCAATCTGCCACCTTTTCCGGGGTGGAACCAACACGATCAAAAACACGGCGGAAACAGTACACAGAAGGGGAAATCACTCACCTCTCCAGACCCCACGAGGAACCGAGACGCCGTGGAGCCAGAACTTCACATCCTGCCAGCGATCGTCTTCCTGCTCCTCTATCAGGAGCTCCAGAGACGGCAGCGACGACCACGGTGAGTACTGCACCTACAACACAGGGGAGGGGGGAGGGAAAAGAGAGTGACACACACACGCAACATGCAACACCCCTACCCCCACCCTCACCCACAACACCATACACACAAATACATGCTGCAACATTACATATACACCTCCCCACCACCCCCTTCAATAACTCAAGGACAAAAGAAATTGATTTGAACAATTGTAATCAATAAAAATCCAGTACTCAAAACTCTAAATACAGTGTATACAATTATGTACACCAACTACACAAGTCCAGATAGTGCACCAATCATTGTCCATGGACCACTGGGCCAAAAATGCATGGGCGAGGCCCACATTCGATACCTGACTCCAAATAGAGAGAACACTGGAGGGGCATCAGATGGAAAATAAACAGGCACCTCAGGGGGAGGGGGATCCTCATCCCGACGCCACTGCTCCACGAGGGTGCTCCATGCCCACTGGTTTATCCTGGGGAGTGCAAAGCCACAGTCTCTCAAGTCTTTCCAGTGGGTGGTTTGCCCACTGCTGTACCCTGGGGCGTGCAAAGCCACAGTCTCTCAAGTCTTTCCAGTGGGTGGTTTGCCCACTGCTCTATCCTGGGGAGTGCAAAGCCACAGTTTCTCAAGTCTTTTCAGTGGGTGGTTTGCCCACTGCTTTATCCTGGGGAGTGCAAAGCCACAGTCTCTCAAGTCTTTTCAGTGGGTGGTTTGCCCAGAGTGCTTCATCCTGCCAAAGACAGAGGTAGTGGATGTATCTCGCCATTGGTTCTGGAGGGGGCTTTGTGCCCAGAGTGCGTCATCCTGCCAAGGACAGAGGTAGTGGATGTATCTCTTCACTGGTTCTGGAGGGGGCTTTGTGCCCAGAGTGCTTCATCCTGCCAAGGACAGAGGTAGTGGATGTAACTCTCCACTGAAAGTGATGCATCATTGAAGCTGCCCAGGCTCCTGGAATTCACCACCAGCCTCGGACGACTGACCACTGGGGATGGCAGCCATGTCTGCAGTGGTGCCACTGGCTGAGGATATTTTGCGGGCCGCTGATGGTGCTTGCGGCGGTGTCAGTCGTGGCGGTGCTTGCGGCGGGCTCTGTGGCAGTGGTGCTTGCAGTGGGCTCTGTGGGAGCGGTGCTGGTGGCGAGCTCTGTGGCAGTGGTGCTTGCAGCAGGCTCTGTTGCGGCAGTGCTGGTGGCGGGCTCTGTGGTGGCTGTGGTGGTGGCGGGCTTTGTGGCAGCGGTGCTGGAAGTGGGTTCAGTGACTGCGGTGCTGGTGGCGGGCTCAGTGACTGCGGTGCGGATGGCGGGCTCAGTAACTGCGGTGCTGGTGGCGGGCTCAGTGACTGCGGTGCTGGTGGTAGGCTTAATAACAGCTGTGCTGGTGGTGAGCTCTGTGGCGGTGTAGATGGCGCTGCAGGTGGCGGTCTTCTCCGCCGTACAGGTTGGCGACGATGTGGACAGAAGGTGTGACACTGGTCCCTCAGTCGGTGCCACCATGGCCTCTCCTGACCTGCACTTCAGTTTCTGGCCCTTCCCCACTTTGGATGGTGGCGCTGCTGTCTTGCCACTATCCCCTTTCGGTTTCCCTGAGCCTTTGGTGGCAGGTGTTTTCTGCTTCACCCGCCTGGATGTGGGCAACGTTTTAAGTTTTGCAGGTGGTGGAATGTCCTTGCTCTCACACCGAGGCACACTGGCAGCCCGGATGGGTGGCGTACTCCAATAGCCCGCAGTTGCTGGCACCACTGTGCCTGGTGATGTGGTGGCTGAGGTGCTGGGTTGGGACCTGGAAAGCTTGGCCCTAGGGGACGAGCGGGGGGGGAGGTGTGGGGAAGAGGTCAATATTAGCCAGGAAAAGTTTTTTAGACACACTGGGATGGGTAGATGGAGGGGGTTTGGGAGTGGAGGAAGAGGTAGTAGTTGTAGGAGGTGTACGTTTGCTGAATTTGGGTGAAGGTGCATGAGCTGGAAGCTGTTGTGAGGTGGATGGCTGTTGGGTGGGTGTGTGCCTGCGTTTTTGCACTTTAGGAGGAGGGCTCACAGACACACTGGTGGAGGACACAGGGGATGTGTGAATGGTAGTGGGGGTGGTGAGTGCACGTGAGCGGTGTGTGGTGTTGGGCGAGCTGGTAATGGAGGTAGTGGCTGAAGATGTAGTGCATGCAGGTGTGAGTGGAGACAAGACTGGGTGGGAGGAGGGAGACGTGGATGAGGGGGAAACAGTGGAGGCAGTGGATGTTGGTATGTCTGCATGGGTATGATGCTTGTGTGAGTGCCTGTGGGATGTGTGGTGCTTATGTTTGCCTTAGCCACTTTTGTGTGTTGAGGTGTGTGCATGCTGGTCTGATGGTGTGCTTGGGATAGGCTGAGGTACAGGGGATTTGGTCTGGGTGGAGGAAGTTGGAGGGGGTAGGGTGGTCACAGGGACAATGGCTGCCATTAGTGCTGAGGCCAGAGCCTGAAATGCTCTCTGTTGGGCTGCCTGGCCAGAATGAATGCCCTCCAGGTGTGCATTTATTTGTTGCAAATGCCTCTCAACACCTTGGATGGCATTCACAATGGTAGACTGCCCAACAGTGAGGGATCTCATAGCCTCCTCACTGAGGGCAGCAGGGCTGACTGGGGCAGGGCCTGAGGTGCCTGGGGCAAAGGAGATGCCCACCCTCCTGAGTGAGCGGGCACGGGACACATGCTGAGGGCCTGCTGGGGGGGTGGTGCTGGTGGGGGGGGCGGCTGTACCTGTGGATGCAGGGGCACAGAGGGGCCCGACACCACAAGGGAGCTCCCATCAGAGGATGATTAGCTGTCGCTGCTGTCACATCCTGTCCCCGCCGTGGAGCTCCCCTCGCCCTCCGTCCCACTGGTGGCTTCAGACTCCGTTGTTTCGCCCTCCAGGGCCAAGTGGGATGCAGCTCCCTCCTGCTCCGGTGCCACTGCTCCTCCGCCAGATTATGCTATTGCACACAAGAACAGGGAGACCACAAAAAGGGGGGGGAGACAGAAGAAAGACATGTTCAGTGCATGCAATACCACTACCGTTGGCGGACACTACAGACACAGCAGACCTCTGCCCTACGCCATGCACTAACAGTTCCTAGATTATTCACAAGGCCATGGGGTACAAGGCCTATGCCCGATTGCTGCACACATGGAAGTCACAGGAGCCTGACTAGGTGTAGATGGCTCTTACCACTGGTGGGGTTGGGGTGCCACATAGCCTGCCTCACAAGGGACCTTGCCTACCAACTTCGCCCTGGCCTAGGGGAACCCACTGCCCACCTCCCCCACCCAGACACCTCGTAATGCACGCAAAAGTGTCTGTACTCACCCCCTTGTGGCTGCTGGGATGCCCTCAGGCGCCCATCTAACTCCAGATACACCACTGACAGGATCCGGAACATCAGGAGGGTCATGGTGCAACGGGCACACCTCCCACATTGGGAGGCCATCCCCAGCTGGGCCTCCGCTGTCTTCTTGCTCCAGCGGCGAATGTCGTCCCATCTTTTCCGGCAATGGGTGCTACATCTGTGGTGGACCCCAAGGGTCCGGACTTCGTTGGCAATGGCACTCCAAATGTCCTTCTTCTGGTGGGCCCTGACCTAGAGGAATAGTACAGAGGAAAAGGTAAATCTTTCACCGTCCAGACCGTCATAGTCATTGGCCCACGTTCCCACCCTTGCCCTACGCACAGACACTCACCATACGCTCATGCAGGGCTCAGTCTCCCCCCCATGTATCTTCCATCCACACCACTCCAAACAGGCATTGCCCATGCAGCATGCTCACAGTGTACTCACATGTTTGTCTGGAGGACCGTAGAGTAGTGGATGGGGAGGACCCCATCCACTAACTTCTCCAACTCCTCCGAAGTGAAGGCAGAGGCCCTTTCCCCAGACACATGAGCCATTGTCGCTTCCAGACTGAGGTCACAGCAGCACTTGCAGGGTAGGTCCTCTCCTGTTGAAGCTCAGGTATCAAGTGAGTGAACAGAGAAAAAATGGCTGTCACGTCCGCGGCGGTGCGTACCGTCACCGCCGGCGTACATCTTCATTGGCTCCTCGGACCCATGGGGTCCAATGTTAACCAATGCAGCATTGCACCGCGGTCTTCGACCGCCTACCATGACGGTGTAGAATGCCAGCGCAGGTACCTCCTATCCCCTTGTCCCACCTTACAGGTGAGGCCGCCGCCATTTCAGGGGGCCACATGGCAATAATAATAACTGCGTCACACCTATGTAGGCCTTGCATACACACAGTAACAGGCACATTGCGGATTAATAAAGGTGTGCTAATGACAATTTGTGATACCTCAGTGTTGCCTGACTCTCTGCTCGCTGTTCTCGTCCATAGGGCACGTCCGCTGGGGCAGGTGAAGAGATGGCGGCATCCTCCGGTGTACAGACCGCTGGTGGACCTGGCGACAATGAAAGAGAGACAGGTAATAGACACCTACAGACTTGATCGTGCAACAATCCATGAACTGTGTGCCCAGTTGGAGCCAGACCTGATGTCAGCTATCCGCCATCCCACAGGGATTCCCCCTTTGGTGCAGGTCCTCTCAGTACTCCATTTCCTGGCAAATGGGTATTTTCAAACAACAGTGGCCATTGCATCAGGGATGTCCCAGCCAATGTTCTCTAACGTGTTGTCCAGAGTGTTGTCTGCCCTGCTGAAACACATGCGCAGCTACATCGTTTTCCCTCAGGTGGACGATTTGCCTACAGTGAAAGGTGACTTCTATGCCCTGGGACATATCCCCCACATCATAGGTGCCATTGATGGGACACATGTGGCCTTGGTACCCCCACGCAGGAGTGAACAGGTGTACAGAAACCGGAAGAGCTACCATTCGATGAATGTGCAGATGGTGTGTTTGGCCGACCAGTACATCTCCCATATGAATGCCAAATTTCCTGGCTCAGTGCATGAAGCTTAGATTCTGAGGAATAGCTGAATCCCTTATGTGATGGGGCAACTCCAGAGGCACTGTGTGTGGCTAACAGGTGAGAACAAGGACCCTATACAGTGTGAATAGTTGTCTGGGCATGGGGTTGTCCCTACGGGTTAGTGTGTGTCTAACAGTTGTCCCTCAACCTTTGCAGGTGACTCTGGGTACCCCAACCTGTCATGGCTACTGACTCCAGTGAGAAATCCCAGGACACGGACAGAGGAATGCTACAATGAGGCACATGGGCGAACTAGGAGGATTATAGAAAGAACCTTCGGCCTCCTGAAGGCCAGGTTCTGGTGCCTCCAAATGACAGGTGGTTCTCTCTACTACTAACCAAAGAAGGTGTGCCAGATCATCGTGGCCTGCCTTATGCTGCACAACCTGGCTTTGCGATGACAGGTGCCTTTTCAGCAGGAGGATGGTCCAGATGGAGGTCTTGTGGCAGCTGCGGAGCCTGTGGACAGTGAAGAAGAGGAGGCAGAAGAAGAGGATATTGACAACAGAAACAACATTATCCAGCAATACTTCCAGTGAGACACAGGTAAGAAGATATCACTGCCTCACACATCTCATACTATTGTTTGAACTATCATAAGTCTGTCACTTTCACCCAGTGTATGGACCCTGACTTGTCACTTTGGCTTTCCATTTCACAGATGTGGGTCCCACTGTGTGACCTCTGCAATATTGCCTCATGGACTAGAGCTGTGTTACATCGGTATGTTGATAATAAAATTGACATTGCTATATTCCATAGTTATTGTAAATACACATTTGTGAAAGCACAGACTGACTCCAGATTGTTTTGTGATTGATGTGTGTTTATTTTTGTGCAAATAAGGGGAGAGGGTTGTAAAATGGCCAGGGGTGATGGTGGAGGAATGTCCATGGCAGGGTCCAGTCTATTTGTTTCACAGGTGCATTGTCCAAAGGGGCATAGGAAGTGGAGCTAGGGCAGTTTAAGGATGGACAGGGTGACAAAGTGGGACAGAAGGATGGCATTCAGGGGGGTCTCATTTCCTTGTGGTGGTCTTGGCAATGTTCTCTGTCTTGCTCCTGGATCTCAGAGACCGTTTGCGGGGTGGCTCTCCATCTGCAGGGGGTGGGGTGTTGGTGTTGTGGTCCTGTGGCGGTGCCTCCTGTCCAGGCGGAGGTTGTGGGCTGTTTATCATCCAGGCTAGTGTCAGGGGCACCTTGTTGTACCACAGTGTCCCCCCTGGTGTTGACAAGGTCCTGCAGCACCCCTACAATGGTGACCAGGGTGGTGTTGATGGACTTGAGTTCCTCCCTGATCCCCAGATAGTGTTCCTCCTGCAGCCACTGGGTCTCCTGAAAGTTGGCCAGTACCTTTGCCATCGTCTCTTGGGAATAATGGTACGCTCCCATGATGTTGTAGAGGGCCTAGTGGAGAGTGGGTTCCCTGGGCCTGTCCTCCCGTGTCGCACAGCAGCCCTCCCAGTTCCCTTGTTTTCCTGTGCCTCTGTCCCCTGAACCATGTGCCCACTGCCCTCAGGTCCCTGATTTTCTTGGGGTGGTGGGTTTGCCTGGGTTCCCTGTAGTGGTGGACACACTGCTGCTTGACGTGTCCTGGGGACAGAGGGATGGGCCCGCTGGGTAGGTGCTGTGCTGGTGTTTCCTGAGGTGGGAGGCTCTGTGGTGGCTTGTGCCAGTGTCAGGGGAACCAACTGTCCTGAGGTCCCAGATGGGCCGGGCTGGTCATCTTGATCCAGTTGTACAGAGCTGCTGTCATCACTGTTGGTCTCTTCTGTGGGGGGAGTGGACATGTCTGGAACCTCCTGTCCGGTGACGTTGGGTAGGGGTCCTGCAGGGGTATAAAGGCATGATTATTGCATCTGTGTGTGCCATCGTGTGCAATGGGTGAGTGACCCTGTACTCCAGTGCTTGCATTCTTGTCTAGGTCCTTGTGTGATGTTTGGTTTGGGGTCTGTGTGGGTATCTGTAGTGGACATGCTTTGGTGATGGGTGTCTATGCTTTGGTGTTGCATGCAGGGCTTGGTGTTAAGTTAGGTTGGGTGTTTGATAGTGGGACATATGTGAGGTGTTGGAGTGATGGGTGTGAGGGTGACGGTGGGGGTATGTGATTACATGCAGGTAGGGTGGGAGATATAATAGTTAAAAGTTGACTTACCAGAGTCCATTCCTCCTGCTACTCCTGCGAGGCCCTCAGGATGCAGTATTGCCAAGACTTGCTCCTCCCATGTTGTTAGTTGTGGGGGAGGATGTTGGGGTCCACCGCCAGTCCTCTGTACTGCAATCTGGTGTCTTGAGACCACGGAACGCACCTTCCCCGTAGGTCGTTCCACCTCTTCCTGATGTCATCCCGTGTTCTTGGATGCTGTCCCACTGCGTTGACCCTGTCGACGAATCTGCACCATAGCTCCATCTTCCTAGAAATGGAGGTGTGCTGCACCTGTGATCCGAATAGCTGTGGCTCTACCGGGACGATTTCCTCCACCATGACCCTGAGCTCCTCCTCAGAGAACCTGGGGTGTCATTGAGGTGCCATGATGTGGTGTGGGTGATGTGTGGGGTGGTGTGTGAGGTGATGTGTGAGGAGAAGTGTTTGTGTGTGTTGTCTGAGATGCGTGGATGTTGTGTGAGTGATGATGTTGTGTGTCTGTGGATGCTTGTGTTGTTTCTGGTGGTGTCTCTCTGGCCTTCTTTCGCAATTTTAGTAGTAAGGGTTTGTGGGTGATGTGGGTGTGTGTTTTATATTGTATTGGGTGTGTGGGAGTGATGTGTGTATGTGTATCAGGTGTGTGTATTTCGATTTGTCCAATGTGGTTGTGTTTTGTAAATGTGTGTGTATATTGAGCACGGCGGTGTGTACCGCCAATGGAATACCGCAGTTGAAAGACCGCCATGTGGATTTGTGGGTCGTGATAGTGTGGGCGTATTCCTGTTGGTGTGACAGTGTCGGTTTTGTTATCGCCAGTTTATCACTGACCTTTGGTGTTGCGGACTTGTGTGGGTGTCTGGATTTTGGCGGTTTCCGAGCTGTGGGTCGTAATAGCTGTAGCGGAATTCCACCACTGCAGCGGTGTGTTGGCTGTCTTCTGCACAGCGGTAAGCGGGATTTACCGCCAATGTTGTAATGAGGGCCAGAGTCTCTCAGCATTAAAGTTAAGCGCCTCTTGTCAAGATGCAATAAGGGCAAAATTGAAGGGCAGAATGTGTGTATGGAATGGAATGGATGTCTTCTCTCCCTGTACTCTTGTTAAGTCAAAACTGTTCAAACTACCCCCCAAATCCCTTTTGGTCAGTTAATCGTATGCTCGCATCTTGTACAATAAAACTAACATCCCAAATCTATGAATTCTAATATTACTCCGTTCACATGTAGTTGATTGGTTTGTCTTGCAATGTCCTCATTATCCGACTTGCAAGGTAACAATATTGTTGCAGCTTCTAGTCTAGCCAGTATCTTCAGTGTCATTGCCCTGGGAAAGTTAGTCTCACACACATTACATATAAAGTGTTACATTACTTAGAACAGCATCTTCTAGCAGTTGGTTTTCCTGGAAGGCTTCCGTCATGAGCACATTTAAACAATACAGTAGAAATTCACAGTTTAACTTTCTTGGTCAGCTATTTTATTAAACATTAAGAAATACAGCTTTTACATGAGGCCTGGCAAGTAGGCCATGACACTCGCTAATTTAAGGCCTACAATTAATAAAGCAAAATTCATAACCCTTAATATGACATATTACTGCATGAGTCGAACATATATTCAACATTTCATAAGTATTAAGTCATTGATTAGTAAATTTTGTTAACATTGGTGGCCATTCTTTGTAATCAAATTTTTAAATGCGTGCATTATTTTTCTACGTTATTTTATTTTCTACAGAAACATATTATTCAAAATACATAATCACTCATTGATAATTTTTACCATTCTCAGCTAAGTGGTTCAACAATGCAATGATGTCTTGTTTGCAAGCTTCTTGGGTTTCAGACACCACTAACAGGTCATTGATGTACTGAATTAGGATAGAGTTACAGGGCATGATTAAAGCCTGAAGATTCTTTTTTGAGGACCTGATTAAAGATTGAGGGACTCTCTGTATGCCCTTGAGGCACTCAGCACCTTGCTTAAACATTGTTCTGGAACTGAAAAGCGAAGAGCTACTGGTTGTCCACATGCAACGGAACAAAGAAAAATGCCTGACACAGATCAATACCAGTGACCACTCAGCCTCACATGGAATTTGAAACAAAATTACAGCTGGATTCGGTACCACGGGACAACAGGGAATGATGAAGCAATTAATCTTTTTCAGGCCCTGCACTATGCGGTCTTTACCGCTAGACGTCTGCAAGCCCATAACGGGTGAATTATATGAACTATCCATTATTTCCTTGAAAATGCCTTGTTACATCAGCAACTTGATCACAGGAGTAATCCAAGCAATTGTTTCAGGAGTCAGATTGTACTGTGGGGTTCTTGGATACTCAATATTGGGCTTTGCTTTTATGGGAACAGGCTCAACTCCTGTTATAACATGAATGTCTTTTCCTGAAAAGTCCCAGACCTTAGGCTTCACTGTATCTCTAAGATCGGGCGGTAAATCCTCAGATGTCATTACAGGATACAACTCAATCTCTGGCCCTTAACTCATCAATTTCAAGCCTACATTCTCATCGTGGGTCTGGAAATCTACACCTTTTGGTGTGCAATAGATAGTGTAATTAACTTGCACAATAGACCACATTCTAGTAAACTCACAGGACTCACATCACACACCACAAACTGGTGATTCTCCTCAAAGGGCCCTATTTAAACAGGTACTCCTTTTGGGGTTTGTCATTTGCTTTTTTACGACTCCTACAACTTGGATTCTTTTTCCCAATACAGGCAGGTTTGGAACTTCTACTGTTCTAATAGTAGAGTGGGCAGCAGTAGTATCAATCATAAATGATACGGGTTTGAGAAAAGGCCTCTTTTTGACATGGTTAGCCCCCACTTTTCGCCTGATGTTTGATGTAGCCTGGAAGTTGTAGTGCCCAGGGCCCCTGCTAACCAGGTTCTCTGGGCCAGCGCTCTTTCACCAAAACTGTTGTGAGGCATTGGCATAATTGGATACACCCTTAACTACCACTATAAGTCCCTAGTAAATGAGTATCTAGGAACCAAGGGCATGCAGTACTTTGGGTAAGCCCCTGAGGGCAGCAGCACTGATCGTGCCACCCTTTAGGGCCATGCATCCAGGTGCACCCAGCATTGCCATTGCAGGCTGAGTGCCCTGGTGCAGACCTAAGACACACACTCGGTATGGCACACTGCCTGTGTGCCCTGTCCACCATACACTGCATGTACTATTGGTAAGACACCCCTCTAGTAAGCCTTACAGCCCTAAGGCAGGGTGCTCCATATTACATGTGAGGGCATAACTGCATGAGCAATATGCCCCCACTGTGTCCTTGTCAATCCTGGGACATAGTGAGTGAACAGAGCAGCCATTTTAATACAAGTGCTGGACACTGGTCAACACGAGTTTCCCAGCTACATGATGACCACTTTATACCCTGGGTTGTTTGATATCAAACAACTCAGATTGAGGAATTCAAAGTGGTACCAGAATTGGATTTATCCCTAAATGTACCCAGGGGTCACTTTTGAGCTGCCCCTTGCAAAAGCAAACTATCCTGGCATGGTTGCTGGCTGGTTCTATCCAGGCTGTCACCTCCCGACAGCCAGTATTCAACCTTTGGGGAGAGTCCTGTCTCTTTGGTTTGTAAAACAATGCCTTTCCTGGGAGGAGGAGCTAACACCTCTTCCCTCAGGAATGTGCTCTGCCCTGGCGGTGAACTTCAAAGGGCTTACTGCCCTTGAAACTCGACCCCCAGGCCTGCTGCTGGCAGCAGATGGCATCCTCCTTTGCAAACCCCTACTTTTAGTGGGAGCAAAGGGGGGAAACACACGAAGGGTAGGAGGAGTGGCCCCACCTGGCATGCACCACCCCTAAGGTGTAGCCTGCGAGTTGGACCCTTCAATAACTTTTCCTCCATCTTTGATGGAAGGAAAATAGCCAGTTAGGTATAGGGAAGTGACCCTTCCCACAGGAGTCATTATACTGGGTATAGCCACCCAAAGGTAAGTGTCCCATTGGACACTACCAGGTTCCCCCTAAAATGCCCACTAAATTCAGTATTTAGTGGGTATCCCTAGACTACGAAATCAGATTCAAAGGACACAAAGAAGACCAGCACAAAGAAGATCCAAGTCACAAGAACTGTGGACCTGCTGCATCAATAAGAGGTGCCAAATCCTGAGTGCTGCACCCAGGAACCGACAATCGCTGAAGTGGAGAAGCTGGACATTGGACTGACCTCAAGAAACCCAGAGGACCTCCAGGCTTCACCAATCACCCAAGAACTCCCTCCAGAGTGGAGGTACCACTCTGCAGCAACTCAAGAACCAACAACTCAGTGAGGATTACTTCACTGACTGGCTGATATCTCTTGAAGTTACAGCTAGACCTGATGACACTCCAATGATTAGGAGGTCAGTCCCCACAAGTGTGCAAAAGTTTGGTGGCACTGTGCCCTCCAGTGGCTGAATCGTGCTAGTACTCTGGGTACTGGTCAGCTGACATTGGACACCAGGAAACCCAGCTTGCCCAGAGCTGAAAAAGGATCAGGAGGAAGCCCTAGTTCAGAGACTTCAGGAACACCCTGGACCTCCCACCAGAGTGCCCCTGTTGTCCTGTAAGCCACCTTTAAAGAGACCTAACTCCAGATCTAAAAGACATCTTTGTGTACAGCCTCTGGCTCACCGATTCGTTCTGCACCTGGCCTCCCTGTGCCCTGCAATGAAGTACCAGCTGTGCCCCAAGGGTCCCTCACTCCTTGCCGCCTTGACCCTCCCAAGGAACCCCAAAGAACCACCTTTACCCTGACCAGGGTAGACCTTTTCTAAGTGATTCCCCTCAGTGGCCCTGCACCAGCTCCAAGAGACTCTACACCGCTGCAGGAGCCACCCAAACCTCCTTTTACAGGAGTAGCCATCCTGTAAAAGCGGAACTTGGTAAAGCAACTGTGTGATTTTCTATGAATTTTAAAGGTGTCTTCCTATTGATTCCTATGGTGAGTAATTACGCTCAGAAAGACTGCATTTATTAACACTTTAAAAATCCATATCTTAAAAAGTACATAACCAACTTTGAACACCTTGGTCTTAAAATTTATATACAAATCTGAAGTATTTTTATAAATTGGTGTTGAGGTATTCCTTCAAATGTGTGAGTTGCATGATTGATACTGCGAGTACAACAAATGCTTTGCACTTCTCCAAGATTAGCCTAACTGCTCGACCAAGCTACCTAAAAATTGAGAGCATTAGACGATCTAGATTTTACCTCTGGAAACCAATGGGTGGTTGCCTGGACCCCCTGCACAGTGTGCCTGGCTTTGCATACGACATAGAGGTCCAGCCTCCTACAACGGGTGGCCATTCACCTCACAGGGTAGCCATTCACCTCACCGTCTACAAATTGACCAATATGGTCTACCTCTAAGACTGTGTCAAGTATGAAATCTCCCCCCCCTCAGAAACTGTCATTGTGACTGATCAGAAATGTAGCCCTAAAAGGCATCAAACACAGGAAACTGCTGAAACGGGTTCTGACTTTTGAAGAAATTTTTATTTAAATTTGTGGCTTGATTTGAATTAAATCAGAGGCCATTTGCATTTTGCTGCAGCATCGGGGCTTGTGGAACCTGCATCACTGGAGCTTGGGACGATGGGGCTTTGCAAACCCAGAATTCTCAACTTGGTTCTCATTCATCACTCTGTTGGGATTAAGATGATGTTCCCGCTTCCAATGCCCCAACTTATTACAATATTACAATAATGACAAGGATTCAATCTCTTCAAAGTTGCCAGACCAAACTCAGTACTCAGGCCGAACAGAACACCACAATCTCTACCTTGTTAGCTGAAACCCATTTCCACCTTGCATCATAGGAGCTCCCTGTTGATACACTTCTTGCATAGAACCAACATTTCCTACAAAGGGTTGACTCTAACTTCCTCTCAGTGCTGCTTTAATCTGTGCCACCATCATCCTCTCCTTCAACCACTTCTGCTTAATTTCGAATTCATCACTACAATATTTTGCATATCTGAGGATCGCCTCAACTGACGTATTCTGTCAACAAATGAAATGTTGTTGAATAATCAAGCTTATCTCAAGTCTCTATCCTGTCACACACTGGGATACACATGTCTTTAGCTTTGAGAGTCTATATTCCACTGTGCTGCTTAAACACCTGCAACAATCTCTCATAATAAACATACACAGACTCTTTGAGCTCTAAGTCGTCCTAGCAATGTTAACCCAATCAATTTCTTTAGCTGGTGTTTTCCCTTTTAAAAAGGTCATCACCTGTTGATACTTTTTCATCACCAATGGGGAAGGGACATTTATTATCTGATTTATCTGAAGTTCCTCTTCTGGCCACTCCACTGCTACTTTACATTCTGCCCACCGTGCCACAATGTCAAAGAAGGTATTCAAATCCACCCACAAGACTTGTGAAATCTTCACAAATCTGTCAACCTGTTTATTCAATTCGACTGTTTTTTCTCGCAATTTTGGAAATTCATTTGTGAATGACGCATGATCAATCCTACTCCAAGGCACACAGCTTCGACCAGGCACTTCCCACAATGAAAAATTTAAAATGCCCTCTCCATTCATTAAAGATAGCGACGTCTCTCTCTTTCGCGTCTTTTGGTATTTCTTTTTTTTCCATCTGCTTTCCCACTTATCCAACCCACTCCATTTTCAGATGTTACTAATTAACTCCTTACTTTGCATTTTCATTCCAGATGTTCTCATACTGCAAACGTCTTTCTGATCAAAACACACAATAACGTTTTTGCAATTACTTGGTTTGATTTAAATCTACCTCATGAATTCAGACCAATTCATGCAACTTATCATGAGCGTGTCCTGCACATTTAGTAGCATTTTTTCACATGAATACAAGTTTGTTATCTTAATTGGTATCTAAAAAGGAAAGAGCAAGGTTTCCTTGTTTCATCTCATCCGGTTCCAGCTTTAATGTGACCACATACACTGAATGTATCTCACCAGTGACTGAATTATTTCTTTGCTTGACCCGAAGCTTCACTTTCTCTAGGGACCCATTGTAAAATCTGATCAAATAATCTAGTGCTCACAAATTAGTATTGTTCTGTACTACAGAGGCATCAGACTCCATTCTTTCTCTGGGACTACTGTTGGTAATCCCCTGAGGTGAATTTCAGATACACATGTTAACATTTTGCGATGTTGGAGTGGACTCTCCTACAGGAGCAAGTACTGTCTGTTTCATGGTTGATGCTGAAGAGGCAACCCAAGGGTTATTCACCTGAGTCGAGGCTAAAGGAGTGCCTTCCATTCCTGCGACCACTGGAGTATTAGCTAACATATCTCCTCCTATAGGGACTGTCAAAGTATATGCCATGATTCCTGTTGACTCCAGTTTATACAAAGGAACTGCAGGACCAATAGAGATTGAAACAGCAATTGCATTTGGGGTATTGGGAACAGTAGAGTTAACAGGGACATTCATCTCTGACCTCTCTCCTGTCATGTTCGTATTCGTATTTACTGGTGCAGTGGCTATTCTAGTGTTTACACTGGCAATTGAGCCATTCATCCCTTCAGTTTGGGCAACATTATATAGAGGTGGACACGCACACAATAACACATCTAGGAAATCATCGCTAGAATCACTATCTCTGTCTTCACCTGAACTCTCTGGGTTTTCTGTCTTTTCCTCCTTCTTCTTCCCTTTTCTTTTGTTTCTTGTTCTCAAGTTCTTCACTTGCCATTGCAGGGTACAGTCTAGTTCCCTCTATCATATCAATCAATCAATCAATCAAAGGCATTTGTATAGCGCACTGCTCACCCGGAGGGTCTCAAGGCGCTGGGGGGGAGGGGTGGGGGGGAACGCTACTGCTCGAACAGCCAGGTCTTGAGTTGCTTCCTGAAGGCGAGATGGTCTTGCGTTGTCCGGAGGAGGATGGGGAGGGAGTTCCATGTCTTGGCTGCCAGGTAGGAGAAGGATCTTCCTCCGGCGGTGGCTCTGCGGATGCGGGGGACGGTGGCGAGAGCGAGGCTGGCGGAGCGGAGCTGGCGGGTGGGCTTGTGGAAGGTCAGGCGGCTGTTGAGGAACTTGGGGCCCAGGTCGTGGAGGGCCTTGTGTGCGTGGGTGAGGAGTCGGAACGTGATTCTTTTGTTGACGGGGAGCCAGTGCAGGTCTCTCAGGTGTCCGGAGATGTGGCTGTGTCGGGGGATGTCCAGGATGAGTCGTGCTGAGGCGTTCTGGATCCGTTGGAGTTTCTTCTGGAGTTTGGCGGCGGTGCCGGCGTAGAGGGTGTTCCCGTAGTCCAGCCGACTGGTGACGAGGGCCTGGGTGACCGTCTTCCTGGTCTCGGTGGGGATCCACCGGAAGATCTTTCGAAGCATGCGCAGGGTGTTGAAGCATGAAGATGAGACGGCGTTGACTTGTCTGGTCATCGAGAGGGAGGAGTCCAGGATGAAGCCTAGGTTGCGAGCGTGGTCCGTTGGCTTGGGGGTGGCTCCCAGGGCGGGGGGCCACCAGGAGTCGTCCCAGGCGGATGGTGATGATCCCAGGATGAGGACCTCCGTCTTGTCTGAGTTCAGTTTCAGGCGGCTGTTCTTCATCCATTCGGCGACGTCTTTCATCCCTTCGTGTAGGCTGGCTCTGGCGGCGTCCGGGTCGCTGGTGAGGGAGAGGATCAGCTGGGTGTCGTCGGCGTAGGTGATGATCTTGAGGTTGTGTTGACGTGCGATGGTTGCGAGGGGGCTCATATAGACGTTGAAGAGGGTGGGGCTGAGCGATGACCCTTGTGGAACTCCGCAGATGACTTCGGTGGCCGCTGACCGGAACGGGGGGAGGCGGACTCTCTGGGTTCTTCCGGCGAGGAATGAGGTGATCTACTCCAGGGCCTTCTCCTGGATGCCGGTGTTGTTCAGGCGCTGTACCAGGGTGCGGTGGCAGACAGTGTCGAACGCTGCGGAGAGGTCCAGGAGGATGAGGGCCGCAGTTTCCCCATTGTCCATTAGGGATCTGATGTCGTCTGTGGCTGCGATGAGGGCGGTCTCCGTGCTGTGGTTGGCTCGGAAGCCGGATTGCGAGTGGTCGAGGGATCCGTTGGTCTCGAGGACGGCGGCTAGCTGTCTGTTGACGGTCTTCTCGATGACTTTGGCAGGAAATGGGAGGAGCGAGATGGGGCGGTAGTTCTTGAGGTCGGAGGGGTCTGCAGTTGGTTTCTTCAGCAGGGCACTGATCTCGGCGTGTTTCCAGCACTCCGGGAAGGTGGCGGTGTTGAAGGAGGCGTTGACGATGTCGCGGAGGTGGGGTGCGATGATGTGGTCGGCCGTGCTGAAGATGTGGTGTGGGCAGGGGTCCGTAGGGGATCCGGAGTGGATGGTGTTCATTGTGCGTGTTGTGTCTTCGGTGCTGACTGGGGTCCAGGTGCGGAGGGTGGCGGTGGGGGGCATTGGTTCGGTGGTGGGGTTTGTGGTTGGTGGGCCGAAGCTGTTGTGAATGTTGGCGATCTTGTCGTGGAAGAAGGCTGCGAGGGAGTCGCAGAGGTCTTGCGAGGGAGTGATGTCATTGTTTCCGGCGTCGGGGTTGGAGAGCTCTTTGACGATGCTGAAGAGTTCCTTGCTGTTGTGGGTGTTGTTGTCCAGTCGTTCCTTGAAGGCTGTCTTCTTTGTGGCGCGGATCAGTTGGTGGTGTTTGCGGGTGGCGTGTTTGAGGGCCGTCATGTTGTCTGTGGTCTGGTTGGTGCGCCAGGTGTTCTCCAGGGAGCGGCAGTTCTTCTTGGAGGTGATGAGCTCGTCGGTGAACCAGGAGGCTTTCTTGCTGCTGCGTCTGCTGGGGGGGTTCTTCTTCAGTGGTGCGAGGGCGTCTGCGCAGTTGGTGATCCACTGTGTGAGGTTGTTGGCGGCTTCGTTGGGGTCCGTTGAGCTGGTGGGGGGGTTCTGGCTGAGGAAGGTGGTGAGCTGGTCGCCGGTGATCTTGTTCCAGCTCCTGCGGGGGGCTTGTTGAGGGTGGTGGTGGGTCGTCGTTTTACTGAAGCTGAAGTGGACGCAGCTGTGGTCAGTCCACTGGAGATTGGTGGATTGGCTGAAGGTGACATATTTGCTGGATGAGAAGACTGGGTCAAGCGTGTGGCCGGCGTGGTGGGTGGGGGTGGTTACCAGTTGCTTGAGTCCGAGGTTGGCCAGGTTGTCCAGTAGAGCAGTGGTGTTGCAGTCCTTGTCGTCCTCCAGGTGGAAGTTGAGGTCCCCCAGGAGGATGTAGTCGGTGGAATTGATGGCGTGGGGGCTGACGAAGTCTGTGATGTCTTCGCTTAACTGTGTGCGTGGTCCCGGTGGTCTGTAGATGAGGGTGCCTCTGAGCGTGGTCTTGGGGTTGGTGTGTATCTGGAAGTGGAGGTGTTCGGCGGAGGTGAAGGTGTCATCGGAGTTGGTCGTGATGCGGATGGTGTTCTTGTGGATGATGGCGAGGCCTCCTCCTGTCTGGTTGACGCGGTCCCTCCTGGTGATTTTGTAGCCTTCTGGGACGGCGATGGCGACGTCGGGTGCTGAGGAGGCGTTCATCCAGGTTTCCGTCAGGAAGGCGATGTCTGGTGCTGTCGAGTCGAGGAGGTTCCAGAGTTCGACGGCATGCCTGTGAACGGAGCGGGTGTTGAGCAGGATGCACATCAGGTGTTTGTTGCTGGGGCTCGGTTTAGTAGGTGCAGTGTTGGGTCGGAGGCTGGTGAAGCGGCAGGTCAGGCAGGTGAAGGGTCCGTGGGTGCGTCTCGGGGTGGCTCGGTAGCTCATATCAGTCCTCCACCTCTGTTGTTCTGCAATCCATATAGCATCAGCACAGCTATGCACTGCCTTTCAAACTCTTCCCTGATATTTTTCCCTTTCCCTAATATGAGCTGTGTGCTCCCAAGCATTAAGGGCCTGAGTGCATCAAACTCTGCAGGTTAAGGAGGTGGCTTAATTTCATACAATACCCTTCTCAAAGTTTCAATTATTCTCAAATTAAATGTGCCAAAGCGTGGAAACATCAGTAAATCCTCTTTCTCTTTGATCTTATGCCATTGACTCAGCCAAATAAATGTGTGAAGCCACACATTTATGACAATATAATGACCTGGTGTATCTTCGGGTGGTGCCTCTTCTTCCCGTACAGGTATTCTCACATCTCCCCTAATCAAATTTCATATGGCCTTAAAGAATTTCATTGATCAGCAATAATGTCATTAATCACAATAGGATACAGTTTCAAACAGGGAATAAATTATTTTTGTTCATAAATTTTGTCTGTTGTTAACACCCAATAACAAGGCCACACCCTGTCAAGTAGTCAACCAATAAGATTCTAACACTAACTTCAACCATCCAATCTTTACGCAATACACTGTGACATCCTTCTCCCTCCTCGCAGCAGCTCACTCTCCTTCACAATTCTTCATGAATGTTGCAATACAAGCACAATAACAATGCCAAGCAAATTCAACAACTTTGTCTGCTCTACTAAAGAATCAATAGTATTAAATTACACAACACTTGCTGGCCTACTGTGACTCACACTCGAGTGAAACCTCAACCTGTGGGGAATCACCTGGATTAGTGTAGCTTCACTGAAAAAAGGTCCATCTCACCAACCACACCTTACTCGCACACAAAGGTATTTATCCGTATCTCAATTGTGTAGCCGATAGTACTTCACGACTAACACCTCAAAATTTAGCAGATAATTACACCACACCCACATACCCACACCACTATAAAACACCCACCCACATTACCCACAACCCTTTCAATGAAAAAAAAGGATTGCCAACACAGAGAGACACAAGCCAGGAGCACCCACTCAATCAGACCCACAGAATACCATCACCCATACATCATCCACGCACCTTGCAGCATACACCACAACACATCACCCCACACATCACCCCTCACACATATCACACACACCACATTCATGGCACCCCAAAGACACCCCAAGTTTTCTGAGGAGCTAAGTATCATGGTGGAGGAAATCATCCTGGTAGAGTTACAGCTACTCGGATCACAGGTGCAGCAGACGTCCATTGCTAGGAAGATGGAGCTATGGCAGAGAATCGTGGACAGGGTCAATGCCGTGGGACAGCACCCCAGACCAGGGATGACATCAGGAAGAGGTGGAACGACCTACGGGGAAGGTGCGTTCCGTGGTTGCAACACACCAGGTAGCAGTACAGAAGACTGGCGGTGGACCCACCTCCTCCCCCATAACTAATAACATGGGAGGAGCAAGTCTTGGCAACAATGCATCCTGAGGGCCTCGCAGGAGTAGCAGGAGGACTGAAGTCTGGTAAGTCAAATCTTTACTACTTTCACCCCCCTACCTTCACGCCATCACCAACTCCTACCCCTACCCTCACCCCCATCACTCCACCACCTCACATGTACCCCACCATCACAACCCACCCATACCAATACCAAGCCCTGCATGCAAGACTAAAGCATGGACCCCCAACACAGACATGCATGGACACCCATCACCACAGCATGCCCAGTAGAGAGACTCACCCAGCCCACAAACTCACCACTCACACAAGGCCAAGCTGACTGGGAAATCACAACCATAAAGGGAAACACACCCATGCAAGATGGCACACGCAGATATATTAACACTGCATTTGCATCCCCACAGGACCCATACTCAACGTCACCGGAGAGGAGGTGCCAGCTACATCCAGTCCCCCCCCCGAAGAGGCCCACAGTGACAACAGCAGCTCTGCACGTCTGGATCACGATTACCAACCTGGCCCATCAGGGACCTTTGGAGAATCGGGTACCCAGCCAAGGTCCAAACCCACCATAGAGCCTCCCCCCTCAGGAAACACCAGCACAGCACCCACCCAGCTGGCCCATGCCACTGTCCCCAGGACACGTCAATCAGCAGTGTGTCCACCACTACAAGGACCCCAGGCATCCCCACAAACACAGGACAATCAGGGACCTGGGGTCAGTGGCAGTGGGCACACGGTTCAGGGGACAGAGGCACAGGACAACTGGGAAGCTGGGAGAACTGCAGTGAGAACCCACTCTTCACAAGGCACTCTCCAACATCATGGGAGCAGACCACCATTCCCAGGAGACCATGGGCCAGATACTGGCCAAGTTGCAGGAGACCCAGCGGCTGCAGGAGTGACAGAACCTGGGGATCAGGGATCACCTAACTAACATCCACATCATCCTGGTCACCATTACAGGGTGCTGGCTGACATGGCCAAGATCATGAGGGAGGCAGTGGCACAACAACGGGTGCCTGACACTAGCCAAACCGATGAACAGCCTTCCACCTCCGCAGTCACTAGTGGACAGGAGGCCCCGCCACAGGACCAACAGGCCACCAGCACCCCACCCCCTTCAGAAGGCAAACCTCCCCGCAAACGGTCCCTGCGATCCAGGTACAAGCCAGAGAACATTGCCAAGACCCCCGCCAGGAAACAAGACTCTCCTGATTGTCATCCTTCTGTCCCACTCTGTCACCCTGTCCACCTTGAACTGCCATTACGCCCCTTCCTATGCCCCATTGGACAATGCACCTGTGATACCAAGAGACTGGACTCTACCCTGGACTTTCCTCCACCATCAGCCCAGCCCATTGCACATTCCCCTCTACTTATGAGCACCTAAATAAACACCCTTGGAACAAATACTAATCTGGAGTCTGTCAAATGATTCACAGATGTATTAGTACAACATTATCAAAGCATTGCAACTCAAATGTACAGTGAAATATACGTTGGAATGACCTTTGGCGGGTAGCAGTACACATAGCAGGTGCCAGAGTGGGGCACAGAGATCTGAAAATAGAGATGTCAAAGGGTACAGTAAGTGACCATAGACAAAGTGAAATCAGGCTGCCATGTACAATGTCCAACAGAAAACTGAAATGTAAAGTTAACCTACAGTGTCTTACCTGTGTCTCACTGGAAGTACTGCTGAATTATATTGATTCTGTTGTCAACATCTTCTTCCTCTGCCTCCTCTTCCTCACTGTCCACAGGCTCCATCACTGCCACAAGGCCATCTCCAGGCTCATCTTCCTGCAGAAAAGGCACCTGGCGTCTCAAGGCCAGGTTGTGCAACATGCAACATGCAACATGCAACGATGATCTGGCACACCTTCTTGGGTGAGTAGCACAGGGATCAGATGGAGGCACCAGAACCTGGCCTTCAGGAGGCCGAATGTCCTGTCAATAATCCTCCTTGTACGCCCATGTGCCTCATTGTAACGTTCCCCTGCCCTTGTCCTGGCATTCCTTACTGGGGTCAGTAGCCATGAGAGGTTGGGGTAAGCAGAGTCACCTTCAAATATCAAGGGACAACTGTTAGACAACCCCATACCCAGACACCAACTTATACTGGGTGGGGACATTTGACTCACCTATTAGCCGCACCCGGTGCCTCTGGAGTTGACCCATCACAAATGGGATGCTGCTATTGCTCAAGATAAAGGCGTCATGCACAGAGCCAGGATATTTGGCACTCACATGGGAGATGTACTGGTCCGCCAAACACACCATCTGCACACTCAGAGAGTGATAGCTTTTTCTATTCCTGAAAACGTGTTAATTTCTCCGGGAGGGGGGGGGGAAATGCCACATGTGTAACATCAATGGCACCAATGATGTTGGGGATATGACTCAGGGCATAAAAGTTTGCTTTCACTGTGGCCAAATCCTCTACCTGTGGGAACACAATGTAGCTGCGCATGTGTTACAGCAGGGCAGACAACACTCTGGTCAACATGTTGGAGAACTTTGGCTGAGACATCCCTGATGCCAGGGCCACTGATGTTTGGAATGAACCACTCGCCGGGAAATGGAGCACTGACAGGACCTGCACTAGAGTGGGGATACCTGTGGGCTGGCGGATAGCTGACATCAGGTCTGGCTCCAATTGAGCACATAGTTCTTGGATTGTGGCCCGATCAAGTCTGTATGTAATGATTATGGGGGTTATTACAACTTTGGAGGAGGTGTTAATCCATCCCAAAAGTGACAGTAAAGTGACGGATATACCACCAGCCGTATTACGAGTTCCATTGGATATAATGGACTCGTAATACGGCTGGTGGTATATCCGTCACTTTACCGTCACTTTTGGGACGGATTAACACCTCCTCCAAAGTTGTAATAACCCCCTATGTGTCTCTCCTCCATTGTCGCAAGGTCCACCAGGGGTCTGTACACCGGAGGATGCCGCCATCTCACATTCAGCCTCAGTGGTTGAAGCCTATGGAAGAGAACGGTGATCAGAGGGTCATATTCCCACATCTATTGCACTAATGATGATTTGTTTACTTTACAGAAACAAATTTGGAACCCGACTGTCAGTTGCCGTGCCAATGTCTGCTGTGACGTAGTTAGGTACTATGCCTTGTGCCCCCCTGAAATGGTGGATGCCTGTCCTGTGAGGAAGGACGAGTGGAAATGAGGTAATTGCGCTGGCATTGTGTGCCGTCGCGGTAGGCGGTCGATGACCGCGGCGCTACTTTGCATTGGTTATCATTGGGCCCTATGGGTTCCAGGAGCCACTGGCGATGTACGCCGGCGGTGACGGTACGCACCGCCGCGGATGTGACCGACATTTTCTATCTATCCACTCACTTGCAATTTGACCTTCAACAGGAGAGGACCTACACTGCAAGTGCTGCTGTGACATGTGTCTGGAAGCGACAATGGTTCATGTGTCTGGGGAAAGGGCCCCTGCCTTCACTGCGGAGGAGTTGGAGAAACTGGTGGAACGGGTCCTACCCCAGTACACGTTACTCTACGTTCCTCCAGACAAACAGGTGAGTACACTGTGAGCATGATGCGTGGGCCATGAATGTATGGAGTGCTGTGTATGTAAGCCACATGTGGTGGGAGGGCAGAGGCGTCCTGGCCGGAATGCAGCATGTAATGTGGACAATGTATGTGCATCAGGGGATGGGAGGGATCTGGCGTGCCATGAATCTGACGGTCCAGAGGGTTGACTGATTCCCTTCTATGCTGTCTTTTCCCTGCAGGTCAGCGCCCACCAGAAGAAGGGTATTTGGTGTGCCATCGCCAAGGAGGTGCGGACCCTGGGGGTCTTTGAAAGGCAGAGCACCCACTGCCGCAAAAAGTGGGAGGACCTGCGCCGCTGGGCAAAGAAGATGGTGGAGGTCCAGCTGGGGCTGGCCTCCCAACGAGGAAGGGGTGCCCGTTGCACCATGACACCCGATGTTCCTCATCCTGGCGGTGGCCTATCTGGAGTTGGATGGGCGCTTGAAGGCATCACAGCAGCTACAAGGGGGTGAGTACAGATTCTGACTCCTGACTTTGCACGCATCAAGAGGTACCTGGGTGTGGGATGTGGGCTATGGGTGGCCCTAGGCAAGGGTGAAAATGGCAGGGTAGGTCCCTTGTTGGGCAGGCTTTGAAGCACTCCTACCCCAAAAGTGTTAGTGGGCATCTACTACTGGGCAGGGTCCTGTGGGTTTCTGGTGTGCAGCTGATGGCGGTAGGCATTGTACCCCATGGGCTGGTGACTATCTTAGCAACTGGTTGGGCATGGCCTAGTGCAAAGGCTGCTCCCTGTGTGTTGTGTCCGCCAATGATAGTGGTGTTGCTGGCATTGACGAAGTGTATCCTCTGCCTCTTACCCCCCTTTTTGTTTTGTCACCCTGTCCTTGTGTGCATTAGCATCATCTGACGGAGGAGCAGAGGCACCGGCGCCGGAGGGAGCTGCATCCCACATGGGCCTGGAGGCCGAATCCACCAAGGGTGAGGGCGCCAGTGGGATGGAGGGTGAAGGGAGCACCACGACGGGAACAGGAGGGGAGACCACAGACAGCGATTCCTCCTCTGATGGAAGCTCCCGGGCGGTGGTGGACACCTCTGTGCCCACCCCAACAACAGGTACATCTGCCACTCAGCAGCCCCTTGGTGTGTTTCCCGTGCCCGCTCACCCAGGAGAGTGGGCATCTCCTTCGCCCCAGGCACCTCAGGCCCTGCCCCAGTCAGCCCTTTTTCCCTCAGTGAGGAGGCTTTTGACCTCCTGAGATCCCTCTATGTTGGGCAGTCAACCATACTGAATGCCATCCAGGGTGTCGAGAGGCATTTGGAACAAACAAATGCATACCTGGAGGGCATTCACTCTGGCGTGGCGGCCCAACAGAGAGCATTTCAGGGTCTGGCTTCCACACTGATGGCAGCCATATTCCCTGTGTCTAGCCTCCCCCCTCCATCTCCCTCTACCCAGTCCCAGCCTATCTCAAGCACACCTTCAGTCCAGCATTCACCCAAATCAACACCCAGAAGTGGTTCAGGCAAACACAAGCACCACACATCATCCCACAGGCACTCACACAAGCACCATACCCATACAGACACGCCAGCATCCCCTCCTCCACTGTGTCCCCCTCCTCCTCCTCGTCCACCTACCTCCCAGTAGTGTCTCCACTCACACCTGCATGCACTACATCCTCATCCACTACCTCAATCACCAGCACGCCCATCACTACTCACCCCTCACTGGCAGTCACCACCCCCACATCCATTTACACGTCCCCTGTGTCCTCTCCCAGTGTGTCTGTGACCCCTCCTCCCAAAGTACACAAATGTAAGCACCCACCCACCCAACAGCCATCCACCTCACAACAGCTTCCAGCACATGCACCTTCACCCAAATTCAGCAGAAAGACACCTCCTACCACCACTCCCTCTTCCTCCACTCCCAAACCCTCTCCCTCTTCCCACCCCAGTGTGTCAAAAAAGCTTTTCCTGGCAAGCATTGACCTGTTCCCTACCCCTCCCCCGTCCTTCCCCTCGGGCCAGGGTGTCCAGAACCCAGGCCAGCACCTCAGCCACCAAGTCGGTGTCCGCTATGGTACCTCCAACTCCCAGAGCCTCAAAAGGGGCACTCGTCAGGCCAACCAGTGTGCCACCAACCCCTGCAAAGGACCAAACCATTCCGCTACCTGCCAAGGTGAAGAAGGGGAACGACATGCAGCAAGGGCAAGGAGCATGAACCACCCAGCAAGGCCTCCGTCAAAAAACTCCAGCTGCCAGAGCCAAGGTCACAACAGCAACTACCAAGGCAAGGAAAGGGCAGAAAACCCAAGGCAAGGTACTTCAGCTGTCGGAGCCTGCAGGGGAAGGACTGGTGCCCACCAGCAGGACCGCCAACCGCGCCACCTTCATCGCGGGCAGCACTGCCAGCAGCCCCACCGCAGGCAATGCCGCAAGCCCCGCCACCTGCACCGCCGCTGCCACCACTGTCAGCAGAAGCATCCCCAGGGGCAGCTGTCCGAGGCTGCAGGAGAAGGGATGGGGCCTACCTCCACCACTGGCAGCACCCACACCTGAACTGCTGGCAGTACCGCCAGCAGCCCCGCCGTAGGCACCACCGCAAGTCCCACCACCTGCACCACCACCTGTACCGCCGCTGCCACCACTACTGTCAACAGCAGCATCCCCAGTGGGCAGCCATCCAAGGCTGTAGGAGAAGGGTTGGGGCCTACCTCCACCACTGGCAGCACCGGCACCTGCTCCACGGCCAGCACCAGCAGCAGCCCAGCCGCAAGCACTGCAGCAAGCACCACCACCTGCACCACTGACAGTAGGACCACTACCAGCACCAGCAGCCCCAGTGGGCGGCCGTCCGAGGCTGCAGGAGATGGACTAGAGCCTTCCTCCACCATTGGCAGCCCCCCAGCAGCACCGGCAACACTGCCAGTTGAGCCCTGCCTCCATGGACTATCGTGCAACCTGGTCCCTGGAAATCTCGTGCCTCAGACACCCAGGTGAGGGAATGTGAACTGCCACAACCCAAGTGCTGCATCAAAGGGCACATGGCCCCCTCCAGAACCAGTGGAGAAAGGCATCCACTCACCCTATCCTTGGCAGGATGAAGCACACTGGGCACTAGGCCCCCTCCAGAACTAGTGGATAAAGGCATCCACTCACCCTATCCTTGGCAGGAAGAAGCAGACTGGCACAAGGCCCCCTCCAGAACCAGAGGAGAAAGGCATCCACTCACCCTATCCTTGGCAGGATGAAGCAGACTTGGCACAAGGCCCCCTCCAGAACCAGTGGAGAAAGGCATCCACTTGAGAGACTGTGGCCTTGCACTCCCCAGGACCAAGCAGTGGGCAAACCATCCACTTGAGAGACTGTGGCTTTGCACTCCCCAGGACCAAGCAGTGGGCAAACCACCCACTTGAGAGATTGTGGCTTTGCACTCCCCAGGACCAAGCAATGGGCAAACCACCCACTTGAGAGACTGTGGCTTTTCACCCCCAGGACCAAGCAGTGGGCAAACCACCCACTTGAGAGACTGTGGCTTTGCACTCCCAGGACATCGTTGTAGGCATGAAGCCCCCTCAAGGAGCAGTGGCGTTATTCCATCTTCCGGCTGAGGTGCCCCCCTTACCCGTCCCCCGGAGGTGCCTGTGTGTTTTCGACCTGATGCCCCTGCAGTGTTCTCTACGCATTGAGGAAGGACACAAGTGTGGGCTTGGCCCATGGTTTTTGGCCCAGTGGCCCACGGACATTTGGAAGGGACAATGTACGGCCTTATAAACATATTGGATATTGTTGTAGATTCTGTTTTTAAAATCGTTACGTAGATCTGCCTATTTCTAAAATTACACTTATTTAACTCTATTCCTTTTGTCCTTGCCTTCTTCCAGGGGTTAACGGGGTGTAAATGTACTGGTGCAGTATGTGTTTGTGTGTATGGTGTTGTGGGTGAGGGTGGGGGTGTTGGGTGTGTGTATCATTCTCTTTTTCCTCCCCCCTTCCTCTGTGTACTAGGTGCAGTACTCACCGTGGTCGTCGCCGCTGTCTTTCGTATTCTTGGTAGATGAGGAGATAGACCATCATGGGCAGGACCTGTAGCTTGGGCTCCATGGCATCCTGGTTCTTCATTGAGTGTCGAGAGGTGAGTAGTTTCCCTTTCAAACACTGTTTCTGCCGTGCTTTTGATGGCGTTGGTACCGCCCCGAAAAAGCTGGCGGATTGGCGGGTTGTGATGGGGTGGGCTGTACATTGTCTTCCGCCTGTCTGTTGGCGGTGACCGCCGCGGTGTTTGTTGCTACCGCCATGGCGGTCAGAGTGTTAAAGTGGCTATCTGTCTTGGCGGTTTCCGCTGTGGTCGTGATCCCATTTTTTTTACTGCCGGCCTGTTGGCGGTATTACCGCCACTTTAACACCGACCGCCACAGTTGTAATGAGGGCATGTGTCTTCTACATTGACAACTTATTACTATCCTGGGATTTTAGGCTATGTCGCACCTGATAACCGCTTCAGCTACTTTGCATTATGCACTTTCACATTCACAAAACAACTTAAAACATCACTGCATCACACCAAATAATCTCAGCACAAGATCGCAAGCTATACACAAGAAACTGCAATATGCAACCCTATTGATACTCACTCCTCCACTGTTACAACATCACTGCAAATTTCTGGAATCCTGCTGCTCCTCTGACTTGGGATTTGGGCTTTGGGATTGGTAATGGGCAAAGGAAAGACTGGGGTCTCATACGAATACAATGATTCCCTCTGTTGCAATACATAAGCCATCCGACATGCTACCATTTGAGAGCACACAGGAGCGTGATTTACAATGTCTCATCTGATAGATCTTTTTAAGTTGACTGAGACATTGAGGGAGTTAATAATAATAATTCAAATTTCGTGAAGCCCGTTTGGCCACACTATGAGGACCAGGGATTGTCAATTGGAGTTAAGTAGTTTTATTTCCATTCAGTAGTCAATCCACTACTATATTTATTTATTTAATTAAAACAAACAGAACCTTTAACAAAAATCATATCTCTTCCCTCCCCACCAGAAACTGATTGTCTCCTTGTCCATCATGTGCATTTGCAACATCACCTGAATTTCGCATTCCACAGAACTTTGGACAGTTACTGCAACCTTGAATATCCCCCGTTCCTGATACGTGGTGAATAAGAGACTTGAGCTGTTCATTAGGTCTTCACATGTCTTGCCAAAATTTCTCTTCTCAGGCCTTACTATGAGCAAAACTAATGCATATAATAATACTCATTTTCTTTAGCTAACAAAAACCTTGAAACACACCTTCAAAAGAAAGAACACTCTATCCAAGCAAAATACATTTAGAATTAGGGCCTTTCAGCCAGGCTAACTTTAACCAACATTGAATGTGCATTGTGAATACATGATTATACATGCACAAATATAACTTTTCAAAGTAAATGCTGTACATAAATAAGGAATACATGTTTACTTCTGCAAATACAACTGTGTGTAAATATAAAACAATAATATTGAATACCTGTAGGCATTTTAAATGAACATTAGGTTGCAAGTTTATAAGGCTTTAATCTTTCAGTAGTTATATTTCATCAGTGCATTTAAGTGTTTACACATGTTACTATTATTAAGACACACTGTAAATATAATGTCAAATGTAAATGCATATTTGTACAATGGTGACGTGTAAAGGATGGGGTCTAAATTGCGCTGCTCCACCTCTGAATACTCAAGAGATCAAAGGGATGCTGTGTGAAGGCCCCTCCCTATCGGCAATCAACAATATTGAATGGGGTACCCAGAAGGGTCTACAAAACTCTATGAACAAGTACGCCAAGCTTGTCTCGATCAGCCGGACACCTCCATCGGGCACACTAGGTCTTGACTTTCTTCAAAACAAGTATGAGCCATCTACAGCCATACTCCAGGTTATAAAAGACTCCTTAAAAGCCCTGGAAAGGAGGACCGACAGGATGTATTCCTCATTCACCATGACCTGCGCAAGATGACGGAATGGATGACAGTGGTGGAGTCTAGGTTTTCTTCAGCGACAGATGAACTCAAAGTCTTAAAATCCAACTTTTTAAAACTTCACAGCGTAGCCCTTCACAAAGGTAAGTTACTACTAGTAACTTTACTACTGGTAAAGTTAGACTTTGGGTCTAATTTTATCTTTGTAAATACCGAAAAGTAGTAAAGTTAGACTTTTGGTCTAAGTTAGACTTTTTGGGCCTCGTTATGAGTTTTGCGGGTGACGGAGGCAGTGAAAAGCGTGACGGGGCTGCCCATTGGGGCCCCTCCTCTGCCCATGCCAAGTGTACCCCATCTCCACCAGTCTTTGCATGGCAGTAGAACTGCCATGCAAAAGCTGGCGGACACAGGAGTTGTAATCCCCAAGGCAGCGCTGCCCTGGTGGATTAAGACCACCGGCACCGCCAGACCGCTGGCTGGCAAAAAAGTGGCTGTGCCGGCGGTTGAATCATGGCGCTTTTGCCATGGTCATACTATGGTTCTCGGACTGCTGCATTGGCGAGGACTGCCAGACTCGTAGTGAGGGCCTTGGTCTAACTTTACCTTTCTGAGTACTGAACAGTAGTACAGTTAGAATTTTGGTCTAAGTTAGACTTTTGGTCTAACTTTACCTTTGTTAACTAGGCGTTTAGCTATCAAAAAATAGTCTAAGAATGAGATGAGATGAAGCCACTGGCCCAGGGGCACCTAACTGTTCATCGAGAAACTCAGCGTATAGTGAAAAAGACTGATTTAGAGTTAGTAGCTTTACTTTGGAAACAACTCACAGTAGAGTGCTCCTGTGGTGACATGGGATACCGCAAAGAGACATGATCAATGCAGGGGGATGGGACGATCAACAGGTGCAGCATAATAAGGTAGGTTGTTCTGTTGGGGAAAGTTATATTTCAGGACAAAAGATGTTTTCATTACAGAAATGTGTTGTTGGAGGAGGTATTCCGGACACTATTCATGTTGTTGCAGTTGGGGATTTTCACTCTTTGATGTTGCTAACACCAGTGTGCTTGCACTAGACCTGCCACATAGACTGGTGGGTGTGGGATCTCTGGAATTCCTGCCTTGGAAAGGAGACCTTGAAGGGTAGACACTGACATGATGGAGAGGGTTCCAAGCCAGGATAAGCACTGGGCCTCTCCTCCCTGGTGGAAGGAGGCCCCCTCATTCCCCAGACGCATCATGACACAGTTCACACCTGGTAACACAAACCTACTGACCTTATTATCCTGGAACATTAATAGTTTACTACATAAGATCAAGAGAGGGGTTGTTGCATAATACATCTGGAGACACATGCTGTGCTTCTACAGGAGACATACCTGGCTGGGTATCACTACCCATTTCTGAATAGGGGCCAGTACACCATACTAACATATGTGGATTATGTTAGGAGGTTCGAGGGAAGTCTCAGTCCTGCTAAAAAGGAAACCCCATTCGGAATGAAGAATACTTGGCAAGACCTGGGGGAGGGAAGGTAGATTTGTGTTGGGTTCCGGGAATTGTAAGTTGTTCATAATATTCAATGTTTATGCTCCCCCTGTCTTCACCAGCCTGTGCTTGAAGCACTCAGGAAAATCTTACTGGAGGTACCAGCTGACGTGCACCTGGTGGAGGAGGGGCAATGTGGTCATGGACACTTCCCTTGATAGATCTACCCCAGGGATGCTTTTTCACCCCAGACAGTCTGTAGCCTTGACAGGGTAAGGAAGAACATTTTCAGAATCAGAGGTGTAGGTAGGGCACCAGAAATAACTTTTGGACCTGCACAACAACTCTACAGTGCATTCCTGGACCTATGGAAGATTCAGAAGTATTGTCCTGCTGCCGGGCCTGCCATGCTGCCCTGCTACTGAAGGCATTTCCTTGCTGTCCTGCTGCCTAACGAAAGAGGACTGGACCTCCTCCTTGAGCCCAGGACTACCAGAGTGACTCCAAGGGCTAGTTGGATGGACTCCAGTGTGAGCTACAGGGATATATCAAACTCCTGAGGCTTTGAGTCCTGCTACTGGCTTCTACTGGAGTGAATCCTAACCCCCCAAGTAGTGTGTCCCAGGTCCTTGGTCCGTAGAAGTGGTATTGATGGCACTCCTCCTAACAGAATCTAAAACCTGGGAAATAAAAAAAAAATCCAACAATAACTCCATGAGGGGCCGACAGAAGACTGGGACCTACCTGCCAGCCAATCCGCCCAAAGTGCATCAACAGTTGGCATATTGTCACAGAAGCTGCCACTATGTTCTCTGCATCAGCAAATCCTCTTCATCTGGACATCTTGGCAGTAGTATCCAACCATGTGGAACCCTCTTCAGCTACAGTCTTCACCCTCATCCCGCTGTGTGAATCCAAGCTAAAAAAACCTTCTAAGTCCAAAGATGAAAGCATTCACCAGGCTCTATGATAACCAGCACCCCATCGAAAATGACAACATCCTATGCCTGAAAATCTAACTTCTCTTGCTTGGAGCTTTTTCCCACCTTTGTCAATGGCTTCACCAAGACCTCGTCCAGCAGCTTCCTGCGGTCGACAACACATCCTCAAATACAGCGTACTTCATTGCCCTTCTGTGAGACTACCTTCTCCAGAACTTTTCTCAATAATTTTTCCAATTCTCAATATCAGTAGGGACCGGGCCCATTTCACTCCATCACCATCGGCCTAACCTTATGAGTTTGCTTCAGTCTTGTGCAACAAAATACCTGCAGTCAGTGATTTGATTCTTAGGGTGCTAAATTTCAGTAAAAACATAAAAAAAATCATAACTTTGGTTCTACTGAATAGATTAAATTAATTGATTTAATTGGGTTGGGTGTCATTGTATTTACAAACATTTACTCTATTTTTCTAAATTAGTGTGGGATTTTTCTTCTGTTGTGCTTTCAATTTATCACTGTTTGTTTTCTGCCTAACTATTTTAAACATTGTCTCTAAGTTAGGCCTGACTGCTTTTGTGTCAAGTTACCAAAAGGTTTATTTAGTGACTTTTTGTGTTTCACCCTGACAAGGATTGTGATAATTATTTGAGTGGGGCTTCCACCTCTGTCAATTAATAACCCCATTTCTTACAAATCATAACCCAGTAATTAACCATGGTATACCTATCTGGATTAACCATGGTATACTTATCTGGTCTGGTATTGCTGGGTAAGCGTCAATGATACTGTGGTAAGGCATTTGGTCATCTCAACTGGGAGAGGCAGGTATGAATCTGATTTGGTATTAGTGTGTTGTATCCCTTCTACTTTTATATCATTTCTTTGTGCGTCTTCAGTGAGGAACAGCTAAAAAGAATCAAAACTAACAAACCAATTCCAATCCCTCAACTGTCCCTACTGCATACTTCTACCAAGTAATCATCTATCATCCGTAATTTACCCATACTCGCTCTATATAACATGGAGCGGTTGCTTTGGTGCCCCTTTAAGATTTGTAGATCTGCCTAACAAGCTAAGTTGTGGGCCTTTTACGTTATTTAGTTGTTCATTAAAACCTTTTGGTCCCCACTAAATCCAAAGGATATTCTATTCCACTTCACTCACAGGCCATCACAGTTCCAGGTCATACCCAGAGCCAGGCTCCTCTTAGCCCGTGTCTATTCCTTCATTACCATCGATCTGTGCTATTTTCTTTATAGGCTACCATTTAGAATCTGATGTCCAGAAACATGCTGATGATCCTACTTCTGTAAATCTTGCTGATGGAGTTGCTAAAGGAGGTATGGCTGAAGACATGGTCATTGTTGCAAATGGAGAAAGCTTGTGAATCATAGCTTATTAATACAAAGAGGCCAAGTCCACGACACACAAGAGGATAGGATTTGGATATTAGCAGACCCAGCTCTGTAGAGAAGAGGTTAGAGCTCCTGTTAACTGTTCCAATAGAACTTTGGCCCTGATTTAGTGTTTGGTGGAAAGTATACTCTGCTACAAATGAGATGAAGTACCCTGTCTGCCAAACTGACGGTCCACCCATTCTCTTTCAATTTGAGAGTACCGTCACGTTTCTCCTGGTAGTGCCCCCCACTAACTTCTTCCAGTAGAAATCTAACATCAATAAACCAATGGTCTTGGAGGAGTTAGTATAAGTGCAGCAGATCATCAGCCTGATTGGAACAGACGATCTGATGCACTTTTTTCTCTTTGGGACTGCTGGGAAAACCAGGTGATCCAGAAGAGAAAAAAAGAAAAATTACCTGCACACCCTTGGAAGGACACTCCCAGGATGTCATGTTCCTATTGTTTTGCTTTACAATAACAATAAAGTTTGCTGCGCTTCCCCATGAAACATGGTGGCACTTCAGCAGGAGCTGCCGAATTGGTAGCTTCTCTGAAGGTATAGAGATCTCCGTCATGTAAGTACACATTTCTACATCTGAAGGGCACAAGCATGAAAAAGTGCAATTTCGAGAAAAGATGGATTTTTCAGGCCAGGAGAGAACCCAGGGAGACCCCAATTACCCAATTACCAGCCAGGAGGGTCCAGAAAAGTCCCAGGAAAAAAGTGCAAGTGTCTCTTTAGCGAGGAGGAGCATGACATCCTGGTCAGGGAGGTGACAGAGCAACAACACCTGCTATTCATCACCTCCAAATTTGCAGTAGGTAGGAGTGATGAAATATGGCAGCAAATAGACAAAGTCAACAGTGTTGCAGAGGTGAAGAGGACTGTCACCGAGTGCAAGAAGCGCTGGCACAATTGCAAGTGCAGTACTAAGGAGAAACTCACCAGGAACCGAAAGGCAGCGCTGCAGACTGGAGGTGGGAGTCCTGCACCAAAGGAGGACCTGGATGAGCTGGAGGAGATGGTTACAGTGGTCATCCTGGAGGAGCTTTTCATTGGAATCGCAGGACAGGATAGCGCAGACTACCAAGAACCACCACAAATGCAGAGTAAGTTGCAGGGAGGACTATCTGGAATTCCATAAATGGCAGAAGGGTAAGGCACATAGGACACACTCAATGCATGTTAAAGGGTTGAATCGGGACACAGAGGCCCTGAATCAAGATGCAGCATCCCCATCCAAGCCACACATGTACTGACGCTTTGGTTGTGCTATGCACTCCAGCATATACACAATGTCAACATGGGCCACTCACTGTGGCTATAGTCCACCATGTAAATATGTCGCACATTGCCTGGAAGGCAAGTGCAATTAGTGTGGCTGTGCCATTACAACACAAATTGCATTTTGTCCAAGCCCCTGTACCAACACAACAAAGACATCAGAGACTAGGACGGAAGTCAATACCACCCCAGGGGTAGTGTTAGGGTGGTGTCTCTGGCTAAAATGCTTCCTTTCCTACTTGTCACATTGCCTTTACTCATGTGTGCTGCATCTTGCAGCACACATTGAAATGCCATCTTAGCAAAAATAGCTTGTACATGTGCAGGAAGGGACACCTCTCTGTGCATGAACAAATGATGCCTTCAAGGCAGGCACCCCTTCACCATACTGCAACAATGCCTGTTTTGGTGCAGGGAGAACAAATCTGTGCAGGTGCAGGGGGAATTGCAGGACTGTACCGTATACAAGTAAACAAGGCACATCCTTGCATATCTAAACTGGTACAGTGTAGTGCAACACATATTGCAGCTGCCCTGAGCCGTGCTACATGAGAAAAATCTGCCCTAAAGCATGCAACCTGTGGAACAAAAAAACATACAGGGTGAACCGACACCAACTCAGACATAACCATATGCGTCATATGGGAATGACCACAAAATAAAACACATTCAAAACATGGGAGCATGTCTATGAACCTCATGTGTGCAGCTGTACAAGTATTTGCAATCTCACCATCTGACAAGATAGAGGGCCATATCAATCTGAAAATGATGGTGCGTGCTGCTGTGCCAAATTAGGCAGCACCATGCACCGTCATTTTCAAATCACAGGGATGCGTCATATACATAAGAATACTGCACACCCCTGTGTACCCCCTCCACAAATGTTAAATTAGGTGTTGTGCGCCAACGCAGCCACCCTTGCACCACAGTGCAAGGATGGCTGCATTGAGGGGGAGATTGTTTTTGTGCAAGAGGGAACAACTTACTGCACAACAAAAAACTTAAAGGGTGATTTGCTCTTACTAAATGTGCTGCAAAATGCAGCACACATAGAACAATGCAAAAAATCTAGTAGAAATGTAAGCATTACTCCTAAATTTTGCCATTCTAATCCCACCCCTGGGTTGGCATTAGACTTTGGTGCAGCTTCCGGTTTACAAAAAGTTGTAAATCTGAGGCAGTGTCAATACACAATAGGTGTTGCTGAGGGATGCCCACGGCAACACCCATTGCACACACCTTCCACGTAAAGTGCTGCATGTGAAGGGGCTATATGTACAAGGTGGCGTAAAGGCACAAAAAGTGGCATCATGCCACCTTGTAAATACGGCACAGGGCATTGTGCCACCTGAGCCTCACCAAAAGTGACACTCAGGTGGCACTTGGGGCACTTACATATGCCCCAACATACCTAGTGAGCTTGACCCATGTGTGATACACAATGCTACACATAAGTACAACTAAAACCTTAGGCCAGTAACATGTCACTGAGCCTCCAATGGCAAATAAATGATGTCCCATGTCAACAGCCAAAAGAATATAATATTGATTTTACACTATCTCATTGCAGAGGATGATGGCTTACCTCCTTCTGACTTTCCTGTCCTGGATTTTGCAGATTACATGAAAGACTAGCTGCCAACCATCAATGAACAGACCCTCCAGGATGTCTTAGGATCACTCCACCTACAGTCACAGGGAGGACACACAGCATTGTGGGGTCTCCACATGAACCCCCCAGCTACCAGAACACGCCACCAGTCAGTACTCGTACAACCCTGGACTCTGAGGACCCAGGGATCAGCTTTCAGAGGACAGGGGTCGAAGTCTAGTGGGAACTGGCCAAGCAGGTGTGAGTGGGGATGGAGACCATGGCAGGCAGCCTAGAGGGAGTGTGGACGTTCCTCAGTCCAAATACGGACAACTCAGCTGCCTTCAGAGGCACCCACTCCCATCTATGTGGACTTCAGCAGTCTCTGGTCGACATAGCTGCTTTCATGAAGCAGAGGCTCCAACAATTGCCCTCCCAAACTGGCAGCAGCATAACAGACAACAGGCTGGGGGCTATGCAGAATACCCTGGAGTCCATACAGCGGGAAGTGGCCTCCCTCAGGGAAAACATGGCTGCCTGCCACAGTGATGTTGCTGCAGTGTTGAAAAATCTGCTGTTTCTCTTTTCTGCAGTTATGCCTTGTGTCTTCCCACAAATGGCAGTTGTCGGGACCTTTGACTCCACATCTCTATCCCCTGAAGTGTGTGTGGCCCCCTCTACCTCTACAACAGCATCAGCCATGGCACAGGAGGCATCACACACATAGGAGGAAGGAATAACATTCACAAGGAAAAGCACCCAGTACCACCACTCTGTGCCACATGGACAGTTTCTCCTTAGTTCTGGGCTTAAGATCATGCTAGTGTTGTGATAGTAGTAAATGTGCCCTCTTCACCCATCCACTATTGATTTGTCTGGTATGCACTGTCATTGTTTCTTTCATCCGAATTGGCAATTTTTTAACCCCTCACTAATACACACTACCCCTAATCATGTCTCATGACATGTCCCTCAACCCTGGACTCTGATCGTGCTACCTATGGCTAATGTTCACTCATGGGGGTTAGTGAACTGGACATTGTATAGAATTCACAAATACACTTGCACCTGTAAATAAAGCACCTTGTACACATGTAACATTTCTACTTTTACTGTGATCCATCTACTCCGCTACAAGATTGCATTGTGTCAATCCAGGTCAATGTGTACAGGATATCATTACATGAGTTCTTGACTGTCAGACACAAAGTGACTTACTAGGATCCTAACATGACAAAGGTGAATGATGGTGTTGTTGGCTACAACCAACTCACTGAGTATTCTATATAAGTATTGAACAGATGTCCTTTGAAGTTGACATACGGCATGTATGGCTCTGAATTAAGTCAATGGTAATTCACCCAGATGGGAGTACCAGTACAACTTATTTGTGTGGTATAGGAGAAGTTAACCTTATCAGTGATGGGCACCAGTCGGTGTTGCAAGATGCAGTTCCAAATTTGCCTGTTGTCAGGTGTGCCACACTTGCTAACAATGAACTTTCAGGACCCCACCAATGGCAGCTGAGGTACCATACTTACCTATCCAAGATAAAGTATACATATACATTGTGAATGGCTGGAACACTGGATGGCAAATGTATGGACTAGTTGATGTTATGTAGCAGCCAATCTGACAGCTCCTTGGTCATAGGGGATGTACATGGTAATACTTGTAACTCAAGAGAGTAAGCATACCTTAGGCCATTCCCCCAAATTGGCCAGCGCACTCATGAAAACCCCCAGACACTGAAACAACTTACAAAAAAGTGGTCTGAGAAAAACATGATTTGTTGTAAAACCATTTACCTACAACTAACCTAAAAACTACCCTGTACCAAACTAACCTATACTAACTTAACTAACAACTACACCTATTTAACCTATTCTAAACTTATCTTACACATGTACTACCACACTCTAAACATTATCCACCCACCTCCGTAAGAGACATGATACAAGTAGGACAACATAAACTATGTCTACACGTGTACTAACGTAACCTATGCCATAAACAAATATACATATATTTGGTATTTTTCTATGTTTTATTTTTTTAATTTGTTTTTTATATACCAAATACCCCAACATGACCCCCAATCAACCCCCCACCAATAAAAAAAATGAAGAACCCCCCCACTTAATTAAACTAACCTATGCCTACCCTACCCTAACCTAATACTACCCTTCTAAAACCCAATCTAAAATTATGTACAACAATAAAAGGGAGGGGAAGGAACTGGGAGGCTGTAAAACAAGAAAAGTAATTTTTTTCATTTTCTTGGGTTTCTTCTTATGTACCACAACATCCTCCTGTTGTCTGCACTCTCCTCCTCCAATTTGTCAAGTATGGCTAAAATCGTGGCCATGTTCTGTTTCATGTCTTGTTCAAATTGACCGCATACTACTGCAGCAGATGGCTTAACAGGTGCCTGGCTCCTGACCGGTGCAGCTGACGTGGAGGGGCTTGGACCTGCAGAGGCCCCATGCACCCCTGATGTCTTCCAAACACTGTCCTTATGTGGCTGTGGCTACTGTGTAGGTCCCCCATGTGCAAACGCACGCCCGTCCCTACTTGTCTTTTCCCTGCGGGACCTACTTCTCATTCTGCGGTATCCGGCATCCACCTCCATAATGTCCTGGTAGCGTTCGGCACTCTTGTGGAATACGTGCCTCTGGTCTGGTGTCATATTGCAGCTGAAAAATTAGGAGAATCAAGCATCGGATTCAGCATTGGGAGGAGGTTGAACAGGCATATTATGTACACTGCAACTGCAGATAACACATATAGTCCACCGCATATTCCTCAACAATGACTTACTCCTCATCTTAGACTATTTCCTACTAGTCATCTACGGTATTATGTATATGGCACTGGGATGATGGCTGTCCATGGTTAACCATCAGGGCCAGAGGTGAGTGAACTAAATGGTCCATAATGAACATTTGTTCTATCAAATTTGTGAGGATCACGTGCCCCAACAAGTCTGGATTTCCTGTGTCCCTTTGCATAAGGGGGACTGTGCATGCAATCTACCAACTCGACATCCCTGGTGAAACATCAAGGCTTGCCTAGCCATCATGGATGCAGGGTGGGGGCCATCTGATAGAGGGTCTGGAAACTTCCCACCGGCTATTCTAACGTTTGTTAAATCATCATTCATTGTCCTGATGTAAGACCTCGGCTGAGCATACGTTACAAGGGGGCACACCACTGCCCATGATGTGCCCACATGTACAACTGATACAATGTACCCAGAAAGTTTGACCAAAGCCTGACCTGCACATCAAAGTTATATGCACATTATAGAACTAAAGCCCCCTACCTTGTGCTATGTTGTGCTACGTGTGTTAAACGGCACACACATGGTGGCTGTATGGGTGCCCACAGTGAGTTTGGCACTGCACTGGGTGCTGCAACAGTATCCTGATAAATTGAACATAATTTGAACATGCATGTCAGACATCATCAAAGTTCCAAGTACGCACACAGCATTCACATCATATGCATATGTGATGTGGCCTACATCACTGACAAATATCATGGTGGCAGGCCCATGTTGTGAAAACTGCTGAGATCTGGCTTGGGAAAAATCATAGACTTTTCCCACGACCATCTGGAGCTGAGTTGACTACTAATTTCTGTACACTTCTGACTGTTGTCCAGCACAATATGGGTCATTGCAGTACTACAGCCTCAATACATATATCTGAAGGGCAGTGAGGCACCAGTGATGCGTGTGTCTCCTACATAAGCACCCTAGAGACCTCTGAAGATATAACCCACATCTGTACCATTTTGTGAGCAAGTGTAAGCTATGTGTTGCTCGCAGTGCTGTCAATAGTGCTGTGACAAAGTGGTTGTCAACAGCATGCTATGGACATAAACAGCTGCGCTGACATCTATCATAGTAAACATCAATGAATATGTGGCCAGCCATTCCAATTCCTAATACACACAATTCCATGCCAGCACACATTGACCCTTGTACTACAAGCAAGCCATTCTCATTGCACAACATTCCAACAGACATGATGTCACCATTCATACTCCAATGATATATCATTGCTCAGGCATAACCATTTTTCATAGCATTCCACACTTCAGACTGACTCACACCAAACCCTGGATTGGCACACATGACACATAAGATGACACTTACTGGCGCATCGGGTCTTCAAATCAGGCCACCTCAGCAACGGTGTAGGGCAGAGGTCCACCTGCAAGACATGAATGGAAAACATTGCTGAGTGTAATTTGTACATATCAGTTAATATATTACATTGTCCACTATCAACTTGTTAGGCTGAGTGAGCAAGTCATCCTAGAGGTAGATCAGAGCAACTGACAAACATCTATGGTCAGTCAATCACACGTAGTCTCAGATAATGTAGACCCATGCACCCACAACCCATCACTGTCCCTGACACTCCTGTGGTGCTTTTCACTGCACCACTTATACATGGCATTGCCATGCAGGTGCTTGTTAGCTCTACACCTCCATGGCCATATGGAACTGCATGACAGTGTATACTGCATCTGAGGGACCTGCAATGGTTGTTGCAATGGCTATCCCATTGTGACAACCATAGCATTTGAGCCTGCCCCAGATGTTGTAGACATCTACCTCATTGTCACAGCAAACTGACAAACAACTGCCCTGGGGTTGTGTGTGCATTCCAAAGTGTTGAAGAATGCCGTGATATATCCCAGTGTGAAGTAAGTAATATGTGTGTGTCACAACAAGGCACACACACGATCAATAATGCTATGGGAGTTTACTCATGTGAAACTAGTTTTACCTACCTGTACATTGACTGATCGAAATCATGGATGTATTGCCAATAGTGCGTGGCCAGCCATTGTTGGCATGGTATACCATTATTTGTCCAGGCAGAAATAAGAACATGGGCATAGACATATGCCTCAACATTGACACACTTAATCTGCGGTCCAAGGATGTATTTGTTGCTGCAGGTTAATGAGTAATGTGCCACTGATGGAGCAGATGCAGGGCAGCCCCAAACTGTCAGTGAGATGTGACAGGCCTGTGGAACTAAATCAGCACATGTGTGTGTGGTAACATACATAGTTTAGGCTGTATGTGATACCCAATGTATAGGAAGAGGAAAGTTATAGTAGTCTGGACCCAGTGCATAGTCAAGCTCCCTTACATGGCATTGGCAAATGACACAAAGGACAGATTGCACAACAGTGGTGCAGCACCAAGTGCAAGTGCATCACTACGGTCCTTGTGGCCCTCAGTGTACCCCTTACCCCCGCCATGTGTGCACCTAATAAGAATTAATGCACAGCATGATGCAGGTAGGGTCCAACTGCATCTATTTATGTGTAGGAAAATGATGTACTCAGCAGGAGTTGCAACACAATGGTTCATCACTACGTCTGCTGAGTACATGGGGGAACATCACATACATTTATATGCCCCCATATCACACCTACTCTCAGCAGCCATTCAGAGTGCATGAAATATGGAATTTAGATATTTCTCATTTTACCCAGAGGCTTATATATTTTCCCCCCAAACAGGTTTTGGGGCCCCCTCCCATACGTGATGCATGGAGCAGGCCTCATGTTGTGCTGCTCAATACCGAGTTGCCCGATGCATGCATCACAACACTTTGTAAAGGTTATGCATGGGAAAATGGTACATCTTCCCTGCCTCAGCTTCATTATTGTACATTGGAATGGCATGCCTAAGGTGGAGCTGGGACTCCTCATACAGGTAGCATACGACATGTCCAGATCCATAACCATGACATGCAACACTCAACCTTATCTGCAACTGTCATGCACAGCGACAAAATTGACTTTGTATGAAAATGGGATACTTACCAACTGCTCCAGCAATCTCAATGCCCAGGTGATCCAGCATATCTTTCTTCCTTGTTATGAGGTCTGCCCAACAGTGTTTCAGTTGGCGGTCATTTCTTCCTGTGGCAAACACTTTTGTCAGGTGGTGGAGCACCTTGCCCCACCGCAGCTTCTTTGCGTCTGTGTAGTAGCCTTGTATGACACGGCCACCCAGTACCAGCATCATGGGGAGTTAGTGCTGTACCAGCCATATGAAACCCCAGCTCATCGGCCGACATCCTGGCCATCCTCCCTTTCCCTGACATAATGGACTGCAAATGTAGTTCACCAAAAAAAAGATTTCCGTACGACTACCCCAGCTACCCCAACAACCATACTACCCCATACAAACTCCCGACAATACAGAGACTGAAACAGTACACTTACAATACAAAAGACAGGTTAAATGGCAAATAATACACAACAGCTACAAGACACAGCACAATCAACACTCCAAACGCTCCAGAACTCCGTCAGCACCAGCTCCACACACCCTCACACAGTCACAGACAATAAGATTATGTAATAAAAGTGTACTCACTGTAACATGTTTGCAGACAGAATGTTCTGTTTCATCACTTCCTGGGCCTGTGTGTCATGATTCCAGTCATGCGTAATTTTTTTTCACGTATTACAGTCATGCGTAGATTTTTTTCCATTTTGTGTGAAAATGCCTGTGGACGTGAGACAGACATTCAGGGGATAGGCGTCATTCAGCTTAGGAGAATAGTGTGTTATATGTGCATGCGTGTACATTTTTAACGTATGGCGGTCATGCGTTGTATTTTTCCACATTGTGCATGAAAAGGCATGCTAACATGCGATAGACACTCAGGGTCCATGCGTCTTTCACCTGTGAAGAAAAGTATTAGGTTTAGATGTTTGAGTTTATATTTTTGACGCATGATGGTTGTGCGCCGATTTTTCACCATAGTGCTTAAAAAGGCCTGTGAATGTGTGATAGATGGTGTGGGGCGCCAGGCATCCTTTTACTGACACTGCAGAGTATAGATTAGAGGTGTTTGAGTATTTGATTTTACTCATGACGGGAATGCGTGGAAATTTTGCAATGTAGGCCTTGAGTGCACCCAGATTCACTTACCATGTCACATGGACTATGCACCAATGTTGTATATGTCTGGCTACATGTATGTAACTATCCTGCCATGTCATAATGGTGACATTGTTATGTTGACTCTGTAGGTTTGTTTATGAGTCTCCTGCATGCGATTACTCATACCTTGTGAAGAAGTGCATGTGTAGCTGCACTGTGTTCACATACATGTTGGCACATGTGTACTATTAATGTACCTATGCGTTTGATTACTAATTTGTGGGAGTACTACATTGTTATGTTTGATATACAAATGTACACATACCAACAACACAATATACATATATGATGGCCTATGTCCAACACATGGTAAGGCGTGTGACAACCATGACAATTTGTACTCAGAGTATACAGTGGAGTAAGACTAGGTTGACATCACGTCACCCCTGCCAATTTGCGTGTGCATGTGTGTCCCCTCTGTGGAGTGTTGTTGGTTTTGACTTCATGATGCTCTGCGACACGTGTGACATATAGTTCCCCGTGCATCTTAGTTGCAGGAGATAGTATGTACATATGTGTTACTGAAGGTTGGTATATGCTGTGTGTGTGTGCATAAGGACACACGTAGTGTAATTTCTGTAACATATAACCAGAGTGGTGTGGTGATGGGTTGTGACACCTCAAATTACTATCTTCCTGCATGGACAACTGTTGGCATTTGACAAATGCATGAGTAGTCACATCAGTGCCACCTATGTCTCTGTATGTCTGAACACATGTGAAGGTCATCTCTTACAGTCACTGATCTTGTGATACCTATGCCCTTACTTTTGTGCTAGGCTGCCTTTTGTTCAAAATCCAAACACATTGCCATGCCTGAGCCATTACAGTGGTACATGTGTGCTGAGATATGTGGTATATGTGTGCATGCCACCAACTAGGCACTCACATTTGTCCACATCATGTTTGTTATGCATGTCACGTACAATGGCATACCACTGTGCATCAGTGTTACATTCTGGCATAGATGGAAGCCCAACCATCATCACTACTGTGTGAGTTTATATGGCAACACAAACCAATGGTTGCATGTGAAGGGGCAGATTTATGGAGCTCCAGTTTACTCAGCCTCCTGTGCACATGCATCAGGCCTCTGACAATGTTAAACATTTATGTAGTCAAAGCTGTGGTGTTAGGGTTTTTGAGCGGGGATCTAGCCTTTTCATGATTGCTACTCAGCAGAACAATGCACATTCCCCTGCAGACAGACACATGCACAATTGTGATCAAACAGACTGGGATATCATATTTTCCTCTGCGGTACTTGATGTCACCCTTCCCTTCTCAGGTACAGAGGACTGGGTATTTGCACATGTAGGACATGTCTCATCATTTGATGTCTTTAGTTACCGGTATTTCCATGGGCAGCTTGTTTAGGGGTTGAATATCTGTTGTGACTTCTATTTTGGGAACGTGCCAGGGGATAGATGCTGTTGTTTGTCACTGCCTCCTGCCATTTTGCCATGCGATGAGTAAATACCAGGTTATGGTAGTGGCAAACATGACTGGGTTTTGTACTGACCTGGCCATCCTCGCTGTACATATGCTGAATGTTGACATTTAGGCATTGATGTGTTGTACAGTCAGTATCAGTCTATGGGGGTCATTCCGACTCGTCGCGATTTTCAGTGTCGGCCAAGCAGACACTGAAAGTCTTAATGGGGCCCTGTTAGGGGGCCCCTGCAGTGCCCATGCCAGTGGCATGGGCACTGCAGGGGCCCCCAGGGGCCCCACGACACCCGTTCCCACCAGCCTCTTCCTGGCGGTGTAAACCGCCAGGAACAGGCTGGCGGAAAGGGGGTCGGAATCCCCATGCAGCGCCACCATGGAGGATTCCCTGGGGCAGGGGAAAACCGGCGGGAAACCGCCGTTTCCCCTTTTCTGACTGCGACTTTACCGCCGCGGTCAGAATTGCCCCGGAAGCACCGCCAGCCTGTTGGCAGTGCTTCCTCTGCCCTCTGCCCTGGTGGTTACAAACAGCCAGGGTCAGAATGAGGGCCTATGTGTGTTCCTTCTCCGTGTTTTCCCACTTCACTGATAAGACACGTATTGTCTCCTACATTGCACCCGTTCTTTAGGCTGCTTGTATTTTGTACACATCTTCTACAGCAACATTGTCTGCTCATACATGGACAGGATGCAAGATGTGACCTGTGTAATATGTAGATGTACACATCTTGTACTACTGGCTACCTGATAGTTACCGTCCCATTGACAATATTAGTGAGATGCAATGAGTGCCACACACACAACAATACACCTGACACAGCACTTGTGCTGTCTCCAAGTGACCTCCCATGTTGTATTCACAAGTACCTGTGGGCATCTCTCAGCTGTCCATCCACATCCTCCATGAAAAAATGGGTGTGCATTTCTTCCAGCATGCCACAACCTAGGTAACTCTTCACATGACTGAATGATGTTGAGGTGTGAAATCATCTCAGAGCTGTTTTTTAAATTAGCCAAGTATAACATATATGGCTAGTTCTACTCCCATTTATTTTCATGATGGGTCTCTGACATTTTTGAACATTGCTGGACCTAGTTGCACATTCCACACCTGATTGTGATGTTGGCCCCCAAAACATGTATGGGTTAATTTGTTACTGTTGCTACCTTGCACTTGTTCTGTCTTGAGAGTGACAATGAGTGGTGTGTATTGTTATGTGCTGTGTGATGTTGTTACACATACTAGATAAACACGCTGATACATGTCAAGCATTGTTGGTACTAGTAAACCCGTTGCTACTTGGGACATACACCCGCACATCAGTCTTTACATATTTATCTGGAGTTGTTGTAGGCATGTGTCAAGACAGCAGATTTCTGTGAAAAGTATGCATCTTATGTTCATAGGTAGTTTAACACATTCTGCCTACATTCCACTCAGACAATTATTTGGTGGTGCATTGTCCCATTTAATTCTTAGATCCTGACAATGGGTAATGTGTTTGGATAGTGATTCTGCATCCAAGGCTGCCTAATTTGTCTAGCAACTCATTGCGCACTCCACAGCCAACGGGTGTGTACCATAAGGGAGCTACAGTCCACCATGTGTCAGGGTTGTGCCCAATGGATGCACTGTGCAGGCTCTGCAGCTAACATTGATTACAAACCCTGTACAATTACTGAAGGTCCACAGTTACCAATTATGTCCCCCCTTGTCACATATGTACTGTGCAGGCAAAGCAGCAATCATCCTGAGATATGACAGTGTTCAGTTCCGACATTACTTAAACACCATTTGATCACAGCCCCTACCTGATGTGCGGCCCACTTGCATACATCCTGGTAGGTGTGGTGTTGCTTTGGGGAATGGGATAGGAATTAGCACCTTCTCACTTGAGGGCACGATATATGTAGTGGTGCATGGCTCTAGGCCTTCAGGAGTCACATGCCTGTGAATTGCATGTCATTGATATGTGAGAGGGAGTCAGTAGACCCTAATAGATCACAAACGATGTTGCTACCATAATTGTAACTATTGTGTTTCTTACCTACTCCCTGAGGTTTGAGTCACAATCCAATGGTATGTAGTAGAGAATGAGTAGACCAAGGAGAATCAGGTACAAGGTATTTTATTTGTCCTATTTACAATGTGATGTTGTTAGTCCAGTCACTATGTATAGAAATTCTGTAATATATGGAGTCTCCTGCAAACTCTTGCAGCAGTGTTCTGTTGTTCCCCCTCCAAAGTAGCTGCTCCATCATCATCATCCTTCTCCTCATTGGGGACATCAACCTGTTCACCACAGGGAACATTTGTTCTGACACACATTTTGTGGAGGACTGCACATGGCAGTAAGATTTTACATACCAGTGGTGGAGCATACAAGAGGCTTCCTCCTGTCAGGTGCAGGCACCTGAACCTTTACTTCAGAAGCCCAAATGTCCTCTCCACCACATTGCGTGTTCTTCTGTGCACTTCATTGTATGCACGCTCTTCCACCATTGTGGAATTGGCAAATGGAGTAATTACACACGGCTGTATGGCGTAACCTTGATCAACTACAAAGGAATGAGAGAATATGTATTGGTAAAGCTTGATAGTGGTTTGGACTATACCATGTCAGTTGTTAGTTGTAGTGGAGTGGTGACTCAGACTTGCTTGTGGTATATTGTATGCTCCTGTTCTTGTGAAATGGTTTCATTGGACTGTGTTGATGGACATGACAATCTTGGGTAGCGGCTCAAGGACCTGGGAATTTTCACATTGATTCCAAACTGATGGTTATACTTTTGCAAAAATGTGTTGTATTGTCCAAATTTGAGGCAGTATCCTATTGTTGGATGGAACCTACCACCTCCTTCCACACAATGGTGTCAGATGTAGGGACACCAAGGTAGCCCTACAAAGCCAAACAGTGCTGTCCATTTTACCATGTGGCACTAATCCTGCAGTGTGACACTTAGTTGCCCTTTGTGGCAGATGATGGTTGTGCCAGCCATCAAGTGTACAAGGGTATGTATCACACATTTGTAGGATTATCTAATTTGGTGCAGTAGTATCTCCTAGCTTCCAATAAATGCTTTATCACAGACACTTTCAACACATGCACAGTGCAGGCTTTGGGAGGGAGCACACCTATTTTTCACATGGGTCCCTTAGTACGGTGCATGTAAGATCAGGTATGTCCTCTACACTCATGCCAAGTCCTACTATGGCATCTATGATCTTTACAGTTTTGCACAAGTGTTGCACCATAGTGGGCCATTTCTTGTATACGGAAGAGACATGGTGGTGTTAGGGGGGCTCTAAGGGGGTGCATGCAAGGTGGCACTGGAGTAGGTGCTGGCCTGTTTCTCATGATTCTGCCCCATGGTCTTTCATGGCAGGTTCATTTGTATTTGTATGTGTGCAACACAATGCAGCAGACAGGTGTATGTGCACACTACAGGTAAGGCAGGCATGTGTAGATGATATGTAATTGGTAATGGCACCACTTGGGTGGCATTTGATATAGGTGCTGCCAGAGGCTTGCATACCATGATTTACGTGCCTACGTGTGACTTTCTTTAAATGGCCATAACCTATGCCATTGACATGGCTGAGCTATTCTTTGTTTGGTCTATTGTGTGTGGGATCTGTATTTAGTTACCAACCAGTGGACACTTGTAGTGGTTTGTGAGCAGCTTCTGTATGCAAAGGGGACATTGCTCCACCTATCCACATGTGGGGTGCCAGTTATGGTGTGGCTATGTTATGTACATGTGGGTGAACTTGTTTCTGATGTGCAATGATTGCTGCGTTGTGTGACATGTTGCATATGTGCTGTTGCCTGTACATCTGTGTTCCCCTGCCCATGTGTATTTCATGTGGTGTACATTTTCTTTGTCCTACATGGTTGGTGTGTTGTGTGTGTAATGATTGGTATAGTGGCTTATCTATGAGTAGACCATTGCCATTTTGCCCATCCTGGAACCGGTTGTTGATAGTTGAATGGCAGAATATGTAGGCATCATGGACGCTGCCAGGATATTTTGCTAGAATGTTGGTGAAGAGCCCACGATGGTCCACAATGGCCTGCACATTGATTGAATGGGTGTGCTTGCGGTCCCTATATAGGTGTTCCGTTGCTGCAGGTAGCACTAGTTGAACATGGATGCAGTCCATTGCTCCCAGCTCATGCGGGAACCCAGCAATTTGGAAGAAATCTTGCTTGGTCTCCTGTTGCAGATGCTGGGTGTTTGGGAAACAGCTGTGGTGTGAGTCATATGATACCGTCCAGGACCTTAGGTAAGAGGACCAAGAAGGATGCCTGGGACATACCAGCCACTTGTGAACCTGTTATCTGAAAAGATCCAGACGCAAGCATGTGAAGGACAGCGAGGAGCTTTGTCATGTGTGGAATATTACTGGGAGTTTGCACCCTTGCTGTAATGTGTGGCACAATGTGGTGCAGCAGGCATACAATAGGCTCCCACTTCAGTCAGCACATCCTGCTCACATCTGGTTGAGTGAGGCCAGGAGTGGTTGTCTGCTGTCTGAAATTCCTCTCCCGCCTTCTGTGCTGCCTTTGTGGCTGCTGTGGTGGTGTTTGGGGTTCCTGCTGTAGTGGTGGAGGGACCTGCTTTCTTCACTGACGTCTGCGCCGTGCGCCAAGCTAGAGCAGTACCACTTCCATGTTGTCCTGGAGTTTGAAAATCCTCCTTCTGTGTGTTTTCCTTGAGTGGTGGTGTGTGGGCCTCTTTTTAACACCTGGTCTGACCAGGGGTTAAATTTTGATGCTAATTAGACTTAGCACCATTTTTGCGGTCCGCTTCATTGGTATGCATCTTTTTGGGTTCGGAGGTGAATATGGCACTAGAGGGCTAGTGTCATTTGTAGGAAGGGAACACCTACCTTGCATCTCATTGTCGCAATGAGACACAAGGTGGGTTGGTGCTTCCTAAAAATGGCGCTAACTCTAGTATTTTGACGCTAGACAGATCTACCATCAAAATATAAATCTGGAGTTAAGTTAGCGCCACTTTTACACCATAAAAAATGATGCAAAGGCAGCACAAACTTTTCATAAACATGGGCCTTAGTTTGTCCTGCATCTTGTATATGAGTCTCTCGAAAGAGGCAGTTTGATACATAGCAGTCAACTATTTGCTATAGGTGGGAAGACCTGGCAATCACCAGTGTCAAATAATTCTGTGGTCAGGGCCATAGAAAGAAAGTGTCTCTGATGTGTTGTCAACCATGTCATATAGTATAATTAGCTGCCGTGTCAAAAGAAGCTGTGTGTCTAGGGTCTCAATGGGAGACCGTCTGATCTTCAACACAGGTTTGCGAGGGCAGGCTAGTGATAAAAGGTGTGTAGTACATTGCTTCCTGTCTGGCTACAGATCCAGCAGTTCAAGTGAGGGAGGAGGCTCACCTTGTGTAGTTTCAAAGGGGTCCAATGCCAATTGTGAATCATCTTAAAAAGACAGGAGTTTATTCTGGATTTCTTGAGCCCTCTGACTAATTCCTTGATCAGCTCCCTCCAGTAGGACTAAGGGCCTGATTTAGGTCTTGCTGAAGGGAATCCTCTGACACAAACATGAAGGATATCCCGTCTGTCTTATTACGAGCTCCATAGGATATCAGGGGATCGTAATAAGGCAGACGGATATCCGTCATGTTTGTGATGGAGTATTCCCTCCTGCCAACACCTAAATAAGGCCCTTAGTTTATTCAATATGCAGAGCTTCCTGCTGTGCACCCCACAGTTGGGATAGCAAGGGTGTAGTATACAACTGGGATGCCAGTTGATTGTAAAAGCCAGCCCTGAAAAGATCCCAGTGGTGCAAGTACCTTTCACATGAAAGTATGACAGGACCTATGGTGGCTTCCCCAACCTACTCCACAAACAGTGTTGCGGTTTGATGCATCACTATTTCCGAGCGGCTGGTAGTCAGAATTCTTCTTGCAATAGGTCAAAGGGCTTAAGGTCACCCTGAAGGACCAGTTGTTCCAGGGTGAGGATCCCAGCTTTCCACCAGTTCTCCGGGCACATGCGGTGTCCACCCACGCATATTTCCAAGTTGCTCCATATGGGTGTATGAGCCTGTAGATGGGCAGGGGTCTGTGGTAGTTGTGAACATGGGACTAAAAACTCACCAAAGCTTGCATCATTGGGTTTTGCGTTAAGGATGATGGGGACTGATGTTTGAAAGTAGCTGCAGCCTAGGTTCACTAGAAGTGATCCTCCATTCAATGGCAACACAAAAGAGAATATTTGTACTGTTTGAATGCAGTTCAACTAATTGGGACTGCTCAGTGTCTTATAAATGTATGTTAGGTCCCTGGGAGCACACATCCTATGGTCTTGGACAATGAGATTCAGGACTTCCTCCTTTACTCCCATCTGTCTCTGTCAGAGAGTCATCTGGTAGTGTAGGCTTCTCTCTCCCGCTATTGTGGCTACTTCCCTTTTATAGCTCTGTCCTTCTCTGCCGCCAGGCACTCTGCATCCATCCTAGCGTGGTGTGTGGCAAAACTAAGCCACCGGACTGCCACCATCACAAAAACTGCTCATGCCAGCTGTAGGACTAAGCTACAGTCCTCATATGTAAGTGGTAGGATTTCTATTTGCTATTTTGTGTCAGCAACACAAGATCCCTAGGAGCTCAGGTAATAGAAAATAAAATGGTTTCTTTGGGGTCACGTATAAACCATAATTTAAGTACACATACACTAAAGCCAAGAAAATTTATTTTGTTTTTTATTTCAATCATTATTAACACAGACCTAGTTTATAAAAATAAGCATGTTAAACCTAGCACGTCAGAATATAAGGAGGCTTTATATACACCATCACCATCTTGGACTTATGATATGCTGGTGTAGATTCCCCACCACACAGCCAATATTCATATGTTCATTTTTGACCACTTAGGGCTACGCAGCGGTTTTAGGCTCCTCATGTCCTTCAGCCAAATTATGCTATAATTAATCTTAAACAAAGCCTGCCATGATTTTTGTGGGTCCTGCAGCATTAACGATCAGAATGTATGTTTTGTTGATGGATAATACCCTTGTTTTTTGATCACTGACTTCTGAAATATACCTATTGCATTTGGAATGTGACATGAACAGTCCCATTAAGTGACCTTATCTCTCCTCCCTCTTCCCCAGCTCTGGACATTGATGTCTGTAAAGCTGTGCTCCTTGTATGGACTGTATAGAATGTGTTATGAAATCTGAGGAATCTGGATGGGAATCTCACTCAGTCTCCAAAACATCTGCATTGGTCATAGTGGAATGGTGCATCATTTGAGAAAAAAGGATGATCTGGTCTGCTAACCAAAAACTGTGTTCTGGGCCCATTGCCACCACTTTCTATGTATAGGAAAGTGAGTTTGTGTTATTTGTGGATTTGTGGATTATTATTCCAACTTCCTGAGATCAAATAAGTAAGGCACATTGTTTTTCTTACTCATTGCCAAGTCTGCCTATTTCTTTAATTAGGTCAGTTTCTAACCCTGCCAGACTTTCATGAGACACAAGACTGTAGGGCATCAAAGGTGACACTGTACATTTTGAATTGCAGCAACATTTGCCTGGAATGTCAGAGGAACCTAATTCCTCAGGAGCTTGCTGCAATGCTGACACCCAACTCAGAAACTAACATCATCCCCTCCTTGTAAAATGGAATTGATGTCCCAGTTTGATTAAGATAAGCATTTGATTAGTTTGGGGTACAGCTATGGAATGTGCCTGCTTGATTTGAATATGCAAGAGGTGCTGATTAAATAAATCATCTGTTAAGATGTACTTATACACATTTCTAGCTCTTTAATCTTCTCTTTTGCTTTTGAATCTAAGGGCCTGATTAGGAGTGTGGTGGTGTCCTGGGACCTCCGTACCCACGGTGGCAGTCCAACTGCCAGATTATGAAGCTGGAGGTCGGACCGCCCCAAGACCACCGCAACCGCCAGGATCGCAGGTCCTGCGTTTGCAGCGGTACAGAAAGCCACGGTCAATCAAAGCGGTGCCGATGTCAGCACCACCATGCTCATCACAACTTGCCTTTCAGCTGACCTTTTCATGGTGTGGACACCTTCATGAAAAGGCTGGCAGAAAGACAATGAAGGGGCCCAAGGTGAGCCCCTGCACCACCCATGCCCATGTCGTGGACAGTGTAGTGGCTCCCCTATCAGCTGAGTCAGAATGCGCACTGTCAACAATGGCAACAGTGCACATTCTGACTGTGCTGGCAACACAGAAAGTGCGGCAGCATTGGCTTTGGCTCTCCCTTTGAGCCGAAGCCAATGCTGCTGCACTGTCTGCGCCATCCAGCCCCACAGGAACATCATAATACAGCGCTCGGGAGGCCGCTGGAATGGTGGAATCGTCCTGACTGCTGTGTTGGCGATCTGCCAAAATCGTAATTGGCCCTAAGTCTTCTTTTGAGACTTCTGTCCAGTATTTACTGGATTCACTGCATACATTCTCCCTGTAATGATGGCAATGTTGATGCTAGCAAAAGCTCCATTAATTGACTACCTTTTTCTAATTTAATCCTCCCATAAGCTATGGTTTATTCACACTCCACTCTGTGTAAAATGCTGCAGCTGCTGCTTTGTCTACGGTGGGTGTGGGTCAACTCAATATATGTGTGTAGTAAGAGATGTGTAAGAGTTGGTAGACTTGTGTGAGTACGAACTGACCGGATGAAATGAACCTGATGTAGTCACGTTTTTTGTGGCAAAGATGTTAAATTGATATTAAATACTTTTACCATCAAGATGTAACAGAGGTGATTGAGGCTTCTCCCAAGAGTGAGCCACTTTAAGGGTACAGTGAATTTATAAGCACACCGTTAGTGAAACATACTATAGGGTTGTAAGTTTTGGAACTAATGCCAGATTCTGTTACACAATTGAGATGATTTTCCTGCATAATGCTGTGACTACTATGGATGAGGCGCCTTTCTTCTTTGTTGTTTTTTGTGATATGTGGTATATGTTTTAAAAATGTGTAAAAATAATTTGAATTCAAATGCCATACAAAGAACACTTTACAGAATTATTTCAAACATGTTATTATAAATCAGTTCAACCACAATATTACAAAACAACACAGAGTTGGAGTAACATTCACACCCGCAAAAAAAACAATCTGACACAATTTTGTAGCAGTAGGTTTCTTGACTATTCCAACATAGCAATAACATGTCAGAAAAAAATAAAAAAGGCAAAAAGTGTGAACAACAATAATAAAAAGAATTCCATAAAAATTGTGACTCAATGTGGTACCAAATCCAATACAAGTTCCAAAAAATATAATGCATAAATCACACAACAAATACCTTAACAATAGAAGTGATATTAACAAATGAAAATAATGTTATGAAAACATATATAATTTAAAATATGATTAAATTATGCAAAAATGATCAATAATATGCAATCAAGTTAGAAATATTACAAATGTATTTAAACCAAGACTAAAAATATATCAGTAGTTTGTAATTGATTACAAATGTTCATGTGTAAAAATATATTACACAAATGCCTTACAATTGTGTATGTGCATATTATGTAAATGTTCAAAATGTAAAATAAATGCATGTAAAACACAATTACAATATACATAAAATAAAATGTTTTGTAAGAAATAAAAACATTCAGAAGAATTAATGGTTATTCTCTGGTGTACAAAATAAAATAGAATATAATAAACAGTATATGATGTGTACCTTTTATTTTATTTCAAATGTTAAAACATATACATATGTTTTAAGAATACACAAGAAAGCTGCACAAAAAGTAAATATTAAAATATATTAGAAACTGAAAACAAATAATTACTACACATAAATCCCCAGAACCAATATACACAAAGTCTACAAAATATTAAACTTGGGGCCTTGGGTCATAATACACTATTCTGAATCCAATCTAGGCCACATTGGGAAACTACTGGACTTGAAGGGTACTGATTTACTGTTCACACTCCAACCTAACATATATTGGGGAAAATGTTGGATTTTCAAAAGTACAGTTTTACTATATTCACTCTAATCTAAGCCACATTTGGAAAGAGTCAGTCTTTGTGCGGTACAAATTCACTATTTCTACTCCGCCTTAACACATATTAGGGAAAGTGTTGGATCTTGATGAATACAATTTCAATCTTCTCACTCCAATTGAAGCCACATTAGGAAAAGCATTGCACTCTAAGGGGTACAAATGTACTATCCCACTTCAACCTAACACATATTGGATAAACTGTTGAACCTTGAATAGTACAAGTTTACTATTTCCACTCCAATCTAAGGGCCTCATTATGTAGTTGGCGGTCTGACTGCCAGACTTCCATGTTGGCGGTCCTGATAAGACCTCCACTCTGGCGGTCTTTCAGGCCGCCCTATTGCAAGTCATACAGGCATGACGGCCAACCACCAAGGAAAAAAGGCAGGCCTGGATATAGGCGGTCTAACCTCCAGTGTCTTCAGCGCCGCGGCCAACCACCAAGCATGTTGCCTGACCTGGCCTGGCAGTTCGGTCTGGACTGTTCCCATGAGGAACAGGGTCAAGACTGATTTGCATATGGCTGGATCCAAACTGGGGTGGCATGGTGAGCAAAAGAGCGATGGATTAAACCCAGATCTGTGACTGGGGGTGAGTGTTTGCATTGTTCAGCACTCCGTCCATCATCCTTTTGTGTTGCTAAAGTTGCCGTAAGTGGGAAGGGTATGCCCAGACGTGGGTCCCTTGCTCACTGTGCCACTGGATTCAAGCTAGCCTCGCTGATGAAGGGTGATACCCTGAAACCAGTCCCAGGATGCTTGTTTCCGGTCCAGGAAGAACCTGGCCTGGTAGTTTGGAGTGGATTGTTCCCATGAGGAACAGGGTCAAGACTGATTTGCATTTCGCTGGGTCCAAACTGGAGTGGCATGGTGAGCAAAAGAACAATGGATTAAAGCCAGATCTGTGACTGGGGGTGAGTGTTTGCATTGTTCAGCACTCCCTCCATCATCCTTTTGAGATGCTTAAGTTGCCCTAAATGGGAAGGGTATGCCCAGACGTTGGTCCTGGCTCACTGTGCCACTGGATTCAAGCTAGCCTGGCTGATGAAGGGTGATACCCTTTAACTGGTCCCAGGATCCTTGTTTATGGTCCAGGGAGGACCTGGCCTGGCAGTTCGGGCTGGACTGTTCCCATAAGGAACAGGGTCAAGACTGATTTGCATAGCGCTGGGTCCAAACTGGGGTGGCATGGTAAGCAAAAGAACGATGGATTAAACCCAGATCTGTGATGTGGGGTGAGTGTTTGCATTGTTCAGCACTCCGTCCATCAACCTTTTGTGTTGCTAAAGTTGCCCTAGGTGAGAAGGGTATGCCCAGACGTGGGTCCCTTTCTCACTGTGCCACTGGATTCAAGCTAGCCTGGCTGATGAAGGGTGATACCCTGAAACCAGTCCCAGGATGTTTGTTTCTGGTCCAGGGAGGACCTGGCCTGGCAGTTCGGGCTGGACTGTTCCCATGAGGAACAGGGTCAAGACTGATTTGTATATGGCTGGGTCCAAACTGGGGTGGCATGGTAAGCAAAATACCAATGGATTAAACCCAGATCTGTGACTGGGGGTGAGTGTTTGCATTGATCAGAATTCTGTCCATCATCCTTTTGTGTTGCACATGTAAACAGTGTCCAGCTCAGGATTAAAAGCCTCCCACACAAACACATACATACAAGTGTCTGCTCAAACTAAATATTTTATTATAGTGTTCAGCATATATGCTGTCAATCTGTCAGGACTATTGGAAATCCAAAATGATTTACTCATACTGAGTAAATTAACTTTTTGGCAGGTGCAGACCTGTTGGGATTTGCCAGACATTGGCCTGTAGAATAGGCAAACATTTTTATGGTTGATGTCAGCAGCTTGAGCCTTATCAAATACCACACCAAAGTAATCCAACATCACATAATCCAAGATTCAGACAGGAGGAAGTACAACAGTCCCTAATCATAGGGCCATCATAATCCCAGGCCTATGCACCTGCTGGTATGACACAAACATATGTCAGTGTTCTAGTACAGGCACTTTGGCCTTCAACGATGAAACACGTCTACAGCTACATACAGTTCATACAAAAAGAGTGTTTGGCCAAAGTGAAAGAAAAATGACTTGGTCATAAGCTAGCACTGCATATGTCATGCCCACATGATGACACACATGATACATCAGGCCCACCAAAGCCCAAAAAACAAATCCAATGGGCACTTCTGACCTTCCACCTAAACACTGTGCAAACTGTCTTAGCACAGGTCTCATACATCCAAACTCTGTGACCTACATTACCTGGAACAATCCATGTCCACTTCGTATGTAAGAACAGCATCACATACCTGCCAATGTCACAAATCTGAAATGCCCACATGAAGATGTCAAGGTGAAGGTACCTTTATAACGAACAAAACAAGGAGTATAGGCTTGAACCATACATATGACACAAGCCACATAGCAAGCATTTGGAGAATAAAGTACATTGCAAGGAAACTGACACAAAGCAACATCATCAAGGTGGGGATGTTTCAAAAGCTATCACATCAAGCAGCCTTAGGCTGATTATTGCAGAGTGTTAGCTCTCTAGCTGTATCCTAAACAAAATTCAAAATATTCTCACAACTACAGTTTATTATGGAGTCACAGTCATGACATCACAAGACATACTTACACTCATGAGAAGTGTGTGTGGGTGAGATCTTCTCGCAAGTCAGCTCTTCCCTCTTCATTGCTGTTATCCTCAGTTGGCATTTCAGGATTCTCACCCAGTGCCACTGCAGACTCCCCCTCCTCTGGTATACACGGAATATTCCTCCATAGGACGATTTTGTGGGGCATGCAGCATACCACAGTGATCTGACACACTTTCCACGGTGAGTAGATGAGAGCTCCACCAGTCCTGACCAGACACCTAAATGTGGCCTTCATGAGCCCAAAAGTCCACTCCACTCTCTGCCTTGTTCTTCCATTGGCCTCATTGAAGCGGACTTACCCTGGCGTAGTTGGATTCCTCAGCGGCATCAACAACCAAGGATGGTTTGGATATGCTGAGTCTCCTGTTAAGGAATGGGACATAAGTAAACCAATGAGCCCCCCACTTCATGATAGGCATCTGACACTGCTAACACACAATCAGGACAGACATGACTTACCAACCAGCCAGGCCCTTTCTGGGTACAGTTGTGACATCAGCTGGGGTATGGTACTGTTCCACATTATGAAGGAATCATGGGTTGAACCAGGATAACGAGCACACACATGTGAGATGCAGAGATCTGCCAAACAGACCACGTGCACGTTGACGGAATGGAAGTTCCTTCTGTTGTGATAGACTTGTTTAGTGGTCTTTGGTGGCACCAAGCTAATATGTGTGCCATTAATGGCCCCAACCACATGTGGGAGGCAGGCAAACCTATAGAAGTCAGCCTTCATTTTGGCTAAATCCTCAAGTCAAGGTTATCTGGATATAGCTGTCAATGTGGTTCAACATTACTGAGAGGAAATCCTTCAACACCAGACTGAACATATGTTGGAACATACCAGCAGATATGGCCACTGTATGTTGGAAGGACCCTGTGGCCAGGATATGCAATACTGATATGACTTGAGCAATGGGTGGTGTGGAGTATGGATTACTCTTAGCTGGAATCAGATCTGGCTCCAACTGATGGCATAAGTCCCCTATTGTTTGCCTGTCCAGGCAGTACAATTGAATTATATGTCATTGCTCCATGGTCTGAAGGTCTGGCAGTGGACAGTAGACAAGAGGTTGTCGCATCCTCCCTCTCCCAGGGTACATATGTGTGTTAAGACATTATTTGTTACATTAGTCTCTGTGTCCACACAAACATACATGATGCCTGCCATAAATATCATGTGACATAGCATTTCTGACTGGATAGACATTACACCTAGTACACTTTCCAACTGACAACTACAGAAGGGTCACATGTGACCCCCATGGTTGCTAACACATGTGTTCATAACATGAATTTGTGCAAAGCTCAACTATCTGTTACGCACTTGCCCCTCAAAATGTGACTGTATATTCCGACAGCTAACAAGACCGTCGGCAGTGGTGGACCACGCACCGCCAGCAAATGCCATCTCTGCCCGCAACACACTACACTGGTAGCTGTGTAGTAGGACCTACATGCCAAGACAGAATAAGGTTGTAGGTGTGATTCAGTTTACAAAGCCATAAGTAGTATTTCAGGCTGCCAAAATGACAGATGCGTGACCTACTCCCCTGGACATTATGAACTGCCTGTAGGAGTCATCAGGAAGGTAGGCAATTCAAACTGTAGTTGACACAGCCATAGGCTGAAGTTGTAGCTTTGGCGGTCACTGGCCAATGGCTGTCTGTCTGCAGTGATGACCGCGTACATGGCGGACGTCACTGCTATGTTGTGCAAATTCACTCATTTGTACTATATGTTGTATTATTGAACATTGTATTGTGTGATGTTTTTGTGGTCCTAGATCCTTTTTGTGTTGGATGCATATAACTAGGCAAGGAGACTTTACTGCCATCCAATGACATCTCTTTCTTCATGATGGTTGTAAATGTTGGAAAACCTGTGTATGCATGACAGCATGAGCTGTATATGCATCTTGTCGGAGTCAGTTGAGGATCTTGTAAGCAATGTGTATAGTACCACAGATCTTTCAACGCACATCTGGCCTTGCAGAACTGTTGTCTGGAAGGCATGTCATGCCTCATTCCTCCATTCAGTTTGGCACACAAATCACATGCCACTTTGCTGATGGCCACATGATGTACTGTCATGCATGGAAGTGATGGAAGCATGACTGTCATGTGGGTTCTGTATGCTCAGCCTGCAAAGACCAGGGCCTGTCACATCTATTCCCCAGTATGGGACCTAGTCCCGGCTGTGGGAGAGTAACTGTGGCTATGCAACAGTGGTACTGTGCCTACTCCCTGTACATCGGCAGATCCTGTCATGTGGACAATATGATGCTCTAGTGGCAAAACGTGCCCTACATGCCTCAGTTCATTGACTAGATTAGGAATGGGCATAAAGGTACATCCCAGAAGTAGTACATATGTGCATTTTGTCAAAGTGTGTCTGTGACTCATGACAGGTCCCTTGCTCCCACAGCTCGGTCGTCACCTTCATATAAGTCATAATTGTCCTGTACAAGGTTATTGCATGAATGGCAGTCCCACAGTGCAGAAAGTGTGTGGATTCTTGGGAGGCATTGACATGTGAGTCAACAGCGTGGTCCCATAGCACAATATTTACAATGCCAACTCTGTAGTTCAGACACATATGTCCAAGGGATTGTTCTGTGGTAGAGGTACATACCACAGAACCCACCCCCAAGTGACATGAGTCTGCATGTGGTAGGCCACATGTCCACACATGCACAGGGAAGACACTTTCTGAACCCACCATGCCAGCCCCTTCATTTTCACTCAAGTGTAAGGGTAAAGACTGTACTGTGGAAGCTGCTTGTAGGGACTCTATGCAGTGAGACAATCTCACAGCATGTGAATGTGCTGGTCCAGTCAGATCTTAGGAGTTTACCCTTCTGAAGTCACATGTGTGTGGTGTTTCATTGTGGTCACATCACAGTGCATGCTGCTGGAGCATGGGCTACCTGCTGTGACTAGACTTGCTTAGTCATTGTAGCCCCTAAGCAGAGAAGTGGGTCAGACTGCAGATGGGTACAAACGTTGGTACTCATGTCCCTGTATTTATTGTCCTGTGGGCATTACATTTGTGGTGTGTTGCACATTTTTTTTTTGTTTTTTTCTGACATGTGTGACACAACCATTTGTGGCAAAATTTGTTATTATAACCGCTTGATTTGATTTGTCTCTTGCATCCATACAGAAGAAGGAGATATGGAGCAACTTTTCACAGCTCATATGGCATACATGTACATGATAGGTACATGGAGGGACCACTTTGATATAGTTTGTTGCTGTGGTCTACTTGACGTCATGGTAATGTTTGCTAATCACAGCTGTTGTTCAAGTGTGTACAGAAACATGTGGTGACCCTCTTCCTCTCTGTACTTGCAGCATCATCCCAGTCAAGTGAAGGAGACAGGGCACAACTAAGTGGGGAAGCATCTGGCCATGGTACCTCCAGTCAAGACATCACTGACACAGAGGGACCCAGGGGCCCAGAGGGTGAGAGGAGTGCCAGGGAGAAGACAGGATCAACATTTTCATCATCAGATTCTACCTCCAGTGGCCACTCCCTATTGGTGGCAGACCTAACCCTGTTACATCTTTGTCCCACACCCTCAGTTCTATTGCCACCCTCCCTGTTGCTCCCCCACCCAGATGGCCGTGCCCGCTCACCCTAGAGGGTGGGCGTCTCCTTTGTCACAGGCACCTCTGCCCCAGCCCGTGTTACCCCTGCTGTCCTGAGTGAGGAGGCTATTGACTTCCTGAGGAGCATTTCTATGGGGCATACAGCCATGGTAAATGCCATCCAGGGGTTGGCCAGCCAACTTTAGTATACCAATACTTTCTTGGAAGGCATTCATTGTGCCATGTCTGGCCTACAGAGACCTTTTTAGGCACTGGTCTCCTCACTGACAGCTAATCACCCCCCACATCCTACCCCTCCACCTCCCTCTTCCCAATCAAAATTCCCCATTCCCTTACCTATCCCAAGCACACCAACACATCTGCACGCATCCGCCTCAACACACACAAGCAGCACACATTGACAAAAACAGCAGAAGACAAACCAGCATGCAGGCACTCAATGCACTGACAAACTCAACATCAGCCAACACTTGACCAGACGCCATTACCGACCCACACACCACATCCCTCATACACACAGGCACCACCACAACAGCCATTGACACATCCACCACACCCACCATACCCACAGACACTACTTCAACACACGCAGACACATCCACCACATCAAGCTTACCCACAGACACCACCCAACAGACACACAAATATCCACCTCATCCAGCAAACTCGCAGACACCACCCTAACTGACACACACATCCATCAAATCAGCAAACACCACCCCAACTGGCACACACACATTCACCACATCCAAAATACCCCCAAACACCACCCCAAAAGATACACACACACACCACATCCAGCATACCCATAGACACCACCCCATCACCCAGCACCTCTACCCCCAAGCCACCTAAAACATACAAACACCCACACTGACACATGCAACAGACACCACTCAAACAGAAACATACCTCACACATGCACACAACCAAGACATCTACACCCGACTACCAAACAATCAGTCCCTCGACCTCAAAATCCCCAACCACTTCTGCTGACCGTCCCTTTGTTCCCAAGGAGAGTTTCCTTTTTGACCTTGCCCTTTCCCCTGTTCCTTTTAAACCCCTGCCAAACCAAAGAGGCCCCCACCCACATCCCAGCCCGTCCCTTCCACATTCAACCTATTCCCTGTCACACCCGCCCCCTGCAAGCACCCATACCCCTCCCAGCAAGAAAAATCACACCCCCTCCAAAGAAACAGTACACCCTTCCCAAACCCAAACCCACCCATCCCAAATCCGACCCCACCCAAGGATGATCGCTGAGGTGCCTATCTGCCCACTTGATGCACCTTCCTTTGGAGGTTCTCTGGCAGTGATAGGAGTCAAGTGTGGGCACAGTGCTGTGCAAAGACTTTCAAATGGACTGGCCAATGGTATTTTCTATTATGTATTTTAAGTTAATAAACCAAATTTGTTGTTTTTTTAGGTATACATTTCACCTGCAATTCATTTCCTACCTTTATGTTGTTCCTGAGCAACTGTATGACTACAGTTGTGTGTGTTTCACCCTGTTTGCTGATCCATTTGCTGTCCTTTGCACTGACTTTGTGGGCAGTCCTGATGTCACCCAAGACAAAGGTAGATGTTGACTGTATGGATATGTGTTTGTTAATCCGATTGGGGTGTAATTGCATTCTGTTATGTTTGGTATGGTAAGAATTTCATCTTGTGTGGTCAAATGTCAGCATGAATTGTTTGCATGGTGAGCTTTGGTTGTCTCTCTGACTATCATGCATCCAATTGCCTTACCATTGTGTTTCAATATGGGTGGTATGTGGGTCCATTGCAGGGCTGTTTCATGGAAGGGATGTTTGTGTTCCATGACACATCCATACATATGGCCGCTGAATCTGATGACAGTGTGCAATGTGAGGGTGTCAGCTGGATTGAAGGATGTGTTAATGCGTTGTTGATGTTGTGTGACACACTGGGGCATATTGCGCTGATTTAGCGGCATTTTTCTTATGCAAATTCAGCACAAACTTTTTTGGGGTGCGTTAAACCACCTTGCGTCAATGAGATGCAAGGTAGGCGTTCCTGTCCAAAAAAAGACTCAAAGCCCCTAGTGCTTTATTGATCCTCCCGTGCAAAAATGGTGCACGGGGGAGGCGGGCCTTCATAATGGCGCTAAGCCTGCTTAGCGCCATTGTTTAATGCCTGGGTTAGGGCAGGCGTTAGGGGACCTGTGGACCCATTTCCATGGTCAAACACCATGGAAAGAGTCCACAGGTGCTGACCTCAAACCCCAGGAACACCTCCACCCACACCAGAGGGACACCAGAGGATGGGGGACACCGTCCCAGGTAAATAGGTTAAGTAGAGGTAAGTATTTCTTTTTTTTTAAATTAAATGCCACTGGGGACATTGAAATGGGCCCCCCTGCATGGCACTGGGTGCAATGGGCATGCCCAGGAGACACTTGTACCCTGTGCTGGCCATAGGGGTGGTGGGCATGACTCCTATCTTTTATAAGACAGGAATCATGTGGTATGGATGGTTTTGCATCAGGAAATGATGCTAGGCTAGTTAAAGGCCTTTTTTTGTCTCTAACCAGCCTAGCGTCATTTTTTGGTGGCTAACCCCCTCCCCCATACCACCACCCTCACCCAGCTAACATAATTTTACCAGACGCTAGGTTCGGTCGCAGTCTGATGACCACTACATTGGGTGTTATGGTGGTGGCTTAGACAGACAAAGGATAGAATACTCACCACATTGTCTTCTTCTTCCAAAGGTGATGGCAGGTGAAAAACAGGATACCTAAGAAAAGGAAAGAAAAAAAAGAATGTTATCAACTTGTGGTCAACCCTCAAGGAAATGAATTCCAATGGAAAGAACCAACCCATAATGAACATTAAGGCCCATATTTATACTTTTTTAGTGCCACATTTGCATAATTTTTTGACGCAAAAGCGGTGCAAACTTACAAAATACTACTGTATTTTGTAAGTTTGCACCGCTTTTGCGTCAAAAAGCAGCGCAAATGCAGCACTAAAAAAAGTATAAGTATAGGCTTAAGTCTTGTACTTTCCGCATGTAACTAACCACAATAAACGTCAATATTACTCAAAGACCAAAGCCTCCTAAGCCATATTTCCCCCCCCACCCTCCGACAGGTGGTGTCAGAAGTGGGATTCGAGGAAATGGAGGCTATGGTGAACAAGATGGTAGAGGCACAACAGAAGATGGAAAGAATAATGTAACAGTACCTAACAGTGGCTGCTGAGGACTTAGAAGCAATGCAGAAGGCAACTGTACAAGCAGAGAAGCTGGATAAAGTGGCCCTGTCCCTAGACATCACCACTGGAGGGTTGGCAGACCTTTTAGCGCAACAAAGGGATCACACAGATTTACCCTCTGTAGCCCTGCAAAAATATACGGAAGGAGAATACCCACATTGTTTTTTTAACAAGTTTGAAAGGATAGATCAGGCCGCTGCTTGGGCTGCTGAATGATGAGGCCAGTATTTGGGTCCCCTCCTTGCAGGGGAACTCCAGACAGCGTATCAAGCCACCAACCCCTGTGGGAACACGCCCTATGCTGACATTAAGAAGAGCATATTGGAACAACTAGGGGTGCATAGCGAAACCTCTCAAATACAATTACGACAGATTAAAGAAGGACCATAGGAAATGCCAAGAGGCCTTTTTTATCGAGTTAGGGGCATTGCGGATAGATGACTTACTCCTGAGGTTGCTACCAAAAAAGACATCATGGGGAAAATGAATCTGGAACAACATTTGAACTCCTTACACCCGCCCGTTCAACAACGGGTGCGGCAACATAGCCATCTGACCCTAACAACCGCTGTGGACATAGCCATTGGTTATAGCAGGGCATAAGACTCATATAAAGGGAAGGGGGATATGGGATAAAAGGGAAAATCCATCCATCCTCTGAAAGGCATGAAATCTCCTAACCTCAGGAAAATGGAGGTAGTAACCATAATGGCAAGCCTCGGCCCCAGAAGTCCGCCCATGGGCCATATCTGCTTCCAAAATGGAGAGACAGGACATATCACAAGGATATGTCCACAGAAGGAAGAACCCATGGAAATAGGGTTTGTTAAGCCAACATATTACACGGCTACAGAGAAGAAACCTTTGTATCACTGTCTTATGAAGGTTAATGGTAACAGCATGTCCGCCCTCTTGGACACTAGTTGATATTAAAGTGTTATAAGACCTCAGGACATTACTGGCAGAGTCACACCAACAGTGGGCCACGTAACCATACATTGCATTCACGAGGAGTAGACAAACATCCCATAGCTGAGGTCAATCTACAGCAAAGAGACGGTCCTGTTGTTTCATACCATGACTCCCAGAATCCCTAATTGTGGGCACTGGCCATCCAGGGTAGAGAAATTGGTCCAGGAATCTGGAAGAGGAAACAAGTCCTGGTTAAAAACAACCCTTTTCTCCCCAAGTAGAGGGGGAGTGGCTGCCCTCAAAAGCAAGGAAAAGTAAAAGCCAACGACAAAAGGAGAAACAAAAGATACCAAAATCTCTACCACTAAGAGGGGTGGACCATATCTGGGACATTGATAAAAAGTTTTGATCAGTACAAAAGGAGGAAGGGAAGAACCTCAGTTCCAAGAAACCTGGAGAGAGGCTAAAGAGAAAGATCAGCAGGCAGTAGGCCCTTATTTTTTTGTCAACATGGGTTGCTGTATCAAAAAGGAGGCAAGAACATCCCAAAACAATATTAGTCCCCACCCCTTTCAGATAAAAAGTGCTCTACTTGGCTCACAGTCACCTTCTAGGGGGATATTTTGGCCACAAAAAGACAGAAAAAAAATCTTAAAATGGTTCTACTAGCCAAGTATATATAGACAAGTGAAACAGTTTTGTAGTAAATGTCCTATTTGCCAAATGAATAACCTGTGTCTCCCAAAGAAAGCTCCCCTCAGACCTTACCCGTTATTGAAGACCCATTCTCTAGAATAGGTGAAGATATCATAGGCCCTTTAATCCCATCCAAAAGCAGACACCATTATGTATTAGTAGTTGTTGACTGTGCCACCAGATAACCTGAGGCAATACACTTACACAGACCCACCATCACACTAATAGCCAAGGATCATTGAACAATGATCAACATAATTTCCAGAGTAGCTTTTCCCTTGGGAGATTCTTACTGACCAGGATACCCCTTTGACTTCTAAACTCATGAGACAAAATTGTAATCAACTGGGAATTAAGCAAATCTGTACAACCACATAACCCCCCAAACATATGGCCTTGTTGCATGGTATGACACTACTATAAAAACAACTTAAAAAACTATTAGATCTGGATAAAAGAAAATAGGATGAAATGCTATCCCTGGCCGTGTTTACCAACAGATGCAAAGAGCAGAGTAGTACGGGGTATTCACCTTTCGAGTTGGTTTTTGGGCACAAACCATCTACCTTATTAGATATGGCAATAGAATCCTGGGAACAAGACAGCCATAAGTCCTTACTAGAATATGTAGCCGAACTGAAAAGCCGTTTGAGACAAATGCAAGACATAGCTTGACAAAATCTAGAAGAGGTTTGACAGTATTAAAAGACACAATATGATAAACAAGCAACCCTAAGAAAGGTTAATGTAGGTGACCAGGTGTTACTGTTGTTGCCCACCTCCGCCAACAAAATGTTGTGCCAGTGGCAGGGACCATATCGGGTTCTAGAGAGAGTACCCCCTGTAACATATAAAATAGGGCTAAATAAAGGGAAGCAAGAAAGTCAAATTTATCAGGTCAGTCTACTTAAAAAGTGGGAAGGACCCACCCCTGTCTTTTGAATAGCCGGCAAAGAAGAAGCAAACTGAGTTACAGATTTCATATCAATGACCCTCGGAAGTGATAGGAAAGAGAAACTCTTTGACCACTTATCCCCCTATATTTCGGTGTGCTCCTCCACCCCATGGAAGGCCAATAATATAATCCATTCCATCAACACCTCCCAAGGGAAGGCGGTTTGCCTTAAACCTTATCGAACCTCGGAAGCCTGAAGGCAGGCTATAAAAGAGGAAGTACAAATAATGCGAGATTTAGGGATCATAGAACCCTCAGTAAATGAATGGAACTCACCCATAGTATTGGTGCCCAAACCAGATGATTCTATTTGCTTCTGTGTTGACTTTTGAGAGGTAAATAATCTTTTTTAAGTTTGATTCTTATCCATTACCTCAGGTTGATGAGATGTATGAGAAACTGGGTAATTTTCTACATTAACACACGAGGGGCCAGATGTAATGGAAAATGACGGTGCACAGTGCTGTGCCAAATTTGACAGCGTCATGCACTGTCATTTTCACAACACAGGGATATGCTGTATTTACTGGAATACGGCGCACCCCTGTGTTTTCCCCTGCGCTAAATTTGCTGGCATGTGCCAACCCAGCCACTATAGTGCAAGGATTGCTGAACTGAGAGGGAGATTGTTTTTATGTAGGAAGGAACACCTTCCTGCACAAAAACAAACTTAAATGGCAATTTGCTTTTTCTATGTGTGGTGGAAAATGCAGCACACGTAGAAAGAGCTAAAAACAAGGAGACATGAAACCATTTCTCAGGTTACCAAAAACTCGTAAATCTGGGGCAGTGTCAAAATGCAAGTGTTGCTGTGGCATGCACACAGCAATACTCATTGCACGCCCCTTCCACACAAAGTGCTGCATGTGAAGGGCCCGTATTTATAAGGTGGCGTTAAACCACAAAAAGTGGCCTAACGCCACCTTGTAAATACTGCGCAGGGCATAGCACCACCGGTGAGTCACAGAAAGTGACGCTCTGGTAGCACTAGAGGCTCTTAACTGCTTGGGTGCCTCGGACTTAACGGTTACGTCCTGGGCAGGATGTAACCATTATGTCCAAGTAGGGGCCCTAGGGGAAGCGCTAGCGCTCCCCCCGGGGGCCTCGCACCCCCATCCCCTGGGCAGGGATGGGAGGGGAATCGCTTCCCTTTCCACCCCCACCCCCCTGACCCCCCCTGTGGTATCTGATGACGTCAGCGTGCGATCGAGTCTACCCTTCCGCACTGGAAGCATTTCTCCTCCGATCACGTGGAGGGGCCAAGAGAGACATCAAAGGAAAGGAAAGCTCTTTGCTTTCCTTTGATGTCTCTCTCTGCATTTCTGCTGCCCGATTGCGATGCAATCGGACAGCAGAAATGCCCACTAGACACCAGGGATTTTTATTTTTTATTTTTATTAAATAAGGGGAGCGGCCCCTTGTGCAAGGGCCGCTCCCCAGGGGACAATTTATGCTTGGCCACTTCTGCCCCCCGTGGGCAGATCGGCCTATTATAATTAGGCCGATCTGCCCCCAGGGGAGCAGAAACCAGTAGACACCAGGCATAAGTATTTTTTTTGTTTCAGTTTTTTTTTTATATGTGGAGAATGACCCTTTAGGCAAGAAATTTGGAATTTGTTTGTCAGTTTCACGTGAGGGGGGCAACCCCTTAGACAAGGGTCGCTCCTCTGGGGGTCATATTGTATATAGGCCATTTCTGCCCCCCTTGGATCAGCCTATTTTTATTAGACCAATCTGCCCCCCAGGGATTTTTATATTTTGTGTCAATTTCACGCAAGGAGAGCGACCCCTTAGGCAAGGGTCGTTCCCCTGGGGGACAAATTTATTTAAGGCCATTTCTGCCACCCCCTTGGGGGCAGATTGGCTTATTTTTATTAGACCGCCATGGGGGCAGAAACCACTAGGCCCTGGTTTGTTTGTTTTTTGCGCCAATTTCACGCAAGGGGAGCAACCCCTCAGACAAGGGTCGCTCCCCTGGGGGGGGTCAAATTCATTTTAGGACATTTCCGCTTCCCTTGGGGACAGATCAGCCTATTTCTATTAGGCCAATATGCCCCCAGGGGGGGCAGAAACCACTTAGGCACCAGGGATTGGTGTGTGTATGTGTGTGTTTTGTTTGGGGGAGCAACCCCTTGGGCAAGGGTCCCTCCCCATGTTGGGCCATATCTGCCCCATCAGCCTATTTTTGGAAGGCCCATCTGTCACCAAGGGGGGGAGAAAGCCCATCAGAGCCCAGGGAAGATTTTGTTTTCAGAATTAGAGAGTGGTGGTATGGCCATACCCCCTACCCCAAATGATGGGGCCAAAGTTGTTCTGCCCACCAGTGGGCAGATGTGGCAATTACCCCCGATCCACACCCTGGGGGGCTGAAAGTGTACTAGATGCCAGAGAATTTAACAAAAAAGCAAAAAATTGTGGGGTGGTGGCTACCAACTAGTATGGGCTTGGTTATGCCCCCACCCCAACTGAAGGGAGTAAGAGCTTTCAGCTCTCCCCCCACACACTAAAACATCTTATCCCATTGCAAGCAAGAGGACAGTTGATTATTTTGGGTTTTGGTTTAAAATGGGCCATGAGAGCTTGGCTAACTCTCAAAATCGTCCCACTTGGAATGGTGAGGGTTTGCACTTTTTAGACTTTGGGACGCTGTCATGTAAAAAAATCCACAAGCCCTAGACACATCTGAAAACTAAACACCTGGGTGATTCCAGAGTGGTGTGCTTCACATGCACCCCGCACCATTTTCTTATCCACAATGCCCTACAAACCTCTAACTTTGCTGGAAATCACACATTTTCCCACATTTTTGTGATGGAACCTTCCGGAGTCTGCAGGAATCCACAAAATTCCTACCACCCTGCATTGTCTCATCTATACCAATAAAAATTCTGCCCCACTTGTCAGCCTAAAAATGTTTTTTTTCAAACTGCCCTTTGGGCCCGCTTTGGTTCTCCCTCAATTTCGACATGTTTTTGGCTCTTGCCTGTCACAGGCACTTGGCCCACCTACACAAGTGAGGTTAATTTTTACCAGAGATTGGGGGAACGTTGGGTGGTAGGAAATTTATCCCGGTGCTGTGATCCCACATAGAAATGTGGGAAAATGTGATTTCTTTTAGCTAAATTTGAGGTTTGCTGAGGATTCTGGGTAAGAAAACATTGGGGAATCCACGCAAGTCGCACCTCCCTAGATTCCCTCGGGTGTCTAGATTTCAGAAATGTTTGGGTTTGGTAGGTTTCCCTATATGGCTGCTGAGCCCAGGACCAAAACGCTGGTCCCCACACAAAAACAGGTAGTTTAGTATTTGATCATTTTGATGTGTCCACATAGAGTTTTGGGGCATTTCCTTTCGCGGACACTAGGCCTACCCACACAAGTGAGGTATCATTTTTATCAGGAGACTTCCAGGAACACTGGGTGGAAAGAAATCTGTTGGTTCTCTCAGATTCCAGAACTTTCTGTCACCGAAATGTGAGGAAAAAGGTTTTTTTGGCCAGATTTTGAGGTTTGCAAATGATTCTGGGTAACAGAACCTGGTCAGATCCCCACATGTTGCCCCATTCTGGATTCCCCTAGGTGTCTGGTTTTCAAAAATGCACAGGTTTGGTAGGTTTCCCTAGGTGTCAGCTGAGCTAGAAGCCAAAATCCACAGTTTGGCACGTTGCAAAAAACAGCTCTCTTTTCTTTGGGAAAATTTGATGTGTCCACATAGTGTTTTGGGGCATTTCCTTTCGCGGGAACTAGGCCTACCCTCACAAGTGAGGTACCATTTTTATCAGGAGACTTGGGGGAAAGCTGGATGAAAGGACATTTGTGGCTCCTCTCATATTCTAGAACTTTCTGTCACCGAAATGTGAGGAAAAAGTGTTTTTGGGCAAAAGTTTGAGGTGTACAAAATATTCTGGATAACATAACCTGGTGAGAGTCCCACAAGTCACCCCATCTTGAGTTCCCCTAGGTGTCTAGTTTTCAAAAATGCACAGGTTTGGTAGGTTTTCCTAGGTATCGGCTGAGCTAGAGGCCAAAATCCACAGGTAGGCACTTCCAAAAAACACGTCAGTTTTCTTTGGGAAAATGTGATGTGTCCATGTTGCATTTTCTGTTGCGGGCATTAGGCCTTCCCACGCAAGTGAGGTTCCATTTTTATCGGGAGACATGGGGGAACACAGAATAGCAGAACAAGTTTTATTGCCCCTTGTCTTTCTCTACATTTTTTCCTTCCAAATGTAAGACAGTGCGTAAAAAAGATGTCTGTTTGAGAAATGCCCTGTAATTCACATGCTAGTTTGGGGAACCCAGAATTCAGAGATGTGCAAATAACCACTGCCTCTCAACACCTTATCTTGTGCCCATTTTGGAAATACAAAGGTTTTCTTGATACCTATTTTTCACTCTTTATATTTCACCAAATGAATTGCTGTATACCCTGTATAGAATAAAAACCCATTGCAAGGTGCAGCTCATTTGTTGGCTCTGAGTACCCAGGGTTCTTGATGCAGCTACACGCCCTATACATACCCACAACCAGAAGAATCCAGCTGACGTAACGGTATATTGCTTTAAAAAATCTGACATTGTAGTAAAAAGCTACAGAGTAAAATGTGAAGAAAAATGGCAGTTTGTTTCACCTCAATTTAAATTTTTTTTTTATTTAAGCTGTTATTTTCTGTAGGAAAACCTTGTAGCAGCTACACAAATGACCCCTTTCTGAACTCAGAATGTTTTCTACTTTTCAGAAATGTTGAGTTTTCTGGGATCCAGCATTGGTTTCACACCTTTTTCTGTCACTAACTGGAAGGAGCCTAAAAGCGCAAAAATAGTAAAAATGGGGTATGTCCCAGTAAAATGCCCAAATTGTTTTGAAAAATGTGGTTTTCTGATTCAGGTCTGCCTGTTCCTGAAAGCTAAGAATCTGGTGATTGTAGCACCCCAAACCCTTTGTTGATGCCATTTTCAGGGGGAAACTACAAGCCTTCTTCTGCAGCCGCTTTTCCCATTTTTTTTAAACAAACTAAAGTGTTGCTGTATTTTGGCTCATTTCTTGGTCTCCTTCAGGGGAACCCACAAACTCTGGGTACCTCTAGAATCCCTAGGATGGTGGAAAAAAGGACACAAATTTGGCGTTGGTAGGTTATGTGGACAAAAAGTTATGAGGGCCTAAGCGCGAACTGCCACAAATAGCCACAAAAAAGCCTGGCAACTGAGGGTGGAAAAGGCCTGGCAGGTAAAGGGATAAATATGCCTCTATGACTCAGTTGGAGTAAAAGTCAATGCCAAGAAAAGTCACCTAGCTGCCAACACTGTGAACTATCTAGGTTATTTCCTAGGAGAAGGATTGATAAGACCCCAGGCAGAAAAAGTGTTGGCCAAATCTCAAGCTCCTTTCCCCAAAACAAAACAGGATCTTAGATCCTTTCTATGATTAGTTGGTTATTATAGAAGGTTTATAGGCCACTTCTCCATGACTTCAGCCCCACTAACAGATTTATTTAGGAAGGGCAGAATCACTGACAGAGAACTAAAATACCCCTTTAATTAATTAATGGTAGAACCCTATCTCCTTAGTCCTGACTTTAAAAAAAACAATAAACATTGTGGAAAAAATAAACCTGAGGTGTAGGACATTCACTCAGACAACACCAACATTTTACCAACATTTTCACAAAATAAGCATAGAAACTTAGTAAACAAATTACACTACAAACAGCATTGTAAAATAATAACCATTAAAAAATAAAATAAACTACCTCTAACATAAATATGTTTACAATAAATAAATATGTTTCTATTATAAAAATTAAAAATATAATGTAACTAATTCATCATATTCTGTAAATGTAAAAAAATCTTATAACTAATAAATAGGTTTAAAAATAATTTACAATTTCAAAATGTACCTTTTTATAATTTAATATCATAGTTGACTTTCAATTTAAAAAAAATGAAATGTTATGAATATTTTAAAAATGAATAAAACATTCTAAATTTTGTAAAATGTATTTTATTTCTAAAATGTATAAATGTTAGCAGAACTTTAATATCATTTTAACATTTTTGTAAAACAATTACAAAAATGAAAATTATTTACATATATGCTAAGACCTTACCTAATATAATATCAAATGTAAGCACAAAAACATACAAATTATTATGTTAATTACATTTAGAATAAACAATTATCAAACATAATTAAATGTAAAAAAATAAAAAATCATTCCAATTACAAAATGTTTCATTAAAATCACACACATTATTTCAAAAACATGACCCACCCAAAACCTCTTTATCCCAACAACCTAAAATTAAAATCAAATTTAAACCTATTTTATTCATATTTAATATAAATGCAAATTCAAAAAGCAAACAAGATTTTAAAATATTTATTTAAGCAAATTTATTTAAAAACACACTCAATATTACCATATTTATCAGAGCATTTTAATTGAAACACTACTACACTATACCCAAAACCAAAACAGATTTTTTTTACAACAACAAAATGACAGTTAAAGAACAAAAACTTAAAAAAAATAAAAATATATATAACAGATACATAACTCACAAAATAACATCATACATATCTGTTAGCTCAGCCTCTGAGGGCCAGGAATCTGCCTCAATCTTGTAAAGTATGGCTCCTTCCCCAGCAGTCTTTCTGACGTAGCCAGCCACTGTCCCTTTCAGCAGAGGATGCGATTTGCCGCACCAAGCCCTGCGGCAGCCTGGACTTGACGGCCTGCCATTACACTGCACTCATCAGCGGCAGCCTTGCTAGCCGCACACGGTAACCTACCTACTGTCTAAAACCTGGTCTTCACCAGTGGTATGGGATACCTCTCCCCTACATTAGGCATTCATGCTCGAGCACCACCTGTGATCGCCGGATCCGAGGCGATGCTGTCCTCCACAAGCCTGAAACCCCAGTGACACCAGAGGCCATACTGGAGCTACCCGCCTACACCCAGTCTCGCCTGTCTCTATGGCTCCCATGCCCCATCACCAGGTTCCCCACCCTATCACCTGCTGTTGGCATCTGGACACTGGGCAATTAATTGAGACTAGCAATCATCATGCCAACAGGAAGTCCACCGAGAGGAGCAACACACAGCACTTCCCTGAGCACAGGGGCGGGTAGCATGGGGAGACCCCCAGAGGCACATATCAAGGCCTTCCTTGGCCGGACGCACCAGCTGCCACCAAGGACTGCAGAGAGCACTGGAGCTGAATTCAGAAACCACTATTGGGGACTCCTGGGGAGATGTTACTCCTCTTCTCTTCCCAATGGCCCTGATCAGCATTGGACACTGAGGGGCTAGACTTGAGCAAGGGCCACCCTATACACTCTCACGGGCGACTCATACCCTCTCACGTGCCATGATCACCACTCACCAATGATTCCCCCTCTGAGCAGACCTCAATCGAACAGTGGTAGGGGCCCAGTAATCTGTTGGGATTTCCTCAGCAGCTGGAGCCCACCCTCAATAAGCTAGGGAGGATGATCCATCAGCAAAAGGGGGGACGCAGCAAGTAACTGTGAGCTGCCGCCAACTGACATGCTGGCACACCCCAACACCCCATGACCTGGGTCATCGAGGAGACCAAGGACCGTCCAGACACACACCATCCCTCCCCAGTTACCTTGACATCAAAACAGCCTCCCTGATGGCAATGGGATACCGTGGCCTGTCAAAATGTCCCTACAGTCCTTCTGTGACCTTGGTGGACAGACTGAACCTGGACCATTCGTTGAAAGCACTACCATTAGACACCCAGGATAAGCTATACTCTATTCTGTAAGTCATTGCTACATGCTGAATATCCTTGGAGATAACAATGGAGGAGCTACGTGCAGAGAGCTCAGTCTGCTCCAAGCCGATCAATGGAAGTTAGCCTCCAGATTGACAGTATACATCACTCCCCAAATGAATGCTCAGCGAAAATGCAACCAAGATCTTGCCGACCGCCTCAAAAAACTTAAAGAGCATGCTGAAGATGTGGAGGGTCCAGCGCACTGCAACAACATCTGGGAGGTGGGACTCCCAGAGAGAATTAAGAATTCTGATGGCATGATACCCTACCTTGAAAACTGATTCCGATCCTTCACCCGCCCTTAGAACTGTTCCCCTACTGCTCTGTTGAGTGTGCCCACCAGGTCATCTCCTGTTGGCTGCCACGTGGCTAACTGACTCATCTAGTCATAGCCCGCCTCCTCCATTACAAAGAGAGATGCTATCCTGCAAGCGGTCCAATGGGCAGGACCCCAGGAAATTAAAAATAGCAGAATATCCGTATTTCCAGATTTCATGATGAGGGTGCAACAACAACGTTTATCCTTTCTTTGTGTAAAAAGACTCCAAGACATTAACCTCCAATACTCACTGCTGTCCCCCACTGAACTTGTGTGATATGAGACCAACGAGCCCACTTCTTTACTGACCCCTCATCTGTCTGGAACTGGTTAGACCATCTTGCCACCCGAGGTACATCTTCTACCAATGAGACTAAAATGCATCCGGAGACCCAGCCACGGGGAGAATGTGGAGGCCATAGACCTAGGGCCTCGATATGCGCCTTCCCAGCGGGGGTTTCAGGAGGGTCAACAGTCAGCCACCAGCATGGCCATGTCATTCCATCAACCAGCGGAACTCTCAGACTTTGACACAGCCTCAACCTACAGCAATGACCACCTTAGTACGGACCAGCTCATCACCCCAGGATCTGAGGCAGACCTGTAAGTCACACCAGAGGCATCCAATGATATCTTTGATAGCCCCGCAGTCCCGACGGACCCAGTTCCACACACAAGGCTCTTGCACCAGTGGCCCAGCAATGAAACTGCCCCACTCTTTCTTTCCCCTCCCCACAGGAGGGAGCACCCTGAATGTATCTCCAGCAGACCCTACAGCATCGTGGAACCAGCCCTGCTGACTAAAGACCCCTCTTACATGCTTACAGGGCATGAGTCCTAACAGACTGATGCCCAACCCTCAACTTCCCTAGACCCTGGGTTGTCCCTGCCCGGAGCCCTCTCCTTCTGACTGTTGACCTCTCATCTCCTCTAGCCATTTTGGTTGGGCCTGCCAGAAAATGCTGTCTTCACCCCCCATTCACAATAGTCATTTTGCAATAGGCTGTTGCTGCCTGCTCTAGACACAGTTCTGACCTAGCCATGTTATTTTTGCAGTTCTTTCACCCCAAGCAGCCCAGACAGCCCATATTACGTTCTACATGCACGTGCAGAGGGTGACCACTGCAGGGAGTCCGTCACCCCTCATGTCTCCATCACCCCTTTCCCATTAGATGAAACACCAACCACATCTGCGATTCCTTACCCTAAACAGCAGAGGCATGTCCACAGCATGCCATTGCTATTCTGTATACTCTTTGTCAAAGTCCGATTCCTCTGGATTTGTGTGTTTGTTCTTTTATAACCTACCGCTAAATAGTCCTAATGCAAATGTTATATTAAAAAGGGAAAAAACAGGAGGTCAACATGAAATGGCGAATTTCCAAAATACAAAGAGAACAATTACCAAGACATTAATAGTTATTCATTGTTTATTATTCAAAGTAATAATGGACGAATAGTGTTCAATAATAAAGAAATGTTTTCTTTCGTTTTACTGAATCTTATTTTCAAACAAAATTATCATTAAGTATTTCTCTCATTAAGTATTCCTTATGCACACAGAGAGTATAATAAATAACCTTTTTAACACTATTTGCAGATGTAAAGACCTAATTTCTTAGAATACTCAAATGAATGTAATTGTTAATCTTTTCTATCAAAGCGCGCGTATTCAACAAGTCTTTTCCGACAATATTCTGTGAATTCCAAAATAACCTCTTTGATCTATACGCACGCGTGCAACAAGGTTTTACAAGAACACTTCAAGGCTTGAACAATAATCCTTTAACAATCTGTGTGCGCGCATGCAAAATGTTTCTCTAAACACACACAGTAAAATCAATAATGAACTCTTCAAGAATCTTGTGCGCGCGTATAAAATGGTCCTTTTGTTCGTTCGTGTTAAATAAATAACCACAACAAAGTTCTTTCTAAAAGATCTTTAAAGTCTTGAGAAATTGACGCGCTGCCTTAAACAAAGTATCTTTTCAGTCCAAGATCGACATGTGACAGTAATTACCAACCAATTATCCAAACTCCAGGGAACACTGGAGCGACAACGAAATAACACAGATTTCCTCCTTTAAATAAACAACGATGCTAAGGATCTTGAGAGGAAACTCTCACCTCAGCGAGTCCGTCCACTTGCTTCCAGAAGTAACTTCGGAGGCCCACTGCTACACACCGGCAAACTGGAAAGACGGAGGCAGAACACAAGACTCCAACTCGGGGCAAGGTTCCAAAATAGTAAGCACTGGAACCTGGGTGCGGTTGGTTTTTATAGGAGAGCCACACCCTCAATTATGGCTTCTTCCTAAACGGTGCTGGGACTTGTAGTCTCATTATTGAAGAACATCGTGAATTTAAACAATTAAGCCACCACCGAGCACTCTTGTTAGATAAATGCATTTTACCACATGAGTGTTGAGAAGAGTGTAGCTTAGCAAAACAAAGTGTATGACAGGGACGAGTACACCAAAGTCTGACAGTACACCCCCCTCCCAGGTGCGGTGGAGGGCCAGGTTTATTAGGATGAAGACGATGAAACTTGTTCACTAAACGAGGAGCATGAACCTGTGTAGCAGGTTCCCAGGAATTTTCTTCTGGTCCATAACCTTTCCATGCTATTAAATACCATAAGGAAGAACCACGAAGTCGAGAATCCATAATGGCACGCACTTCATACTCCCAATTTCCTTGTACCAGTATTGGTGCTGGTCGAGGTGTACTTGAAGAAATGGCAGGCTTTAGTAAAGATGTATGAAATACGGGATGTATTTTTAGAGATGTAGGTAATTTCAATTTGTAAGTTACTGGAGTAACTTGACGAAGGACCTCATAAGGACCGATGAACTTAGGATTTAATGCATTATGATCTTTGAATGTAAAATCTTTGGTGGATAACCAAACTTTGTCATGTATTTTGTTAGTAGGACCATGTTGATGTTTTTTATCATATTGTAGTTTATAATCGTTTTTTGCTTGGCGTAGATTAGCTTGTAACCGTGTATGCACTTTTTGTATATGAGATAACATGTTTTGAACTGCAGGCATCGTTTGGGATGCAATTGGTAAATTGACAGGCAATACTTGTGGATGTCGACCATATAGACCATAAAAAGGATTTTCTTTTATAGATGAATGATAGGAATTATTATATGCTAACTCAGCAAGCCATAGAAGATCGGGCCATATCATGGGAGTGTCAGAAGCATAACAACATAAATACTGTTTCAGTGTCTGATTTAATCTTTCGGTTTGACCGTCGGTTTGTGGATGGTAGCTGGTAGATAGAGCGGAATCTATTTGTTAGGCTCAACACCAGGCTTGCCAAAAGCGAGCTGAAAATTGCGTACCTCTGTCTGAAAGGATTGCATTTGGGAGACCATGAAGACGAACAACATTTTGAAGTATGAGATTGGCTAAAATGCTAGATGTTGGGAGCCCCTTAAATGCTATGAAATGAGCATATTTTGTAAGACTGTCAATGACTACCAAGATCGTATTTGTATGATTCACTTCAGGTAGCCCAGTGATAAAATCCATTGTGATGTGTTCCCAAGGGTAATTTGGAGTCGGCAAAGGAATAAATAGTCCTTTTGGTTTACTATGTGAACTCTTACAGCGAGCACAAACTTCACAGGATTGTATAAATTTGTTTACATCTTCAGAGAAAGTGGGCCACCAGAAATATCTTTTCAAAAGTTCCATAGTTTTTTGAGGTCCTGGATGACCTGCCACAGGGTGAGTGTGTAGCCATTGAAAAGCTGTTTGTCTTAAATCTTTAGTTGGTAAGTAAACCCGAGAGTCATATAATGGTAAACCTTGTTGAACGGTATGTTTAGTACTTTGTTGTAACCAATTCTGCCAGTCTGTGAAATGAAAGTGAGAGCGAATAAGATCCAAAAAGTCATCAGCGGCTATTAAACAGAGCACTTTAGTAGGATCTATAATAGATTGTGGTTGTTGTTTTTCATGGGAAAGAGAAGAATCTTGTCTTGTTAGAGCATCTGCTTTTCTACTTTCTGTGCCTGGCCGGAAGGTTACAATAAAATCAAATTCTGCGAAGAATAACATCCATCTTAGTTGTCTAGGAGTCAATATCCGAGCTGAGCTCATAAACTTGAGATTTCGATGATCAGAGTATACTGTGATTTTATGCTTTGATCCTGATAAATAATGTCTCCATTCTTTAAAAGCGTCTTTAATTGCTAAAAGTTCTTTCTCGGCAATAGTATAGTTTTGTTCACAACATTCAACTTTCTGGACAAGAAAGCAACTGGATGAAGTTGTCCAGTGTATTGATGACGTTGTGATAATATGGCTCCAATTGCCACATCTGAGACATTGGCTTCTACGATAAAAGGGTCTGCAACTCTTGGGTGGGCTAAAACAGGAGCAGTAGTAAATGCTTGTTTTAACACGAGGAATGTTGCATTAGCTTCTTCAGACCAACAAAAAGGAATGTTTTTGCGTAACAGTCTAGTGATAGGCGCCACTTTCTGAGAGAAGTGATCTATAAACTGTCGATAAAAATTTGCAAAGCCTAAGAAACATTGCACATCTCGTACAGATTTAGGCGTAGGCCAATCCATAACTGCTTGGATTTTTCTTTCGGTCATCTGCATTCCTTTAGGAGTTAAAATAACTCCCAAAAACTCCACTGTGGTTACATGAAATTCACATTTACTAAGCTTACAAAATAAATGGTGGATTCTTAATGTATGTAAAACCTTCTTTACATGTTCTATATGTAATTTTTCTGAAGTGGAATAGATCAGAATATCATTGATATATACAATTACAAAAATATCAAGATATTCTCTTAATACATCATTAAGAAAATATTGAAAAGCAGCAGGAGCATTGCACAGACCAAAAGGATTTACCTGGTATTCAAGCAGGCCATAACGGGTTTTGAAAGCTGTTTTCCATTCATCCCCTTCACGAATCCGAACCAAATGATAAGCACCTCGTAGATCAAGCTTAGTATAAATTATTGCGTTTTTTACTTGATCTAATAGCACTGGAATTAATAGTAGTGGATATTTATTCTTTACCGTGATCTTATTTATGGCTCTATAGTCCATGCACGGTCTTAACTCACCATTTGACTTAGGTACAAAGAATAATGGAGAGGCAGCTGGAGAACGTGGAGGACGAATCAAATTATTTTCTAGACACTGATCAAGGTATTTTCGTAACACAAGATTCTCCTTTTCAGATAACGCATAAATTCTACAATTTGGTATTGCAGAACCTGGTAAGAGATCTATTTGACAATCATACGTTCGATGTGGGGGTAAAGTACTTGCTGCTTGTTCACTGACAACATCTTCATATTCATTATAAATATGAGGTAAAATGATATCCTTTTCTGCTGCAGTAGCTATACAGTGTGAAAAGTTTTTCTGATCATTATGTAAACAATTCTTTTGACAAAATTCTGAAAGAAAGTTAACTGTTTGTTTTTTTCCAGTCGATATGTGGATTATGTAGTATTAACCATGGCATTCCAAATATGAAACCATATTGGGGTGCTTGAATAATATCGAAAGAGAGACTTTCTTGATGTTCTTGACCATTAACATTTGTACAAATTATATGAATAGGTACAGTGCACATAGTAACAGGGCTTCCAGATAATTCACTTCCGTCCACAGCTTGGACAATTTCAGGTATTTGTTTTTTCACACACATGAGTTTTAGTGATTTAGCAAGTTTGAGAGTCTACAAAATTTCCAGTGGCACCTGAATCTATTAGAGCTTGAACGTTCTGCCATTTTCCTTGAACCATAATTTGTATAGAAAGTCGTAAATGTCGAATATGATTACTAGTTTTGGAATGTACAGAAGGGATCATTTTTGTACCCAAGAGGTCCCCTTCCTTGATTCTTGGGTCTACTAGTTTTCCTCTGAATTTTCAAGCATGGCTACTTGTTTCTTTGGATTGGAAAATAGATCTGACTTATTTTTTGGTTTAGATAAACAGTCTCTTACAAAGTGCCCTTTTTTACCACAATAGAGATATTGTCCCTTACGAAGACGAAGTTCTTTTTCTTCCTTAGTTAAAGGTTGACAAAGTGTTCCTATTTCCATAGGTTCGCCAATGTTATCCGATGAAGAGGTGGAGGATAATGTATTTCGATATTTTTCTGAGCGCCAGAAACTCCGTTCAGGTCTTTTTTTGTCTCCTCTTCTTTCAGTAAGTCTATGATCCAATCTAAGCGTGAGATCTATCAAATCATTAAAAGTCTTTGGTTGAGGATCAATTTGCGCTAGAATATCTTTTAATTCTTCTTTAAGACCTTGATAAAAAAGCACAGCTCTTTTCTCTTCAGGCCAATATGTTTCCATAACTAAACAATTAAAGTGAGAGGGATAGGTGATGAGATCTTTATTGCCCTGTTGTAACTCTAAAAGTTCTTTATCAGCTGATAAAGTAACAGATCGTCGGTCAAACACCTTTTCAAACTTGTGTATCAACATACGCCAATTATACAATAGTCTACTGTCCTGGCGTACTAATGGTACTGCCCATGAAGCTGCATCACCCGTTAAATATGAAATAAGAAAAGCTATTCTTGACTATGGGTCCGGAAAAGCAGCTGGACGACATGTAAACTGTAACTCCACTTCTGTAAGAAAAATTTGTACTTTAGAGGAATTGTAGGAAAGTACCATCTTGCCTGGCATGTTACCCCCATATTTCACCGTATACATGTTGTTTTAGTTGTATGTGTCACTGGGACCCTGCCAGCCAGGGCCCCAGTGCTCATAAGTGTGCCCTGTATGTGTTACCTGTGTTATGACTAACTGTCCCACTGAGGCTCTGCTAATCAGAACCTCAGTGGTTATGCTCTCTCATTTCTTTCAAATTGTCACTAACAGGCTAGTGACCAATTTTACCAATTTACATTGGCATACTGGAACACCCTTATAATTCCCTAGTATATGGTACTGAGGTACCCAGGGTATTGGGGTTCCAGGAGATCCCTATGGGCTGCAGCATTTTTTTTGCCACCCATAGGGAGCTCTGACAATTCTTACACAGGCCTGCCACTGCAGCCTGAGTGAAATAACGTCCACGTTATTTCACAGCCATTTTACACTGCACTTAAGTAACTTATAAGTCACCTACATGTCTAACCTTTACCTGGTAAAGGTTGGGTGCTAAGTTACTTGGTGTGTGGGCACCCTGGCATTAGCCAAGGTGCCCCCACATTGTTCAGGGCCAATTCCCCGAACTTTGTGAGTGCGGGGACACCATTACACGCGTGTACTACATATAGGGCACTACCTATATGTAGCTTCACAATGGTAACTCCGAATATGGCCATGTAACATGTCTAAGATCATGGAATTGCCCCCTCTATGCCATCCTGGCATTGTTGGCACAATCCCATGATCCCACGGGTCTCTAGCACAGACCCGGGTACTGCCAAACTGCCTTTTCAGTGGTTTCACTGCAGCTGCTGCTGCTGCCAACCCCTCAGACAGGTTTCTGCCCTCCTGGGGTCCAGCCAGGCTTGGCCCAGGAAGGCAGAATAAAGGACTTCCTCTGAGAGAGGGTGTTACACCCTCTCCCTTTGGAAAATGGGGTTAAGGCAGGGGAGGAGTAGCCTCCCCCAGCCTCTGGAAATGCTTTCATGAGCACAGATGGTGCCCATTTCTGCATAAGCCAGTCTACACCGGTTCAGGGACCCCTCAGCCCTGCTCTGGTGCGAAACTGGACAAAGGAAAGGGGAGTGACCACTCCCCTGACCTGCACCTCCCCTGGGAGGTGCCCAGAGCTCCTCCAGTGTGCTCCAGACCTCTGCCATCTTGGAAACAGAGGTGCTGCTGGCACACTGGATTGCTCTGAGTGGCCAGGGCCAGCAGGTGACATCAGAGACTCCTTCTGATAGGCTCCTTCAGGTGTTGCTAGCCTATCTTCTCTCCTAAGTAGCCAAACACTCTTTTCTGGCTATTTAGGGTCTCTGCTTTGGGGATTTCGTTAGATAACGAATGCAAGAGCTCATCAGAGTTCCTCTGCATCTCTCTCTTCACCTTCTGCCAAGGAATCGACTGCTGACCGCGCTGGAAGCCTGCAAAACTGCAACAAAGTAGCGAAGACGACTACTGCAACTCTGTAACGCTGATCCTGCCGCCTTCTCAACTGCTTTCCTGGTGGTGCATGCTGTGGGGGTAGTCTGCCTCCTCTCTGCACTAGAAGCTCCGAAGAAATCTCCCGTGGGTCGACGGAATCTTCCCCCTGCTACCGCAGGCACCAAAGAACTGCATCACCGGTCCCCTGGGTCTCCTCTCAGCATGACGAGCGAGGTCCCTTGAATCCAGCAACTCTTTCCAAGTGACTCCCACAGTCCAGTGACTCTTCAGTCCAAGTTTGGTGGAGGTAAGTCCTTGCCTCCCCACGGCAGACTGCATTGCTGGGAACTGCGTCTTTTGCAGCTACTCCGGCCTCTGTGCACTTCAGGCAGAAATCCTTTGTGCACAGCCAAGCCTGGGTCCACAGCACTCTAACCTGCATCGCATGACCTCCTGAGTTGTCTTCCGGCGGCGTGGGACTCCTTTGTGCAACTTCGGGTGAGCACCGTTTCACTCCACTTTGTAGTGCCTGTTCTGGCACTTCTGTGGGTGCTGCCTGCTTCTGAGAGGGCTTCTTGTCTTGCTGGGTGCCCCCTCTGTCCCCTGACGCAATTGGTGACATCCTGGTCCCTCCTGGACCACAGCAGCATCCAAAAACCCTAACCACACGACTTGCAGCTAGCAAGGCTTTTTTGCAGTCTTTCTTCAGGAAAACACTTCTGCACAACTCTCCACAAAGTGGGACATCCATCCTCCAAAGGGGAAGTTTCTAGCCCTTGTCGTTCCTGCAGAATCCCCAGCTTCTACTGTCCAGTAGCAGCTTCTTTGCACCCACAGCTGGCATTTCCTGGGCATCTGCCCACTCTCGACTTGGTCGTGACTTTTGGACTTGGTCCCCTTGTTCCACGGGTACCCTCGTCTGGAAATCCATTGTTGTTGCATTGCTGGTTTTGGTCTTTCCTGCAGAAATCCCCTATCACGACTTCTGTGCTCTTTGGGAAACTTAGGTGCACTTGGCACCCACTTTTCAGGGTCTTGGGGTGGGCTATTTTTCTAACCCTCACTGTTTTCTTACAGTCCCAGCGACCCTCTACAAGGTCACATAGGTTTGGGGTCCATTCGTGGTTCGCATTCCACTTCTAGAGTATATGGTTTGTGTTGCCCCTATCCCTATGTGCCCACATTGCATCCTATTGTGACTATACATTGTTTGCACTGTTTTCTATTGCTATTACTGCATATTTTGGTATTGTGTACATATATCTTGTGTATATTTGCTATCCTCATACTGAGGGTACTCACTGAGATACTTTTGGCATATTGCCATACAAATAAAGTACCTTTATTTTTAGTATATCTGTGTATTGTGTTTTCTTATGATATTGTGCATATGACACTAGTGGTACTGTAGGAGCTTCACTCGTCTCCTAGTTCAGCCTAAACTGCTCTGCTAAGCTATCATTATCTATCAGCCTAAGCTGCTAGACACCCTATACACTAATAAGGGATACCTGGGCCTGGTGCAAGGTGTAAGTACCCCTTGGTACTCACTACAAGCCAGTCCAGCCTCCTACAGGAATCTCCAGAGAATCTTTCGGGAGCGGCAAGAGGTATTTGAGTGGGAACATGTACTGAAATGATACTAGGAGAAGGAGTAACATGTGATTGAGAAGTGGCTCCTTGTTGCGTAGTTGTTGTACCATCTACTTTGGCTTGTAGTTGTGTCACCTTTGTAACGAGAGCTGCTGTGGTGTTTTTCGATTCTTGTAATTCTTTTTGCAATTGGTTCAAAGCCTGCATTACAGTATCCAAAGTGGCCATTATTGCAATAATAACACAAACCGAGAGGAAAGTAAATTTCGTGGGCTTACTATTGTGTCAAAGTCCGATTCCTCGGGATTTGTGTGTTTGTTCTTTTATAACCTACTGCTAAATAGTCCCAATGCAAATGTTATATTAAAAAGGGAAAAAACAGGAGGTCAACATGAAATGGCGAATTTCCAGAATACAAAGAGAACAATTACCAAGACATTAATAGTTATTCATTGTTTATTATTCAAAGTAATAATGGGTGAATAGTGTTCAATAATAAAGAAATGTTTTCTTTCCTTTTACTGATTCTTATTTTCAAAAAAAATTATCATGAAGTATTTCTCTCATTAAGTATTCCTTATGCACACAGAGAGTATAATAAATAACCTTTTTAACACTATTTGCAGATGTAAAGACCTAATTTCTTAGAATACTCAAATTAATGTAATTGTTAATCTTTTCTATCCAAGCGCGTGTATTCAACAAGTCTTTTCTGACAATATTCTGTGAATTCCAAAATAACCTCTTTGATCTATACGCACGCGTGCAACAAGGTTTTACAAGAAAACTTCAAGGCTTGAACAATAATCCTTTAACAATTTGTGCGCGTGCAAAATGTTTATCTAAACACACACAGTAAAATCAATAATGAACTCTTCAAGAAACTTGTGCGCACGTATAAAATGGTCCTTTTGTTCGTTCGTGTTAAATAAAGAACCACAACAAAGTTCTTTCTAAAAGATCTTTAAAGTATTGAGAAATTGACGCGCTGGCTTAAACAAAGTATCTTTTCAGTCCAAGATCGACATGTGACAGTAATTAACAAACAATTATCCAAACTCCTGGGAACACTGGAGCGGCAACGAAATAGCACAGATTTCCTCCTTTAAATAAACAACGATGCTAAGGATCTTGAGAGGAAACTCTCACCGCAGCGAGTCCGTCGACTCGCTTCCAGAAATAACTTCGGAGGCCCACTGCTACACACCGGAAAACGGGAAAGACGGAGGCAGAACACAAGACTCCAACTCGGGGCAAGGTTCCAAAATAGTAAGCACTGGTACCTGGGTGCGGTTGGTTTTTATAGGAGAGCCACACCCTCAATTATGGCTTCTTCCTAAAGGGTGCTGGCACCACAGAGCACTCTTGTTAGATAAATGCATTTTACCACATGAGTGTTGAGAAGAGTGTAGCTTAGCAAAACAAAGTGTATGACAGAGACGAGTACACCAAAGTCTGACACTCTTACCTAAAATGGCAACTTGCACATGTATCTTTCCTACAGGAAACTCCCCTTACCAGCGTAGAATTACAAAGCCTACAGAGACAGTGGAGGGGAGGTATAACATATTCCGCATTTGCCAGAGGAGCTCTTATTTGGATCTGCCCAAGCACATCATTACAACTACTTACTACAATTAGAAACAGCAAGAGCAGGCATACCTTCACTAAGGGCTGTCTTATTGTCACTCTGATGCTCCTCTGTAGCATATACACCCCAAACACAGACCACTCTGGGTTGTGGACCACTCTGTCTGGGGTCCTGGTGCAATGGCCAGGTATCCCCTGGATCTTGAACTTGGACTAAAATAGCATACTGGATATCCATCTAGACAGATCTCACCCTCCCCTCCCACAAGCACACACTCACCTCCACTCCTCGCAGTACCCACACTGGACCAAGCATTGGTCCCTGTCAGATGCTTGGAGGTACCATCACCCAACATTTAAGCAATACTCACACTATCACACTCAAACACTCCAACTAACTAGGGTGCATTATCTCTGATCATGCAACACACATCATAGACATAGATTTTTAGCATGCTGTAGTGAATCCTAGTTTGTTTTAGCGGGATAACAGGAGTTAGCTTAGCCGTAGGCTTGTAAACTCGTGCCCCCGTCACCCAGTGACTTTTAACCTACTTAGCTTGCTCTGTCATAGTCCATTTAATTATTTATTTCCTTTTAAATGGCGGCCTTGTTTATAGTTAGGCCACTTGTTATGGGTTCTATTATCAGTGTCATTGCGCCAAGGCGTCAAGATCAAGCACGAAAGACAAACATACAGTAGGCATTCACACTTAGGGATTTTCCCTTTCTATCTTTTTGAGGGATTGTTGATATTAATTGCCGTCCCAAGCATGCCTGTTATCTATTGTTATGAATAAACTTATGTCAGGGGACCTTGTAGATCTGTATAAATACAACACACTTTTAGACAGATAATCAGAGGGATTCCGACCAGAGGGCATCGCCACCATCGCTGATACCGATGCTGCAGTCATCTTGACCCTGATCCAGTCTTCGTGTCCCTGCGGAGTCTGAGATAGAGACCTCATTCCAAGGTAACGAGGGTTGGGGGCTCCTCTCATGGACACAGTTTTGGCAGATTAGGTTTAACGAACCCAGCTCTTCCTTTTTAGGTAGGAGGTTAGACCTACTCTCCTTAGGGTATTAGGGCTTATTCCATCTTTTACATATACATATATTTCTTTCATATATTGCATAATGGTGGGGGTCTTTATAACCATGACTCTCCTCTTTACAATACTGTTGCTTGGTATATTCATTATCCTAATCATTGCAGTTCATGCAACTTATCACAAATTGCAGTTATGTTGAATAAAAACTATTATAACTTTACTGCATCTGTGTTATTGCCTTTGTTTGTATGAGACATTATAAATCTGTGAGAAAAGGGTAATTTCCGTTTAACCACGACAACCCTGAGATATTGTATTTTGAGTCCATGCGTAAGCGACTGCTACAAATCACCTTTTACTATTGTGTTTTTGGTGAGGTACTGCTAGTAAGCCGGTAAGGTTTGGACAACAGTTACAAATAGTTGTAGGAAGAGACTTAGGGGGTGATTCTAACCCTGGCGGTCGGTGTTAAAGCGGCGGCCAACCCGCCAACAGTCTGGCGGTAAAAAAAATGGGATTCTGAGCCTGGCGGGAACCGCCAACACAGACAGCCACCTTAACACTCCGACCGCCACGGCGGTACAAACAAACAGCGCGGCGGTCACCGCCAACAGACAGGCGGGAGACAATGTACCGCCCACACTATTCCAACTCACCAATACGCCACCTTTTCCAGGGCGGGAGCACCGCCGATAAAAACACGGCGGAAACAGACTACGGACGGGAAAACGCTCACCACTACGCACTCCAGGAGGAAGGAGGACAGCATGGAACCCGAATTAAACATCCTACCTGCTCTCGTCTACCTTCTCATCTACCACGAGTACGAAGTCCGGCGCAGACGACAACGGTGAGTACTGCACCTACGACACACGGGAGGGGGAGGACGAAAGTCACGGGCACACACATATGCGACCCCCCCCCCCCCCCAACTATGTACTCACCAATGCAGAGCACCAAGTCACAGTGACACCACCCAAACACCCCTGAAAAATGCCAGGACGTAATCATATTTGGAATAAATATTTATGTACCAAAAAGCTCCAGAAAATTAGAGTACAACCATGAAAGATATCCACAACAAAACTAATGACATACACATCAGTGTATAACTGAAGTAACAAGTCCTGCACATCCTACGAATTCAGCATGTCCGTGGGCCAAAGTCTTGAGAAACAAGGGCAAAGCCCACACAGGAGACCTGAGTCCTTTGGAGAGAACACTGCAGGGGCATCAGATGTAAAAACTACAGGCACCTCAGGGGGAAGGGAAGGGGGGGGCACCACAGCCACATGAGTCCACGACGCCAGATCCACGAGGAGCCACCATGCCCACTGGACCATCCTGGGGAGTGCAAAGCCACAGTCTCTCAATGTCTCTACAGTGGGTGGGCTGCCCACTGGACCATCCTGGGGAGTGCAAAGCCACAGTCTCTCAATGTCTCTACAGTGGGTGGGCTGCCCACTGGACCATCCTGGGGAGTGCAAAGCCACAGTCCATCAGGTGGATGACAGTCTCCACTGGTCAAGGAGGAGGCATGGTGGGCACAGTGAACCATAAACGGTGCTTGAGACGGCGGTGCCCAGCGGAGCGGTGCTTGAGAGGAAGGGCCCAGCGGAGCGGTGCTTGAGAGGAAGGGCCCAGCGGAGCGGTGCTTGAGAGGAAGGGCCCAGCGGAGCGGTGCTTGAGACGGCGGGGCCCAGCGGAGCGGTGCTTGAGAGGAAGGGCCCAGCGGAGCGGTGCTTGAGAGGAAGGGCCCAGCGGAGCGGTGCTTGAGACGGCGGGGCCCAGCGGAGCGGTGCTTGAGAGGAAGGGCCCAGCGGAGCGGTGCTTGAGAGGAAGGGCCCAGCGGAGCGGTGCTTGAGAGGAAGGGCCCAGCGGAGCGGTGCTTGAGACGGCGGGGCCCAGCGGAGCGGTGCTTGAGAGGAAGGGCCCAGCGGAGCGGTGCTTGAGAGGAAGGGCCCAGCGGAGCGGTGCTTGAGAGGAAGGGCCCAGCGGAGCGGTGCTTGAGAGGAAGGGCCCAGCGGAGCGGTGCTTGAGACGGCGGGGCCCAGCGGAGCGGTGCTTCAGAGGAAGGGCCCAGCGGAGCGGTGCTTGAGAGGAAGGGCCCAGCGGAGCGGTGCTTGAGAGGAAGGGCCCAGCGGAGCGGTGCTTGAGAGGAAGGGCCCAGCGGAGCGGTGCTTGAGAGGAAGGGCCCAGCGGAGCGGTGCTTGAGAGGAAGGGCCCAGCGGAGCGGTGCTTGAGACGGCGGGGCCCAGCGGAGCGGTGCTTGAGAGGAAGGGCCCAGCGGAGCGGTGCTTGAGAGGAAGGGCCCAGCGGAGCGGTGCTTGAGAAGAAGGGCCCAGCGGAGCGGTGCTTGAGACGGCGGGGCCCAGCGGAGCGGTGCTTGAGAGGAAGGGCCCAGCGGAGCGGTGCTTGAGAGGAAGGGCCCAGCGGAGCGGTGCTTGAGAGGAAGGGCCCAGCGGAGCGGTGCTTGAGAGGAAGGGCCCAGCAGAGCGGTGCTTGAGAGGAAGGGCCCAGCGGAGCGGTGCTTGAGAGGAAGGGCCCAGCGGAGCGGTGCTTGAGACGGCGGGGCCCAGCGGAGCGGTGCTTGAGACGGCGGGGCCCTGTTCAGCGGTGCTCTTCTCCACGGCGGGGCCCTGTTCAGCGGTGCTCTTCTCCACGGCGGGGCCCTGTTCAGCGGTGCTCTTCTGCACCGCGGGCCCTGTTCAGCGGTGCTCTTCTCCACGGCGGGGTCCTGTTCAGCGGTGCTCTTCTGCACCGCGGGCCCTGTTCAGCGGTGCCTATCTCCACGGCGGGGCCCTGTTCAGCGGTGCTCTTCTGCACCGCGGGCCCTGTTCAGCGGTGCTCTTCTCCACGGCGGGGCCCTGTTCAGCGGTGCTCTTCTGCACCGCGGGCCCTGTTCAGCGGTGCTCTTCTGCACCGCGGGCCCTGTTCAGCGGTGCTCTTCTCCACGGCGGGGCCCTGTTCAGCGGTGCTCATCCAGCAGGTCAAGGGAGCCAGACCTGGCCTCGACTCCCTGCTCAGTCGCCCTCGGACCGTGACGTTTCTGGACCCTTCGGGGACGGACTCCTGGCCTCCTTAGTGTCCTCCTTCCCAGCTGGGATGTGGCATGTGGGGTCCACCTTCTCCGCGCTCCTGCTGGCCTTCCGCTCCTTTGATGGGGCTCTCGGGCCCTTGCCTCCCCTAGATGGTGTCGGGGGTGAAGTGGCCGCACATTGCTCCTTGGGGGCAGCCCTGTCGGTCCTCGCACGGCGGTCCTTGGTTTTGCGGGTCCTCTTGCCGGGGGGGGGCTGGACGTGTCCTTGCTGCTGATCGATGTGTCACTGCTGGCAAAGGGTGGGCTCCAGAACCCAGGCACAACAGTGACACCCGAAGCTGGGCTGGTGGTGGCTGCGGTGCTCTTGGGACTCTTTGAAGATGGATGGGGGAGGTCATCGGGGGAAAGAGGTTAAGGTTAGCCAGGAAAAGTTTTTTAGGGCCAAGGTAAAGGGTAGGAGAAGTGGAGATGGAAGTGGAGGTAGAGGAGGTGGTTGTAGGAGAGTCAGGTGTGCTGTCATTGGGTGAAGGTGCTGGTGCTGTAGGCTGTCGTGAGGTGGATGGCTGTTGGGTGGGTGGCTGCCTGCGTTTGTGTGTCTTGGAAGAGGGGGTGACAGACACAGTGGGAGAGGACACAGGGGACGTGTACATGGCAGTGGGGGTGGTGACTGCACGAGTGTGGACTGTACTGGAGGGTGAGGTGGTGATGGAAGCACTGGCTGATGTTGGGGTGCATGCAGGTGTGAGTGTAGACGTCACAGGGAGGGAGGAGGGAGACGAGGAGGAGGGGGACACAGGGGTGGCAGTGGCTGTTGGCATGTCTGCATCTGGGTGTTGCTCGGGTGAGTGTTTGCGGGATCTGTGGTGCTTGTGTTTGGATGAGCTGCTCTTGGGTGTTGAGGTGTGTGCAGGCTGGTCTGATGGTGTGGATGGGATAGGCTGAGGAACAGGAGACAGAGACAGGCTGGAGGCAGTCAGAAGAGGGAGGCTGGAAACAGGGACAATGGCTGCCGTCAGTGCTGAGGCCAGAGCAGTGAACGCTCGTTGATGGGCAGCCTGACCCGAATGAATGCCCTCCAGGTACGCATTGCTCTGTTGCACCTCCCTTTGCACACCCTGGATGGCATTCAAAAGGGTCGTCTGCCCAACAATGAGCGTCCTTACCAGGTCAATGAGCTCCGCACTGAGGGCAGCAGGGGCAACAGGGGCAGGGGCTGAGGTGCCTGGGGCGAAGGAGACGCGCGCCTTCCTGGGCGAACCGGCACGGAGCGAAGACTGAGGGGCTGCTGGGAGGGCGGGGCTGGTGCGCTGGGTGGCGGCTGTACCTGTAGAGGCGGGGGGCACGGATGTTGCCGCCACCCCTAGGGAGCTCCCATCCGAGGACGTGTCGCTTTCGCTGCTCTCACCAGCGGTCCCCGTCGTGGTGCTCCCCTCGCCCTCCGGATCACTGGTGCCCTCGGTGTCTGTTCCTGGGCCCACCGGGGCCTTGTGTCCTGCAGCTCCCTAGTGCTCCGATGCCATATCTCCTCCGCCTGATGATGCTAATGCACACATGCACAAGAAGATGAAGAGAAAGGGTGGGGGGAGAAAAAAGAAGACCAGGTTGAGTGCATGCAATGTCAACACCGTTGGCGGAGAGGACAGACACAGGTGCCTAATGCACTAAGCCGCGCATTCGGGGTACACTACTCAGTACTACTGACTAAGACAACAGGCCAAGAGACGTCAAACGCGCACATGGGAGATGCTGGACCTTCAATGGCTGTACTTGTCACCCTACAGAGGTGGGGGCCGGGGGCACAGGGCCATGCCTAAGGGAGAGGACTACACTACAGAAAGCGCCCTGGCCTAATGTCACCCACAGCCCTCCTCCCCCACCCAGACGCCTCCACTGCGCAGAAAGATAGGAGAATGTGCTGACACTCACCCCCTTGTGTCTGCTGTGATGTCTTAAAGCGCCCATCCAATTCAGGGTAGGCCACCGCCAGGATCCGGGACATCAGGGGGGTCATGGTGCGACTGGCACCCCTCCTAGGTTGGGAGGCCATCCCCAGCAGTGTTTCTGCGGTCTTCCTTGTTCCGCGGCGGATGTCCTCCCACCTCTTGCGGCAGTGGGTGCCCCGTCTGTTGTGGACCCCCAAGGTCCGGACTTCCTTGGCGATGGCACGCCAAATCTCGATCTTCTGATGGGCGCTGACCTATTAGACATGTACAGGGTGGAAAGGAGGAAATCATCAATGACCTGCATGTTAGATGTAATTGGCCCCCACCCACCCACTTTGCCATATGGCACATGCTCTCATCTGTCGGGCGTTGCACTCCTCATTCGCCCCCCACCCCACCAACTTACATCCACCCCAATCCACACAGGCATAGCCCATTCCATTAGCACCCGGTGTACTCACTTGTTGGTCTGGAGGACCGTAGAGTAGCGCATACTGGGGGAGGACCCCATCCACGAGCTTCTCCAACTCTTCAGACGTGAAGGCAGGGGCCCTTTCCCCAGGCGCAGCAGCCATTGTATCTTCCAGACTGAGGTCACAGCAGCACTTGCAGTATAGGTCCTCTCCTGTGGATGATCAGGTCTCGAGTGATTAAGCAGATAGAAAATGGCGGTCACGCCCGCGGCGGTGCGTACCGCGGCGGTGCGTACCGCGGCGGTGCGTACCGCGACCGCCGGCGCACTTCGTCATTGGCTCCTGAAACCCATAGGCTTCAATGTTAACCAATGCGGCTTTGCGCCGCGGTCTTCGACCGCCTACCGCCACGGTGTGCCCCGCCAGCGCATTGACCTCACATCCCATTGTCCCACTTCACAGGTCAGGCAGCCGCCATTTCAAGGGCCCACATGGCTTAATTTTGACTGCGACACACAGGCCTAGGCCTTGCATTGCCACACATACACGCCTTTCAACCCATTGCCATTCTTTAACTGTGCAAGCTGTCTGTACGTACCTGTGGTTTGCCTGACTCTGTGCTCCATGTTGTCCTTCCTAGGCACCGTCCGCTGGGACTTGCGATGAGAAGGAGGAATCCTCGCGTGTACCGACCGCTGGTGGACCTGTCGACAATGGAAGAACGCCATATAATACTTCGATACAGACTTGACCGTGCCACTATCCATGAACTGTGTGCCCAGCTGGAGCCAGCCCTGATGTCCCCCATCCGCCAACCCACAGGGATTCCCCCTCTGGTGCAGGTTTTGTCAGTCCTCCATTTTTTGGCCAGTGGGTCATTCCAGACCACAGTGGCCATGTCATCTGGAATGTTTCAGCCTATGTTTTCTAAGATTTTGAGCAGAGTGTTGTCTGCCCTGATGAAACTCATGCGGAGCTACATCATTTTCCCCGAGGAGGGTGACTTGCCTACAGTGAAGGGTGATTTCTATGCCCTTGGACATATCCCCAACATCATTGGTGCCATTGATGGGACCCATGTGGCTTTGGTACCCCCAAAAGACGATGAGCAGGTGTACCGAAACAGAAAGAATTATCATTCGATTAATGTCCAGGTGGTCTGTTTGGCTGACCAGTACATCTCCCATGTAAATGCCAAGTTCCCAGGGTCAGTGCATGACGCGTATGTGATGCGAAATAGCAGCATCCCCTATGTGATGGAGCAGCTACAGAGACAACGTGTGTGGCTAATAGGTGACTCTGGTTACCCCAACCTGCCGTGGCTACTGACCCCAGTAAGGAATCCCCGGACAAGGGCAGAGGAACGCTACAATGAGGCCCATGGGCGTACTAGGAGGGTGATTGAGCGAACCTTTGGCCTCCTGAAGGCCAGGTTTAGGTGCCTGCATATGACAGGTGGATCCCTAATGTACTCACCAAAGAAGGTGTGCCATATCATCGTGGCGTGCTGTATGCTTCACAACCTGGCTTTGCGACGCCAGGTGCCTTTCCTGCAGGAGGATGGTCCAGATGGTGGTGTTGTAGAAGCCGTGGAGCCTGTGGAGAGTGAAGAGGAGGAAGACTCAGAGGACGACACAGACAATAGGGACAGAGTGATACAACAGTATTTCCAGTAACACCCAGGTAAGGATCACCCACGCCATTTCACAATTGCTTATAGCCTCCTGCATCTGTACTTTCTGTAGTTCCCCACAGATGTTTGTCATTGATTTTTGCCTTTCCCTTCCCTTCTCAGTGCTGTCTGACTCAGTACCTGACTTCTGCTTGGTTCGCCCATGAAATACAGCGTATTGACATTGGTATGTTGTCATGACTAATTGACAGAACAGAAATCGAACAGTAATATGTAATACATTTGTCAATAATACAGCATGACTCAAAACAGATTTGTGTGCAAAATGTGATTTATTTACAGTGCTAGATATCGGTACATGTGATTCTTAGGGTGATGGGTGGGGGTGGAGGAATATCCATGGCAGAGTCCAGTTCTCAGTCTCACAGGTGCATTGTCCTTTTGCCTGTGGAAGGATGGAGCATAGGCAGTTCATGGTTGGACAGGGTGGCAATGTGGGACAGTGGGAAGACTTGAGGGGGTATGTCCTGCAGGCGGGGGTCTTGACATCCTACTCTGTCTTTTTCTTTGGTCTCAGGCTCCTCTTACGGGGTGGTTGTTCTTCAGCAGGAGGTGGGGTTCTGGGGGGCTGTCGAGGTGTTGGGACCTCCTGTCCACTAGCGCCGGCGGAGGTGGTAGGCTGTTCCTGGTCCGGGCTAGTGACAGGGGCCCTGTGTGGTGCACCATGGTCCCGCAACGCGTCCTCTATCCTGTGGAGGGCCAGGACGATGGTCCCCATTGCGGTCCCGATGATTCTCAGCTCCTCCCTGAAACCCATGTAGCGTTCCTCCTGCTGTGCCTGGATCTCAGTGAACCTGGCCAGTACCGTCGCCATCGTTTCTTGGGAGTGGTGGTATGCCCCCATGATGGTGGTGAGGGCCTCTTGGAGAGTGGGTTCCCTGGGCCTCTCCTCCCCCCCCTGTCGCACAGCAGCCCTCCGAGCTGCCCGGTTTCCCCCGGCCTCTGTCCCCTGGACGGTGTGCCCGCCACCACTGCCCCCAGGTACCTGTTGTTGTTGGGGTGTTGGGTTAGCCTGGGTGCCCTGTAGTGGCAGACACACCGCTGATTGAGCTGTCCTAGAGACAGAGGCATGGGCCCGCTGGGTGGGAGCTGTGCTGGTGTCGGCAGAGGGGGTCGGGTCTGGTGTTGCCTGTGGCTGCCTGAGGGGAACCGACTGCCCAGAGGTCCCCGATGGTCCGGGCTGGTCATCAGGTTCACTGTCGACAGAGCTGCTATCCTCAGTGTGGGCCTGTTCCGGTGGTGGGATGGACACTTCTGGACCCTCCTGGCTGGTGTGTTGTCGTTCGGGTCCTGCATGGGGTAAGAGAGTTTGGTTATTATTTCTGTGTGTGCAATAGCATGCGTGTTGTGGGTGCCCTTGTCCCCCAGTGCAGGCATTCCCTGGAGGGAGGTGTTGTGAGGGTATTTAGTGGGGGGAGGGGTTAGTGCAGTGGTCATGCTTAGGTGATGGGTGCCCATGATTTGTGTTGGCATGCAGGAGTTGGTGTTGGGATGGGTGGGTTGTGCTGGTGAGACATTGTCAGGGAGGATGTGTGCTGGGGGGTTGGGGGTGAGGGTGGGGGTGTGGGTTGGCATGCTGGTGGGGTGGGGGGGATATAGTAGTTGAGATTGGACTTACCAGAGTCCATTCCTCCGGCTACTCCTGCGAGGCCCTGAGGATGCAGGATGGTCAAGACCTCTTGCTCCCACGATGTAAATTCGGGAGGGGTGGGTGGGGGTCCGCCGCCAGTCTTCTGGACCGCGATGTTGTGCCTGGAGACCATCGATCGGACCTTCCCCCGTAGGTCGTTCCATCTTTTGCAGATGTCCTCCCTATTCCTGGGATGCTGCCCCACCGCGTTGACCCTGTCCACGATCCGCTGCCATAGCTCCGCCCTCCTGGCTATACTGGTGTGCTGCACCTGCGAGCCGAAGAGCTGGGGTTCCACTCTTAGGATTTCCTCCACCATGACCCGGAGTTCTTGGTCCGAAAAGCGTGGGTGCCTTTGGGGTGCCATGGGGTGGTGTGGGTGAGGTGTGGGGTGGTGTATGTGATGAGGAGTGTGTTGGTGAGTGGTGCTTTGTGCTACTATGTGGTGTGTGTGATGGTGTAGTGTGCCTCAGTGTGTCTTGCTATGGATTGTCTCCTGTGTCTCTCTCTCCTTCTCTCAGTAATTAGGGTCGCAGGGGTTTGTGGGTGATGTGGGTGTGTGTTTTATAGTTGGTTGATTGTGTGGGAGTGGTGTGTGTATGTGTATCAGGTGTGTGTATTTCAAATTGTCCAATGTGGCTGTGTTTTGGTGATGTGTGTGTATTCTGACCGCGGCGGGGTGTACCGCCAATGAAATACCGCGTTTGAATGACCGCCGTGTGGATTCGTGGGTCGTAATGGCATAGGCGTATTTCTGTTGGCGTGACGGTGGAGGTTTGGTCATCTCCAGTTTATCGCTGCCCGCCGATGTGGCGGGCTGCAGTGGAGGACGGATTTTTGGAGGTTTGGCCGTTGTGGGTCAGAATGACCGTGGCGGTTGACCGCGGCCGCGGCGGTGTTATGGCGGTCTTATGACCGGCGGTAAGGGCATTTTACCGCCGAGGTCAGAATCACCCCCTTAGTCACCTACAAACGAAAGTACTGTCATCCTGAGACCAGCAGTCTTGCTCAGAGCAAGAGTCCAAACTACGACATGGCGCCACCAACGATGGTGTTTAGGCACTAATTTACGGATACCCTGACTATCGCTGTCTCACAGACAACAGGTACCCTCAGTACCATTATACGGAGACGTCTGTGGTCTTTGGGAGAATCCTCCTCAGCCAAACAGGTAACTCCTAAATAGGCTGTAGGTTGTTCGAGCTCGAACTCACAAAAGGAAAAAACTTCCCCTATTTTGGTGTTCCGTTTTTCTAAACAACTATGGCTAATACCATAGACATTCCTGCGAATGCTAGACATGCACTTACACAACATTTATTAGCACCTGGCCTTCCAGAAGAGGGCGGGGAAGTTACTTTGATTATAGAAGCAACTGAAGCATACCAAACTGAAACATTTTATTGTTGGGTTGCCTTTCCTGAGGCTGACCAACAAACGCACACATTTCACACTTATGACATTGCGGACGTACCCGTAAGGTACGAAGCATACCAGTATCATGAAATATCGCTCACATATCAGGAGCATCAAAACTGGTTTGAAGGCGCCCTACCACATATACTGCGGCGGGTGAGGCTAGGTCCTTTAAGTAATGAAGGGCCTACGTGGCCCATGTTTGCCACATATACACCTCAACCAGGCATACAGACTATGCCGCTTGTAGATTTAAGGATATTATATAATGAATTAGTGGCATTATATAGATGATTGGTCCAGTTCGTAATGCGAACATTGAACACTACACCAGCGCGTCCAGCACCGCCAGTAGCTGGTGGATATCAATTGGCTACTGGGATTAATCCACAAACGGTGCATACCATTATGGGTAAAGTGCCCTCGGATCGAGAAAAAATACCGTTCTGGATTGCTCAGAAAACAAATCAGCTGGAAGCTGTGTTCCCCCATACGGGGCCACAGGAGAAACATAGATTGCTCACTATGTGCTTGCCATTCGGGATGGTTCCCTCGGTTGATGAATGTGCCACTTGGGGTACAGTCTTCGCTGCCGTTTATACTACCACGCATGGTACCCCTACACTGGCCAATTTGCCGGAAGTGTTGAAACAAATACAAAATGAGCATGGGGCTGCACCGGCCCTAGATCTGGGGATGAAATTGATGCGTAACTTTGACGCCGTCTCCTCGATAATATTGAGTAATATTAAAGGGGAAGCAGTAGCACTGGCGATACGCCAGCGTCTCCGGGAAACTCCACACCAGGAACAAGAGAGACAGCTACCGAAAATAATCTCTGATACCTATACTAGTATAGGACGGGATGGGCTGGGAGCCAAACCTAAAAAATTGGACATACCAAGTACCACCCATAAGGAAGGTACAAGGCAAGCACTAGAGGGGTCTAAAAAGTGCTGGGACAAACAAAAGGATTTCAAGGATAGGAGAAACAAAAGAGCTGATTCTCCTCATCCAGAGTACTCCGAAAGGAGACATAATCTCAGAAATAGGGATAACATTAGAACTCCAGACAGATATACTGATTCACGTCCTTCTCGTTCCTTTCAGGACGCACCGGATAGACGTAGCGAGAGAGGGGGCCGTCAAGATCGACGTCCGGAATACGTGAAAGAAAAGAAAGACTCGCCACAGTCTACTGTTAAAAAAGAAGAAAAGACTCCTCAACAAAAGCCACAGTTTACAAAGAAAAAAGTGAAAGCACTGACAGTTAAAAATGCCAGTAGTATTGAGAACACTGTTGAGGAACAAGAAGTGGGCGGTGACTCTGTTGGACAACGCGGCAGAGGTCACGATATGTCGCCAGGATCTGAAAGATCATCTGGATGCGACAGCAACTAGCGATTACATCACAGTTGAAACGGGGGATGGCCGCGTACTTCCACCCGATCAGGTTTTTGATTTAACAATTCAGATAGAAGGAGACGTGGAGCGCATTATTAGTGTAATATTTTGGGATGAACTTACTAGTGATATCCTGTTGGCCGAGAGAGACTGGCCACCTGAACATGTCCGCTTGCTCCCACATGGGGAAGATGTAATTTTGCCTTCTTTCTCCGATCTTGTTCCGGAGACAGACAAACAAGCCTATGCTGCTGAATGGGCTTTAGCACAGGCACCTGCATTATATCGTAATCATGTAGGATGGGACAGGGACTCTCCTTGTCATGTTATTCCCGTTCGGTCTACACCACACCCGCAGCCACAATACCCTGTTAAACATGAAGCAAAAGCTCCAGTGACAGAGATACTGTCACAACTTGAATACCAGGGAGTAATTGAGCCCTATACATCGGCAATGAATAATCCGCTATTTCCCGTTGCGAAACCTGATCATTCATATAGAATAGTGGTTGATTATAGGCACTTGAATAGTCATGCACGCACTTATGCTATACAAAATTCACACAGCACAGCGCTAATTAATAATATAGTGCGTAAAAAATACAAAACTACATTGGATATATGTAATGGTTTTTCTGCCAGAATTTAGCACATGAAAGTAGAGACCTAAGTGCATTTTCCTATGGTTCTCAGAAACGCTTTTGTCGTTTACCACAAGGCTATAAAAACAGCCCAGGACTGTTTTCGGCCCGTGTCACATCAATCTTACAGGAGCTTGATTCCGAGGCATTATCATATGTGGATGATATCTATCTCACTGATGACACCCTTGACATTCATCTTGCCAGGGTCGATCGGATTATTTTGGGATTTGCCGCCTTCGGTTATAAATTTAATTTTAAGAAAAGCAAGATAGCCTTTCTTAGTGTATTGTTCCTAGGATATGAACTATCGAACGAGGGGAAGAGCCTGGCCCCGCACTTCCTAGAGAAGTGTGCTCAGCTACAGCCTCCGAACACGCTTAAGAAATTGCAGTCATTACTGGGTTTCTTTAATTTTGGCAGAACATATATTCCAGATTATGCTGAACGCGTAAAGCCACTATATGACTTAATTCAGCCCAATTATTCTGGCAGGCGATGGACAATTGAACACACACACATCCTAAGGGACATACAGCAAGACATGCTAGAAGCTAGACACTTGTACACACGGGACAATAAAACGAATTTGGTCATCAGAATAATAGCTGGTGCCCTAGGATTTACCTATGTCACCTTTAATGAGGGTGACACGGTGCCAATAGCATACAAATCACATTTGTACTCCAATGCAGAAAAACGTTTTGCTCCTACTGAAAAAATCCTGACGGCAGTTCAGATTGCCGTCATAAAGGAGAGACCGCTTGCCCAGGGGAAACGCATTGTTGTTGTCTCCCCGGTTCAGGCCTTAGAGGCTGTCACTAAAGCGAGCGTTCCTAACGCTAAGGCATTGCATCCACGCTGGATTCAATGGGCAACATATCTGACCGCCACTGATGTTGATTATGTGTTTGACCCAAGACTTCAGACCCAAGAATTTCTCTAGTATGAACAGGAGTACCCCGCTCCCTTACACATATTGCCAATAGACAGTTATGATACCATCATTTACACTGACGGATCGGCACAACCGGCTGTGGGTACTAAACATCAATACTCAGCAGCTTGCGCAGCCGTGTGCGGCGTAATGGAAGACGGCGTTTTTCATCCTCATAACACGTACACTCAGACCTTAGGGGACTGCACAGCCCAGTTTGCCAAGCTTAAGGCTCTTCTTCTAGCGCTCGAACATTCAGAGCCAGGAACACAGACTTTGATCGTCTGTGATTCGTATTATTGCATCCAGTCATACAATGAATATTTCAATCATTGGATACTGAACGGGTATAGAGATTCTAAAGGGAACACCATTAAACACAAAATATTGTGGGGAAGGGTGGCTGATCTTAAGGATAAGCTGCCATGTGTCCATGTAGTTCATACATTGGGGCACCAACGTGTAGGAATACATGTTACCGGTAATACATTGGCTGACGAAGCAGCCAAAGCTTCAGTAGCTACGGCTTCTGTGGCTGCAGTGACTCGTTCTCGAACGAGGTTGGATAATGAAATACTGATTGCCGTTAAAGCCTCGGCTGCAGGCAAGCCCCTTCCGAAAGGATACCCTACGAACTATACATATCATATCAGTGCACAGAATGTTGCTTTTGCAACAATTCCAGATGTTGGTGATCGAGGGATCCCAAATGAAGATCAAAGATTGGAACTGATTACAGCTGCACATGAGGGTGTCGCTTCTGCACATGCTGGTATACAGGCCACTATCACCATTCTACAACAACGGTACTGGTGGCCTGGTCTATGCAGACGGACTAAACAGTATGTCCTTTGCTGTGACATTTGTCAGCAGATTAAGGGCTTGAATATCAGACGCCCTCCGCAGACATCTCTCTTAGTGTCAGACAAACCACTCCATTGTGTGTACCTGGACCATTGTGGTCCTTTGCAACCTGATGGTGCATACAAATACATTTTAGTGGCTGTAGATTCCTGTTCTAGATTCCTGTGGGTATGGCCACAGCAGTCGGCTGAAGCCCGGACTGTTATAAAAGATTTGCTGATCTTTATCGGTACATATGCGGTCGCAGCATTCCATTCGGACCAGGGCCCTGCATTTGCCTCTAAGGCTTTCAGGGACACCATGAGGACGATGGGTGTTGAACTCCATTACTCCTCACCATACCATCCCGAGGGAAATTCGGTCGTGGAGAGGGGGAATCGTGATCTAAAGCAGTCCTTAACAGCTCGGGTATTAGGTTCAGGCCGCAGTTGGTTACATCACCTATATGGGGTCCAGAGAGCACTGAATAATCTGCCAAGACGGTCCTTGAGGGGAAAGTCTCCATATGAGGTTCTCTTTGGGACAACTATGTATGTTCCCGATCTTGATGCCCCTGGTATGGTGGCAGCAGAAACACCATTTGACATAAAAGAACGTCTCGCTGTTTTACAGGAGCCTCAACAATTCTGTGATGATAAATCATCTGCAAGCGCTGCCACCTTGGGAATAAGGGATTTGGCGAAAACTTCGACTGGCTGGATTCCTAACGTTGGGGATCTGGTTCGTGAGAAGATCGCTGTGAGAAAAGAGTTTGGTCCAGCATACAGAGCACCTGTACCGGTCTTGGGGATAAAAGGCACCAGGACTGTCATCCTTGCGCCATTGTCTGGTTCCAAATCAAACAGATTCATCTCCATTGATGACATCAAATTACACCATGTGGCCGATTCTTCACAGTAGACCTGGAGGCCCCTTGGGTGGTTCCCGATCCCCTCTCACTACCCAACAGGACATCCCTCTACATAGTAGGATGACCATCGCTACTACTGACTATGCAACTATGTCAGCTGCTGTTCCAGACACTTCCTCGACCATGGGGAGGGCGGAAAATGAACTTTTGTTGGTTCCTGTAACAACTTCGGAGACCACACCGCTACAGGATTTGGCTGTATTTTACACGAACACTTCCACGACTGGTAACATCATCTATCATGAACCTCCACGAACAGTGGATGGGAATTCGATGAGTCCTGTGTTTGCGGAGACTTCCTCTGGCTATTTTGTGGACATTGATGATTTTTCTTCAGATTCATCCTCAACTGAGACTGACAAACTTTCCAGAGGTAGCAAGTTCTATCAATGGCTTAAAGAGAACTATTTGATATATCCATGGAACTATCTCTGGTTCTGTTTGACAATTATTGCATTGTTTTTATGGATTGGTTTTGTGACTGTTTTCTTTTTACTAATTAATGGTCACTATATTGCTGATCGCTCCTCAGTGGAGCCTGTTGATGTAATTTTAACACCGCATCTTTCATCACATAAGGTCCGACGTGATTTGTCCCCTGTCAATATTACAGCTATTCCAATTTCTGATGGGATTGTTTGGGACAAAGTTCCGTTCGATATATACGGGCCTACAGAGATAATTCAAATACCATACGTGTTCAAAATTTCTATGTCTGATGTTTTTACACCTAATGTTGTCTCTGATGATTGGGATGTCCAAACAGTGGATTCCATGCTAACTGAAATGAAGGACTACTCCGCTTTTGGAAGTGATGATGTATATGATTTTACAATGAATTATGGTGAAATGTTCTGCTATACTAATTGGGGGCATCACTACCTGCACCGTGCAACTAGATATAGGCCTCTTTTTAACTACACACAATGGGAACATTGTTCAACACCACAGGTGGGGATTACAAAGTATTACAGTGACAAATTCACATACTTTTCTGGGCATGATACAACGAAAGCTGAATCTTATTATTTTAAATTACCTAAGACACACATTAGAAAACTGTTGCTAACAGATACAAAACTGATTTATTCAGATCCTTTTGTTTCCCGACTTTCGATTGAGGGTTATGAATATTGGAAGAACACTATCGATTTGAAGAGTGTATGGGGGACGCAAGATTGGCAGATACAGGGTAGGGAGGCTTTGTTTCGAGCTTGCTTAATTCCTATGCAAATGATTTTTTTAAATGACACTGTTGAGCAGACATCATGTCTGGGATTAGCTAAAATAAAGGATCTAAACACGCCCAGTATCCCTACACCGACTAAATTTAAAGATTGGCAACACTTTCTAAATGTTTCTGAGGAAAGGCTAGATGCATTGGTTAAGGCTGGTGACTATAATTGTTCACTTTCCAGTCCCGGGGGATGGTTGGTATGGCCCACCAATACTGATGAGGGTCAAAGGCGTTTTTTGCACTCTTCAGGGGGTTTTTCCATTCATAGACCGGACCCTCGCTTTTTGTCAGGTCAGCATGCTGGTATAATTACAACATACAGTGTGGACAAGCTGTGCCAACAATGGGTACAAACGAACACCTTAACAGCGGTGAAACAACACCTGAATACTGTTTCTGACAGTATAGACCTACAAGATTTCCTATTAGGTCCTAGAAAACAACGCTCGAAACGGTTTTTATATGCCATGTATAATGAAATTTGGAAACTTTCTCAAATTGAGGCTGCTGCACGTTTACGGCAACTTGATAAAGAGAATTTGGAAAACACATTGGCTGTTGTCGACAATGGCATGAACACGCTATCCAACAGGATTTATTCCCTGTCGAATATAGTGTCATCTGCTATTGATATCACTCAGACTGATTTGTCTCGGTTATATCATGGGCAAACACAGCTGCGTTCCATCATACAGCTGAGTTGGGCATTACAGACGCTGAAAAGTGGCCACATTCCATGGAAATACCTTAATGGGAGTGAACTATTCGCTGCTTTTAATTTTTCCAGGGAACAAGTGACAATGGCTAAAAGAGAGGCTCGTTTCACCTTGCTTCAAGTGGAAAAATTAGATAAGTTGCCCTTCACGGTAGCAGAGAGTCCTTCAACTATCTGGCTCTTACACGGCATTATTAATTTACCGTTTTCAACGTTTCGTTTCTCAAGCTGCCTGAAACATCTTGCAGTGGGACGATATAAACGGCTAGGAGATAGCTTTATTAAGGAAGAGTTGGAGTTGCCCTTTGAGTATCGATGTCTGAACGGCGAACAAGAAGTCTTTCTTAGCGGAAGTGAATGTGAGACTACTGTTCGTCATTCCATGATATGCAAACAGGTGTCTCTTCACGGTCTTTGCAATGCGGGGGTCGCAAATTTGGCCTGTTTTCTGAAGGGTACTCCCGTCCCCTTGATTCGTTCAGTGTTTCATGTTCTTTCTAATGGGAGTTATGTTCTTCTGAGCGATGACAGCTGTTGAGGCTTGCGACCTGGAATTGCCTACGCAATCTCAGTCACGAAGGTCGTTACGTGTTGTGGCCATGTTTTGTTTCCCCCCACACAAGAGATACAAGTATCTGAAATGTGGCCCCCACATTGATACTATTAATGTGAACTATGACAAGTTGAGTAGACTGAAGGCGCTATTGTTTCAAAAACAGGTCGCCTTGACATCCGCAAAAGAGACGTATGCTCTCCAGGTTGCGAGATCATCAGCCGAGATACAATCCCTTTTAAATACTGATTTCCCCATACACTTTGGAGAGTTGGTATCGAGAACATTCAATGCTTCAAGCACCACTGGGATTGTTCATTTCTTTAAGGCTGTCGGGTCTGGTTTCGTGTCCATCTTCCAGACTGTCTTCGGAGTCATCCCATCAGCCATCCATTCTCTCTTTTCCAGTGTGTTTGGTGGCTTTCCAATTATTTTGGCTTTAATTGGCGGATTACTACTGCTATTTTTTCTGATTCGCGGTGGTTGTTTTTTTCCAGCGACACAGAGCAATGGAGCCGCTCCCGTCAACCCAGCTGTGCCGTGAACGCATGGTTCGGATCTTCGGTACACCTTTGCTGGTGGAACTAGAGTTTGACTGGTCATTGTCATTCCGGCCTCTACTCTGGTGTGTACAACCGGTGTTCCGCTGCATATGGTGTCTCTTTGAACATCTGCCTATGGTCTGTCTTGCTGTTGCACCAACATCTCCTGTGGACCACGAACTGCTGATGTCCCCGATGAGGGTTTATACACGGTCATGCCCCTTGAGACTGAGGTTGCTCCGCGAGGCCACCTATGAGCCTTCTGTTATACAAACTAACATGGATGAGGACGCTGCAGCGAGTGTCGATACACCGATGAATATGGCTCACTTCTGCTCTGTGGATCCGTTTGTCCGCCCAGCTCTCAATTTCACTTCAGACGATGTTGACTCATTTTTAAGATCCTTGAATGGTGACTTCGATGACATTCTTCAAGATCCTGCATATAGCACATAATTTGGTGAATTCGCTTGCCAGTTCCCGGTTCTAAAAAATTGCAATTTAACTGAAAGTTTGCGATACTTGTCATGGTTGATATTAGCATCTCTGAATGTTTTTTTTTAAAAACGTATTTTAACACACAGCATTTATTTTTGTCATTACGTAAATTTTTTTAGCTTGAGTTTTCATTTTCGTTTTTTGGCTTTTTGGTTCAGTAGCAGCTTTTTTAGCGCTTGGGTTTCCTTACCTTCATCATACCTGTTACGGCAATGGGGAGGGTGTAGTGAATCCTAGTTTGTTTTAGCGGGATAACAGGAGTTAGCTTAGCCGTAGGCTTGTAAACTCGTGCCCCCGTCACCCAGTGACTTTTAACCTACTTAGCTTGCTCTGTCATAGTCCATTTAATTATTTATTTCCTTTAAAATGGCGGCCTTGTTTATAGTTAGGCCACTTGTTATGGGTTCTATTATCAGTGTCATTGCGCCAAGGCGTCAAGATCAAGCACGAAAGACAAACATACAGTAGGCATTCACACTTAGGGATTTTCCCTCTCTATACTTTCGAGGGATTGTTGATATTAATTGCCGTCCCAAGCATGCCTGTTATCTATTGTTATGAATAAACTTATGTCAGGGGACCTTGTAGATCTGTATAAATACAACACACTTTTAGACAGATAATCAGAGGGATTCCGACCAGAGGGCATCGCCATCATCGCTGATACCGATGCTGCAGTCATCTTGACACTGATCCAGTCTTCGTGTCCCTGAGGAGTCTGAGATAGAGACCTCATTCCAAGGTAACGAGGGTTGGGGGCTCCTCTCATGGACACGGTTTTGGCAGATTAGGTTTAACGAACCCAGCTCTTCCTTTTTAGGTAGGAGGTTAGACCTACTCTCCTTAGGGTATTAGGGCTTATTCCATCTTTTACATATACATATATTTCTTTCATATATTGCATAATGGTGGGGGTCTTTATAACCATGACTCTCCTCTTTACAATACTGTTGCTTGGTATATTCATTATCCTAATCATTGCAGTTCATGCAACTTATCACAAATTGCAGTTATGTTGAATAAAAACTATTATAACTTTACTGCATCTGTGTTATTGCCTTTGTTTGTATGAGACATTATAAATCTGTGAGAAAAGGGTAATTTCCGTTTAACCACGACAACCCTGAGATATTGTATTTTGAGTCCATGCGTAAGCGACTGCTACAAATCACCTTTTACTATTGTGTTTTTGGTGAGGTACTGCTAGTAAGCCGGTAAGGTTTGGACAACAGTTACAAATAGTTGTAGGAAGAGACTTAGTCACCTACAAATGAAAGTACTGTCATCCTGAGACCAGCAGTCTTGCTCAGAGCAAGAGTCCAAACTACGACAATGCCACTCACTCCAGTTCCAACCTGGTAGCTCCTCTTGTAAATACTTGATGACCCTAGCTTCAGAGACACACAACTCAGGTACATTAGCCACTATTTTGCAGAGAACCACAGCACAGCCACCACTCGTGCCTTGGAATGAGAGGCCTTTAAGGTTGTAACATGGGGGATGTGCATCCAGAATGTAGTGGGAGTACGCTGAGAGCGAGAGAGAGACTTAACCCAGACACAATTAGCCCTGAAAGAGCTAAAGCATAGGATCCCACAAAATACAGATGCACAGGCAACCCTCACCAACACCAAAACCAGAGATACTGACTTCTTGAAACTTCTGCTTTGCTATAACTATGCAGTATACACAGCTTGAATACACTCCACGGGCAACAAGCCAGGTCACTTCCCAGCATCACTAGAGCACCAGGAGTTTACCATTCCTACAATCACAGTATCATACCAGCCCAAGTCCTTCCCCTCCACACATAACACAACATCCTTCAAGCCTTCCAAGCCTTTTACTCAGCTTTATACCTAACATGTCCAAAGAAAAGTACATCAGCAGTTAGCTCCTTTCTGACCTTACTCACCTCCTTCACAGTATCTTGGCATCAGAACAGGAGGAAGTAGATGCCGCCATCACTGAAGCTCCTGGGTATGGACGGCCTGTCTGTCGAATACTATGACCCACTTGGCTCCAACACTCATGACCATGAACAATGAAATGCTGGAAATTCAAGGAATCTCTCATTGACTCCCTATTAAAACCAGGGAGAGACCCAGCACACTATTATCCTATTGTCCCATAGCAATCCTGGGAGCTAACTATAAAATCCTAGGGAAAATTCTTGAGGACCGCTACCTCTAAGTGTTACGCAACCTAGTACACCCACACCAAAATGAGGTTGTCCCCAATACTTCTAACAATATGAGGCATCTCTTCCATGTCATGGATCAGGCATGGTTACAGTTCCCCATGCCGCGGCCTTAATCCTCAATCCAGAGAAGGCATTCAGGTTAGTTAGCCTGGAAATACCTCTTCCAAGTCCTAAGAAAGGTGGGCTTCTAGTACACACGAAATTCCTCCATACCAACCTCGAAACTAAAATGTGAATCAGCCACTTAATTATTGCCCCCTTTCAAACTGACACAGGCACCCATCAAGGGCTGTCCCCACTCCCCAGTCCTATTTGCTATTGCTATGGAACCTCTTGACGTGCACCTCCTGGCTGAGGGAGAACTCAGAGGAATCCAAGTGTGGGGCAGAGTACACACGGTATCTCTATATGCCGAAATGTGTTGGTTTACTTTTGAGACATCCGCATTGGCATGGTCTTGTATAGGTCGCACTCCTGAAGTTCAGAAAGGCATCTGGCCTCTGAGTCAACTGGTTGAAATCCCACGTTTTTCATGTTCACAGTGACAAGCCACCCCTGGAAGTACAAATGGGAGTTGACCCCCTTAACTGGGCCGGGGATTCAGCTTTAACATTCCTAGGCCGACTTTTTTGAGGGGAACCTAAAGCGCACTCTCAGCTCCTTCTAATTCCAGACCCTGTTGTGGAAACGCCTCCTGCTGGAGATCACAGGGAATCCAAGATGTTAGTTCCTCCCTGGCTGTTATATTATTTTGCAAACGTCCTAGTGTACCTGCCCAGGGCGTTCTTCAACCAAAAAGAAATTATGCTACAGGAACTGTTATGGGAGGAAGAGCACTACTGGGTCGCTCTCACGAAACTTCAATTGCCAGTAGGCAGTGTGGGTAGGGGGCCTCCTCGTTGGAATCTTATTACGTAGCAGCTCAGCTTCAGTGACTATCATGGTGGCTGGCATGCAGCAACCTGAGTGAAACTGCAACAGAAAACACTCCACTTCCGAAAGTTGTCCTTCACTAGCTCCTACTCCCCTCTACCAAACTCCAATGATCCTGGACACTGCTCACATGGGTAGCCCACAAATGCTTGATCAGGATGTTTCAGTTAATGCACCATATCCTACCCTATGCCCCCTGGGTCCCCCTCCAGGGACTACCTCGCTTCCCAGGCATGTTCATGCCAGAGGACCTGACCCACTGGCATAATAGATCAATTGAAACCATGGGGGGGGGGTTGTTTCAAGACCAGCACTGGCTGACCAACTGTGTTAAGACCATGGTATACCCCTCGGCCAGTTCCTCCTGCATGTCCAACTATTGGCAACATGCCACAGTTGATGACACACAGTAGATGAGGAGCCCTCCCATGATGCAGTCATCTGTACTTTACACACCATGGTTACCAGGTGTTACATAATCACCTGGCTGTACAAAGTGCTTACAGAGCGTACAAGGGTCTCCTTTGCACCCTGGCCTCAAAAGTGGGAGGATGACATTGGGCGGTCACTACATGACTCGGAGTGGGCACAGGCAAAAGACTCATCCCACGATGTCTCCTGCAACCAATACATGATTTGACACCAAGCATATCTGACTCCAGCAAAACTCAACCGCATATTTCCAACTGCCAACTTTGTGTGCCCCAGATGTCACTCAGACAACGCAGACCTCTGCCACATGTTGTGGGAATGCCCCACGCTTAGTACCTATTGGCAGGCAGTCCACAACACGTTAGCATCCTTTACAGAATTAGCTCACCTCAATACATGGGAAGCCACGGCTCAAGGTGGTCAATAAGAGGGAGCCAAAACACACCATTAGAGCCCGATTTGCTAATTTGGCACACTTGCTCACCAAGAGAGTCATCACCCTACACTGGTGAGTCCCCCAGCCACCACTCACTATTGAATGGAAAAACACCCTTCTTCGGTGGGAGAAGCCGAAAGCACATATCTGCACTAAGAGGAAGCCTGCTGTCTCCGTAAATGACTCATAGCTGATGCATGGTATACCATGCTTACACCAATTCGCGAGGAGATCTGAGAAGCTGATACCTCTCTTGTCCATAGGCACTCAAATCTTGGGCTCTCTCTCCCCTCGGCCTCTGATTTAGTGATTGCACTATTTGAAGATGGCATCCATAGTCTTCTGCTTGGTTTGTCCTTTTTATGTTTTTTCACTATTAGTGGTGAATGGGAGCAACAGGGACAATGTTGTCAAGGCCACAAAGCTCAGATTCCCAATTACATCCCTGTACAACACCATTCACCTGCCACGTCAATAATCCAGTTCAAGACATTTCTATGAAGATAACCACACAGATTGCACCAAATGTAATCATAATCCACGAGCATGAGAAAAAATAGAGGTGTTGTTGCAGGTTTGCAGTGTCAGTCTCCCATCTCTCCTTGAAACAGACATCTCACTTGAATGGAGAAGCCACCAGTTAGGATATGTTCATTTGCAAGCTCCTGATTCTGTCCCACTCCCCTATCTGTAAATAATATTCCCAGATGTTCTTCCCAGTTGAGTTTGGAAGGCCCAATATCAATGGTATTCTTCATTCTGACAGTCCTATACAGCTGAGTCATTGCTTCTTTAGGCCCTGTTCCCATCCTTAACATCTAGCCATATCCGTGAACAGGGTTGAACTGACCCTTCGGGCAATGAGGCAGTGCCTGATGACCTGATCTGACAGAACAATATGTGTTCGAGCCTAGGCAGCACACTTACACTGTCTGCAAGACCTGTATATTTACTAAAAGGACTTTGATCCCACCTGCTTCTTACCATAGGTTGACTTCAGTGTTGCTCTTCTTTGTTGACTCCTACCTGGTTTGCACAGTCAATACATCACTTCTGTTCTTAGCTTAGGAGCACCGGCCAAGTAAAGATTGATTCCTCTTGATTAGTGCCCGCCAGCTACTATTTCTTTTATCCTCTACCATCCTACAACCTTAAGCTTTAATTTGTTTTTTTCATGTTTGCTGTTGTACTGCAGTCCTGCGCCATTTATTGCTGGTTTTATTTTGTTTCTGCCCATGTTCCCAACTCCTGCATGCGTTCACCCAATCCTGTACGCTTTCACCATTGGATCAGCATTTGTAATTTTGTTTCCATTCACCATTGTTTAATCTTATGTCTTCTGATCAGCATTGTTTAATTTTATTTCTTCCAAGCTGCATGTTTTTTTTAGGTATTGGGAGAGCCAATGCGAGGCACTAACCCGATTCCCCAGTCCCAAAGTCAGAAGCTCTGTACATTATGCCACTCCCTCTCAGATGATAACTTGTTTGTTGCACAATGTGCACACTGGTGAAATTGTCACATGTGGAACCAGGGCTGCTGCTCTGGAAGTCCGTCTCCTATGCCCATGCCGGTCCCGTCGCACAAAGCCTAGGTTCCGCTCTTCCATTCTCTCAGCTTGTAACAGCCCCTGGCTCAGAGACGGCACTCTCTCCCAAGCAGTCGTCTGTTCCCTGGCATGCCCCTTCCAGGGTCAGCACCATAGGCCTTAGCCATGAAAATTGAGGACGTGAAGGCTATTTAATTTGTAGGCACGAGCGCAAAGTGCTCCGTCCCTCTTCTAATCACCCTTTAGGGGGATTTAACCACACCCGTGTTACGTCAGTCACTTTCATTGGTTCCTGGGCTTCCCTTTGAAAATCCGCTTGTTTTCATTCGTGAAAGGCTTGCATACGTCATGCCTTTTCCAGTGTTTAGCCCTCCTCGAGAGCACTGGTAAACTACAGGAAACCTACGAGGCTCTACATTTTCGGTATGGTTTCTGGACTACTTTTTCTCTTTACTCCGCAGCGCGATTGTGCTGTGTTTTACACAGTGCTATCACTCTAGTTTTTTTGTTTTTAATTTAATGTGGCAAGGAAAGTCTGATTAGGCGTTTACAGTGCTAATAGCTCTAACTCGATGTAATGCGAGACCCATTGCATTGCAAATGCTTGTTATTCTCTTTCCGTTGCTTTTTTTTTTTTTAACGAGGCTCCAGCAGAGCTTTTAGCTCTGTTCGTTCTCTGAACCTTGCATACTGCAGCCCATGTCTGTTTGCGCTTCAACCATGTTTTTGCTCTAATGTTTGTGCTTCGTTGTCTGTAGTCTGTATTTGTCTGTTCCATCCTGACTGTATAAGGGTCTGTGCAGTACGATACTGCCAGAACATACGTACCAAGGTGTTCTCAGGATCTTCTGTCCGTAAGAGTTGCTGCAAACAGAGAGCTTCAGCCTGTCTAATTCTGACCCCAGTTCTGTGTTCTGCACAAGCGTTTATTTTTGCATACACTCCATGATAGACATATCAATTTTACAAGATCCCAACAGTCCGACTTTTTATTTGAATGTTTTTGTAATTTTAAAATAAAAGATATTAAAGTCTTGTTTAAGATGTGTTAATGTTTGAGACTCATAGAAGGCCATCAGTATTACAGCTCAGTTACTGGGTTCCCCACTTCATCCCAGGTTTGCTGCACAAGGTCGCAGGTGCACCAAAGAGCAAGTTTTGTTTGTGTGTGGCCAGTGGTATGTCCCACACATAACCTAGTGGTGTCAATTACGGGTTTTGGCGAGGTGCAGTCTTCATCCTATGAGATAGTGATTGAAATATATCAGCTCAGTATGTCCCTTCCCCAGGCGGTAGAACACTGCTTCAGGTGTGCGACAGGGCCAGCATTCAGTCATCGCTTTGACTTCTCTTAGCTAAACCTTCTGGAGTGTAATAGACTCTGGCGCTCATTACAACCCTGGCGGTCAGTGTTAAAGCGGCGGTAATACCGCCAACAGGCTGGCGGAAACAAAAATGGAATCACGACCATGGCGGCAACCCCCAACATAGACAGCCACTTTAACACTCCGACCGCCACGGCGGTAGAAACAAACACCGTAGCGGTAACCGCCGACAGACAGGCAGAGGACAAAGTACCGCCCACACTATTACAAGAGGCCTCTCCGCCACCTTTTCCGGGGCGGTACCAACGCTATCAAAAGCACTGCAGAAACAGGAATTGAAACCGAAATCACTCACCTCTCGACACCCAAAGAGGAACTAGGATGCCATGGAGCCCGAACTACAGGCCCACTGCTCTATCCTGGGGAGTGCAAAGCCACAGTCTCACAAGTCTTTCCAGTGGGTGGTTTGCCCATTGCTCTATCCTGGGGAGTGCAAAGCCACAGTCTCACAAATGGATGTCAGTCTACACTGGTTCTGGAGGGGGCTTTGTGCCCAGAGTGCTTCATCCTGCCAAGGACTGAGGAAGTGGATGTATCTCTCCACTGGTTCTGGAGGGGGCTTTGTGCCCAGAGTGCTTCATCCTGCCAAGGACTTTGGAATTGGATGTATCTCTCCACTGGTTCTGGAGGGGGCTTTGTGCCCAGAGTGTTCATCCTGCCAAGGACTGAGGAAGTGGATGTATCCCTCCACTGGTTCTGGAGGGGGCTTGGTGCCCAGAGTGCTTCACATGCAGTTTTGCAGGTCCCATTCCCTCACATGGGTGCGTGTGCCACAAGATTGCCTGGGAACAGGTAGCATGATACACCATGGAGGCAGAGACACACTCCACCCTGCTGCGACTTCGCCTGCCACATGCAGGTACAAACAATGCTAAGAGTCATGCCTCATGGATTCTGGGCAGGGTCCAGGACGTCTCCTACAGCCTCGGACGGCTGCCCACTGGGGATGATTGCCATGTCAGCTGTGGTGGCACTGTCTGAGCACGTTGCGGGGCTGGTGGCTGCGGCGGTGAATGTGGCGGAGGTGCTGACGGTGGTGCATGTGTCTGCACCTGTTGAGGGACACAGCAGGATGTCTCCTGCAGCCTAGGATGGCTGCCCACTGGGGATGATGCTGGGGACTGTTGCTGAGGCAGCAGACGTGCAGGTGGCGGTGCTGGTGGCGGTGCAGGTGGCGGTGCTGGTGGCTGTGTCCACCGCCGTACAGGTTGGTGCAGTGGTTGACAGAAGGGGTGACTCTGGTCCCTCAGTCGGAGCCACCGAGCCCTGTCCTGACCTGGTCTTCGGCTTGTTTCCCTTGCCCAACTTTGATGTTGCTGCTGGTGTCCTGCCACTGTCCCCTTTTGGTTTGGAGGAGCCCTTGCTTGCTGGTAGGTGTGGCTTCTCCCTCCGGCATGTGGGCACCTTCTTCACCTTGGCAGGTGGTGGAATGGCCTGCTCCTTGGCCTCACTAGGTGGCACACTGGCAGCCCTGATGGGTGGCGCCTGCGATGAGACCGGAGTTGCTGGGACTATTGTGCTTGGGGATTTGGTGGCTGAGGTGCTGGGCTGGGACCTGGACAGCATGGCCCTAGGGGAAGGATGGGGGGGGGAAGTCTATGGAAGAGGTCAATGTTAGCCAGGAAAAGTTTCTTTGACACACTGGGACGGGAAGATGGAGGGGGTTTGGGAGTGTAGGAAGAGGTAGTGGTTGTAGGAGGTGTACGTTTGCTGAATATGGGTGAAGGTGCATGGGCCGGAGGCTGTTGTGAGGTGGATGGCTGTTGGGTGGGTGTGTGCCTGCGTTTGTGTACTTTGGGAGGAAGGCTCACAGACACACTGGGAGAGGACACAGGGGATGTGTGGATGGTAGTGGGGGTGGTGAGTGCACGTGAGTGGTGTGTGGTGATGGGCGTGCTGGTGATGGAGGTAGTGGCTGAGGATGTAGTGCATGCAGGTGTGAGTGGAGATGAGACAAGGGAGGGAGGAGGAGGACATGGAGGAGGGGGACACAGTGGAGACAGTGGATGTTGCTGTGTCTGCATGGGGATGGTGCTTGTGTGAGTGCCTGTGGGATGTGTGGTGCTTATGTTTGTCATGTCCACTCTTGTGTGTTGATGTGTGTGCATGCTGGTCTGATGGTGTGGTTGGGATAGGCTGAGGTACAGGGGATTGGGTCTGGGTGGAGTAAGTTGGAGGGGGGAGGCTGGACACAGGGACAATGGCTGTCATCAGTGCTGAGGCCAGAGCCTGAAATGCTCTATGTTGGGCCGCCTGCCCAGAATGAATGCCCTCCAGGTATGCATTTGTTTGCTGCAAATGCTCCTCAACACCCTGGATGGCATTCAAAATGGTAGATTGCCCAACAGTGAGGGATCTCAGGAGGTCAATAGCCTCCTCACTGAGGTCAGCAGGGCTGACTGGGGCAGGGCCTGAGGTGCCTGGGGCGAAGGAGATGCCCACCCTCCTGGGTGAGCGGGCACGGGACACACGCTGAGGGGCTGCTGGGAGGGCGGTGCTGGTAGGGGGGGTGGCAGCTGTACCTGTTGATGCGGTGGGCACAGAGTTGCCCGTCACCGCAAGGGAGCTCCCATCAAAGGAGGAGTCGCTGTAACTGGCGTATGCTCCTGTCCCCGTCGTGGAGCTCCCCTCGCCCTCCGTCCCACTGGTGCCTTCAGACTCCGTTACTTCACCCTCCAGGCCCATGTGGGATGCAGCTCCCTCCTGCTCCGGTCCCACTGCTCCTCTGCCAGCTGATGCTAATGCAAGCAAGAACAGGGTGACAAAACAAAAATGGGGGGAAGACAGAAGATACACATGGTCAGTGCATGCAACAACACTTCTGTTGGCGGACACAACACACAGGGAGCAGCCCTATGCACTAAGCCATGCACTAACAGTGCAGGGGAAAAGCACATGCCCAAGGGGGATTCTATCTAGACCAATTTCATGCACAGCTGGCACCCATGTGAGCCTGACTAGATGTAGAGGACAAATACCACCTTTGGGGTTGGACTGGGAATAAGGCTGCAATACAATGGATCTACCTTTGCGTGTTTGCCCTTGCCTAGGAGAACCCACACGTCACCACCTCCACCCAGACACCTTGTCAAGCGTGCAGAGTCAGCTGAATGAGAGAGTACTCACCCCCTTGTGGCTCCTGTGATGCCCTCAAGCGCCCATCCAACTCCGGATATGCCACCACCAGGATCCGGTACATCAGGGGGGTCATGGTGCGACGGGCACCCCTTCCACGTTGGGAGGCCATCCCCAGCTGGGCCTCTGCCATCTTTTTGCTCCAGCGGCGCAGGTCCTCCCATCTTTTCTGGCAGTGGGTGCTCCGTCTATGGTTGACCCCCAGGGTCCGCACTTCCTTGGCGACGGCACGCCAAATCCCCTTCTTCTGGTGGGCGCTGACCTAGGGGAAAAGTGAGTTAATAATGGATGTTACTATCCCGTACAGTTCTTCTCACGCATTGCCTAAAAACCTCCCACCCTGGTCCAGACATACATACACACACACACTATCCTCACATGCTGGCCTGTCCCCCTCCCCTCCTTCTTCAATCCACGACACTCCATACAATCATGTGCCATCCACCATGCTCACAGTGTTCTCACCTATTTGTCTGGAGGACCGTACAGTTGCGTGTACTGGGGGAGGACCCCATCCACTAGTTTCTCCAACTCCTCCGAAGTGAAGGCAGGGGCCCTTTCCCCAGACACTGTAGCCATCGTCACTTCCAGACACAGGTCACAGCTGCACTTGCAGTGTAGGTCCTCTCCTGTTGAAGGTCAGGTATCAAGTGAGTAAACAGTTAGAAAATGGCGGCCACGTCTGCGGCGGTGCATACCGTCACCGCTGGCGTATATCGTCATTGGCTACTGGAACCCATAGGGCCCAATGTTAACCAATGCTGAATTGCGCCGCGGTCTTCGACCGCCTACCACAACGGTGTACAAAGTCATCGCAGTTACCTCATTTCCCCTTGTCCCACCTCACAGGTCAGGCAGCCGCCATTTCAGGGGGCCACATGGCAGGCCAAATAACTGTGTGACACCTATTTAGGTCCAGAATACAGACAGAAAAAGGCACATGGAGAAATAGTTAAGTGTTTGCAAAACAGAGTTGTGATACCTAAGTGTTGTATGACCCTCTGCTCACCGTTCTCCTCCATAGGGCACATCCGCTGGGGCAGGTGATGAGATGGCGGCATCCTCCCGTGTACAGACCCCTGGTGGACCTGTCGACAATGGAAGAGAGACACATGATTATCACTTACAGGCTTGATCGTGCAACAATCTAGGAACTGTGTGCCCAGTTGGAGCCAAACCTGATGTCAGCTATCTGCCATCCCACAGGAATACCACCTGTAGTGCAGGTCCTGTCTGTACTCCATTTCTTGGCCAGTAGGTCTTTTCAAACAACAGTGGCCATGGCATCAGGGATGTCCCAGCCAATGTTCTCCTAACGTGTTGTCCAGAGTGTTGTCTGCCCTGCTTAAACACATGCGCAGCTACATTGTTTTCCCTCAAGTGGAGGATTTCCCCCCAGTGAAAAATGACTTCTATGCCCTGGGACATATCCCCAACATCATTGGTGCCATTGATGGTACACATGTGGCATTTGTCCCCCCCACAGGAATGAACAGGTGTACAGAAACCGGAAAAGCTACTATTCAATGAATGTGCAGATAGTGTGCTTGGCAGACCAGTACATCTCGCATGTGAATGCCAAGTATCCTGGCTCTGTGCATGACGCTTACATTTTGAGGAATAGCAGCAACCCTTATGTGATGGGCCAAGGTGTGTCGCTAATAGGTGAGCCTAAAGTCCCCACACAGTTACATCTGGTGTCTGGGAGATTCCCTAATGTTTGGAGTATGTCCAACAGTTGTCCCTCGATATTTGCAGGTGACTCTGGTTACCCCAACTTGTCATGGCTACTGACCCCAGTGAGGAATCCCAGGACAAGGGCAGAGGAACGCTACAATGAGGCACACGAGCGAACTAGGAGGATAATAGACCGCAGCTTTGGCCTCCTGAAGGCCATATTCCAGTCCCTCCATCTGACAGGTGGCTCCCTATACTACTCACCGAAGAAGGTGTGCCAGATCATCGTGGTCTGCTGTATGTTGCACAACCTGGCTTTTCAACGCCAGGTGCCTTTTCTGCAGGAGAATGGGCATGATGGTGGTCTTGTGGCAGCTGTGGAGCCTGTGGACAGTGAAGAATAGGAGGCAGAAGAAGAAGATGTAGACAACCAAAACAACATCATCATGCAATACTTCCAGTGAGACACAGGTAAGAAGATGGAACTGTTTCCCACATATCATACTATTGTAGGACCTAGCAAAAGTCTGCCTTTTTCACTCTGTGTATGGACCCTGACTTGTCACTTTGGCTTTCCATTTCACAGATCTGGGTCCCAATTTGTGCCCTCTGCTATGTTTACTCCTGGCATACAGCTGTGTAACATTGGTATGTGAACAAGTACATTGACATTGCTATATTCCAGAGATTTTGCAATTACACATTTGTGAAAGCACTGACTGACTCCAGTTGTGATTCAAGGGTGTTTATTTCTGTGCAAATAAGTGGAGGGGTGTGTGATATGGGCTGGGTGATGGTGGAGGAATGTCCATGGCAGAGTCCAGTCTCTTGGTCTCACAGGTGCATTGTCCAATGGGGCATAGGACGTGGAGCTATGGCAGTTTAAGGTTGACAGGGTGACAAAGTGGTTCAGAAGGGTGACATTCAGGAGGGTCTTATTTCCTGGCGGGGGTCTTGGCAATTTTCTCTGTCTTGTTCCTGGATCTCAGGGACCGTTTGCGGGCTGGTTCTCCTTCTGCAGGGGGTGCTGGTGGCCTGTTGGTCCTGTGGTGGTGCCTCCTGTCCACTAGTGCTGACGGAGGTGGAGGGCTGTTCATCATCCAGGCTAGTGTCAGGGGCCTGCTTGTGTGCCACTGTGTCCCTCATGGTGTTGACAAGGTCTGCCAGCACCCCTGCAATGGTGGTCAGGGTGGTGTTAATGGACTTCAAATCCTCCCTGATCCCCAGGTAGTGTTCCTCCTGCAGCCACTGGGTCTCCTGAAACTTGGCCAGTACCGTGCCCATGGTCTCCTGGGAATGGTGGTATGCTCCCATGATGTTGGAGAGTGCCTCGTGGAGTGTCGGTTCCCTGTGCCTGTCCTCCCCCTTTCGTACAGCAGTCCTCCCAGCTTCCCTGTTATCCTGTGCCTCTGTCCCCTGAACCCACTGCCACTGACCCCAGGTCCCTTATTGTCTTGGGTTGGTGGGTTTGCCTGGGGTCCCTGTAGTGGTGGACACACTGCTGATTGACGTGTCCTGGGGACAGTGGTATGGGCCCGCTGGGTGGGTGCTATGGCAGTGTTTCCTGAGCAGGGAGGCTCTGTGGTGGTTTGGGACTGTGTCAGGGGGAACCAACTGTCCCGAGGTCCCTGATGGGCCAGGCTGGTCATCTTGATGCAGGCATGCAGAGCTGCTGTTGTCACTGTGGGCCTCTTCTGTGGGGGGACTGGATATGTCTGGCACCTCCTGCCGGTGACATTGGGTAGGGGTCCTGTTGGGGTGTAAATGTATAATTTTAGTATCTGTGCCATCTTTTGCATTGGGTGAGGTACCCTCTACTTCTGTGCTTGCGTCATTGTGTTAGCACTTTTGTGATGGTTGGTTTGGGGTCTGTGTGGGTTTCTGTACTGCACATGCTTTGGTGACGGTGGTCCATGCATAGGTGTTGCATGCAGGGCCCTGGTATTGAGATGTGTGGGTTGTGATAGTGGGACATATGGAGATGATGGTGTGATGGGTGTGAAGGTAAGAGTGGGAGTATGTGATGGCATGCAGGTGGGGTGGGGGGATGAAGTAGTTAAGATATGACTTACCAGAGTCCAGTCCTCCTGCTACTCCTGATGGGCCCTCAGGATACATTATTGCCAAGACTTGCTCCTTCCATGTTGTTAGTTGTGGTGGAGGAGGTGGGGGTCCACCGCCAGTCCTCTGTACTGCACTCTGGTGTCTGGATACCACGGAACGTACCTTCCCACGTAGGTCATTCCACCTCTTCCTGATGTCATCCCGTGTTATTGGATGCTGTCCCACTGCATTGACCCTGTCTACAATTCTCCGCCATTGTTCCGTCTTCCTTGCAATGGATGTCTGCTGCACCTGTGATCCGAATAGCTGTGGCTCTAACCAGATGATTTCCTCCATCATGACTCTGAACTCCTCCTCTGAAAACCTGGGGTGTCTATGAGGTGCCATGATGTGGTGTGGGTGATGTGTGAGGTGCTGTCTGTTGTGATGTGTGGGGGGATGTGTTGGTGTGTGTTGTTTGGGGTGCGTGGATGTTGTATGAGTGATGGTGTTGTGTGTCTTTGGATGCTGGTGTTGTGTTAGCTAATCTCTCTCTCTCTGGCCTTCTTCGAAAGTTTTGGTTGTAAGGGTTTGTTCGTAAAGTGGGTGTGTGTTTTATATTGGATTGGGTGTGTGGGTGTGGTGTGTGTATGTGTATCAGGTGTGTGTATTTCGATTTGTACAATGTGGTTGTGTTTTGTAAGTGTGTGTGCATTTTGAGCGTGGCGGTGTGTACTGCCAATGGATTACCGCGGTTGAAAGACTGCTGCATTGATTCGTGGGTCTTAATAGTGTGGTCGTATTCTTGTTGGTGTGACGGTGTAGGTTTTGGTATCGCCAGTTTATCACTGACCTTTGGTGTGGCGGACTTGTGTGGGTGTCTGTATTGTGGCGGATTACGAGCTGTGGGTCGTAATACCTGTAGGGGATTTCCGCCGCCGCAACGGTATGTTGGTGGTCTTCAGCACGGCGGAAAGCAGGATTTACCGCCAGGGTTGTAATGAGGGCCTCTGTGTAAAAATGATAACTTATGAGATGGTGCTCGTCATTAAGGGAGACTCCTCAGTATGAGAACAACAGTATGCTCATTGCTCCCCTGTGATTGATATGCCAATAGCCATTTCCCACACATCCTTGAGTAACTATGTGGCCTGATTGACTTTGTTTAGAGGTGTGGACGCCTATGGTTCAAGTACTGCAAGTCTTTGGATCTTTAAATTAAGTTCCCTGTCCTTCATATTAAAGTGGGTCAGCTTCCAATCTAAAGTAGAGTGCAAAGAAGGTGAAACTAAACCGTTATCTTTTCCAGTAAGTGAAAATCTCTATTTTTTCACATGCACCTTAGTGAATTACTAACAAGACACTTCCACTACTTTTTAATTGTGCATCTTATGTGTTACTCTTAACCTTATTATTTATGCTCCCTATGCATGCATCATGTACAACATTAGTATATGCCTGTATGCGTATTACTCTCTATGCTCCAAGTAACTATGGGCCAGATGTATCAAGCAGTTTTGCCCATTCTATGTCTATGGGAAAATATGTTCATACATATGGCCCTATGTTATGGTGTAGCAGTGCTTCATGCCTTCCTCTTTATGTTTTTAAAAAATGCGTAAATTATTTCTGTTGTTTATTTATTGGCCATGGTTACTTTGCTTTGTTGTTTCTCTTTACAGGAAAGACTACGTTCAAAGAAAGAAAACATAACACTTAAGTATGTTCCAAATGTACCACCACCACAGTGTTTGAGTTTAAAATTTCTTACTTTGCAAGGCATCCGTCTCATGGTCACTGTGCTTTATTTAATATTGCAGAATGTTGGTCAGGTATATTTATGTTGGCCAAAAGACTAATCATTTTTCCAAAAACCCTACTCGAGGATCTGTTTGCTGAGCGGCTTCTTTTGAAGGGTAATAATTTCATTTTAAAGGAATAACCCGTAGAGACAACTTTTTTACTTTACAATGTATCCTAGAAACTTTGAGGTGAATATGTTGGGAGTGGTGCCCTAAGGCTGAAGAGGTTGCTCAAACATTTTACATTACTATGCAGCAACACATCATGAGCAGTGCCACTTGCTATTTAATTTAAAATAAAAGCGGATTAATCGGCTCAAAGACATGTCTAAAATTTTCAAAAAGCTAACTAACAGACTGACCTGTCAAACCAACCCATCCAGCAGTGCCTACACACCACAAATTTCCACATCATGCCACAAAATTCAACAGCACACCACATAATTAAACTCAACAACATGTCGCTTCACAACACACAATACCATTCCACATAATTAACTCCATAGCATACAATCTCACTCTACATAATTCCACTACAGTTAATATCATTTAATTACTATCAACATAATTCCAAGCACACCATGCCACATATTTCCACTACACAATTCCACATCACACAAATACAAGACAACCCATCTCTGCCTTGCACTTCCACCATCACTGCCATCTCTCCCCACACACCCACTGCCCCTCTCATCTCTCCCTCACTCTCCCACTACCCCTCATCTTGCAATTTTACTGCCCCTTCTCATCCCTCCCTCACGCTCCCTGTCCCATCTTTAAACTACCCGCTCACACATGCTACCTTCCTATACCTCCTGCACTGTGCACTGGTCCACCTCTCCCCTCCCGCCCTTTGGGTGCCCTTCAAACTCTCCCGCCCTTTGGGTGCCCTTCAAACTCATGTCTCTCTCTCACACACACATCTCTGTCTTGCTCTCTCAAGCACAGTTCCCATCTCTTTCATATTGGTTCACTTCAGGTCTTCGAGTACAGTTTCTTTCCCATGCCTTTTCAACATTTCTGTCCCTTAAACCTACGCTCTCATCCTCTTCTTGGGCTGTCTTCTGCGTACCCTGGTGCTCCCTCTTTGAGCGTCTGTGGCCTACACTCCCCTTCCTTCTCTCTTTCTCACACACTCTTTCTGCTCCTCTGTCTGGAGTTCATTCACCACTTTGTGCACAAACAACCCATTCCTCTCTATCTTACTTTCTATCTATTCAAATCATTAACATTTATAAAGCGCGCTACTCACCTGTGCGGGTCTCAAGGCGCTAGGGGAAAGGGGGGGTTACTGCTGCTCGAATAGCCAGGTTTTTAGGAGTCTCCGGAAAGCGGAGTGGTCCTGGGTGGTCCTGAGGCTGGTGGGGAGGGAGTTCCAGGTCTTGGCCGCCAGGAAGGGGAAAGATCTCCCACCCGCCGTGGAGCGGCAGATGCGAGGGACGGCAGCGAGTGCGAGACCAGAGGAACGGAGGAGGCGGGTGGGGACGTAGAAGCTGAGGCGTCGGTTGAGGTATTCCGGTCCCTTGTTGTGGAGGGCTTTGTGTGCGTTGGTGAGAAGTCGAAAGGTGATCCTTTTGCTGACTGGGAGCCAATGCAGGTGTCTCAGGTGTGCGGAGATGTGGCTGTTGCGGGGTACGTTGAGGATGAGGCGTGCCGATGCGTTTTGAATGCGTTACAGGCGATTTTGGAGTTTGGCTGTGGTCCCGGCGTAGAGGGTGTTGCTGTAGTCCAGGCGGCTCGTGACGAGGGCATGGGTCACGGTTTTTCTAGTGTCGGCGGGGATCCAGCGGAAGATCTTGCGGAGCATGCGGAGGGTGAGAAAGCAGGCGGAGGACACGGCGTTGACTTGCTTGGTCATGGTGAGAAGAGGGTCCAAGATGAAGCTGAGGTTGCGGGCGTGGTCTGTGGGGGTCGGTGCGGTGCCGAGGGCCGTGGGCCACCAGGAGTCGTCCCAGGCGGACGGGGTGTTGCCGAGGATGAGGACTTCCGTTTTTCCAGAGTTCAGCTTTAGGCGGCTGAGCCTCATCCAATCTGCGACGTCCTTCATACCCTCTTGTAGGTTGGCCTTGGCGCTGGCGGGGACCTTGGTGAGGGGGTCCTTGGTGTGCTCTCATCCCTATCTAATTACCATGCCACATAACCCCACTAAACAAATACACTACACATCACACAATTCCACCCCACATAATTCCACAACTAACAATTCCAACTCAACCCACATAATTCTACTCCAAACCAAAACACATCAGAAAAAGACATTGGTGGTCATTCTGACCTCGGCGGTAAAAGGCGCCTACCGCCGGTCAGAAATCCTCCATAATCCCGCCGCGGTCGCGGAAACCCGCCACGGTCATTCTGACCCGCAGAAGGCAAACCTCCGAAAATCCGACAGCCACAACAGACCGCCAGACCAGCGGTCGGCGGAAAAGTGGAGGTGACAAAACCTCCACCGTCACGCCAACAGAAATACGCCCATGCCATTACGACCCACGAATCCACGCGGCGGTCTTTCAAACGCGGTATTCCATTGGCGGGACACACCGCCGCGGTCAGAATACACACAAACGAACAAAACTCAGCCACATTGGCCGATTTGAATACCACACACCTGATACACATACACACACCACTCCCACACACACAATACAATATAAAACACACACCCACATCACCCACAAACCCCTACGACCAAAAATTCTGAAAGGCCAGAGCGAGACACCACCATCCACAAACTAGCAGCCACAGCCACTCAACACCATCACCCACACACTATCCACACACAAAACAACACACACCACCACACTCAACACACTTAACTACACATACTCCACCCCACACATCATACACACCACCCCATGGCACCCCAAAGACACCCCCGCTTCTCAGACGAAGAACTCAGGGTCATGGTGGAGGAAATCGTTCGGGTAGAGCCCCAGCTGTTCGGCACACAGATCCAATACACCAGCATTGCCCGGAGGACGGAGCTATGGCAGAGGATTGTCGACAGGGTCAACGCTGTGGGACAGCACCCCAGAAATCGGGAAGACATCAGGAAGCGATGGAACGACCTACGGGGGAAGGTGCGTTCCATGGTATCCAGGCACAACATCGCCGTGCAGAAGACTGGCGGAGGACCCCACCCTCAACCCCCACAATTTACAACATGGGAGGAGGAAGTCTTGAACATCCTGCATCCTGACGGCCTCGCAGGAGTCGGCGGAGGAATGGATACTGGTAAGTTGAAGCTTCACTACTGCTTCCCCCCCACCTGCATGCCAAATCATACCCCAACCCTCACCCCCATCCTCGAACCCCACCCTCACCCCCACCCCCATCCTCACCCCCACCCTCACCCCCACCACCATCCTCACCCCCACCACCATCCTCACCCCCACCCCCAGCACACCTATTCCCTGCCAATGTCTCACCATCCCAACCCACACATCCAAAAACCTAGGCCTGCATGCGTCCACTAAGCATGGACACCCATCACCAAAGCATGCCCAATGCATATACACATCCCCCCCACAAGCCACCCTCACCAAAGCCCCCACACACGAATGCCAGCACTTGGGGACACGGGAACCCACAGATACACCCATATGCCACACATTGAAACTATAACCATACCTCTATACCCCTGCAGGACCCGACCGTCAACACACCGCCGCGGAGGGCCCAGAATTCTCCACACCCCCCACCCAAGAGGCCGTCAGCGATGACAGCAGCTCTGTCGACCTGGACACCGATGACCAGCCCGGACCATCGGGGACCTATGGACAGTCGGTTCCCCTCACACAGGCCCAGGCCACTACAGACCCAAACCCCTCTGGGAACACCAGCACAGCTCCCACCCAGCGGGCCCATGCCTCTGTCTCCAGGGCGCGTCAATCTGCGGTGTGTCTACCACTACAGGGCACCCAGGTAACCCACCACCCCAACAACAACAGGGACCTGGGGGCAGTGGTAGTGGGCACACCGGCCAGGGGGCAGAGGCCCAGGGAAACAGGGCAACTCGGAGGGCAGCTGTGCGACAGGGGGGGGACGGGCCCAGGGAACCCACTCTCCACGAGGCCCTCACCACCATCATGGGAGCATACAACCGCTCCCAGGAGACGATGGCGACGGTACTGGCCCGGTTCCAGGAGATCCAGGTACTGCAGGAGGAACACTATCGGGGGTACAGGGAGGACATCAGAGCCCTCACCTCCACCCTGGTTACCATGGTAGGGCTGCTGCAGGACCTCATCAACACCAGGACGGACACTCAACAACACCCAAGGGCCCCTGCCACTAGCCTGGACCAAGAACAGCCAACCACCTCCGCCGGCGCTAGGGGACAGGAGGCCCCCGCACAGCAGCAGCCCACCAGACCCCCACCTCCTGCAGGAGAAGAACCACCCCGCAAGAGGGCCCTGAGATCTCGCAAGAAGACAGAGTAGGATGTCAAGACCCCCGCCAGCAAAGGATACCACCTGATGTCATCCCACTGTCCCACATTGTCACCCTGTCCATCCTTGAACTGCCCATGCTCCATCTCTCCACAGGCCTCTGGACAATGCACCTGTGTGACTGTTACTCTGGACTCTGCCATGGACATTCCTTCACCATAGCCCCCACCCACTTGAAACCACCCATCCCATTTTGAGCACTTAAATAAACACCTATTTTGCACAAAACTATCTGGAGTCTGGCTGTGATTTCAAAATATTGTAATTGACATGACAGTGCAAATATGTCCTTGTACATAGTGAAGTCAACAAACAGCTGCCACAAAGCTGTAGTCCATGGGGAAACGAAGCACAGGACTCGTAGTGGGGACCCCAGATCTGAAATAGGGAGGGAAAAGCCACAACTCAGTCATCATACACTGGGGCAAATAGACAGGCAGCAGAGATGCAGGAGAGTAGTTCACATTTACTAAATTATCTTTGAATTGTTACCTGTGTCCTATTGGAAGTACTGTTCAATGATTCTGTCCCTGTTGTCTGTTTCAGCCCCGTCGTCTTCCTCCTCGTCACTCTCCTCAGGTTCCACCGCTGCCACAACACCACCGTCTCGACCATCCTCCTGCAGGAAAGGCACCTGGCGGCGCAAAGCCAGGTTGTGAAGCATGCAGCAGGCCACGATGATGTGACACACCTTCTTAGGTGAGTACATTAGGGATCCACCTGTCATATGCAGGCACCGAAACCTGGCCTTTAGGAGGCCAAAGGTGCGTTCGATCACCCTCCTAGTACGCCCATGGGCCTCATTGTACCGTTCCTCTGCCCTGGTCCGGGGATTCCTTACTGGGGTCAGTAGCCACGACAGGTTGGGGTACCCAGAGTCCCCCAATAGCCATACACGGTGTCTCTCTAGCTGTTCCATCACGTAAGGGATGCTGCTATTCCTCAGGATGTAGGCGTCATGCACTGACCCTGGGAATTTGGCATTTACATGCGAGATGTACTGGTCAGCCAAACACACCACCTGGATGTTCATTGAATGGTAACTTTTTCTGTTCCTGTACACCTGCTCCCTGTCTCTTGGGGGAACCAAAGCCACATGGGTCCCATCAATGGCACCAATGACGTTGGGAATATGTCCAAGGGTGTAGAAATCACCCTTCACTGCAGCCAATTCGCCCACCTCAGGGAAAATGATGTAGCTCCTCACGTATTTCATCAGGGCAGACAACACTCTGGATAACACCTTCGAAAACATGGGCTGAGACATCCCAGAAGCAATTCCCACTGTTGTCTGAAATGAACCACTTGCCAAGAAATGGAGTACTGACAGGACCTGCACCAGAGGGGGAATCCCTGTGGGTTGGCGGATGGGGGACATCAGGTCGGGCTCCAGCTGGGCACACAGTTCATGTATAGTGGCACGGTTAAGACGGTAGGTCAGGATAATGTGGCGTTCTTCCATTGTCGACAGGTCTACCAGCGGTCGGTACACGGGAGGATTCATCCGTCTCCTCGCCAAACCCAGCGGACGGTGCCTAGGAAGGACAACATGGAGCACACAGTCAAGCATCCCACAGGTACGTACTCACAGCTAGCACAGTAAACGATTCTCTATGCAGTGAATGGCGTGTCTGAGTGGCTATGCAAGGCCTAGTCCTGTGTGACGCAGTTGAAATTGAGCCATGTGGACCCTCGAAATGGCGGCTGCCTGACCTGTGAAGTGTGACAATGGGATGTGAGGTCAATGCGCTGGCGTGGCACACCGCGGCGGGCGGCGGGCGGCGGGCGAAGACCGCGGCGCGAAGCCGCATTGGTTAACATTGAAGCCTATGGGTTTCAGGAGCCAATGGCGAAGGGCGCTGGCGGTACGCACCGCCGCGGTACGCACCGCCGCGGACGTGACCGCCATTTTCTATCTACTTATCCACTTGCGACTTGAACTTTCACAGGAGAGGACCTATACTGCAAGTGTTGCTGTGACCTCGGTCTGGAAGGGACAATGGCTGCTGCGCCTGGGGAAAGGGCCCCTGCCTTCACTGGAGAGGAGTTGGAGAAACTTGTGGATGGGTCCTCCCCCAGTATGCGCTACTCTACGGTCCTCCAGACCAACAAGTGAGTTTAATTCAATCTGGATTTGGGGCCACTGGCTGGCTTGGGGGCCTGGCGGGGATGGGGGGGCATGTTGGGGCTGGCAGGGGGCCTGGCGGGGATGGGGGGCGTTGGGCCTGGCTTGGGGGCCTGGCGGGGGGCCTGGCGGGGAAGGGGGAGCATGTTGGGGCTGGCGGGGGCCTGGCGGGGATGGGGGGGCATGTTGGGGCTGGCGGGGGGCCTGGCGGGGATGGGGGGCATGTTGGGCCTGGTGGGGGGCATGGCGGGGGGCCTGGCGGGGATGGGGGGGCATGTTGGGGCTGGCGGGGGGCCTGGCGGGGATGGGGGGCATGTTGGGCCTGGTGGGGGGCCTGGCGGGGGGCCTGGCGGGGATGGGGGGGCATGTTGGGGCTGGCGGGGGGCCTGGCGGGGATGGGGGGCATGTTGGGCCTGGTGGGGGGCCTGGCGGGGGGCCTGGCGGGGATGGGGGGCGTTGGGCCACTGGCAACGAAAATGCAGACAAACTTGAACGTGGTATTTCTCCCTCCCTGTACGTGTCACATAGGTCCGCGCCCATGAGAAGATCGGGATTTGGCGTGCCATCGCCAAGGAAGTCCGGACCCTGGGGGTCCACCATCGACGGGGCACCCACTGCCGCAAGAGGTGGGAGGACATCCGCCGCGGGACCAAGAAGACCGCCGAGTCTCTGCTGGGGATGGCCTCCCAACGTAGGCGGGGTGCCTGCCGTCAACTGACCCCCTGATGTTCCGGATCCTGGCGGTGGCCTACCCTGATTTGGATGGGCGCGTGAGGGCAGCACAGCAGACACAAGGGGGTGAGTACAAGCATTATCTACTCTGTTGTCGCGCAGTGGAGGTGTCTGGGTGGGGCAGGAGGGCTGTGGGTCCCCCTAAGCCAGGGCGATATCTGTAGGCTGGGCACCCCCGTAAGCCCCTGTGTCCCCAGCCACCACCCTCAGTAGTTTGTCAGTACAGCCATCCCTGGGCCGTGTCATCCATGGGTGCAGTTGTCAACTCTAGGCGTGTAGGGCATGTTCCACGGAATGCGTAGCGGACCCTAAGTGCGCAACTTAGTGCAGGGGGCATCTGTGTCTGTCATGTCCGCTAACTGTACCGGAGATCCATGTACTCAATATCCCTTTATTTCTCTCTCCCCCCCCCCTTTTTGTTTGTCTTTCTGTGCTTGTGTGCATCAGCATCATCAGGCGGAGGAGAAGTGGCATCGGGGCAGGAGGGAGCTGCATCTCACATGGCCCAGGAGGGCCATGCCACAGAGTCAGACTGGACCAGTGAGACGGAGGGCGAGGGGAGCTCCACAACGGGGACGACTGGACCCTGCAGCGACACGGACACGTCCTCGGAAGGGAGCTCCCTTGCGGGGGTGGCACCATCCGTGCCCCCCGCCATTACAGGTACAGCCGCCACCCAGCGCACCATCTCCGCCCTCCCAGCAGCCCCTCAGCGTTCGCCCCGTGCCCGCTCTGCCAGGAAGCCGGGCATCTCCTTCGCCCCAGGCACCTCAGGCCCTGCCCCTGTTACCCCCGCTGCCCTCAGTGAGGAGGTCATTGACCTCCTCCGAACGCTCATTGTTGGGCAGACTACCCTTTTGAATGCCATCCAGGGGGTGGAGAGGGAGGTTCATCGCAGCAATGCGTACCTGGAGGGCATTCATTCGGGTCAGGCTGCCCATCAGCGATCGTTCCAGGCTCTGGCCTCAGCACTGACGGCAGCCATTGTCCCTGTCTCCTGCCTCCCTCTACTAACTCCCTCCTCCCAGTCTCCTGTTCCTCTGCCTGTCCCACCCACACCATCAGACCAGCCTGCACACACCTCAACACCCAAGAGAAGCTCATCCAAACATAAGCACCACAGATCACGCAGACATTCACACACGCAACATTCCGATGCAGACATGCCAACAGTCACTACCACCTCTGTGACCCCCACCTCCTCGTCTCCCTCCTCCCTCCCTGTGACGTCTACACTCACACCTCCATTCACCTCACCATCAGCCAGTGTTTCCATCACCAGCACACCCTCCACTCCAGTCCGCACACGTGCAGTCACCACCCCCACTGCCATTTACACGTCCCCTGTGTCCTCTCCCACTGTGTCTGTCACCCCCTCATCCACACCACACAAACGCAGCCACCCACCCACCCAACAGCCATCCACCTCACGACAGCCTATCCCTCCTGCACCTGCACCCAAAGACAGCAAACGTGACTCACCTACAACCACATCCTCTCCCTCCACTCCCATTCCCACTGTACCTACCACTCTCCATTGTCCCAAGAAACTCTTCCTCGCCACTGCTAACTTCTTTCCTGACCCTGAGCCCCCCCCTCCTTCTCGTCGGGGTAAGAAGAGCACCTCAGCCACCACCAGCCCTGCAGCCCCCTTGACAAGGGTGCAGGGGTATTGGAGCCCACCAGCCCGCATGTCTGGATCTTCGCCCAGCAGCAAGGGGACAGCCAGCCCACCCCCTGGGAAGAGGAGCAGAAGGCGGAAGGGGTGCCGCAGGAGCCCGGCTTCTACATCCCCCCCGGACACCACCCAGAGACAGTCACCAGCCACAGCTCCAAAGGGAGGAAAGGGCCACAGACTCCCGACTAAGGAGGGCAAGGGCAGCAAGTCGGAGAGGTCAGGCTGCAGGCCTGCTGCCCAGGAGGAGCCCACCACCCCCATAGCCGCTGCCCAGGGAGGACCCAGCCCAGCTGGCCAGGAGGGCCCCACCACCCACAGCCCAGGTGGGCATTGAAGGAGCACCATCCCCGCTGCCCAGGAGGGCACCACCAGGCAATGAGCAGTTGGCCATAGACCGGCCGCCGTCTCAAGCCCCGCTGAACTGGGCCCGCCGTCTCAAGCACCGCTGAACTGGGCCCCGCCGTCTCAAGAACCGCTGAACTGGGCCCCGCCGTCTCAAGCACCGCTCCGCTGGGCTCCGCCGTCTCAAGCACCGCTGAACTGGGCCCCGCCGTCTCAAGCACCGCTGAACTGGGCCCGCCGTCTCAAGCACCGCTGAACTGGGCCCCGCCGTCTCAAGCACCGCTGAACTGGGCCCCGCCGTCTCAAGCCCCGCTGAACTGTGCCCCGCCGTCTCAAGCACCGCTGAACTGGGCCCCGCCGTCTCCAGCACCGCTCCGCTGGGCCCCGCCGTCTCAAGAACCGCTGAACTGGGCCCCGCCGTCTCAAGCACCGCTCCTCTGGGCCCCGCCATCTCAAGCACCGCTGAACTGGGCCCCGCCGTCTCAAGCACCGCTGAACTGGGCCCCGCCGTCTCAAGCACCGCTGAACTGGGCCCCGCCGTCTCAAGAACCGCTGAACTGGGCCCCGCCGTCTCAAGCACCGCTCCGCTGGGCCCCGCCGTCTCAAGCACCGCTGAACTGGGCCCCGCCGTCTCAAGCACCGCTGAACTGGGCCCGCCGTCTCCAGCACCGCTCCGCTGGGGACCGCCGTCTCAAGAACCGCTGAACTGGGCCCTGCCGTCTCAAGCACCGCTGAACTGGGCCCCGCCGTCTCAAGCCCCGCTGAACTGTGCCCCGCCGTCTCAAGCACCGCTGAACTGGGCCCCGCCGTCTCAAGAACCGCTGAACTGGGCCCCGCCGTCTCAAGCACCGCTCCGCTGGGCCCCGCCGTCTCAAGCACCGCTGAACTGGGCCCTTCAAGGCAAGACCCGCTGAACTGGGCCCTTCAAGGCAAGAAGCGCTGAACTGGGCCCTTCAAGGCAAGAAGCGCTGAACTGGGCCCTTCCAGGCAAGAACCGCTGGCCCTTTGGCAGACGTGGCAGGGCAGGATCTGTCTCGGGCAGGGCTGCAGGATGTCCTCTGGCCAACATGCCTCCTCCAGTGGCAGTGGGGTCTGTTATGGACTGTTTGGACTGTGGCTTTGCTCTCCCCAGGATGGCCCAGTGGGCAGGCCACCCACTGTATGGACTGTATGGACTGTGGCTTTGCACTCCCCAGGATGGCCCAGTGGGCAGGCCACCCACTGTATGGACTGTATGGACTGTGGCTTTGCACTCCCCAGGATGGCCCAGTGGGCAGGCCACCCACTGTATGGACTGTATGGACTGTGGCTTTGCACTCCCCAGGATGGCCCAGTGGGCAGGCCACCCACTGTATGGACTGTATGGACTGTGGCTTTGCACTCCCCAGGATGGCCCAGTGGGCAGGCCACCCACTGTATGGACTGTATGGACTGTGGCTTTGCACTCCCCAGGATGGGCCAGTGGTCATGGAGTCCCCTCGTGGATCTGGCGTCATGCACTCAAGTGGCTGAGGTGCCCCCCCTTCCCTTCCCCCTGAGGTGCCTGTCCTATTTTCTTTCTGATGCCCCTGCAGTGTTCTCTCCGTGGAGTTCTTGTCGTGGGACTGGGCCTTGCCCCTTTGCACAGGACCCCTGTGGTCCACGGACAGTGGTTGGACTACATTTAGGAGCTGTATATATTTTGTACATAGTTTATTTATTTATTGGGATTACTGGTGTCCATATTTCAATATATCTGCCCGTTTATGATCTCTTCTTTTGGTCTTTGCATTATTTCGGAGGGGGGGGTTTGTGGGTTGTGACAGTGATCTGTGGGAATGCATTGATGTGTGTGTTGTAGTGGGTATGGGTGGGTGGGTGTGTGCCGGTAATCTTTTCCCTCCCCTGTGTCGTAGGTGCAGTACTCACCGATGTCTTCCGCGCCGCCGGGCGTGCTCCTGGTACAGGAGCAGGTATAGGAGTGCGGGGATGACCTGCAACTCGGGTTCCATACTGCCGGAATCTCGCGTGGAGTGCGTAGAGGTGAGCATTTTCCCGTTCGTAGTCTGTTTCTGCCGTGTTTTTATCGGCGGTGCTCCCGCCCCGGAAAAGGTGGCGGATTGGTGGGTCGTGATAGGGTGGGCGGTACATTGTCTGCCGCCTGGCTGTTGGCGGGGACCGCCGCGCTGTTTGTTTGTGCCGCCGTGGCGGTCGGAGAGTTAATGCGGCGGGCTGTGTTGGCGGTTCCCGCCAGGGTCAGAATTGCATATTTTGGACCGCCGGCCTGTTGGCGGCTTGGCCGCCGCATTATCACCGACCGCCAGGGTCAGAATGAGGGCCATTGTGATTTACAACACCAATAGCCCTAACTCTTGCAAATGTGAGACCTACTGTATTGCAAATGCTTGTTAGCAGCTTGTGGTCCTTTTTAATGGTCAGGTGAGCCGGATTTTACTGCTGTATTCCCTGATATGACCATAGACAGTGTCTGCAACAAACACAAAAACATGCAGTCTCCCAATCCTGACAAAATACCCGTACAGTGTATCTCTACAAGTTCGAAACTGGCCTGATTGCAAATGTGGCCCACTTTTTTAGCCATCTGGTTCGCTAATGAGGTCACTTTTAATTTGGTGCTCGGGCATATTTTTTTGTCCCAGTCCAACTCTGCCTGTGGAGGGCCCTCCAAATCTAACTCCTATGTCTTCCGTATTACGTATATAAGCGTGGGAGCAGTGACTTTTTACATGATGCTGTCGACATCGGTAAAGCTGTCTCTGGGTCAGACCTAAAAAAGCTCAGTAAGTTTTCAAATGATCTATGTTTTTAGTTTAATCAGAAATAAAACTACATTTAGATTAAGTACAAGTTCAAGCAGCACTTTCTTACCTGTGAGCCTTTCGCGCAACTGATACAATGAGAAAGCAGATATTTGCTCACTGGCTGAATCAAATTAACAGAACAATGCACCTTTTTTAAGGAGCCTGAATTGAAGAAACATAATGTAACTGAGAGTACCAAACAAATATAACCAACGTCAGACATTGACTGTAGATAGTACAAAACTATGTATTAGCGTTAACTACCCAGGAAATAAGAGCAGGGAATAAAGTTACATAGAAGGCCGAAAATAAGCAATCATGCTTTAGACAGATTAGCGCAATAACCTTTAAAATCCATATTGGACAGAGTTATGCTGTTGATTCAGTGCAGCATTATAGACCGATTATATGATTCGGGCGAGCAGTAAGCATGCTGGTTCATAATCTGTAAAGAGGATACGCAAAGCAATTCAAACAATTTGAGTTGTAAATACGCCGTCCTCAGATCTACGGTAGCCCAGTGTTCCCAGTAAATTCCACATCCCACAGTCAGAGATGATGCATTCATTTATTAAGCATTCAAGGATACGCAACCTTTTCTAGCACCTCGTGTCCTTCAGCCTAATTATGCCAGGTCAGGATTTATCCTTCATCTATGCCAGGGCCAAGGGAAAGCTGGGCAATACAGTACAAATGCTCTCTGGGTCTTCATCTCACAAGCACTAGTGGCGCGCACACACACACACACTTATTAGTTAATAACTTGACAGAGAACTTCATCCTGGCTTTGGGCATCTTTTCCTTCTCTGGTGGTAGGATGACTATAGTCTATTTCAACCCAGGATGATGATAAGGAAGTCACCAAGTATTAATGAGCACTATTGCTCGCCTTCTCTCTATGAACTCCCTTGCCAGAAAGTTGTAGCCAGGCATGTTCTCAAGGAGGTATTCAGCATTCCACCAAATTGAAGTAGCTGATTATCAGGATTACAACTGTCAATTACATCACTTCCGCCAGGTGGAGTAGAGTGGTGTACAGTACAGTACAGCGACGTAGAGTGCAGTGACATAGAGAAGATTGTTTCAGGGTATAGTGAAGTGGTGCAGGGTAAATTGGAGTGGTGCAGGATGGAATGCAGAGGTGCAGAGTGGAGTGGTGTAGAGTACAGTGGCATAGGGTTGCATAGAGTGCAGTGGCATGAGTGCAGTGGTGCAGAGTAGATAAGAGAGACAGAGTGCATTGGGGTAGAGATGAGTGGTGCAGAGCATATCAGGGTGGTGTAGAGTGTAGTGGCATAGAGTGCATTGGGTAGAGATAAGTGGTGCAGAGTAGAGTGGAGTGGCACAGGTGCAATGGTGTAGAGTAGCATAGAATGCAGTCTTGCAGAGTAGAGTGCTATAGAGAGCAGTGGCGTACAGTACAGTAGTGTAGAGTAGAAGAGAGTGCTGTAGAGTACAGCAACATAAAGCACAATGGTGTAGTGTGGCCTCCATGCAGTTGCGTACAGTTCAGTGGCGGAGATTGCAGTCTTGTAAAGTAGACTGTCTGAGAGTGCAGTGGTGTAGAGTGCATTAGAGTACAATGGTGTGGAGTGCAGTGTTGCAGAATGTTGAGTGGTGTATAGGGGCATAGAGTGCAGTGTCATAGAGTGCATTGTTTTAGAGTAAAGTGATGTAGAGTGAAGTTACATATAATGCAATGGTTAGAGTAGATTGCAGTGATATACAGTGGCACAAAGTAGAGCAGAGTGGCATAGAGGTGGGTGGTGCAGCATAGATTGCAATGGCATAGAGAGGAATGGTGCATGGTAGAGTGGAGTGGTGCAGGTGGAGTGGTGCAAGGTAGATTGGGGTGGTGGAGGGTGAAGTGCAGTGGCATAGAGTGCACTGCTGTAAGGTGCAGAGGTGCAGAGTAGATTAGAGTGCCATAGAGTGGATGACATAGAGCGCACTGACATACAGTGGAGTGGTGCAGAGTAAAGTGCATTGGCATAGAATGCTGTGGCACAGAGTGCAGGGTTGCAAAGTAGAGTGACATAGAGTGGTTGGCCTTGAGTGGATTGGTATAGAGTGCAGTGGCGAAGAGTGCAGTGGTGCATAGCAGAGTATAGTGGGATAGAGTGCATTGGTGTAGAGGGATGCAGAGTTGGATGTCATAGACTGAAGTGGCATGGAGTGGAATGGTGCAGAGTAGTGTGCAGACAGTGTGGAGTGGCATAGAGTGGAGTGGTGTAGAGTGGAGTGGGATAAAAGTAGAGTGGAGTGCAGTGGCACGTACAGGTATAGAGTGGAGTAGGGTAAAGTGACATATGCATGGTGCAGTACCGTACTGCCATTACTGACAACACATCTTCAATTGAAATGACCATTCTATCTGCACAGACATGCAATTTTACTGATAAACTTTCTCAGCACACAAACTATAAAGTATGGAAATGTCATCACCTACTGTAATTATTTTTTGATGGTATTAAAATATTTTTTTCACCACATTTCAATATTACTCACAACAGCCAGCATGATTGTCACATAAATCCACTCACTTTGAAGTAAGAGGAAAAAAAATAAACACTAACCCAAATTTTTATTCTTGCTTTGCTCCGAATTGCATCATTTTTTAACGCAAATTTGGTGCAAAGCTAACTAATTTAGCTAATTTATACTTTGGCGCTAGACCCATCTAGCGCCAAAGTTTTGGAGATAACTTCATTTTTTGCTTGCGGAAAACTACCTTGCGTCAATGAGAATCAAGGTAGGTGTTCAGTTGCAAAAAATGACAATATGGCCTTAGTGCCACATTTATCCTCCTGTGCTAAAATCACACAAAGGGGGCCTTAAATAATGGGGCTAAACTTGCCTAGCACCATTATTTAAGACCTGGGTCAGGGCAGGCGTTTGGGGACTTCCCTAGCCCCTGGGACATTCCCACCCACACCAGAGGGACACCAGAGGATGGGAGGACCCCATCCCAGGTAAGTAAGGTAAGTACAGGTAAGTATTTTACATTTTTTTGCAAAGTGCAATGGGAGGGCCTAACTTGCCCCCCCCTAAATAGCACTGGGCCAGATGGCCATGCCCAGGGGACACATGTCCCCTGGGCATGGCCTTTGGGGTGGTGGGCATGACTTCTGTCTTTACTAAGACAGGAGTCATGACCATGGGGGTTTTACGTCAAAACATGACGCTAGTCTAGTTAGAGCCCTTATTTCTGCCTCTGCCCAAACTAGTGTCATCCTTTGATGCATAACCCCCTGATTCCCCTACGCCTCCCCCACCCGGCTAGCGTCCTTTTTTATTATACTAGCCAGGCCTTACCACCGGCTATCGTCATTCCATGAATATGACATACGGCCGGTGTCTTGGAATGGCGCTAGCCGGAGGTATACTTTTTCACGCAAAACTGCATTAGCACAGTTTTGCGTGAAAAAGTATAAATATGCCCCCAAGTTCCCTGCTAAGAAGGAGCTGACATTTTACCTCCCTTTTTGAATGCGCAGCAAATGTGACAAAATAAAAACAAGATTTAAATGCCTGTTTAGGGGAGTATTCTAGAGGATACTGTAAATAAGGTTTAGGTAGGGGAAGGGATGAACCCATGCATTACAGCCTAATGCAAAATAAAGGCAGCAAATAGAAAGCAAGAAAATGTGAGTTACAAACCAAAAAGCCAATGGTAAGCAGCGGGCGGGATGTATTCCTAGTGAAACTTTCCTAATGTATCCAAGATGTTGTTAGCAAACCAGACAGCTGCTCTGTCTGGTAGGCTTCAATCTAAACAAGCATTTGCAATGCAATAGGTCTTGCATATTTTGAACAAGTTAACTGTCATCTTTTGAGAAGAGGCCCCCAAGCAAAAATAAAAGAAAACATGAGAAAAAACTGAGAAAAGATGACTTGGCAAAATAACAGAAAGCTAGCTTTAAAAAATAAAACTTAGCAATTTTGTGACTGCTGGGCAAGTATTTGCCAGTCACAAGCCTTCTGTTAGCATGGCACTTGAAGTTAAAAGAACAAATAGTACCTCGATAACGTGGGGTGCAGCAGACGGACACTTATTGAGTTGCATCAATTAGTGCTTGATCCCCACTCTACACAGTGAAACGAAAATGATGCCCGGCGTACCTTGATGAATTATGAGGCTGTACAGAAGAGGGCCACGCAAACCTACAAATGGTGAGCGACGGGCAGGCTCCAAGCCCTTTATGGAGCACAACAGAGTCTTGAAAGCAAGATGCATGTGCTAACGCTTGCACTTGCAGGCTAGCGCACGCACTCGCAGGCTCGCAGGTTTCCAAATTGGAACATTTTGAACTTGTAAGGACTTGCTACAAAGGTGTTTTCCAAGGTGCGGTAGACTGCATCCTTGTGTGCTACTGCAGACAATGTTTGTTCAGGGATGTAGAGAGCCAACCGGGCTCTCCCATACTTTGTTGCCCTCGAGGTCGTGAGGGCTGGGCTTCAAGCCCAAGTTAATAAAATAAAGCGTCCGCCGACTCTCGTGGCATTCTGGCGGTGTTCATGTTAATCGGCGTGTGTCATTTATGGTGCCTGTCAGCACATCTAATGCCGCCTTGCACCCAGGCCCAGAGGAACCCCTCTACATTGGCGATAAGGGCGGAACGCTACCCACGCCTCTCGTGCCCACTGGAACACCCTTCCTTACCTGGTGGTGCACCAGTGCACTGCGGCCTGTGCACGTCCTCGTTGGTCCGACAGCATGGATGGCTCAGCTGGCGGCCTCTCCATCCAAGGCATGTCGGTGCCTGGGCCCCACGCGGCCACGTTCCGCAAGCAGAAGCCACGCTTCATCGTTGCAGGTCGACGATGCTCATTCTCTTCTAGACTGCATTGGCTGCATCGTAGGCCCTGGCCCTCCCTCCTGGGATGGGCGTAGTGAGGTGATGGGCCAGGACTCCAGCTGCTCCACCTGTTGGAGAGGGTTTCCTTCTCTTGCGAGGACCACAAGACTGCCCTCTGCTGTGCCGGTTGCCTGTTGCTGCCCCAGCTGCCTCCCTGACTTTGACAGTGCCACTGGAACCACAGTCACTGCACAGGTTGAGGCTCACACTGCAGTGATACTTCGCAGGAGGGTGCTGCCCCAACGCACATAGTGAGTGAAGAAGAAAAACAAATAAATAACAACAAAAAATAAGAGAAGAGAAGAACAGAGAAAAAAAAACCTGAGTACAGTGGTTGCTTTCATCAAGTTTACACCCTGAAGAAACAACTCACAAGGCAAGAGTGATCTACATCCTGAGGGCGAAAGAATATAGCCAACACAGCAAAAGGACAGGCTCAGACACCTCATAATGAGTTCCCCGCCCCACACTGATGGCCAATGCCCCATGCCAAACCCAGGGACCCATTAATTGGTCACAGTGTTACCTCCATTCAGCCAGTTAGCAGACACAGCCACAGCAGCACCATGTTGGTGCCGGTGGCTTGGCAGATTAGGACACTATTTTCGAGCTATGCGAGAAAGTTTATCCATATATTACAGACGACTACACCTGCGAGACACACTCTGTCTCCTCAGACGAGTCATTTTCATCATTGAAGAAACGACGGAAATATAGCAACAGTTCCTCTTCGGACGGATGGAGCACGGACAATGAGGGCACTCATCCATTCTACCACTATCCACAATACCCTCAGGGACAACCTTTAGCCTGGCAGCAACCCTTCCCCTTTTTCCAACCTCGCCCGATGTTACCATACTTGCCTTTTTTAGACCGCGGCCGGGGCAGAGGAAGAGGTAGAAGGAGAGGAAGAGGCAGGAGGGTCCATTGGGCACAAGACGAGCCGCAAATGGTGACTCGCAGCCAGGGGAAGAACCCTCCAAATCGGATTTAGTGGTCAATCTCTCTTCCAGAACTCTCACACCCACAGAGATGCTGGTTTTGAACAAAGGACTGGGCTTTGTATCCACACCAAAAGAAGACACTTTTCGTCCCCACTGTGAAATGTCCCATTTCTTTAGGAAAATCAGATTACGATATTTTTTTAATGACAAACCTAATATCGAACAACCTATGGACACGGGCCTCAAAAAACCATCTAAATTCATGCCCCCTACCTCCTCGATGCCTTGTGAGGTGCTGGCATTTGAAAAAGCAGTTCTGAGTGACCTATCTGCATTACAACCGAAACACAGCTTCTCCAATGTGTCTAATGTTGAGAGAGAAGCCCTACGAACATTGGCCTCTAACACAAGCATAGTTATCAAACCTGCAGATAAGGGTGGAGCAATAGTGGTGATGATTTCTATTGATTATAGGCAGGAATGTCTACGCCTACTGAGTGACTCTACTTATTACGTCTCTATCAACACAGATCCCAAGAAGAAACTTCAAATTGAAATACGTGGTATGATAGAAGAGGCTTTAGGCAATGCATGGATTACACGCAGGGAAGCAGAGTTCCTGGACACTGAGAATCCGCAGATTCCCTACTTCTACTGCCTTCCCAAAATTCACAAGAATAAGGTCCCTCCACCAGGTCGACCGATAGTATCGGGCATAGGATCGGTCCTTGAACCTCTTTCTGTTTTTTGTGACCACTTCTTACAACCTATTGTACAAACATCCACCACCTATCTGAAAGACACTAAAGATGTTCTTAATTTGATAGATACCATCAATTCATCTGTGCAGGTCCACGCTTTGATTACTCTGGATGTCGAGGCCCTATATACCAATATCCCGCAAGAAGCCACATTGCAAGTAGTTGAAACTGCTCTCCAATCAGTCAACGAATCCTTGACCTCTCCAGTACATTTCATCATGCACTGTGCAGCTTTGGCTTTGAAAGAGAATTTCTTTCAGTTCGAGGACCTCCTCTTTCATCAGATTCGGGGGACTTCAATGGGGAGCACTTTCGCCCCTAGTCTTGCCTGTTTATACATGTTTGATTTTGAATCTCTATTTATACTTCCAGACACTAACCCTTTTCAGGCAAACATCAAACTATGGCGCAGGTACATTGACGACATCCTGGTAGTATGGCAGGGCCCCCTCACTGAGGTTGAACACTTCACTACATGGATTAACACTCTAAATCCTTACCTACGCTTTACCTCATCTATGTCTGACACTCAGATACCTTTTCTTGATCTCCTGATCAACATTGAAGGGGGTAAACTGCACACACATACTTATCAGAAAAATACTGACCAGAATAGTCTCTTGCTGTATGGTAGTCACCACCCTAAGGCCCTGAGAGATAATCTCCCATACGGTCAATTTCTTCGACTCAAACGCAACTGCAGTACCCCCCATATGTTTAACTCCCAGGCTAAAGATCTTTCCACCAAACTTGATAACCGTCAATATCCGGGTTCCTTGGTAAAGGCGGCACTTAAACGGGCGAAGTCCTGTAATAGGGATATTTTGCTTTCTACCACTCCTCGCAATTTGGACACTAAACTCACATGTGTGTCTACTTTTACTCCTCTGTCCAACTCCATCAAAAAAATCGTGAACAAGAGGTGGTCAATCCTATGCAGTGGGGGTGAAGAAATGTCCAAACCCCTTTTTGCTTTCAAACGAACTACTAATATCAAGGATTTACTAGTCCATACGAGACCACGTATTACCCCCCCACCGGTCCGTCGAGAGGTATTGTGGGATACTCTTCCAGTGGTGGGTCACTTTCCATGTGGGAATTGTAATGTCTGTACCTTGACGAAGAGACTGAAATCTGTTGACCTCGACCCCATAGGTACCTGGCAACTTGTTAAACACACCAATTGCAATACACGTAACTGTGTATACATGATTACTTTTCCCTGTGGATTACGTTATGTAGGGATGACCTCCAGAGCAGTTAAATTTCGGATCAATGAACACCGTAGTAACATTAGATGTGGCCGTGTTACCACCAAATTGAGTCTCCATTTTCTTGAGGTTGAACATAGTCCTGATGAGATGTGGTGGGTTATTTTACAAACAAACCCATCGAGTTCCAGTAACTCCCTGTTCGAACTAGAGCAGCGGTGGGTGTTCAAACTACGCACCCACGTAAAAGGCTTAAATGATGATATCCCGTGGATTAGTCTGGCCAAGTAAAACACTCTGGTATTTACTCTCTGATTTTCAGCAGTGGCTACACTTACTTCTGATGTGTGCTGTGCTGTTCCACAGACCACTTTTGCAGTCACTACACATAGCTAGCCTGCTCTTTACTGGTCTATATATTTTCAATTTGAGTTTTTCAATTTTCTTCTTATTTTGCCTGCAGGGTCCTGTTTTCATAACCTTTTTACGAGTTGCATTGGACTACCATATTTATTTTTAGTCCTTTGTCTATTTTTATGGTTTAAGACTTAGTACTTGCGAGTCCTTCTTTTCTGCTTACAGGCTGTTGACTATCACATATATTTTTAGTCCTTTGTCTATTTTTATGGTTTAGGACACTGAATTTGCGAGTCCTTCTTTTCTGTTTGCTGACCGGCATTCATGCGTCCCGGGAACTTCCTGGTTCCGGGTCACACTATTTATTACCGGCGTCTCCATGGCCTCCCGGCACTTTCCAGGGAACACGGACCCGGGTAGATTTACTGGCGGCGACGGCAGCATTAATAAGTAAGCGACCACGGTTTTTGACTTTGTTACATCCCGCCTTTCTCCATGCTTAGACTCGGGTGTGTTCACTCGTCATACCCTTTATTACCGTGACTTGGACGGCAGTGTAGATACATGGCTTTTTACTTAATTATGACGACTGTCTCCACGCTTAGACTAGGGTTGTTCACTCGTTATACCCTGCAGTACCGTGACTTGGACGGCAGTATAGATACATGGTTTTTCACTTAATAATGCCTACTTTGGCTGGTAGAATGCCTGCTATTCATTCTTTATCCATGCTCCACATAACTAATACGTTTTTAACCTATCAGCTGCCTTATTTTGACTCCGTATATTTCCCCCTTCTTAAGAATGTTACTGCCATTACTGATGGTATATTTTACCACTATAACTCCTGTGCTTTTTATTTAAGGGTAGCAAGTTGTCCTTCCCTCAATGAATTTGTCATATATATAATAATTTTGTGTTCTGTTGTGCACTCTTCCTGCAGATTGTTTTTGCGCTCGATCAAAGGTCTGTGTGGCCCTATGAAGCGCACTTCCTTATTTGGGTTGGTAAGTTGGATATGATTTCTCAATCATATATACCTTACTCTGCACTTTTTAACACCATCACTGTACAGCACGGTTGCCACCATCACTTTTTCCCTCTCTTGTCATTATTCAATGTCTGTTTTTGTTGATTAACCCGTGTACCTTTACTTTTTAGGGCGACGGTTAAGAAAAAATTTATTTTTGATGTAAGTGACTGGATACCTTTTTGATAATTTCTAATTATTTTTCCAGACCCCTTTCTTTTCATATCTAGGAGACACTCATAGTTGTTTACTGGTCCTGATGAAGCATCACAGGATCCGTATGGACCACCAGGATGCGAAACATGTTGACCCACGATAGGGATGATCTCTCCACCCTTTCTTTGATCACTTTGATACAGGGTGACTGAACATTATTTCAGTTTCACTCTTGTGACCCTTTTAACCTTGGCCCCTTTTTCTTTGCATCTGGGTTAATAAAGAAGTTACCCTGTGCTGATTTAGAGAGCCAATTTTAACCATCTTTTTTTGATCTCATTCTATACTTTTTCCCACATTTGGGGTTACGGCTTCATCACCATAAAAGATCTCCGGCAAAGAGCCCCCCCTTTTCGGGGTGGTGCCCGTCAGACATTGCAGCGCCAGTCTGACGAGGAGCTGCTCCGATGATGAAGCATGACATCCCTCGGGATGTGTGAGGTGTCTTGCTCCTAAAATTTAGGACCCCCTCTACGGTATCCCCTAGTCTCCTTTCACATATTTGGAACAGTGTATTATATGTTTTTGACAGTTCAGAGGTCCTTCATGCTGCACTTTGGAGGCAATAAACTCTACGAGCTGTTAGACACGCTGGCAAGCACTGGCAGCAATGACGACTTCAACGTGGCAGTGGACGCCCTCAATCAATATTTTACCCCCAGCTCATCCCTGATTATGAGTGGTTCAAGCTACGACAGGCAAAGCAAACTGACACGGAGTCGTCGAACATGTTCTACGCGTGGCTGCACAAGCTTGCGAGCACCTGCACAGGCCCAAACCAGCACAAGGAAAAAATGCCTCATATAATCCTGGGATGCTGCTGCGATTCACTCTGCAAGCTCATCTTGCGACAACCGGGCATCTCGCTAGACGAAATCCTGATCCTGGCTCGATTCCATGAATTCTCCAACAGCTGCCTAGAAGACATTGCGGCTGCCCGTGGGCGGTCCGCCCCGGCGCTGGGATCAACAAAGCTGGCCCCAGTGAAGGAGGAACAAGTCGATGTCCTTCACGGATGCCAAAACACCCTGCGACCACCTCTCTCCCAGAGACTGGATGAGAAAGGCTACGGGAACTGCAGCCTTGACCACAGAACACCACTGGGTGCCCAGCAAAGGGAAAGAACTGCTCCAAATGTGGTAAGCCGAACCATTTCACCAAGGTCTGTCGAGGGGGGCGTCCCAGACCAGGGGGGACGTCTGCTAGAAGAGCTTCAGTACGGCAAGTGGCACCCATTGAAAATACAGGGGCGTCTGCCTCAGAGACCTGCCTAGGAGGTGCCAAACACGAAGACGAAGAAGATGAGGACATTTTCATCATCTTGTTCGCAGGAAGGCCCAAGCAGAAACAGCGACCTCCACCTATGTGCACCGTGACAATCAACAGTGCGCAGGTAACATCGCTCATCGACACCTGAGCCTCCGTGAATGTCATGGACATGGAACAGTACAACAAATTGTCACCCCCACCACCCTCCTTAAGCCGTGCCGCACCAAGATTTATACCTGCGGGGGCCAAGACTCAATACCCCTCAGAGGGGTGATTGAGGTCGTCACCAGCAGTACCCGCACCTCAACGAGAGCAAGATTCCATGTTGCTGTGGGAAAGAAAGGGACCCTGCTGGGGTGCCATATGGCAGAGGACCTCGAACTGGTGTTCTTCGCATGGCAGATCCACAACTCACACGCAGAGGCCATGCTGGCAGAGTTCCCGGAACTTTTCAAAGGACTAGGCAAATTGAAAGGAAAACAGTTCCAGTTGCACATTGACCCTGCGGTAAAGCCCACTGCCTTGAGACATTGACGTGTGCTGTTTCATCTGAGACCTCTGGTAGAACAGGAACTACGGACCCTCGAAGAACAAGGGGTCATTGAGAAGGTAACCGGCCCAACCCCCTGAGTGTCACCCCTCTTAATCGCCCGAAGCCAATACAACCGAATGCCAATCGCCTGTGCGTTCCACCCACCTGGGGCTCCACAGCTACAAGCAGCTCAGTTTCGGGGTCTCTTAAGACACTGAAATATTTCAGAACACCATTAACCGTAGTGAAAAAATTCATATTTTCTCTGAAACGCTAGAGGAACACCACCGATGCTTGTGATCTACGCTCCAAAGACTATCAGATGCTGGTCTAACTCTCCAGATTAGAAAATGCACATTCTACCACAACTCCGTCAACTTCTTCGGGTACATCTTCTTGAGCGAGGGCCTGCAAGTAGACCCCAGAAAAGTAGACGCCATCAAAGGAGCATCTGTTCCTCATAGTGCCACAGACAATAGGAGTTTCCTCGGCATGGTAATATATTGCGGGAGATTCATCCACAGACTGGCCACCATGGCGGAACTTCTCCAGCAGCTCACGAAGGTAGACACCGAGTGGGAATGGGGCCCCGAATCTGACAAAGTTTTCAATGGTATAAAGAGGGCGTTGCTGGACAAGGTGACCATGGCATATTTTCACCCACAGAGGAGAACAAAAGAAGTGGTTGTCGAGATGGGCCACTCACCTGAAAAGCAGGATTTCTGCAGGAGCAATGGTGTGCCCCCGAGCTCCTGGAACGCCTCTCAGCACTTCCTGGTAGACACGGAAACCCCAGCAGGTGTCCCAAAAGCAAAAGGGGAGTGGAAGAGAAATAGACAAAACACTGCCACGTCTTGCCGGTCCAGCCATGCACCCTGTATCTTCGGGGGGCAGATCGTTGTTGACAGAGTGATAGTAGAAGGAGTGCACTCAACTTCCTTGAAACTGAATCTCTCTTTCTGATATGGGCACGGGAGTGGTAGAAGAACACTGGGATGCTCCAGCACTTTTCTTGGATAATAATAACTGTTGGCACAATTACTAACACTGCATTACCAAAAACCCAAACTGAGTACCATAACAATCAGTACTGTGACACTATGGCTGGCTTCACAGAGATTCACTGCTGCACACTTCAATTAGAACTGTGGTTGCACTTATCACGCACAAGAAAGACAAACCAGGGCATTAATTATATCATGTATAACTTTCCTGCATGCATAGGGTTAAACTAGAAGGAACAAAAACAATCCAAGAAATACAAATGTCCGCTCTGGGTTTAAACAGTTAGGGTGGCACAGTTTTGTTTGGTTTCACTGTGTGTGTGAAAAACCCTTCAAAAGCAAATTCCTCAAACCTGAAACACAGGCATGAATGACACAATTTAAATCCAACAGTTGGGCTATTAGAGAAAGAAAAGTCACGTAAATGCTCTTTCAAAATTGCATTGTCACTTTTTGTAGTACTTGAGCTCAAGCAGATTTCCTGAAGCACATTTAGGTAAGTAAATGAAATAAAAATGTAGAATGTTCAGAAATGCATTTGTCTCTTTAAGATAAGCACTCTGCCAAAATACGAGGTCTGAAATACACCAGCTGTCCTAGGAAAGAGCGGCGCTCAAGGAACAAACTCCCTGGAGAATAAAAGGCACTTAGCTTCAGTCTTTTCCCGAGTGCTGGAGGAATGCATGGTGTCAGCTGGTACAGGAGCGAAGAAAAGAATTGCCTCAAAAGTCCTGAATACGAGGATGACAGCAGGGGTTGGACTGCCAAATCAGATGCTGAGATCAGGAAGCAAAACAAAGCCAAGCAGGGAGGCAAGCTTCACTTTGCTATTTATAGCCAATCCGGAAAGCAGTTGGTTTCCACATGTGGATGAGTCACCACACCCAATTAGAAGCATATGTCTACACCACACCCAATTAGAAGCACGTGTCTACTCCTGCTCACATTAGCAAACAAGGATTGGTAAAACAAGCATTGATAAAAACCAATTGTGTAACACAGCACATTCTGTTTACTTAGAAACATGAAGGTTTAACCAAGTACAGAGATATGATTTAACCCTAATCCCTGGGGATGCTGACAGATAATGCAGGAGGCACCTTTGGGATTCCTGACAGTGGTGGACGCCAGCCCTGTCAGGCTCAGTGCAGTCTTACTCTAGGAACAACACCACCAAAAGTGGGGCTTGGTGGCCTATGCGAGCAGGGCCCTCTCAGCAACGTAGGCCCAGTACGCCCAGATTGAAAGAGAGGGTCTTTCCATCAGGTGGGCTTGTCAACTCTTCCACTTGTACTTATTCAGGCACAAATTTTGCGTGGTCACAGACCACAAGCCGTTGCTATCCCTTTTCGCTTGCGGAGCATGGCTTGCCCTGCTGAGAATCAAAGGCTGTTCCTGTGGGGCACAGGGTCAAGACTGTTTTGCATATGGCTGGGTCCAAACTGGGGTGGCATGGTGAGCAAAAGAATGATGGATTAAACCCAGATCTGTGACTGGGGGTAAAGTTTTAACACACCTTCCATCATCCTTCTGTGTTGCTAAAGTTGCCCTGAGCAGGAAGGGTATGCCCAGACGTGGGTCCCTTGCTCACTGTGTCACTGGATACAAGCTAGCTTGGCTGATGAAGGGTGATACCCTAAAACCGATCCCAGGATGCTTTTTTTCCGGTCCAGGGAGGACCTTGCCTGGCATTTTGGGCTGGACTGTTTCTGTGGGGAACAGGGTCAAGACTGATTTGCATATGGCTGGGTCCAAACTGGGGTGGTATGGTGAGCAAAAGAACAAGGGAATAAACCAAGATCTGTGACTGGGGGTGTGTATTTGAAAAGTTTCAACACACAGTCCATCATCCTTTTGTTTTGCTAAAGTTGCCCTAAGTGGGAAGAGTATGCCCAGATGCAGGTCCATAGCTCACTGTGCCACTGGATTCAAGCTACCCTGGCAGATGAAGGGTGATACTCCGAAACTGGTCCCAGGATGCTTGTTTCTGGGCCTGGGAGGACCTGGCCTGGCTGTTCGGGCTGGGGTGTTCCTATGGGGAACAGGGTCAAGACTGATTTGCATATGGCTGGGTCCAAACTGGGGTGGCATGGTGAGCAAAAGAACGAGTGATTAAACCCAGATGTGTGACTGGGGTTGAGTGTTTGAAAAGTTTCTACACACTGTTCATCATCCTTTTGTATTGTAAATTGAAAGGTGGGTAGTACTCCTCCAGCCATACAGGTTCCAAGTTGTCTACCGAGCAGGGGTTAACAGTCCAGCGGACTACTTGTTGTGACATCCCCACTGCAATCTCTGCCCGAATCTGAAGGGGAAAAAGAGAAGAAAATAGAGAGTTTTGTGAGCATGGTGGTCCACATAGCATGCCACACGGCTCTGACTGTGCCGGAGATCGCTGGCGCTTCCCGGGAGGACACCATCATTGGCAGAGCCAAGGAAGCACTAGCAAATTGACAATGGAAGCTCTTCTTGGACAGAGCAAAGACACTCGATCCGGGGAAGGGCAAGGCAATGCAGCTGGTCTGGAAGGTGAGATCCAAACTTTCGGTGAGTCTGGAGGTCCTCCTGCTCCGAGGCCAGCGACTAGTGATACTGCGATGTCTACAAAGTCAGATAGTGGAGTTGGCTCATCAGGGGCACCAAGGAACAGCAAAAATCAAAGCTCGTCTGAGAAGCAAGGTGTGATTCCTGGGGATGAATGCTCTGGTCGTTAAGCAGAAGAGAAAGTGCCACCCTTGTGCCATAACTGAATGGGGCCAAACCCCTGCTCCCAAGATAATGGAGCTGCCGAGCACGCAGCTCTGGTCTACGATAAGTATGGACTTCGTAAGTTTCCAGGATGGTTGGCTGATGGTCGTGATTATCGACTCTTGTACCCGATTTCCTGTGGTGGAACTGGTTGCATCCACTGCATCCGAGCACGTCCGGCCAGTGCTGGAAAAAACAATTGTCCTGCTGGGCCTGCCGGACAAAGTCCGGATGGACAATGGTCCCCCTTTTCATGGGCAGGAGCTTCAAGAATATTTGCGGTTACTGGCCATAACCCATCGCAGGATCACCCCTCACTGGCCCCAAGCTAATGGAGACGATGAGAGGTTCATGAGAATCCTAAACCGTGTCCTACAGATAGGGGTGGATCAAAGGGAGGATGCCGAATGGTGTCTTCACAAATTCTTGAGAGCCTACAGGCAGACACCCCACAGCACAACTGCTTGTGCCCCAGTGGCCCTCTTGTTCAAGCTGCCACCCTGTGACTTCATCCTGGTGGATGCGCTGTGGCAACCAGAGACTATTGATGTGGCAGGGACACAATGGAAGAGGGAGTGAATGAACCTGAAGGCAAGCGGGAGTAGGTGAGCGAGACACCCTGATCTGTGGGTGGGAGAACCGGCCATTCCGAGAGATCATCATCTAGGGTGGAAATTCCAGACTCCTTATGAGGCTGACGTCTGGACGGAGAGAAAGTGGAAGGGACCATTATAACTGCCACTAAGAAAGGCGGCATGTCACCCGTAACGTCTCTTGGTTCAAAAGGGTGATGGAGAAGGGCACCGATGCCAGGCCCCGAGATAAGGGGGCAGAAAAAAAAGACACCGGAGGCGAGGACACACAGCTGATGTGCCATGACGGAGTTTGATTGGAGAGTGGCGGCGGTCCCCTGAGGGAATCTTAAGACCGGGTCACTCTGAACTGATGATGGAGCCAACGGGGGTTCCGCCCAATCGGAGCAAGAAGTACAACCTGCGCCCCAACTGGATTCCCAATCATCGTATATGTGACTTAATGTGCTGACTCCTGTGTGTGCATTTATGCTCATCATTCTCTTCCCCTCTTATCTCGCTCCCATTTTTTCTCTCTCTCTTTTTCACTCTTTCTCTCTTTTCTCTCGTTTCTCTCTGTCCTCCCATCTGATGCGTTTTATATGGCTAAAGTGGATATTGTTTGGAATTACAGCAAGGGAGGGATGTAGAGAGCCATCCGGGCTCTCCCTACTTTGTTGCCCGCGAGGTCGCGAGGGCTGGGCTTCTCGCCCAAGGGGCATATTTATAGCCTGTTTGTGCTGAATTTGCATCATTTTTTTTTGCACAAGTTTGGCACATACTTAACTCCATATTTTATATTTTGACGCTAGCGTCAAAATCTAGGAGTTAACGTCAGTTTTTGGATGCATGAAACCGCCTTGCATCAATGAGATGCAAGGTAGGCGTTCCCGTCCAAAAAATGGCTCAAAGCCCCTAGCGCCTTATTTATCCACCTGAGCAAAAAAGGTGATTGGGTGGGAGGCAGGCCTAAATAATGGCGCAAAGCCTGCATAGCGCCGTTATTTAACGCCTGGGTAGAGCAGGAGTTAGGGGATCTGTGGACCCATTTCCATGGTCACGACCCATGGAATAGGCCCACAGGTGCCAACCCCAAGCCCCAGGAACAACCCCACCCACACCGGAGGGACACCAGAGGATGGGGGACCTCATCCCAGGTAAGTAAGGTAAGTATAGGTATGTATTTTATTTTTTATTTGTAAGTGCCATTGGGAGCCCTGAAATGGGACCCTCTGTATGGCACTGGGTGGCCATGCCCAGGGGACACTAATCCCCTGTGCTGGCCATTGGGAATGTGGACATGACTCCTGTCTTTTAAAAGGCAGGAGTCATGTGGTATGGATAGTTTTGCATCAGGAAATTATATTAGCCTGGTTAACAGCATTTTTTTGCCTTTAACCAGCCTAGTGTCATTTTATGAGGCAAAACCCCCTTCCCTTGTACCACCACCCCTACCCAGCTAACGTCATTTTTCTAGATGCTAGCCCACCCTTAGCACCGGCTTGTGGGATTTCATAAATTTGGCACCCGGCTGACACTTTGGAATGACGCAAGCCGCTCTATACTTTTTGCTGCAAAACTGCATTTACGCAGTTTTGTGGGAAAAAGTACAAATATGGGCCCAAGTTCATAAAATAAAGCTGCTACTCACCCTCTTGGCATTCTGGCGGTGTTCATATTAAGCAGCGTGTGCATGTGTCATTTATGCTGCATGTAAGTGCATCTAACGCCACGCTGCACCCAAGCCCAGAGGCGTCCCTCTACAGGTAATATCAGGGAAATTAACTGTGAAAGACTATAAAACACCTGCACACCAGACCACAAACAGCAAAAAATCGGCACACAGTCTCACCTCTCAGACCTGGCCTTCTGAAACTGCCATTTTACACTATAACCCAGTCTGTTCTGAGAGTCAGAGTATTCATTCCTGTAGGTGAGCTGCTGGGTTATTGGTTATTTACGTCGTTCCATTTCCTGTCCCACCTTCGTAAATTTTGGGGCAGATTTATACTGTGTTTGCACCGAATTTGCATAATTTTTTTTAATGCAACTTCAGCGCAAACCTAACTCCATATTTATATTTTGACGTTAGACTGTCTAATGTTTATCCCTCTGTGCTAAAATGATGCACAGGTGGGAGGAGGGGCCAAGTAATGATGCAAAGCTTGCTTTGCACCATTATTTAACGCCTTGGTCAGACCAGATGTTAGGGGACCTGTAGACCCATTACCATGGTTAAACACCCTGGAATGGGTCCACAGGTGCCCTCCCCAAGCCTCAGGAACATCCCCACCCCCACCAGAGAGACACCGGAGGATGGGGACCCCATCCCAGGTAAGTCTGAGTAAGTGTATTTTATTTTTTATTTTTTTGCCATTGAGGCCCTAACTTGGGGCATTTTGCATGGCACAGGGTGCAATGGCCATGGCCAGGGGACACTTGTCCCGTTGTGCTGGCGATTGGGGTAGTGGGCATGACTCCTTTCATTCCTAAGACAGAAGTCATGTTTTTGGCAGTTGTGCTCCAGGAAATGGTGCTAGTCTGGGTAAAGGCATTTTTTTAGACTCTAACCAGGCTAGCGTCATTTTTTGATGCACAACCCCCTCCTTCCCTACCGCCACCCCCACATGGCTAGCATCTTCTTTTAAGACGCTAGTCCAAGTTTAAAGCAGGCTTGCCACTTTCCTTTAATATGGCACTCGGCTGGTGCTGTGAAATGGCGCAAGCCAGCGCTATACTTTTTGTCACAAAACTGCATTTGCGCAGTTTTGTGGCAAAAATTATATATCAAGGCCCATATTTATACTTGTTGACGCAAAACTGCGCCAACGCAGTTTTGCGTCAAAAATATTAGCGCCGGCTAACGCCATTCTGAAGCGCCATGCGGGCGCCGTATTTATTGAATGACGTTATCCGGCGTTAGCCGCCGGCGCCGTCTGGTGTGCATTAAAAAAAACGACGTACACCAGGCAGCGCCGGCGTAGGGGAAAATGGAGCTTGGGCGTCAAGAAATGGGGCAAGTCAGGTTGAGGCTATTTTTGCGCCTCAACCCGATTTGCGCCATTTTTTTTCCACTCCCAACCCCCATAGAAATGACTCCCCTTACCCAATGGCCATGCCCAGGGGACTTCTGTCCCCTGGGCATGGTCATTGGGCATAGTGGCATGTAGGGGGGCACAAATCAGGCCCCCCTATGCCACAAAAAAAAAAAAAAAAACTTACCTGAACTTACCTTAATGTCCCTGGGATGGGTCCCTCCAGCCTTGGGTGTCCTCCTGGGGTGGGCAAGGATGGCAGGGGGTGTCCCTGGGGGCAGGGGAGGGCACCTCTGGGCTCCTTCAGAGCCCCCAGGTCCCTTAACGCCTGCATTTTGCAGGCGCTAAAAAACGGCGCAAAAGCGGCCGTACGTCATTTTTTTTGACCCGCCCACTCCCGGGCGTGATTTTTGCCCGGGAGTATACAGTAAATCCGACGCACATGCCTCAGAGTCGATTTTTTAGACGGGAACGCCTACCTTGCATCTCATTAACGCAAAGTAGGTGTCCACGCTAAAAAATGACGCTAACTCCATGGACTTTGGCGCTAGACGCGTCTAACGCCAAAGTATAAATATGGAGTTAGTTTTGCGTCGAAATTGCGTCAAAAAAAAGACGCAATTCCGGCGCAAACGGAGTATAAATATGCCCCCAAGCCCTTTGTGTTCCCATTCATTCATAACGTGTACCTGAAAGCACATTTGACGAATATCAGTGCCACTGTGTGCGAAGTGATGCTGCTCTTTCAATAATTCTGTTCAAAGCTGTATTTCATCAACCAACTCTGTTTATCCACATTTCTCACTGTTTAAAAGTGTATTACAACTTTGAAATTTAGCAAGGTTAAGAAGGGACCAAATACAGCTCTTAGGCACTTCGCATATCCAGTAAATCCCATAGATCCAGCTGACAGAAAGATCACAGCTAAAAGCCACAGGGGTTTTGTATAGCATTAAGGATGGGGTCACAACCGCATCAACCTTTTATAACCCCCCGTCACTGCGCTTGTGGAATAACCTTTCATGCAAGACCAGAAGAAAGCGCGTTAATAAACCGAAAAACCGCCACCAGGAGTGCACTTCTGCCTACGGGGAGCAGTTTAAGGAAAATATTTCAAAAGGGAAAAGGGCACGGGAAGTTTTCAAGCGATGGACGTTTTAATTTACTCAGAATATAAAATTCTTTTAAATCTCTTCATGACTGTTTCAACTTAAACGCCACAAACAAAATGCTTCCCTTCACACTAGAATGAGGGATAGGTATGTTCGAAAAGCAAGTCCGTGCTGCATGTCAAAGTCTGGGCGATTTTGAAGTACTCTTTGGGACCATCAATCTTGGACATATTTAGCAATCAAGCTGTACCTTGTAGGAAGGTGTCTTTGTCTGAGAACAGCAAGATCCAAACTCTCTAACTGCCTCTTCGTGCTTTCTTTTACCATTATTATACAATATTCATAATCCCACTCTTAAGTGTGTCTGTAGTCCACTAATCCCACTTTAAGTTTATGTCTGTAATATTATAACCACGCCGCGTGATCATGCATCATAACTGCCGCAGTGGCGTACGCAAAACGATGGGGCACCCCCTTCAAAATGTGATGAGGAATGGGACACCCCCTTCAGAATGTGAGGAGGGACCTCTATGTCTCCCAGAGCTCTAAAATATTAATTGGCCTTGGAGTGAGCCCCCCAACCCCGAATGGTTGTGGGTGCTCCTACTTCGCATGGGCTGCAGGGTCCTGTGTTACTCCCCTGAACGGGATCTGGACAAAGCAGAATTGCTTGAATATTTATGAGTTGCAACCCACAGCATTATTAGCAAAGCACCACAGTATATATATATGTGCAATGGCATCCTGGTCAGTGCACACTCCAAATGGGAGCAAAACATTACAGTACAGATATATGCTATGGCATCCTGGCTAGTGCACGCTCTTAATAGGCTCATGTTACACAGTTTTACATAGCAAAGCACATGTCCTGTCCTGTAGGCATTCCCGCCTCTAGCAGTAGATGCTTACCACACAGATGGGAATACAATACAAGAGGGCACCACCTGACTCATGATCCTATGCCGCCATTCATGGTGCTCAACAATACGTTTGTACAGGTGCAATTTAAGGTGAACAAGCACTGTGACGCATAACATATAATCTGTCATTAAATTCAGGTGGAGGTAGTTCATTAGAGTATTTCTTGTTAATGAGGTCTAAGGTTTCCCAGTATGTGTAGATCATTTTGGTATAAGAAAGGCAAAGGTGCAGAAAGGTCACAGTTCCTTATCTAATAGACAACATGTCTTGCGCTGCATATCTTATTGTAAAATGTATTTCTGTGCCAGATGTTTTCCTAAGTGCTAAATCCTGGTGTTAATGTGCCTCATAACGGGAGGGGGAGTAGAGCCTTGCAATGATTGGAAGATTTAAAGCCTCATGAATGGTGGAGCACACTTACGAGCCCTCACGTCCACAAGGTGGCAGGTGTTGAGTCCGGTCTTCCCTGTACACCAAGTAGGATAAGGAGGGAGGAGGAATCACAACCAGGAGTTCAGTCAAAAAAGCCCTAGTTGGTGTGTGATGAATTTAAGTCCCACAGAATACAAAACAACCCAGCACGTCCAATACAGAGTACAAGTCATGGTTCATGCGATCTTTTGGTAGGACTCCCTCCAGTCTGAGGTGTATTGGAGGGGTGTTCCAAAGCATGGATCTCTAGCGGTTTAGTACGTGCTAATTTTGGGGACCATAAAGCACTATCATACGGATCAAATTTTACAACTGAGCATGATCAACACAAAAAAAAATCAATAAATGTGTGCTGAGCCCTTTTTTGGCTACTTCGGGTAGTTTGTGCTTAGACCCCCATAACTTTTGTCCACATAAGCCATCCAAGGCAAATTTGTGTGCTTTCTTTCCAACATCCTGCAAATTCTAAAGGTATCATGAGTTTGTGGGCTTACCTGGAGGAGACCAAGAAATGATTCAAAATACAGCTAAAATTTATTTTTTATGGGAAGAAAAGTGCTGCAGAAGAAACATCTGTTTTTTTCTGCAAATGGGATCATCAAAGGGTTTACAGTGCTAAAATCACCATCTTCTCAACGTTCAGGAACAGGTGGACCTGAATCAGAAAACCACATTTTTCAACACAGTTTTGGCATTTTACCAGGATATACCCCATTTTACTATGTTTTATGCTATCTGCCTCCTACCAGCCAGTGACCGAAATGGGTGTAAAAACCAATGGTGGATCCCAGACAGCTAAACATTTCTGAAAAGAAGACAAAATTCTGAATTCAGCAAGGGGTAATTTGTGCAGATCCTTCAAGGTGTTCCTATAGAAAGTAACAGTTGAAATAAACAAAATATTGAAACTGAGTTGAAAAAAACTGTTATTTCTGTCTACGTTTTCTTCTGTAACTTTTTCCAACTATGGCAGAGTTTTGAAAGCAATATCCTGTTACAACTGCTGGACCCTTCTGGATGCTGGGATATACTGGGCTTGTAGGTTCAATAATAGCCCAAGGTACCCAGAGCCGATACATGAGTTGCAAATTGCAATGGGTTTTCATTGTCTACCAGCAATTTATTTGGTAAAATATAAAGAGTGAAAAATAGATATGAAGGAAACCTATGGAATTCCAACATGGGCACTAAATATGGGGACATATTTATACTCCATTTGTGCCGAATTTGCATCATTTCTTTTACGCAAATTAAGCACAAAACTAACTCCATGTTTATATTTTGACATTAGACCAGTCTAACGTCAAAATATTGAAGTTTGCACAATTTTTTAGATTCATGAACCTACCTTGCGTCAATGAGATGGAAGGTAGGAGTTCCTATTTAAAAGATGGTGCTAACCCCATAGCCCCTTATTTGCCCCACCATGCTAAAATGATGCATGGGTGGGAGGAGGAGCTAAATAATGGTGCAAAGCTTGCTTTGCACCATTATTTCATGTCTCGGTCAGACCAGGCATTAGGGACCTGTGGACTAATTTTCATGGTTAAACACCATGGAATGGGTCCACAGGTGCCCTCCTCAAGCCCCAGAGACACCCCCACCCACACCAGAGGGATCCCATCCCAGGTAAGTAGGGTAAGTATAGGTAAGTAATTTGTTTTTATCAATTAAAGTACCATCAGGGGCCCAACTTGGGGCCCCATGCATGGCACAGGGTGCAATGGTCATGCCCAGGGGACGCTGGTCCCCTGTGCTGAAAATTGGGGCTGGTGGACATGACTCCTGTCTTTTCTAAGACAGAAGTCATGAGGTATGGATGGTTTTCCGTCAGAAAATGATTCTAGGTAGGCTAGAGGCATTTTTTCTTTTGCCTCTAACCAGGCTAATGTACTTTTTTAATGCAAAACTCCTTCTCCCATACTGCCAGCCGCACCCGGCAAACATAATTTTTTTTTACGCTAACCACCCTTTGCACCGGCTTGCACCATTCCATAAATATGGCGCCTTGCTGGTGTTCAGGAATGGTGCAAGCTGGTGTTAAACTTTCTGGTGCAAAACTGCGCTAGTGCAGTTTTGCCCCAAAAAGTATAAATATGCCCCATGGAGTTTAGAAGCAGTGGTTATTTGCACATCTCCTAATTCGTGGGTACCCATACTAGCATGTAAATTACAGGGCAGTTCTCAAAATGACTTATTCCTTACACACTGTCTTACATTTGCAAGGCACAAATGAGGAGAAAGATAATTGGGAATAACACGTATTCTTCTATTCTGTGTTCCTCCAAGTCTCCCAATAAAAATGGTACCTCACTTGTGTGGGTAGGCCTAGTGCCCGCGACAGGAAACACCCCAAAACACTACGTGGACACATCACTTTTTTCCAATGAAAACAGACATGTTTTTTGCAAAGTGTCTAGCTGTGGATTTTGGGCTCTAGCTCAGCCGGCACAAAGGGAAACCTAGCAAACCTACATATTTTTCAAAACTAGATACCTGGGGGAATCAAGAATGGGGTCACTTGTGGGGCTCTCGTCAGGTTCTGTCACCCAGAATCCTTTGCAAACCTCAAAATGTATCTAAAAAAACAGATTTCCTCACATTTTCAATGATGCAAAGTTCTGGAATTTGAGGGAAGCCACAACTTTCTTCCCCCCAGCACTCCCCCAAGTCCTTTGATAAAAATGGTACCTCATTTGTGTGGTTAGGCCAAGTACCCGCGAGAGTGAAGGTCCCAAGGTATTGTGGCGATAATGATAACTAAGGTGGGTGTACTAATTAGTCCTGGGGTCGGGAACCCTTTAGGCAACACCTATCAAACTCAGACATTTCTGAAAAGTAGACATCAAGGGGAGTCAAGGGAGGTATCGCTTGTGAGGATTCCCCAAAGTTTTGTTTCCCATACACATCTATACATATATATATATATATATATATATATATATATATATATATATATATATATATACACACACACACACACATATCTGTATAAAATGTATACACATATATATATATATGCGAGAGAGAGAGTTCTCTCTCTCTCCCTCTCTCTCTCTCTCTATATATATATATATACATATATATATATATATATTTCTATAGCTGTGTGATTTCCTGGGGTGGGGCGATCATGGCCCCCAGGGAAACCACGGATCTATTAAAAAAAAAAATTTCATCCCTGCTTACAGGCGACCCCCTGTCAATTTCATTTTTTTGGTGTTATTTCTATTTTTTAACCCCTGGGGTGGGCGATCGTGCCCCCCCAGGGGTAAATACACATTTTCAAATGGCACATCAATATACCAATTTTTCATATATTTTTAACCCCTTGGGCGGTGATCGCTCATTTTATGAGGTTCGACCCCCCCAGATAACATCCCTGGTGTCCAGTGGTGTTTCCTGGCTGCGCATCGCAGCCCAGCTGCGATCCACATCCAGGAAACAGTTTCAGGAAGGCCTCACTTGAAAGGGGAGAATCTTCCCTTCCAAACGAGACCTTCTTGAAAGGTGAGGCGGTCCTTATTGTGCCCGTTTTCCCCAGCAGAAAACAGCTCTGGTGGGAAAACAAACTGGGACGTCAGCACGCCTCGGTGGCACGCTGACGTCACAGATTTGACATTGAAGCTCTTCCGTGTCTTCCAAAGGGTTTCAATTTAAAACCCCTCCCTGCCGACGGTCAATGGTAAAAGACCACACCAGGGAGGGTGTGCGTGTGTCGGCCATTGGCCAACACACGCACAGATAGGGTACAATGTTAATGATTTACAGTAGGAAAAAATAAGGGTTAGTATCATTTAATGATCAAAATGTTATGTATCAGAGGACGAATAAGAATAGGGTCACCTCAATGGAAAATGCAAAGAAAAGTAATTCTTCTCTAAGACAGAGTACTCTAAATCTCCTGCTCTATTCCGATCCTAAGTCTGAACTACTCAATTCATCTCCACACTATATTAAAAACACAACATTTCTCACACTCACACACTGATCTCATAAGGCTGTCCAATTAGGTTACAGGAAGGTGATACATTTACATACTCAACCGGTTCTCAAGGTTTTCCCCTCTAACAAGCTTATCTCTGCATCCTTCAAACTTACACTATCTGTAAAGGTACACATACCAAACCGCACTCTGCAGGTGTCTTCTGAATTTGACATTCATTAAAACATTCCATGATTATCACAAAGAAAAGAAAACATTTCTTCACAAAGGAAAGAGAGCAAAAGAGCATTGCATTCAACAATTAGAACTTCTGCTTGCCTAGAAATAAAATGTTCATGCTTTATAATATAAAGATGGCAACCAATAAAAACCATTTTAAAATTCAGGCCTACATTAGCTATAGTCAAACTACACATGATGAATCATAATTCCTCTCTAAATATAACATTTGCAAGTCTAGGCATGAATGTCATGTTAATGAAGGCAATTAATAAACATCTATTTCAGAGCCTTGAGTCTAAATGAATTGCAATTAATGAAGAGAGGTTCTATTCCACCTCTATCTTGAAGATTCATTCAAATACTGGTTGTAATTAACAAATAATTTCTCTGAGAGAAACTGCTTATCTTTGAATGTATATACCCAGGCTCCCAAGGGGTTACAGAGTTACCTCTTTTATATCAGGGATTTGTTATTTGACCTAAGGCAGTGGTTCTTAACCTTTTGACATCTGTGGACCCACACTTTATCATTACCGGAACGTGGTGTCCCAATTGAATCATTATTGGAGTCTGGGGACCCCCCCTCCTCCGCCCCGCCCTGAGCATTGTCAATGATTTGAGCCGCAAAACAATACAAAACAAATACAGAAACAAGCATTCATCAAATTCAAACACAAATTTAATTTAATGTGCAAACAAATAAAAATAAAAAATTTCTTAGGAAGGTTGGAGCTTTTCTAAATGTTCTAAATTTTCTAAATTTTCTAAATTCGATTGAAGCCACACATCATCTATACTATATTCTGTCTGATGCACCTGCGCTGCTCCCACAAGTCAATCAGAGGATACTGATTACATATTTAGTCTCCAATTTCAAATTCCTTGGCATTTACAGTACGTATTAAACTTTTCAGTTGTACATTCAGCCACTTTATTTATATATGCTTTATTAAGCTGTTAATATTATTTAATTTTCTAATTAGTCGTGGATCCCCTGAGGAGGTTTTGTGCACCCTAAGGGTCCCTGACCAAAGATTGGGAACCACTGACCTAAGGAACTTGCATAAGCAAGTATATTTCTGGCAATTCCAAATGAACTAAGGCCATGAGCTTGAATTGTGCTGCCTCTAAAATAATGATCCAATATAAGCCTATTATGGAGGACATGATGTTGTTATGCAACCTTAGGATGAAAATAGGATGGGTGATATTGTTCTGAATTCAGTGGACCTTGTAGAGAAGCTTTAGGCAGCTTATAGCAGCTACACATTGAGGAATTTTTTTTTAGTATACCTCTTTAAGGTCTACCAAAACAAATCACTGCACCTTTTGCCATCCCTCATTGCCCGCATTACAACAACTATGTAACAGCTTCCTGTCTTTAAAGATAAAACTTCTAGTCTGTTGACTGCAATGACACCAACCACTTCACTGTAGCAAAGTATCCTTGCCTATACACTTTCTTATGGTTCCTTAGAATAATTTCTCTTGTGTCTGACCACACCATCAATAACTTCATCAATAAACACAAACCTTGTGATGCCTGAATACACCCTGTAATACTAAAGCCATTAAACCCAGCCAATTTTCAGTTGTGCCATCCCTTAGGCAGGAGACATCTTCATAAATGTAAATATTCTATCATAACACCAAGTATTAAGAAATCTACACCTGACCTAAATATCTTGGCAGGGTTACACTGATCTCTTGCTCTTTTCTATGACTAAAATCTTTCAAGCAGCTGTCACCACACAATTCCTAGCTAATTTAGATATTAATAATCTCCTCTGTGACTGTCAGTTGGGTTTCATACCTCATAGAGGTATTAAATTTGCTGTAACGAACATTCGGTAAAAACTTTCTGCCAGGAAAAATTGTGAAATCTGTGCCTTGATTTTCTAGATCTGTCTGCTGCCTTTGATATGGCAAGCCATCGCATTTTCCTACCTTTGCTGGATTCCTTGTTTCGGTTGAAAGATATAGGGCACATCACTTAATTTGAAGAGCACCCATCAGTTAAAACATGGTCAAAAATGACTCTTGCTCTTGGATGCGTCACTCAGTACCTCCATCCTGTTGGCTCTCTTAAATGCGTACTTGGCCTCCAATGCACCAGTCCTCAATAGTTACAGCATCGGCTAGCATTTACATGATGCAGGGTGGAGAAAGCAGGAAGGATGGGGAAGAGACTGCTCTTTGAGGACTGTTTAGGTTGGTGGACAGAGCCTTGAAATTGCTGATATGCACCGGAGCAGTATGTATGTTTGAACTACATTTTATCTGTGCATGTTAAGTAAATGCTACATCAGCAAATACCAACACGCTCTCCTTTCAACATATATCTCCTCAACTGAGGAATCTAGAATGTCTCAATTTACTTGTCAATGCGCCCCTTTGGTTTGTAATTTTGAGGAGGTTGAGCGTGTTTTAAAAAGTCTACTTGAGACTTTTGAATTTAAATGGATAGAAACTTACAGGCCTTCAGACATGCTGACCCCACTACGTATAATCTAGTTTATTTTTACCTCTTGGTTTACACTCTCAGAGCCTCATTTACAACTTGTTGGCAGAGGACAGTGTTGCAAGACTTCTTGCTGTGCTGCCCTGCATCAAAAGGAAAGGGCAGGAATGCACCGTATTAATGACATATGGTGCATTCTTGTCCTTTCTGTCTGTGCCAACCAACAAATTGGTGCCTAGCACAATAATGCAAGGGTTTCCACGTTGCTGGAACAATTTTTTTTGTGCAGGATGGGCCACCTTCCTGCATACAAACAATCAATGGAGTCGTTTTTCTCAGGATGCAGCACACATTGAAAGAGGTAAAAACAAGGAGAAATAAAGTTATTTCCCCTCATTATGCCTCCCTCGTGGAGGTGCACATTTTTGATGCATTTCCAGGTTTACAGATTCTTGTAAATCTGGAAATGTGTCAAAGCCCATGGGTGTTGCATGGGAAACCCACTGTAACACCCATGGAATATTTCCTGGGTGAAGATTGAGGCAACACAGTGCTCTGTGATGCCTTGCTTTACTCCATATCTATGGGGTCATGCAACATCATGCAGGGTGGCTTTGCGTCACCTCATAGATATGATTGAGAGGCCTGTGCCATTGGAGCATTATAAGAAGTGACGTTCCGGAGACGGAGGCCTCTTGCAAATGAGGCAGCTAGTGTGGGAGAATGAGCAGAAGCATATCTGACCCTTTTTGTCAATAGAAGATATATGGGAATCACCATTAGCTTTAAAGAATGAGACAGCATGAAAAACATAAATAAAATAACAGGGCTAAGTGTTGCCTGAAGAGGTGAATAAGTCACAAAAAGCACACATAAAGTAGAATTAATTTTATTCTGTTTTTGTCAACAAACAATTACTTCTAAAAAAATCACTCAAAATCCTTCATTGATCCTTTATACAATATCAAATTATGAAACACCCCAATCATTATTACAAGAGAATCAGGGCTGGGATCACTTAGAATGCCTGCAGCCATTTCATCACTAGATAGACAAATCTGACTTATTGGCTAAAGATTAAGCAATTTTCAAGATCACAGTGCTTTCCAGATCAGCAAAAGGAGCGTGGAGGTGATGGTGAGCACAGCCTGTAATCCTATTAGCTCTTCTCTAAATCCACTAACCAACTATCATTAACAAATTTGATTCTCTAGTGGGTTCCGTCCTTTAGATAAAGGTGCAGCAAATAACAAACCCACTGCTCCTTTGATAACAAGATGTACATAAAGGTCACAATTAATTCCACACACAGCCCATGGACTCTCCTTACAAAACCATCTGTTATTCCAACAGACTTTTGTCCTGGTTCTGTGGACATCCACATACCTACATTCTTATCCCGTGTTCTTTCAAATCCACAACTTGGTGGTCCAGGATGTTCCACAACCTAGTGTGATAGCACTACCACCACTGTCTGCCTGGGCGCCTCTTTGCAAACACACACCAGATGTATTTGTGACTCCTGCAGAGGATAATGCCTGATGCCTGTTCCAAATGATCTTGTGACTTCTCAGACTTGGTTGTAGTCTTCCAACCTTTTCTTTCTTAGTGGATGTCACTACACACAAGACACTAAAATGGCTTCCCAGGACTTCTACCTGGAGTTTAGACAGAGTTTGACTTGATCATCAAGCTAATCTTCCCCCACAGAGGCTTCTTACCAGTCCAAATAATTTGTCCTCTAGGATTTGTACCCCAACTACCATCCAAAGCCAGTCCTGATGATAAACCTGTTAAGTTTTCCTTAGAGGATCAAAACACGGACATGCCATAGTATTTGAAATGTGTGTCACTGACCCATCCAAACTGGAGAAAAGAACTGTTGTCATTCCTCTCCATAGACTTCAAAACCCACAGCCATTTTACTTGTGGACCTTTATGTGCTTCATTTGCTCTACACTTTGTGCACATGTGATACAACACCAGCACTATGCTGTTTTTCACTTCTTTTGCACTGTCAGATCACCCATTGTGACAATTATTCGATAGAATTATCCTTGATATTTGTGTCAATACATATTGCTCATATAGATTTACTGTATAGGCCATAAAAAACTCGTAACACACCATAAACAATTTTTTGGATTTGTTGCTTTTGTTTTGATTGAACTGATATTACATATGCTTTACGAATAAAATGTATACAACTGTAGAAAACGGTACACATTACCAGATGCTAAGGGAAGCACTTTCTCGCACCAATTCCAACAGTACCAGTTAAGAAAATATGCTGTTTACTTAAGTGGGCAGATACATTTCGTTAAAGTTCATGGGAAGTGTTTCTCGTAATTCGGGACAGATCCTTGATTCTTTCATATGTAATGGAAATGAGGAGATGGAGATATTGTTCGATATTCAATCTATGTATTAAAACACAGAATATATTTCATGAGGCCTACAAAATACCTCTTCAGTGAAGGGAGGAAGCTGGAGTCAAACTGTTAGATTTTCTGCAATTATTGGGCAGTCTTATTAGAATTGCATGTAGGTATGTGTGTAAAATGTTGGAGTTTGTGTCTGCAGTTCAGCGGAGAGCAGAACACAACAGAGCAGAATAGGAGATCGTTCATTCGTTGGTAAAATCTTTATTTGGATTTACAAGAATCCATAAAATAATGCAATTAAAAAACAAAATCACATTCCATTAGCAAAGCAACATACATATAACAAGTAGATAAATATAATAAATGAGTAAAAACATATGAAACCATGAACACGTACACAATCATTGGCATATCAGATTGTTGAAGATACGCTAGCATTAGCCATGACTTGTAAGGCCCACAGACACACGCGTAAATAATTTTCAAAAACGTACAGGATCAGAAGGCATTTAGGCCCATATTTATACTTTTTGACGCTAAACTGCGCTAACGCAGTTTAGCGTCAAAAAATTTAGCGCCGTCTAACGCCATTCTGATGCGCCATGCGGGCGCCGTATTTATGGAATGGCGTTAGCCGGCGCAAGCAGACCGGCGCTGCCTGGTGTGCGTGGAAAAAAACCACGTAGACCAGGCAGCGCCGGCGTAGGGGGAAAATGGCGTTAGGGCGTCTTAAAATGGGGCAAGTCAGGTTGAGGCAAAAAAATCGCCTCAACCCGATTTGCGCCATTATTTTCGACGCCCAGACGCCATTTAAATGACTCCTGTCTTAGTAAAGACAGGAGTCATGCCCCCTTGCCCAATGGCCATGCCCAGGGGACTTATGTCCCCTGGGCATGGTCATTGGGCATAGTGGCATGTAGGGGGGCACAAAGAAGGCCCCCCTATGCCACACAAAAAAAATTGAAAAATATAAAAAATTATACTTACCTGAACTTACCTGAATGTCCCTGGGGTGGGTCCCTCCATCCTTGGGTGTCCTCCTGGGGTGGGCAGGGGTGGCAGGGGGGGTCCCTGGGGGCAGGGGAGGGCACCTGTGGGCTCATTTTGAGCCCACAGGCCCCTTAACGCCTACCCTGACCCAGGCGTTAAATAGTGGCGCAAATGCGGGGTTTTTTGACCCGCCACCTCCCGGGCGTGATTTTTGCCCGGGAGTATAAATACGACGCATTTGCATCGCCGTCATTTTTTTAGACGGGAACGCCTTCCTTGCATCTCATTAACGCAAGGAAGGCGTTCACGCAAAAAAATGACGCTCTTTACTCATACTTTGGCGCTAGACGCGTCTAACGCCAAAGTATAAATATGGCGTTAGTTTTGCACCGAATTTGCGTCGAAAAAAACGACGCTAATTCGGCGCAAACGGAGTATAAATACGGGCCTTACTACCCAGGAGTATCACTAGTGTATTAAAATGTATAAATGGTGCAGACTTTATCTGCTAGTCCAGGATGGAGTGTTCATGTCTCTTTCTCAATGCTAGCGGTTTTCTAAAAAAGTTAAAAACTGCCCAACATACATCTTCATTTGTCAACCTCTGTAAATAACATAAATAACCAAGTGGGCTCTTATATTGGCTCTCCGCAATGTAGGTAAAATGACTTTGCACCTTGGGGCCTCATATAAGGAGCAGAATAGCAAAAAATTGCATGAATTTTGTACAGTATAGCCACACATGCACGGGGGTAGGATGTGGAACCAGCAATATTGAGTGGGGAAAGCCACAACCATGTGGATCATAAAAAATCTAAAAAGAGAGTGGTCTCAACGATAAAAAAGTTTATTCACCCAGGACAGGTAAAGTTCCATGTCATCTGTTGTTGACACAGAGAGGTAGCTTATCAGTGCAAGCATGCTTGTGCTTTCCTTAATCTGATGCTGGAATAATAACCTAGAAATGTATGTTTTACTATATCATTTGAAGAGATGGTGAACAGATAGCCACACAGATCTTTTAGACCTATAACTTTAAAGGTCCTCCTGAGGTAGGACAGTCAGGGAATATCAGCCGCCCTTACTAGGCTTAAACAATCCGAGATACAAGCATGCGCCAATATGGCCTCCGGGTTTAGCCATACCATGAACCAGTACAGTAGAGGAGAAAGTCTTAGTAGGTCCACTAAAAAGGGAAACCCCACTTCTTCATGGCAAATCAAGCTTGCCGAGCCCTGAGGAACCTGCAATATTCTCTTAAGAAATGCTTTTTCAACCTTTTGCAAACATTTCACGGTTACATAGCCCCAAATGTCTGCTTCATAGAAGCCCGATGAAATGTATTTCATTTTATACAGGTATGTCAGCTCTTTCATAGGTTTTTGCCCTAGTTTCTGGGAGAGTCTAAAAATTGCTTTAATAATATTTTTGAAGTAAATTGTCCGAACTGTTAAAGGTTCTAAATGTTAAAAGGTGCTTCCAAGCCAGGGAGGAGTTAAACGGAATCCCCAAATAATTAAAATCTTGTACCTTCTCCTGTACCGTGCCCCCCCCCCATTGTAAAAGGTTTGGACTTTGTATTACGGGGTCTACATATCATAACAAAAGATTTACCATGGTTTATTTTAAGGTCCAATGTGGAGATGTAATTTGAGAATCTATCTAATTGTCCGCATACAGTAGAATTAGAAACTGGTGGGCCCCCATGCAAGGAATATCTTTCCTTAGTTGAACCAGGTGCCTAAAAATTCTGTTAATGTACAACAGAAGTAAAAAGGGGCGTGGATACATCCCTCTCCCACACCCTGTGTAAGTTTTATAAAAGGGGTCAATTCACCCTGTGGCCCAAATTGCATGTTTAACAATAGATCATGATGTAGACACTTCAGTAACGCTAAGAGGTCTGGCTCTACTCTCTTCCCTTCCAGCAAGGCCCAGAGTTTTGAACGATAAACTAGATCAAACGCGGATAATAAGTCGATAAAGGCCATTGGAGTGACCCTTTTTTTGCTAAAACATACTTGCCAAATAGCAAGAAGAAATTGAAGCACTAATCAATTGTGGCCCCCAATCTGAAGCCAATTGTACACTTGACAGTATTTTATTGTCGGATGCTCAGTTTTCCAGGCGTTCCAGTAACACTCTGCCCAGGATCTTCATGCTCCAGTCAATGAAGGAGATAGGTCTATAGCACTATCACCTTTTTATAAATGGGGACAAATATTGCATGTTTCCTCGAAAGTGGAGTATATCCAGCTGCCACATCCCTGAAAACATTCATTAAGAAGGGGGGCCACAGTTCTATATTTGACTTATAGACATCCAATGGAACCCCATCTGGATGTAAGGCTTTTCCTGATGTACTTTTTTTAATTGCGGTCTCCACTTCCTTGACATCAAACCATAAAGGTCTTACCGGAATTTTGGATCTATTCTGTGTCATTTCAATGTATCGAGAGGTAGGAATTAGGGAACTGGCCTCAGGGTGAAAGATGGCAAAAAATGCACCACCCATTTCTCATCAGGGATTGATGACACCCGGGGAGATACAAGCTGAGTTTACAAGGCATTATGAGGCGCTCTACGCTCCGGGTGGCATCCCATTGAGAGTCTCTGTAGTGACTTTCTCGCTGGTGTGGAGCTTCCGTGTTTGGAGGAGGAGCAGATGGAGGCGCTTGAAGAGCCTCTTGATCTTGAGGAGATAAAGTCCAGTATTGGTGAGCTTGCATCCGGTAAAACGCTGGGCCCGGATGGTTTATCGGCTGACTTCTACAAGGTCTTTGCGTCTCAGTTGGCGCCCCGGTTGCTCCCTGTGTATGAGGAGGCAGTTCAGAGGGGTTGTTTGTCAGCTTCTCAAAGGGAGGCCTTACTGGTGTCTCTTCCCAAGCCTGGGAGGGACCCAGTGGAGTTGGGCTCGTACCGGCCGCTAGCGATGCTGAACACCGACTACAAAATCCTGGCCAAGGCGCTGGCAGTGCGTCTTGCACTGAGAGTGCCGGACCTGGTCCACTCATACCAGAACGGGTTTGTACCAGCTAGAGATACCTCGCATAATATTAGACGGCTGTTTCGCGTCATGCAGTACGCAAGGTGGGATTGGCCGAGGGCGGGATGCCTTGTCCTGGACTTAGAGAAGGCTTTTGACTCTCTGGACTGGTCTTACCTGTTCAAGGTTTTGCGGCGGTGTGGTATAGGACCTTACTTCATTAGACTGGTTAAACTGTTATGTAACCGGCCCCAGGTTCGGGTAAAGCTGGGGGGCGTGATATCAGAGCTGATCCATGTATGCAGGGGTACGAGGCAGGGCTGTCCTCTTTCCCCGCTGTTGTTTTCTCTTGCCATGGAGCCCCTGGCAGCGGCCTTGCGTGGAGAGGGGACTGATTGGGGCAGTGCCCTAGGGGATGGCCTGCATGTAGTATCACTGTATGCCGACGACCTCCTCCTGTATTTTAGGGATATTACGCAGATCCCTTCGGAGGTCGGGATGCTGTTGCAGCGATTTGCGATGATATCTGGCCCCAGGATCAATTGGTCCAAATTGTGCCTTTTCCCTTTTGATCCTGAACTCCTGGATCCGGGGCTCAGCTTGGCTGGGAGTCCTGTTCCGTGGCAGCTGCACACGATCCGGTACTTGGGTATCCGTGTTTACCATCGAGAGGAGGACCTGGTTGATGGCAATCTCACGAGAGCGGTGTCATCGATTAAATCTCAGATGTCCTTTCGGAGGATGTTGCCGCTGTCGGTGGCTAGTAGAATAGCGCTTTTGAAGATGGTAGTCCTGCCGAGTTTGTTGTATTTCTTTTCAAACCTTCCGCACTATGGTCCCCCCAGCTTCTTTAGGGCCTTGGAGTCAGAGTTGAGGGAATTTATCAAGAATGGAGGCCGTTGTAGGGTTGCTCTGAAGAAACTGTACTTACTGTCAGAGAAGGGCGGGTTGGCGGTCCCTAACCTGGAGCAGTACTACTTTGCTTCTCAGCTTCAGTGGGTGTCCAGGTGGCTGGCGGGCATCCAGCTGACTGATACGGCATCTGAGCGGAGTCCTTGGTCTCTACTGCAGGTTTCGCATTTATTTCATCCGCTTGTGCATGTGTCGGCCCAGCGGCAGCTGTTCCTCAGGGTGGTGTATAGCTATTTTCGTAGATCCCTTCAGCTCACTGGGCGGGTGGTCCCGTTTGTGCCGGCCTCAGCGTTGCTGGGCAACCCGCGTGGCCCCAAGATTACGTCGGACTCGGAGCTGTGCGCGTGGCATGAAGTGGAGTTGTGTACGCTAGGTGATCTTTATGAGGATGGCCAACTGCTTTCGTTCTCTAGGCTTCAGGAGCTGGGGCTGCCATCGGGGCCGTTTCTGCTATATAATTCCTTGTTGAGGGCCCTGAGATCCAAATGGGGAGATGTGTTGGTGGCTCCCCCCACACATTTTCGGATTCAGTACTTGCAGGTGATGGGCCGGGGTCGGCGCTTGATTAGCTGGTTTGCAAACACGTTGCGGACGCATACTGTCCTGGAGTGTGGTGTGTTGCGTACGGCCTGGGAGGAGGATGCAGGCAACTCAATTTCAGAAGCACATTGGAGGTCAGCCCTTTCTGGCCACCTTAACATACCCCGTAACTCCAGATTTAGATTAATTGAATTTTACATTGTTCACATAGCCTATCTCACTCTGGCTCGAGTGAACAGATATTTTGCTCGTCACGATGCAGCTTGTCCCCACTGTTGTTGTTTAGGCGTGGATTTCTCCACGTTATGGTCTTGTCCTCCTTTGTGCTGCTACTGGAAAGTAGTGGTCGACTGTGTGTCGGAGTGTACGGCTCGACGGGTTCCGTTCACCTGGGAAGCGTGTATACTGGGACTTTTTCCCAGAGGGAAGAGGCATAGAGCTGAGGTGCGATTTACAGATCTGGGACTGATCACGGCGAAGCGTCTAGTAACCCGTAGGTGGAAGTCGTCGGACCCTCCTTCGGTGCAGGCCTGGAAATGCTCCTTTGAGCTGTGGGCGGGGGCCGAGGGAGCAGCGTTGAAGAGAGAAGAGGTGTTGGGGCTGAGTAAGTTTCCGTTGTCAGCTAGCTGGGAGGAGCTGCTGGTGCGACTGCGGAATATGAATGGGGACTCTGCTGTGGAGGAGTCGGTCTAGCATGGTTGGGTGTTCGCTGCGGGAGTGGTGTGCTGCGATAGGGTGGTGTGTGTGCCCGCTGGTGGGATTTGATGCAGTGCTAGTGTACTGAAGGGTACTGTTGGATGGATCCTGCGATTGGCTCTGCCCCTCCGCCGGTATGCTGGATTGATGTGGATTAATTCTCAAGCCGGTCAGAATATACTCGAATGGTAATTTGTCACCTGTGTGTCTAGTAACCAGCAGTTGTTAATGTTTGTATTGTTTGTTTGTAACCTGTTTATAGTATTTGCCTACCAGCTAGAAATACTCATGTTGCATTATGGGTGGGGGTGTCATGACATGGCGGTCTGTTTTGTTACATAATGCATTTGTTTAACATTTCTCAATGGACGCTCATGCTTTGAGTCCATAGTCTTAAGCACATCTTGTACTTGTGTTGTATTCTTGTAAACAGTATGCTATGGGAACTCGGGCTTGACATGGCTTAATGGAAAGATTAGGGGGCATATTTATACTCCGTTTGCGCCGAATTTGCGTCGTTTTTTTCGACGCAAAACTAACTCCATATTTATACTTTGGCGTTAGACGCGTCTAGCGCCAAAGTTCATGGAGTTAGCGTCATTTTTTTGCTTGAACACCTTCCTTGCGTTAATGATATGCAAGGTAGGCGTTCCCGTCTTAAAAAATGACTCCGATGCTATTGCGTCGGATTTATACTCCCGGGCAAAAATGACACCCGGGAGTGGGCGGGTCTAAAAAACCCGCATTAGCGCCGGATTTTAGCGCCTGGGTCAGGCGTTAAGGGACCTGTGGGCTCAGAATGAGCCCAGAGGTGCCCTCCCCTGCCCCCAGGGACACCCCCTGCCACCCTTGCCCACCCCAGGAGGACACCCAAGGCTGGAGGGACCCACCCCAGGGACATTAAGGTAAGTCCAGGTAAGTATTTTTTTTTTTTTTGTGGCATAGGGGGGCCTGATTTGTGCCCCCCTACATGCCACTATGCCCAATGACCATGCCCAGGGGACAGAAGTCCCCTGGGCATGGCCATTGGGCAAGGGGGCATGACTCCTGTCTTTGCTAAGACAGGAGTCATTTCAATGGGGGATGGGCGTCGTAAAAAAATGGCGCAAATCGGGTTGAGGCGATTTTTTTGCCTCAGCCTGACTTGCACCATTTGTGGACGCCCATACGCCATTTTCCCCCTACGCCGGCGCTGCCTGGTGTACGTCGTTTTTTTTAACGCACACCAGACAGCGCCGTCATTCAATAAATACGGCGCCCGCATGGTGCTTCAGAATGGCGTTAGCCGGCGCAAATTTTTTTGACGCAAAACTGCGTTGGCGCAGTTTTGCGTCAAAAAGTATAAATATGGGCCTAGATGTCTGGCTTCATCTTGTTATGCCACCTGACCTTTCCCCTCTTCTTTCTACTTTAAGTGGATATCCCGATAATTATCCGTATGTGGGTGGTTCCTACTTGGTGTTATGATGTGATAAAATGCTAATAAACAGATTTATGAGAAAAAAAATCAGGGATCGATGACTCTATTTTCGGGGTGGTAGCATCAGAAAAGTAAGGCCTATTTATAATGCTGCAGAAAAACCTATTATCTCTTAATACAGCAGCCTTTTGTGAGTTATGTCACGTATGCGCCCTAATCTCCTTTTTCCTCTCTAAGGGCCATATTTATACTCTTTGATGCAAAACTGCACCGATGCAGTTTTGCGCCAAAATATTTACCACCGGCTAACGCCATTTATTTGCGCGCTCGGGTGTCAAATTTATACTTTGATGCACGGCGGCGCAAACCACTGGTGTGAGTAATTTTTTTTTTACTCAAACTAATGCGTCAAATCGTAAAGAAAAACGACGGTAATGCGGCAGAAATGACTGTGAGCCGTTTTACGGCGCTGCAAACCGGATACGCACAGTTTTTTTAGGCAATAGCGTCAAAAAGCAGTGCAAACACTGCAAAATGTGCTAAGGAGAGCCAAAATGGATCCCAGATGCTTGGACAGACCCCAGGAAGATGACAACAGACCAGGAACCAGCCAGGAGGACACACACAAGACCCAGGAGAGGGAGAAGAAGAAAAGAAAGTGTTGTTTCAGTGCAGAGGAGCAGGAAATTCTGGTGAAAGAGGTGACGGAACACCAGCACCAACTTTTTGACACCTCAAAGTTGCCAAACAGTAGGAGAGAGGCAATATGGCAACAAATTGTTGACAAGATAAACAGTGTGGCAGAAGTACGGAGAACAGCCATTGAGTGCAAGAAACGCTGGCATGACTGCTAGCGCAGGACCAAGGGAAAGATGACCAGGAACAGAAAGGCAGCACTGCAGACTGGAGGTGGGAGTCCAGCACCGCAGGAGGCCCTGGACCACATGGAGGAGATGGTGGCAGCCATCATCCCTGAGGTGATCATCACAGGGATTCAAGGACAGGACGGCGCAGACTACCAGGAGACAACACAGATGAAGGGTAAGTCGCATGGGGAATTCAAATGCACAAATGTCAACTGCAAGCAGGGGGGGACATACCTACTACACAATGCATGGAAGTCATGATATTCAGGGAGTGGAATGGGTAAAGGGGCATGGCCCGTTCAGAGGAAACCTGGGGCACAGTACTACACTACACCAACAACCTTTGCATGCGGGTATGCTGCCATGCCAAGGATGTTGGAAAGGTAAAACCAGTCCAGGAGGGTAGGGTACAACGTAAAACTGGCCTGCTGTCACACGACAGCTGGTATTCTCCCTACATAAACTAGGGCTCAATTAACAGTATCAGGCCATATCCACAAGTGGAATTTAACATTGACAACAGTTGCCACTACCATATCTGCTGTGTGTGCAGGTCAAGTAGCTAATGGCAGTTACGTGCCCATGGATCAAACACACCCAAATTAGAGGGTTCAGGATGACAATGTTATCAATCCCCTGAACTCAATACAAATGTGCTAATCCTGTCAAATGTGAATGTCCATAGTTGCTACAAACATTAGCCATTGTCATAAACATTATGAGGTACACAGCACTAATGTCATACCCATGCTGCATATGTCAGGGTCCACCCTGTGCCTGGGTCACAATAGCTCCAATGACACCATGCATCATCCCAAATGTCATACTGCCCAGACAACAGCATTCAGGGGGAGGACATATGTCACAGGATAGTGAAATTCACCCTCACAGTCAGAAGAGGAAATGGAACACTGCTAGAACCATCAGTGCAATCCAATGTAGCACACATTCCCCAACATGAACATTACACACTACCAATGCTGACATATGTAGTGTGCCATGCCAATGCTATACATAGAATATGCTAGGTCTCAGCAACATATAGCTGAATGTGAAACCAGGTCAGTTCCAGATTGTGAAGTGTGGTGCTAGTGCCATCAGAACAACCACAGCCAGTGCAAGGCCTCACCATGAGAAAGGAAGTAGACGGAGGGTTGAGTAGGACAAGAAGGTGGCAATTCACAATTTGGCCAGAACCAACACCTAGAGGATGTGATGCTGACAAGTCCCCAAACTGACCACAACACATGTGACATGCAGGTGGGGCATAGGCCATGGGAGAATGCTAAACATGAAAGACAGGAGTAATGAACTGGAACCAAGATCACAATGTGCAACAAATAGGAAGGCAGGCACGTCACATTACAAATCCCACAACACAGACACACTAATTGCACCATATTTCATTGAAGAGGACGATGGCTCTCCTGGGGATATGCCTGGCCTGGACTTCCCTGATGACATGGATGACGAGCTGACAAACATCAGCCAGCAGACCCTCCAAGATGTCCTTGGCACTTTCCAGACCCCACCTTCAGTCGCAAGGAGGAGCACAGAAGTAGCAGCCATCACAGAGGACACACCCACCACCCCAATTGTACAACCTGTCAGCTCCAACCCAGCTGAGGACTCTGATGACACTGGCACCAGCTTTGAGAGAACTGTAGTTGGAGTACAGCAGGAGCTGGCCAAGGAGGTGCGGGTGGGAATGGAAAATATGGCAGCCAGCCTAGAGGGGCTGCGTTCGTGCATGATATCAACTGCAGAACAGGCAGCAGCCATGCAAGGGCGAACATCAATCTTGCAGGAACTCGACAAAATTGTGAAGGAAATCAGCACAGCTGTAAGAGAGTTGACACAACACCTCCAAAGACAATCTTGTGAACGCGTGCACAAATGCAATATTGACCCCCTCAGGGCCAACCTGGCTGCCTACCACAGTGATGTGGCTGCCATACTTAAGAACCAGCAGCTCCTCCTTGCTGCAGTACTGCCCTTAATAGCCCCACAGTTGGCAGCTACCGGGATGTCTGACTCCACGTCTTCAAACACTGAGAGGTGTGTTGCCCCTTCACAACCACCACCACCAAGGGCAGAGGAGACAACACACACATCAGAAGATGAAGACGTGGAACAGATCACCTTCACCCGTTAGAGTACCCGGTAGCATTAGTCCCTGCCACATGGCCACCCATAACCAAGGTCCTGTGCTTTGTAACATGCCAGTCTTGCAACAGCTGCTCACAAGCACTGTTCTCCAGCTCACTGTTTATCTTGTCACCCTGCCCTGTGATTGTCTCTCACTAACTCATTGGCAAATCCTGTCCCTCTGCACTGTCTGACACTTCACCCCAGTATGTCCAATGACATGTCCTTTTGCATTTGTGTAGGATCACAATGGATGGTGTCACACTAATGGACTCACTATCATAGACAATGTACATATAGCACTACAGCACTTTAAAATAAATAGCACTTAGACAACAACTTTGTCTCCATGTAATGTGACAAATCAACCGTGATGGAGATCAGTGATGTTTGCCTCAGGGCACTGATTATAGAATGTCAATACAACTGACCTGAAAGAATGTTGGCTGATAACTATGCACTGTGGTCTGGATTGTCTCATCATCTGCCCTTCCTGAGGGTTAACTATGAGGGAAATAGAAACTATACAGTGTAATGCTGTGTTGGACCGACTAACGCTGCCTCAAGGGATGTCTAAGCCAAAAATTATTGCCTTCAACTTTTTCTTCAAGCCAATATTTACATATGTGACATTTGACCCACATTTTTACTAACACACACCATACAGCAGGAATGGATGTGTATGAGTGTACATACAAATATGTAACCTGGCTGAACAATGTAACAAATGATAGGTGTGAGTTGTGTACACCATTCTATATGAGATCATACTACCACTCACCTTATAAGGCTTCACTTGAACATCAGGTTGCAGGCAGACTTAACAGTGTCCTCAATCCAAAATATGGTCACAAAGTATGTGAAATTCAAAACATACATAAAAAATTAACAACACTTTGGGATCCATAGTAATCTTGAGTGGTGGGTGCAATGGATGGCAGATTCTTAGCAAAGTAGCTCTGGTGTAGCTGCCAATGTAACAGCTCAATTGGGATTTGGTAGCAGGATGGGACACAAATGCAAATACTAAAGAGACACTGTTCACCCATGCTAAGGCCCTGATCCCCAAGCATGTGACATATACTGTAAAGGATTACCTAAATATTTATTTAACAGTAAAAAAGGAAGCGAAAACCTGGGGAAACACCTTACCTAACCTAATCTATCCTAACTACACATTACCTAAAACTAGCCCTAACTAACTAAGCTAACCTTACTTATCACATTTAACTAAACGATCTAAACATCACCCCTCCATCCCCCTTATAAGACGGGACACATGGAGGACAACATATGCTAACCTAAACACATACTATCTTATACTAAAAAATATATATATATTTTGGGATTTTTTAACACCAAAAACCCAACATCATCCCCCACCCACATAAAAAAAAAACGATATTAAAAGTATCATACCATCACCCCCCACCCACTACTACTAACTAAACTAGCAGCATATTCTAACCTAACACTAAGCCCCCTAAACCCACTAATGAAAAGAACCAGGAAAGAGGAGGGATGGGAGGGAATCATGGCTGAGGGTAAAATGTTTACAAGTTCGCCTTCCGCAGGGTCTTCTTTATGGCACGGACCCTCCAATTCACTTGTGCCACCTCCTGCTGCAACCTGTTCATTTTCCTCAACATACGATCAATGTCATGTTGCATCCGTTAAAAATCTGCTGGGTCAATGACTGCAGCAGGGGTGGTCTGGGTGCCAGTTGAAGATGTATGTCCCGTTCTCGGTGCCATGCGTCTAGGAGGAGGTGCAGGTGGTGCTGTGATAGGTCCGGGAGCAGTGGAGGTTGACAGTCCAGCAGTGGTGCCTGCTATGGTTAGTGCCACCTGGGTGGTAGTGGTGGTGCTGGTGGTGGCTGTGGTAGACACGGAAGGGCCCCCTTGGGCAAATACCCTCCACGCTCCGGAATCTCTTTCATGGCGACAACGCCGTGCCATGTTGCGGAACCAAGACTCCACATCCAGAATGTGGCGGTAACGCATCGCCCGGCGCTGAAACTCCCAAATCCGGATGGGATTCCTATTGGCTGCTGTTAAAAAAATATAAAACCAAACATTAGGTACTTCATTGTGTGATATGGCTCTAGAAGTAAATCAGACAATACATCTAATGTACCAGAAACAGGTCATATCATCATACAGATCACTGATTGTTCCTGAGGAAGTACATGCCAACGCAGCCTACACATGTCCTATCAAACAGCACAGCCATGCCTTAAAAGATGTGTAACAACTTAAATGACCTATGCATCATTGTTCAGCCATTTGTCACGTAAACAATGCTGCAAGTCGTCCACATGTGACAGGCCAACTAATGTCTATCTTCTGGATGACAATCAAGGGCCATAAGATCTGTGATTTGTAAATGGAATTGCCAGGATAGAATGCAGTTGCTATTCATGAGTGGGTATCCTAGTTTTGGACAAGTGATTCACAGATTTACATGTCTGTGTACTAAACTTGGATCATCAGTCCTAGGTACACATTTCATAACCCTATGCCTGTGCCGGGGGGGGTGGTTGGACAAGCAACAAATACTTTCCAACATCTAGGACACCCAGGAAGCTTCGGACAGCTGTACATGGGTTTGGGCAGTCCACCACAGGTAAGGAAGATGTCCAACAAGGATACACCCAAACCTTGGACAATCCCATCCACATTTATGTTTGGAAATGCAGAAAATTGTCAACATTATTTCATACCAGTAATACATGACTTACAACAAGCAGATAGATGCAAGGACACATCTGGTCATTAGCTGCATGCACACCTATGACATTGTACTCAAGTGGCACATACACGTAGAACAACATGTGGAGCTACATGCTGCTAGGAAGTTAAACATACAGTCAAACATGTTCATTAGTGAACAGGGAGGCTCAAGTTTGTGGGTAAGACTTTTGCATCCCTATTCTGTGAGATTCAGGGTCTGACTTGCTGATTAAATCATAAATATGATCCTTTGCTAAATTTTTTAATAAAAGGTTTATCAACAAAAGTCACCCTATTCACATGGCTGTGCCTACAGGACTGCACTACAATCCCAAAATATGACTATATGCTAATGATTGTCCAACTCAATGATGGGAAAAAAATGATACTCCACTCAAGTAACATATCCGATCATTTACCAGCGCATCATACCTTGCTATGTGTCCAACACACAGGAGTCAATCACACAACAGCAGCAAACACAATACATAACAGAAATATCAGCACTTACTGGAGATGTCTGGGTCCGCAAATCGAGCCACCTCTCCGATTGTGTAGGGGGCAGGTCCACCTGTAAAGCATGGAAGGGAGAAATGTGCTCAATGTCGGTGCACTGTACAACACTTCCAAATACAATTACTATGTGTAAGATTAAATCAGAAAGTCCAGCCTCTCAGGCATGATGATAATGCAACAGACATACCACTGCAAACATGTACAGACCCGGGCACTCCAGTGAGGGATACACACATATCTGCACACATGCAGTGGCCCTAACTATCAAGTGGTGGCAAACATGCTCCATCATTTGTTTGCAGACTCATTTATGGAGTGTACTCCTCTCATCATGTGTATCAATGAGAGAAATGCAAAGCCACTTTCCTGGAGGACTGCAATACCAGTCACTCAGGTATTATGGCTTGGGCATCAAAGGACAATCCTTTACTGTGTGCTACAGGACAACCTTGGTGTGCTCACAAAGTTAATGGATCAGGAATTTTAAACCAGCAGGTTTCATCACAATATTTGTCCACAGGGTGGCCTCTAAAATTCCCACTGCAGCTGGGAACATCAATGCCTCTGTGCTGATTAATCTCACAGCTATTCACCACGCAAGTCCCATCAATATGTTGGGGGCAATGTGAATCAGTGTGTGCACCCTCATGGTACCAACATGTGTTGACATTTCATGCACATTATCTAAAGTAGTTTTTTGTGCTGGAGGCACCATACCCAATCCATGCATACAGCCATGGTACACTGTCACTATTTGTCACTAATGCATACATGAAACCCAGACAAGGGATGGGACATGATTAGGCTATTTGAAGACAAGTTCCACCCCATGATACGATAAGTAAACTGATTAGGATATACAATTTATTTGAGTATTCATTGTAGACCTACCTGACACAATACCCCAGGAGGAGACTGAGGGCATGGAAAGCAACTATGAGACAAATGTAGCCACAGGGAAACTTTAGGGTGATGCAAAGACAGGAACCAGTCAGGCTAACAGGATGCAGGGTCAATCAGGAATAAAAATGAACAAGGCAAATACACAGTGAGCAGACTGAGAATGGTCCAAGCTGGAACAACACTGTGGAAAATGAAAACTGTATTTGTCCTGTGTGTTGGAACGTGACTCAATAACCCAAGGCCTGTGTTACCCTAGTGATTTATACGGCAATGCATAACAGTGTTATAAATATAATGGCAGTTTCTATGCCGTTCCAGGCAGCTGCAAGGGCAGTGCATGTTCAAATGGCTGGCCTGCATGTAGGTGCACACAGGTTTGTGCAGCTTCAGTCTCTCACAAGTCCTGTAGGTGAGAATCAAGCTCAAAGGGCCAACAGTACATTTCACATGGGAAGCAATGGACAGGTGATTACAAGTCCTACAGACTACAAGGCAGTGCATTATTCGACCAGAAGTCCATGCCGACAGAAGAACAATGCTAAGGCATACCATACTAAAGAGGGAAGCACACTGGAGTCAGAATGTGAGTCTGGGTGTGTGTAGATGAGGGATTATCTGGGTACAAATATTCCATTTCCAGGGCCCCCTGAAGAAGGGTGGGGTGAGACTGAGAACATGGCAGTGACAGGACTTATGACCTGGGATGGCATGTGCAGGGGATGCCTTGTGAGTAATCCTAGTCATACCTGGGGCACTCGTGCTATCCATTTTCTGCTTACATGGATTTCTTGTCGCACATACTCCTTACAAAGATAGCTGATGTCACACTTACTGCTGTCAAGGGTCTGGTCATACCTTCTTGTTACCAATGCTATTACACATCAAATGCCTCTTGCATGAGGCATTTATTTCCTTAGTGAATGATGGTGTCTTAGTTGTGTGCCATATGCTGCAATGAACCATGTTGCCAACATGTATGTGTGAAATAGCTGTGGTCCTCTTCTAATGCCCTTTAAATGTGAAATGGACATGATATATGCCATTTACAGTGTGTGTGAAGTTGGGTGTACATTCATACCCATCAAATGTGATGTGGATTTTTCTGTATCCTAATACACTCTGATTATGATTCTTAGGGATAATGTGATGCAAAAATGATTGCCAAGACCATGATATAGTGATTAGAATAGGTGTTTATTGACATATGGTAAGACAGTGGTGATGGTGAGTAGAGTTAAAAGAAATTTTGGACAATGTGTTGTCTCCGACGCAATCCTGCAGTTGTGTTTGGATGGTCCCCATCATGTTGATGGACAACATCCCCCTCTTCCTCCTCTTCAGCCATTTGTGGGTCAGGTTCATATAAGGGAATGTTCTTCCTTACACATATGTTGTGCAGGATGGCACAGGTCAAAATGATCTTGCAGACCATTTCTGGTGAGTATAAGAGGCTGTCTCCAGTGATGTCGAGGCACCTGAATCTTGACTTCAGGATGCCAAAAGTCCTCTCGACTATGGTGCGTGCCCTCTGATGTGCCTCATTACAGGCACGCTCTGATGCTGTGCTTGGGTTTGCAAATGGGGTCATGATCCAAGGCTGGATCACATACCCCTGATCAGCTTAAAGAGAAAATGAGTGAGAAAATGTTGATGTTGCTTGCACCATGATTATCACTTTGCATGGCAGTTGTTCTCTTGTGTTGTCTGTGACTCATCAGTGTTTGTGTTATTGTGTGGAATCCTAGGCTTCTAGGATGTACCATCAGCATTGGGTTGTTTCATTATCTAAACTGGTGTTTGGCTGATTGACCGGATGTCAGCAGTATTTTTGTAGAGTTGCAGTACATTGTGTACTCCCTTGCATTATGTCATGTGAAAGAGGTGTCCATGTGTCTTAACTGGAGGTGACATGATACTTCCATACACAGAATCAGTTCCACAGTGGTGGTAACACAGTTGCATCTATATGGCCTGGACATCCCATCCAATTTAACATATGCAATAGAATTAGTTAAACATCAGTGAGGCCCTTAGATTTGGCAAGGTGACAATGTACAAAACATCTCCATAATTTGTCAGCACTGACGTGTTGACAATTGACTATGCATAAATATCCCGTGTGTGACAAGTTCTCTGCAGACCTATTTCTCTGCCCTTGCCCAGTCGACTCATGTTCAAACGTGTACCTATACTACTGAACCTGTTCCACTTCAGCTGGCTAACTTGGTTGTGAGGTTGTCATTTACAGTGTCAGAATGTCCATATGCCTGTACATCTGTTGTGTATATGTGTAATTGTCTCAAACTATATGTGTGGGAATGTACACTTTCAATATTGTCACATCAATGTGTCCACTTGCTTATCGGTAGTGGGCAATGTCATAGCAGGAGTGATGTGAGAGATTGATACTGCCTCAATGATTCCATGTCACCTTCATTAGAATCGTCATCATCATGCTTTGTGTCTCATGGTGTTTGACCTGCAGCGAAACACATTATACACCCCTTAGACAGTACTTATTGCTTGGAAGGGTGTTTGATTGAGTGTTATTGATGTGATATTGAAAGATTAATCTTCCAAGTTGTACTGCCAGTTAAGGCCATGTCATTGTGTTGTTTTAAATTGTTCCTTTGTGTCTGTGAAGTGGCATCAACTGTTATTTGGATCTGTCATTTGTCCATAGGTGTGTATCCAAATGGGTCAGGATATCACACATGCCTAGCGGTGTCACAACCTCAGTGTCTTCCTGGCCATGTGTCAATCTAGTGGTGTATGTGCTGTGTGCCCTACAGGGTTGCTGTGCTGTGTTTATATTACTAGGTTTCTGTACTTACCAACAAGTAGGCCATTTCCATATCGTCCATCCTGGAAGTGTTGATTGATGGTGCAGTGACGGAAGACTAATGAATCATGTACACTCCCAGGATACTTTGCCACGATGTTGGTAATCAATCCCCATGATCAACAGTGGCCTGCACATTGATGGAGTGTGTGTGCTTCCTGTTACGGTATAGATGTTCGGTTGAAGCAGGTGGCACAATGCGTAAATGTGTGCAGTCAATGGCACCAAGCATGTGTGGGAAGCCGTTGATTTGGTAGAAGCCATGTTTGGTCTCCTGATGCTTCAGCTGTGTGTTGGGGAAGCTGATGTGGTGTGGTGTGAGGGAGATGATGGCATCCAATACTTTGGGTAGGAAGGCAGAGAATGATGGCTGTGAGATCCCGGCAACCAGGGCACCAGTGGTTAGAACGGAGCCACTTGCCAACATGTGGAGTACAGCTAGCAGCTTGGTTTCTGGTGGAATGGTGTGGGGTGTCTGCAAGCTGGGTGCCAACTGTGGCTCAATGTTGCGCAGCAGCTGCTGAATGGCTTGCCAGTTGAGTCTGTACCTCTGGATGAAGTCTTGTTGCCGGAGTCCCAGAAGGGTTGTCCTGGTGCAGAACATTCTCTCCTGCCTTCTGCGTTGCCTTTGGGGTCCCTGCTGGTGTTGCAGAAGCTGCTGTTGTTGGTCCGGTGCTCTGAATCGGCGTGCATGCAGGATGAAAAGCACCTCCATGTCTTCCTTTTGGAGCTCTGCTGTTGCTTCTGTGTGTTTTCCTTAAGTACTGGTGTGTTTGCCCCATTTTAACACCTGCCCTGACCCAGGCGTTAGTTTTTGATGCAAATCGGTGCTGTGCGCCATTTTCCGACTCCGAATCCCGGCCGTGCGTCATTTTTGCATAAATATGGCGCACAGGTGTTTAAGTCATTTTTGGGACAGGAACGCCTACCTTGCATGTCATTAACGCAAGGCGGTTTGCCACATCCAGAAAATGACGCACACGGGGGACTTTTGGCGTTCGCGGGCTCGGCGTCATTGTATAAATATGGTGCACGGTTTGCGCCGAATGTGCATCCAAATTTTTGCCGCACATTCGGCGCAAACAGAGTATAAATATGCCCCTAAGAGTCATGATTTGTATAAATGTATAGCCAACCTATCTTGTTCTACAGGGCAGGGTGAAATCTGCAGAACGTTTTTTAACTTCTTTTGGGCTGCTAAAGAATTAGTGTTAAACCACCTACTTAAGGATTTTTCCCTGTGGGGTACATCTATAGTAAGCTTTTGTGAAATGGCAGTGCATAGCTTTTCAAAGCCCAGTTGTCGAATCTGGCCTGGGGAATCCTTCATAAGGCATGCAAAAATAAGAGGGGCATGGTCGACTACCAGCTGTTTTAAAAACGATTCCGGGTTTATCTTGTCCCATTTTATATTTACACCCCTTTTACTTGTGGCCATCTCACAACCATGCTTATCCATATGAGCCGCCTTTACCTCAAGGCACAGACATAAAACTCAGGATCCCCCTCAGACCACTGCCCACACCATGTCTACAACAAAGCCGACTCCACCATCGCCCCCCAACTTCGTAAGATCATCAACCTATCCTTCGATACTGCGACCTTCCCGGACAGCTGGAAGCACGCCGACATCCAAATCCCCCCTCAAGAAACCCAAGGCTGACCTCAACGACCTCAAAAACTTCCGCCCGATCTCCCTCCTCCCCTTCCCAGTGAAGATCATCGAGAAGATCGTCAACGCCCAGCTCACCCACTACCTCGAGGACAACTCCATCCTAGACCCCTCCCAATCCGGATTCAGACGCAATCACAGCACCGAGACTGCGCTCCTCGCCGCCACAGATGACATCAGACAGCAAATGGACAACGGCGAAACTTCAGCCCTCATCCTCCTAGACCTCTCCGCTGCCTTCGATACGGTCTGCCACCGCACCCTACTAACTCGTCTCCACGAAGCCGGAATACAAGACAAAGCCCTCAACTGGATCTCCTCATTCCTCCCCGGCAGAACCCAGAGAGTCCGACTCTCACCCTTCCGCTCCGAAGCCACCAACCTCATCTGCGGCGTCCCCCAAGGCTCCTCGCTAAACTCAACGCTGTTCAACATCTACATGGCACCCCTCGCACAACTGGCCCGTCAGCACAACCTCAGCATCCTCTCCTACGCCGACGACACCCAGCTCATCCTCTCCCTCACCAATGACCCACACACCGCCAAAGCCAACCTCCATGAGGGCTTGAAATCCATCGCCGAGTGGATGAGAAACAGCCGCCTGAAATTAAACTCCGACAAGATGGAAGTCCTCATCCTCGGACGCACCCCCTCGGCCTGGGACGACTCCTGGTGGCCCACCGTGCTGGGACACCCCCTACTCCAGCCAACCACGCACGCAACCTCGGCTTCATCCTCGACTCCGCCCTCACCATGTCGAAACAGGTCAACACAGTCTCCTCCCCCTGCTTCAACACCCTTTGCATGCTCTGTAGAATCTACAAGTGGATCCCGACGGAAACCAGAAAAACGGTGACCCAGGCCCTCGTCAGTAGCAGACTTGACTACGGCAACGCACTCTACACAGGCATCCCAGCAAAAGACATCCAACGACTCTAACGCATCCAGAACGCATCCGCCCGCCTGATCCTCGACATACCCCGCCGATGCCACATCTCCCACCACCTGAAGGACCTCCACTGGCTCCCCGTGGACAAGAGGATCACCTTTAAACTCCTCACCCACGCGCACAAAGCACTACACAATGCCGGGCCCGCCTACCTGAACAACAGACTCAACTTCTACGTCCCCTCCCGCCAACTCCGCTCTCCCAACCTCGCCCTCGCCATCGTTCCCCGATTCCAACGCAAGACCTCCGGCGGCAGATCCTTCTCCTACCTCGCCGCCAAGACCTGGAACTCCCTCCCGACCCCCCTGCGCCAGACCCAGGACCTCCTCACCTTCAGGAGACTCCTCAAGAACTGGCTCTTCAACCAATAGCAGCTGCCCCCCCCCCCATCAGCGCCTTGAAACCCTAACGGGTACATAGCGCGCTTTATAAATTTAATGATTGATTGATTGATTGATTTATGATCACTCATACATTGTGTTTGAACCCTGACGTCCTGGAAGAAGGGGACCAGATCATGAGACATAAAAATAGAATCAATAGTACTGCCCGGGTTACATCCCATGTGAGAGGTAAGGCTCCTTCCCTCTCAGAAGGTATCAGATCGCTTACTGGAACTAAAGGAAGTCTTAAGATAAGACTATTTAGAGAATCCCGATCTGGTGAAAAATGGGTACAATTTTGATCTTTGATGTTCACTAGACCTCACACCCATTTAGGAATTTAACTTGCACAATTTTAAATTAAAATCCCCAACATTGTTTCATGTTTCTACTTCGCTAAGTACCACAGCACAAAATTATTAATAGGCTCCACATCGGTGTCGTTAAAATTATTTTATAGAAATTAATCACCAAGGTATCAAGATCACTCCAACCAGGCAGTAAAATCACCCAAAAATACGGAGGTGACCAAACCCTGAGCACTTTGGTGGCAGGGATCAAAACTGAAACCAGAATTTCCAAGCCCCTCTTTGCTCTGCCTGCAATGGAGGAACGAGAATGAATCCCATTTATACGAGCGACATTTTCCATCCATGTCTCCTACAAACAAATAACATCTCTGTTTTTTAATGAAATGTTGCCAGTCAGGATCACTTAATTTAGCCCACAACTCAGCTATGCTACATGAGATCAATGTGCATCCTGCTCCAATTACAGTCGGTGGTGCAGCACAATCATGTGTCCTTGTGTTATGAGGAAGCGGGGCCTTCCTCTGGGCGTCTGTTCAGGCATCATTTGGAGCTGGTGTGAGTCAATCGATTTGGTCCAAGTGGGCAATGGCATAAAATCTTTTTGAGATTGGTATTATGAAAGAGGTCGCAGGCCCTTGAAGGGCCGAATGTTGATCATGTTGCTCAGTCTATAAAAAAAAATCTAACAGCAAGGCTTCAATCCTGGTTGATAGATGCCTGGGATACTTTGCACTAAGTAAAATCTGACAGAGGGCATGGCCTGACCGTCAACCAAGATGGCTGCATGGTAGTTAAGCTCCAGTGGAACTGTGCCCACCACTGTCTTATTCAGACACCACTCTGACCCCAAGTGCCTGTGACCTACTGTTCCCAGTTCGAAATACGGGGATGGCCCAGAGCCCACCATGGCGCGGGATGCCAGCCATCGTGACCTGACCAGACCCTCGGAGACCCCGCGGTGACAGGGTCCATGGGTGAGCCTGAGGGCGGGGCCATGGTGTGCTTGTACAGAAGGGGTGACTGGTGGGCAGACCGCTCTGTACAGAGGACTGATCTATGGCGCCCCTGAGTACCGTGTGCTTCCTTTGCGAGTGCAGACTTCGCTCCGACCTTGCTGCTCACTGCTTTGACCGGCACTCGTGGACGGCCTGCTTGGGTTGGTGGCCTGCCGTGTGCGGCACTTGGGCCAGTGCGCGACCTTGCAGGTGGGGCCGGCCCGCTGGCATGTCCGCCCTCCCCCCTGTGCTAACCAGGGCTGCCTGCAGACCTGGATTTGGTACTAGACCTGGGTAGTTTGCGGCCTGGCCGTTACTCCACCTGCTGCCTGCACTCGGGGCCTGACACCCGCCTGGCCCCTGTGAGGTCCTGCATGCTGCCTGGTCCCACATGTCATTGCTGCGGCTGACCAACACTTCTCTTTGCTGCATGTGGTGTGGTGGACGCTCGTAGGCCGTGACGAGGAGATGGTTTTCCCCTCCCCTTCGTCCTGAGCAGTGTTTCAGGAAGCGCACTGGGCTCGCCACCGACAGCCTCTCTCCTTTATGTTTTGGGCAGTCTCCTGTAACCTTGGCTTCTAGAACCCTGAAGTGAGTCCCCAGATTGGTGCCCTCATGGACCAAGGTAATTTCTATTTCATTTGTTCTGCTCCTTAACAAAATACTTGCTCTGCCTAACTGGTACACCCTCTGACTGACTGCTCCCTGATGCTTACTCAAGCACCTCACCTCAGTACACTATCTTCATTTGCCTGAATTCTCTTCACGGTCTGACTGTTGCGGGATTTAATAGCGCCAACACCACTCAATATCTCCTTATAACTCACTCTGAAAATGATTGACTTCCTGGCCTGGCACACCATTACACAGTAGACTGCTCAGGCTTGTTTCACTATCGCTAATGCCATGGGACTGCCTGCGGCTCCTCATTCCACAGTACCACCCCTGCTGTACCCTAAAGGCCTAACTCAGGGGCTGTATCATGGGCCCCAGGGACCCTTAACAGAAACAGCTATCACTTGAAGCTAGCAAAACGCCCAGGTGGCACAACATGGAGGGATCGGTACATGAGGACCCTGGTGCTCCCTCAGACCCTCCCTCCGACGGTACAGCTGCGATCATGGATGAGCTGAAGGCAAGGTTACAGGCCACAGACTCGCGCTTTGACTCCCTCACCAGGAGGCTTGATCGCATGAATAAACGGACTGACAGATACACTACCAGACTTGATGGACCAGAACACCGAATATCTGAGGCAGAGGATGGCCACACCAATAAGCAAGAGAACTTGGAGAGAGTGGAAGTCTCCCGAAAATGGTAGCCACAAACAATGAAGTCTTAGAGGCTGTTTTTTGCCGCAACACCATTCGCATCATGGGAGTGGCGGAGACCACCAACACTGCTGCATGGAAAGCTTTGTGTAACAGTTGCTAGTCAACTTGTTTGTCAGGGAGTCTTTTAATGGCACTTTTTATGATGGAGACCTGGTCAGCGCCCCATTCCGGGGGCCTTCTCGTGCCCTCTAATCACGAGAATACTTAACTTCCAAGACGGCACACTGTTCTACGACTGGTCCATGAGAGGGGGTCCCTATAATACCAAGGCATGGCCATTTCTATTTTCCTGGACTTCACACAGATAGTCCAAGAGGCACGTCACAAGTATGCCAAAGTTAAAACGATACTTCAGAAGTGCTGCCTCCTCTATGCTACGTTATACCCAGCGCACCTGCACATAGAAATGGATGGCAAGCACCATATTTTCACCACCCCTGCCGATGCTGTGCTCTTCTGTAAACAACATAAGCTGGGGACATCTTTGCGGGCGGCCATCCATCCTCTGGCTCGGCCCCCCTCGTCGCTGCCAGTCTCGCAGAATCCTCATTCACTTTAACTAGCTACTATGTGCTCAGACCCGCTTTGATATTGTAAATGGCAATCAAACCATCATGGGGCTTTGGTACCTGTTGACACCCTGTGACTATTATGACCTATTGGCGTAAGCATGTCAGCAATACTCAAGTTGTTATAAAACTGCTCTGTAATTGGGCACTCCCCTCCCCCTTTGGAGCATTGCTGCACCCCCGAGGTGTATACCAACATGTTTGCTTGTTTGGATTGCGAATTGTTGTTTTGATGTTACCGGATGCCATATTTATCGTGGTGGGTGATGGGGTTGGGATAGGTTGTTTGTGTTTTTACGAATATAATAGCTTCTTTCATTTCTGTACCTGCCTGTCTTTACAGGGTGTTCAGCCTCGTTATCCATTACACTCTGACTACAACCACTACAATGTTACAGATCAATAGGGCCCACACAAGTGCTCTCACATGCGTGACATGGAACATTAGGGGCCTTAACAACCCTAGTAAAGAAAAGCAGATTCTATCCTACCTCAACAGACAAGGGATACATCTGGCATTTCTCCAAGTGACTCACTTATCACTCCACACTGACCATTCTAATGCGACACAATGGGGCCCCAGCCACTACTTTGCATGATATAGCTCATATTCATGAAGAGTATGCATATTAATTCATAAAAGTATCTCCAAAATTTGCTACTACACAGTGACCTACCAGGTGTCACAGTCCTACTCGCCAATATCTATGCTCCCAATACTGATTCCCAGGAATTCTTCTCCAATCTCCAGACTCATTTAAAGCACAATGCTGCTGAGCATGTCCTCCATGACAGGGGTTTCAATCTTACTTGTGATATCGACTCAGATGCCACCGGCTCTGCTAGGGTCACCATACCCTGGGCTTTGCAAACACTTACTGTTCTTTTGGCTACCTTTCATCTCTCAGATGGTGGCACACCCAACACCTGAATCCGTCAGACTTTACTTTTTATTCAGTGCCGCACAATGTCTTGGCCCATACAGACCACTGGTACCTCTCGCTGTAGGCACTCCAACCCACCTACCAGAACTTGCTGTTTTTCTGTAAAGACTTTAAGTGATGAGGTCTTTTGCACTGAACTCCGCAACACCAATATTGAATATTTTGCACTGAATGCTGGTTCTTTTTGGCGGCATTCCACACTATGGTAAGCATTTAAAGCATACATGCAGGGAATATGTAAAGCCAAACACTCGGGAGTCCTTTGCAGCATTGGAACTGATCTTATTAAGATTGAGAGGCAACTTCAAGACCATGACAGGCAGGCCAGTCTCATTCAAATCTGCAGTCCCTACATGCGCGCTCTGTCCTCCTACAGGTATTTCATGATTTAGCAACCTGTGAGGTAGCCTATCTTAGTAAATATGCTAGAACCTGTAGATTTAGGGAGGGAGAGAGACCTGGACGAACACTTGCCCATATCCTGCGCCCACAGTATCAAGCCTTGTATGTTACTAGCTTGCACCGAGAGGATGACACAATTTTATCTGACAATACAGTTGTAGTGTCAGAGTTCACTACATATTATCACCATCTGATTACTTCCCACGTTGGCACGTCCACTGCTGCTCTGGTAGATTATCTTTCTGACATCGCCATGCTATGGTTGGATAGAGGGCAACAGCTTTTGTTGGCTGCTTCTATTACCTGTGAAGAGATCTCACAGGCCATTGACACAATGAGTGGCTCAAACGCCCGGGGATTGGATGGCTTCATAGGGTCTTTTAGAAGACCTACAAAGTTTTTTGACCCCTCATCTAATAGAGGTGTATTCTGAGTCTCTCTGGCTGGGCACCCTTCCTACCACCCTTAGAGAGGCAGTGATTACTTTGGTACTTAAACCAAGCAAACCCCTATATATTTGCACGTCATACAGGCCACTGTCCTTGTCGAACCACAATATTAAGATATTAGCTACACGCCTTGCCCTCCTAATGGACAAATTATTTCTCCTGTGCTATCTGGGGTTGTTCCCCATCGTTAGACAGTGATTAACCTCCGTATTGTATTTGTAGTCCTCAATCAAATATCCCCAGCTTTCACATTAGCAATGGCATTTTTAGATGCCAAAAAGGCATTTGATTCTCTCAGATGGTCCTTCCTGCATGCCACCCTAATGAAACTGAGAGTCCCTTAATGATTCAGAGACCTGTTACATTGCTTTATGCAGCACCACTAACAGAACCCTTCCTTTTAACACACGGCATTCGCCAAGGCTGCCCTCTTTCCCCTCTTCTATTTATTATTGCCATGGATTCCCTTGTGCACCGTTTTCAAGAACTTCATTTAGGTCACAGCTTAAGATTCCATTGTGGTCCACTGTTAGCTTCCCTCTATGCTGATGATATTCTTGTATTTGTCCAAGACCCTGCTATTAACCTTCCTCCACTGATGCAGGAAGTGAGGCACTTTGGTACCGCCTCTGGCCTGCCCATAAATTGGAGTAAGTTGGAGCTCTTCCCTTTAACTGATGCAACAACTCCATGCCCTCTTGAATACCCTTTACACTGGTGCGAAGACCTGCCTAAATATTTCAGCACTTACTTCACAGAGATAGTGCTAAAGTGGTCTGTCTAAATTATGGCCCAGCAATTGTTAAACTGACATCACAGATAGACCGCTAGATTAAACTCCCACTTTCAATGGCTGGGCAAATAGCTATCATCAAAATAGTAGTTCTTCCACGTTTTTTTTATATTTGTTCCTAAACATATCTCTTCCCCTATGCAGTAGCTTTTTGATACCTTAAATATTCTACTCAACTAAACTCATTTTGTGTGGCCGCAGCCCCGGTATACGGTCTAACACATTGACACTTCCCAATGACCAGGGCGGTTTCACAGTGCCTGACTTGCATCTTTATTATCTGGTAGCACATACACATTTCACCTACTTTTGATATCATCCGGATGCTAGACTTTAATACCTTAAACCAGAGCATATGCAGGCCCTCCCCTTTTCCTTCTCCACATTACTGCCTCAAGGACTTCCCAGAAACCTGGCTGAAATTCAGATGCTCTCTACTATGTGCTGTGTGTGGCCCAATCTGCTACACCTTGTATTCTCCACATATTCCCTTGTCAGGGAACCTGTGGCTCCCCCTTACCTGGGAACGGTTGACCCAACATTCATTTACTGTGCACCGGATACACAACTTTGTTGATCGTTTCAACTATGCCACTATCAAATCTGTTACCTCACTATTAGAGGGGCATGATGCATCTCACTTTGATAGTTTCATCATACATCAATTACATACCACACTACACGCTATCTTGCCAGCATACCCACAGGAACCAAAAGACTTCCCACCTCTCTCACTAATCATTTCAGCCCCAGATAATGCCCACTTAATTTCCTGACTGTATTGTGTCTTTCTAGAGCTGTGACCTAATGGAATGGTGAAATCTAGGGCCACTTGTGAAAGAGATTTGGGGCATCCTATTGCTGACAAAATCTGATACTATTGCTGTGTGCAAAATAAATTTATCACAAATAACCATCATCATAAACTATTTCACTATAACTATTTACACTGCGCTTATACAACTACACATGCGGTGGCCAAACTAGATCCCCCTCGATCACACTGCTGTCCTAAGTGCTCTACCGAACATGCCAACTGTGCTCACTTATCCTGTACCTTTGCCCCAATCTGTGCATTTTGGGATACTGTCCATAAAACCCTGACACATATGCCTTGAGAAATGGTCACTCCTGACCCACTACTGGCTCTGCTTGGTTATGTTTAATCTTTGCCTCTGAACATAAGGTGCTTTATTGCACTTGCATTGCTAAGCAACAAATTGTCCTTCATTGAGGCAGCAGCGATCTCCTCACCGAAACAGCTTAACTTCAAAATATGCCATACGGCAATACCACCAGTGAAATCTATGCTTCATTACAACCAACATCTTCAAGGCCCACAGACACATGGCAGACCCTTCAGAGCCATCTCTTTTCAGTGCACCCACAAACACCGGACAGTCAGGAGGCTGCTTCTACTGACCTGTAGGACACTGATCTATTTTTGTTTTGTTCTTTATATACAGCTCCCTTGCATACTATACCTCTTAGCCCTCCTGCTTTTCATCATCTCTCTCTCTCTCCCCTCTCCATGCATGGCTCCTGGGTCCAGTCACGCTGATTCCTCCTGAACTTCTCCTTCTTTCCCTTCTGCCTCTTCCTTCGGGCTCTTTCACTTTATAGTCATGTTTTATGCTTTCGAACTGTCAAATGATGTCATTGCTTTGTTCCATTCCAGTGTCTGTATTTCTTCTAAAATATTTTTTGCTAGTTGTTTGCCTTTTTGTTGCACAAAATCTTACATAAAGTTGTAAAAAATAAAAGTAAAATCTGACTTTTCATCTCTATACCTCTAAAGTTGACCACAACACAGTCAGCGGCATCTCCTTTCGGGACAGTCCACACCCAATTCATCCTGTGAACATGATTTATGTGGTTGTGAGTTACTTTCTGGTTGGCTAGGTTATTATTCAACCATTGAATGACCTTCTTTTTTAATTGATCAGGGTTTTTTATTTGTCCAGTATTTAGGGACGTGCCTCCCTTCAATATAATTATGTAAGGCGAGGCCTGCGGCAGTAGCTGCAAGGTATTTAGCTTTGAGGCCCTTCTTCGCAAGGGCGATTGAGGCTCTGATGTCCCTGCCTCTACAGGCCTTGCAGGTTTGCTATGTGTCGGCTGATGTACTGAAATGCTCCGTGCACCATCCTGGGGGGTTAGAGGGGTTTATAGCCTTCCTGTTTCTCCCCACTGGTAGTTCATCAGTTTTTTGTCTGCCAGGACGTCTGCTATCATATATAGGGTGCAGAACATCAGTTTGCTCTGGCTTCTAGGCCACGTTACTTCCTGTTACTGATGATAAGTAACTGCAAACACCAGAAACGGAGTGTGCCTTGTTGAAGTCCTTATGCAAGCCGGAAAGATGCTCTTCGATTTTAGGCAGGCGTGATATAATTGGAGCTAGGGCTTCATTTACAATAGTAGAAAAGGCAGACCACATTAGATCTGATCTCAGAATCTCCCCGGTAGCATCCAGTTCCTCACCTGCTGCATTTTGTTGCCTTTCTTGGGGGGGGCCCTATGGGTGATTTCGAATTGCCAAGTGGGATTTCTTTGCTTGCGAGCCACCCTCCACGCCTGAGTAAACCACTTTGACTGCTGGTACAGGTGGGTGGCTTACTTGACCTTCAGGCAATGTCTGGAAAAGATACATCATCCATCATATATGTTGATGCTGGAGTTCTCCTATACTCGTTAATAGAGGATTGCGGTCCCTCACAACTGTCGCTGCGACGGCTGTGAGTGAGGACAGCGATAGCCTCCTTTCCGCCAGTTCAATTTCTTTGTTTAATACGCCCACTGGAAGAATCCATTCAATGTAGAGTGGGATTTGGAACTAATAGGACCCACAGGTGGCATCAGTAATGGTAAGGTTACCTTTCTTTCACACATGTTCAGCCTCAAGTACTTTTAATCTGCCACCACAACCACCCAACAAGCTAAAATCAGTACCTGCGAGTAGTTGAACAGGGGGTAGCCCAGCCTAGCCTCCTCCAGCTGTTGACAGGTGTAGACTGGCCTGGTCTTGGCCCAGTCCTCACCCAGCTCTGGGTGCCTCCTTCTCCCTTCACTGCAAAGCCTGCTGAGGGATGAAGTCCTACCCTAGTAGGCACAAGGCATGAACAGAGTTCTGCATGTCCCACGTTGCGGGTCAAACAAAGCACATTTGTAGGGCCTAGGTGCCTCCTCCTCCTCCCTTCCCTGCAAAGCCTGCTGGAGGATGAAACCCCATCCCGACAGGCATAAGGCACAAACAGAGTCTTGTGCATCCCGTGCTGAGGGTCAAACAAAGCGCTTTTGTAGCACCTAGGCGCCTCCTCCTCCCTTCACTGCAAAGCCTTCTGGGGGATGAATCCACACCCCGGCAGGAACAAGGAATGAACAGACTCCAGCGCGTCCCTGCGATGTGTGTCAAACAAAGTGCTTTAGTAGCACCTGGGTGACTCTTCCTCCCTTCACTGCAAAACCTGCTGGGGGTTGAGGGCCTACCCCGGCAGCCAGAAGACACTAGCAAAGTCCTGCAGAGATCTTAGAGTGCTCTGTCAGACAGAGGACTACATTTCCTTTGTCCATCCCTTTGAGGTAACCCCATGATGGAGCATCCTCTGATTTACAAGATTGTGATGTAATTTGAATTGGATATTTTTGATGCATGATCATTTTGATTAATACATTGATACTAACCCAATTTCTGCCTTTTGTGAACCACTAAACTTTAATACAACTTCATGGCTTTATTAAAATCATTTCTATCATTTTTGTGGAGCCTAATAAGCTTCACATACTATTCCTTGGGGGATTAACACAACTATTGGTCCATCCAACAGCACCTTACAGTCTACAAATTCCTCAAACAGAAAATAGCTAACAATTCATTAAGTAAAATTGTCAAAGTGGCGGTTGATCCATGCTCTGTGTTAGCCCATTTGGGCTCCACTAAGAATGTTCTCCTAAAAGTGCATACTTGTGTGGCCATGGATGACCTCCTCGCTGAGAGCTGAGTGGCAATGCACTGGATGAGATGAAGCCTCCTAAACACACTGCTTGGCTTCAAAGCATGATAAATAGTAATGAATGACTGGGCATATGTACACTCTACATCTTAATGGCCACCCAAAGGGACGTAGGGGGCCATTCAGAACATTTTTGCTGCAACGTAAGACAGTCTCAGATTTATCAGCCTGCAAAGTGCTACCTGTCAAAATATATCTTATGGATGTAGTACTCAAACTGACCCAATTGTATTGTCTTTCTACAACTATGTATGCCACATGTATTACAAAGATATTAACAAAGTGTGCTGTATGATACTGGTAGGCAATGTATGTCTTGTAGAATGTTGTGTCCCTTGGTGTTAAGAATACATGATGTTAATGCAAAAACAAAAAATAAAATTAAAGCATAAACATGTGTCTGTTGATGAAAGCCTTGCATGGTTCAGCTGAAACTACATTTCCAAAATATTCACACCATGCCCCTTGATGAAATGCCTTGGGGCAACTGCATAGCACCATCTCATAAAGTTCCTGCTGAGATAGAAGCAGTATGGGAGCAGGTCTCTTCACCATCAATGTTCCTCTCTTTGGAACTCTCTTCCTCTGCATCTTTAGTGCTGTGATTCCCTCACCTTTATCTGCTTCTTGTATTGTGTGTAGTAAACTACCACCGGTTTGTTGGCTTGATCATGTTCAGTTGAGGTAGTTATGCTAAGGTGTAATGTTTACAGTTATTTGGCCTAAGCTTGTTGCCTTTGTAGATTGAAAAGTATGTAACCATGTTTTTACCAAGGCTTGTTTATCCAGTGTTGCTTGAATTCATCAAGGCTTGTTTACTCAACCTACACAAGGTTCTTTGGAACATCTACGGGGTTAATTAGAAATACTTGAGCCCTTGCATGTTGTTGGACAGCTGCCTTCTCTGATTGTTAGGCAGAACTCCCGTTTTCAAGAGCCATGTGCTAATCATGACTCATCACTCATGACTTGCGTTTTAAGAGCCATGTGCCTAATCATGACTCATGACTCATGACTCATACCTGCACAAACTATAAAAACCTCACAGCTATTAGTCAGCACTTGGTTTTGTTCATGTTCTTCTTGAAGCTGACATTGAGAGCCTGCTCGTGGGAATTCCCTGCAAAGCATCTGTATCAAGAGAGAAAACAAATTCTTCAGCCTCTGTGCGCTGGCATCTGTTTACATAAGTTAAGTGGAGGAAGCGCACTCTGTTGAGCAAATGTTTTTCTTGTTAGATTAAGAACCTCAGTGTGTAACTAAATTACTTTATTTTCAAGAAAGAACAAAAGTTTTGAGGTTCATTAAGAGAGTGTACAGAAACGCTTAAAGCTTTGCCTTGTTGATTCATTCTATAATTGGAAAAGGCATCAGCACACAAATAGGGTGTTGTGAGATGAATAAACTTCATATGTGTGTGACTTTGCTAATTATGTGTGTGTCGCTTGTTATGATAATAATTCTCCATCTGCAGGAACTCTTTCAGTATTGTCTAGAATTGATATTGGTGATTCCTCAAAAAACAGAAAAAGCAGGTTTTCATTTGACTGTATAAATCAGTGTACGTTTATTCCTTTTTGGAAAGAGTTTTTGTTGTGTGTTCGTGTGCTATAAGTTTTCAGTGTGAACAACTCCACCAAGAGTGATTACTCTAAGCAGTGTGAGACAGAGAGAAGATCCAGGCAATAATGGAGCATTCCTTTAAGCCCAATTGAATCGAGAGGCAGTGCGAGGACCGTGTTCAGTGAGAGTTGATTAGCCGAGATAATAGACTGTGTGCTAAATACAATACAAGAGTGCCCTCAACACATCGCTTATCCCTGTCCTTTCTGTTATAGCTCTGGACACTCAACAACTAATGCTGACAGCAATTACCTGTCCCCCAAAGCATTGGGAGCCCGGCTGGACCAGACAGGAGAGATAACATCTTTCTCTCTCTCTCTCTCTCTCTCTCTCTCATCCAATTCCCCCACCCTTTGGGGTCACTTGCCGGGACTCCCGTATTACGTTGGCAGTGCTGAGGTGTCCTGGAAGGATGGAGGGAACGGTCATCACCCCTGCAGACAACCTGCCTTTCAGGTGAGTGGTCAAGCTTTTACATAAAGCTCTTACATTTGCCATGAATCAAACATCATATTATTTCATGAACAGGGAAGATCCACCTCTTCCACCAAGCATTTGTTCTTGAATGACTTTTAACTTGACAGTAGTTTCTCCTTCCTTCTCTCCTTGTGTAGCTACACACCATCCTAGAGTCACATGTGAACAGTGCAAAACTAATAAAATAACACAGAACAACATGTAAATGCATATTTGACAGCCATCCTGGTGTATATGGCATCACAGTATTCCAGCACAGATGTGACACCAGTGAAACAAGAAGGCAACTTTGTGGTGAATTTGCAGTGGGAGAGCCATATTCTGAAGAAGTAAAAATCAAATGTGATTGTAAAGGCTTATTGTTTCAATTGTTTGTAATTACTTCATCAGATTTGTAGTAAATTACAAGTATGTCAACGGTTTATATAGGTGATGAGATGAAAAATCGGGATGCAGAGGTTTTCATCACATTACAGTACAAAAGTCAGGAATAGAAATGTTTATTGTTCTCAGTAAGAAATAGCTACACTTTGGTCTTCTGCCTTTCTGTGTCCCTCAATTCACCCGTTTCATTACATATTACCTATGAAAAGATTCAGATTTATGCTGGGAGGGTTTTGCTTACCCTAGGTTAGCTCACTTTTGTATCCTTGCTCTTCTGAATTAATGCTGTGAACAATTATTTTTACCGCCTAAATGGTAATATTTTTCACATGAGATCTTTCCTAGTTGTAATTATGAAATAGATATTAATGATAAAGCATTTTCCTGATAAAGTTTCATTTTGCTCTGCTCCAGAGAATGACGTGCTAG